>NC_080688.1:39916198-40657448 GCF_030445035.2 Dasypus novemcinctus
ATCAGGAACAATAAGTACAATTAACACTGGTACAATATTACTAACTAAACTAAACAACCCATTTGAATTCACCGATTTTTCCACTAATGTCCTCTTTGCTGTTCTAAGATTCTGTCCAGGATTTTACACTGCATTTAATCAATCTCCTTAGCCTCCTCTGGTCTGTAAACAGTTCCTCAGTATTTCCTTCACTTTTGTGACCTTGCCACTTTTGAAGAGTACTAATCAGCTATTTTGTGGTATTTCCCTCAATTTGAGCTTGTCCAATGTTTTCTCATGACTGGAATGAGATTATACACTTTTAGCAGGAATGTCACAAAAATGATATTATGTCATTCACAGATCTTATCAAGGGGGTCATGATATCAATATATCTTATTTTGGTGATGTTTATCTTAATCCCTTGGTTAAGGTGACATCTGTAGATTTCTCTGCTCTAAAGTTACTACTTTTCCCTTTATAGTTGGTAAGTTTTTTGGGGGAGATACTTTGAGACTATGCTAATATCCTTCCTGTTCCTCCTTCAACTTTCACTCACTTATTTTAGTAGCCATCAGTGGATCTTGTTTTAAAATATTGTGCATCATACAATACACTGTGGTGTTTGTCTAATGGTGATTCTCTATTTCTTAATTCCTTTTACACTTAATTGGAATTTTATTGTAAGAGAGGTCTCCTCTCTGCCATTTTATAATTTGATTATTGATTTATATCAGCATGAACTTGTTTATATTTATTTTAGTCCATGGCTTAAAAATCATTATTTTGATGCTCAAATTGTTCTTCTAGCTTTGACATTTAGGAGCATCTTCAGATGGCTACCTTGTTCTTTTTATAAGCCCCCATCTTTTTTGGACATTACTTTTCTGGAACCCCAGCATATTGTATTTCTCTTGTTTCAACTGTGGAATCAACCTAGGAAATTCTCCTAAGAATCCTGATACTTTCTATTGAAGAATGATGTTAAGACACCAAGACCCAAAGATTTTTTATGCGTAATTTCTTACTTGTTCAGTAGATCAGTCATAATGTCTTATGTCCTCATAGGCCCAGATGTAAAGAAGAAAACTGAAGAGGAAGATGATGAATGTGAAGATGATTTCATTTTAGCATGTCAGCCAGAATATTCAGATAAAGAATTGGATTTTGAGATCAGTGAAAAGCAAACAGGTATAATATTACTAATTAGAGTGGAATGGTAGTATCATGAGTTGATTTTGGGGGATTGTATAGAAATTCAGTAAATTCTCAAAATGTTAGGAAGTAGTTATTTAATTTAAAGATACTTGAAATTTATTTTTTTGTTTGTATCTGCTGGCCATTTTGGTGTTTGACAGTTTTATCAGAATAGAGAGGAAGATATAGAAATGGTTTTTTTTTTTAAATTTATTTTTTATTTATTTTTCTCCCCTCCTCCCTGTTGTCTGCTCTCTGTATCCATTAGCTGTTTGTTCTTCTGTGTCTGCTTGCATTCTTGTCAGTGGCACTGGGAAACTGTGTCTCCTTTTGTTGGGTCATCTTGCTGCACCAGCTCTCTGAGTGTGCGGCGCCACTCCTGGACAGGCTGCACTTTTTTTGTGTGGGGCAGCTCTCCTTAAGGGGTGCACTCCTTGCGTGTGGGGCTCCCCTACGCGGGGCATACTCCTGCGTGGCATAGTACTCCTTGTGCGCATCAGCGCTGCACGTGGGCCAGCTCACCACACAGGTCAGGAGGCCCTGGGTTTGAACCCTGGACAGGCAGACTCTCTATCTATTGAGACATCCGCTTCCAAGAAATGTTTTTGTTTGTTTGTTTTGCTATTTATTTGAGTTATAGTTTAGTGGTAGGAGAAATTGAAACTAAGAAAAGCTATTAATATTTTCAATTCACATCCTGCTTTTATATTTTTATTTTGAAATCCTCGGATGTCGTGGTTAGATTGTAGTCTTATGCTCACAGATATAAATATAATAATGAAGTGCAACTATAGAAATGAAAACTTATAAAATGCCTTTAAGATTTAGTTATTGCCTATGCAAATATGTCCCATAATCAAATAGAGTTCAACTTATGAATAAGTTGATGTTACAAATTAAGCTCCATGTTTCTGTAAGAAAGTATATGACATCTTAGTATTTTAAAATTTTGAATGTTATCCATTACCCCAAGTGTCTTACAAAAACATGATAAACCAGAGGCAATGCTCATTATCTTTGAAGATGAGGAATTTCCTTTGCAATTTTACAATAGTTTTAAAACAGTATTCTTTTTTTCCCTTTATTTATTTTTTTAAAAAAACAGTATTCTCACAATCCTTAAAGTTCTTGAATTGTGTCTTGGGACAAGTGAAAGGGGATAAAGTATAAGTTAAGGGGTGAGGAAGAGAATTAAGGTTTCCTACTCCCACGTCAACCTAAGTAGCTCCTATATTATTCATTTATATATTTGTGCACCTGACATAAGATTTCTTTTGGAAAACAAGATCTGCTACTCAAAGAAATAGGGTGAAAATCGTAGTAATAACAAACAGCATCCAGTTCATATTGACCTTAGTACTGTCTTTGACTTTGTACGGTATTAGAACCATGGTCAGAATCACTTCAAGAAGAGGATAATATCAGGAGGTAGGTCCTGATATTGCATCGTAACTGCATCTACCTAACCTGGTTTCTGGTCCTAAAGTCAAATATTTTTGTCTTATGTACAATATGTTTGGAAACTTTTTACTTAAAATTATAACAAGTTTAATTTTGATAGATAATTAGTAATGGCTATTTAGGTTGATTTGTCTTATAATTTATATTTTTTCTCAATTCCTCCCCTCCGATAATTTTTTAGTATTTGAATGTAAGAATTAAAAAAAAATTACTTTTTAAAATTTATAGAAATAGAAGAATTACCTCCGATTGATCATGGCACTCCTATTACAGACCGAAGAAGTACTTTTCAGGCACACTTAGCTCCAGTCGTTTGTCCCAAACAGGTAAAATTTACTATGTCCAGCTCACTTAGATGTTGTTTTACCAAAGTAATTCAAAGAAATGGCCTTATAATGATAATATCCTTTATTTTTACTCTTATGCTTAATTTTCATGAAAGATAAAATTACCCATTTCTTACCCCAAAATTATTGTGAATCTTGCACGATAGGTTTTGTTTCTGATTGGCAGTGCTTTCAAAATTGTCGCTAAATTCTGATTTGTACTTAGCCCTCTAGTAAATTTTCAAAAAAATAAAAACTCATTGTGTTATTGTAAAAAATTATGATGCTTAATAGCTTGTTAAGAATTATTTGTCCTGTAGAGTGGGAATTCTGTGAAACCAAATTCATTCCATTGTTGTCCAACTAAAGGGATAATGAACAAATTGTCTTTCCTACCTGAATTCCTTTTTCCTTTCTGCTTCCTGATCTGACGTGAACTTATTCCCTCTCAAGGATATTAAATGGTAGATTTTTCACTCAAAAACTATATTCCTAGGTTTCTGCTTTTCTTGCTCTTTTTTCAGCAAAATCCTTTTCTTCCCTTGCTGTTGTAATCTAGCCCAACTTAAACTTTTTTCATATAAGAGACAATTTCAACGCTATCTATAAAGTTGAAAGTCATTAACTTAGCATAGGTTTTAAGCATCCATCTCTGCCCTTTGTCTCTACAGTTACTTTACTCTCTAAGCTCTTCTAAAGCCCTAATCTTGTTTGTACCAGACTACTCTTTTACTCTTTTAAAGTTTCTGGAGAGAATATTATTTTCTGCATTGACTTGTGATCAAGGTAACAGCTTTTGATGCAGCCTTCTAGTCTTTTCTTCTAGGAATCCTCTTTTTTTTTAAAGATAAATCACACAAAATGTTACATTAAAAAACATAAGAGATTCCCATATACCCCAATCCCACCCCCCACTCCACCCCACTCTGCTCCTCACACATTAAAATCCCCTTTCATCAATAAGGCACATTCATTGCATTTGGTGAATACACCCTGGAGCACTGCCACACTGCATGGACCATAGTTTACAGTTTAGTTCACACTCTCCCCTAGTCCATACAGTGGGTTATGGCAGGGTATACAATGTCCTGCATCTGTCCCTGCAATATCATTCAGGACAACTCCAAGTCCCGAAAATGCCCCATCTCACACCTTTTCCTCCCTCTCCCTGCCCTCAGCAACTCCTGTGGCCACTGTCTCCACATCAGTGATACAATTTCTTCCATTGCTAGAGTCACAACAGTTCTTTAGTAGAATACCAGCAAGTCCACTCCAATCCATATTATATTCCTCCATCCCGTGGACCTTGGGATGGCAATGTCCACTCCCATCTCTAAATCAAGAGGGCCATTAGATCCACATGACTGATGGATGCAACACTCTCCATTCCCTGGTGTGGTGGTTGACCATTCTCACTTCCCTTTCAGTTGACCTGGGTAAGTGGAATGAACTGGAGAGTAGATGTTGCAACCCTGCTGAGGCTCAGGGCCCAGCTGGCACATGGACAGTCCAGAAATTCAAGTCTCCTGAGCATACACAAACCCCAGCACTTATCATAGTTCATTAAAAGTGACAGAAGAGGCCTAGGAATCCTTTTTGTTCTTGACTTGGCTTATAATCTTGCCATGGTCTTCCTTATATATTCAATTTTGAATCTTTATCCTGGATCTTCTTTCTGTTTCTAGTCATAGTCACTTAGACTTACAGGATCATGATTTATGAGAACTGAAACAAATCTTAGATGACACTGTCCATTTTTGACCAGAAGTCTGAGAATCTGAAAAGTTAAAAAACAGTATACTCAAGATTACACAATTTGTGATTCAAATTGGTTTCCCTGACTCCAGCTCAGTCTTTCCTATCTCCAGTATTTCTTCCTTACTCCTTTCCAGTTACAATTTTTTTGAAAGATCCTTCACCCCCAAAACCCTCCTTGTGCAGGGACACACACACACACACATAAATCTTTGCTGACTTCCATTGTCTACAAGGGAAAATCTAAATTCCGTATATAAAACCCTTGCGATATGACCCTAGTGTGTCATTCCTGACACATCTTCTATTAATCCTCCCATTCATACTCTAAGTCACAGACAGAAAACTATTAGTCACTTCCTGGACCTTTTTCTTTTATGTTCCTGCCAGAGTTGCCAGATAAAGTACAGAATGCCTAGTTAAAGTTGAATTTCAGATAAACATTATTGTGTGGAAATACTTATACTAAAAATATTTTTTTATTTACATAAAATTCAAATTTATCTATGTGTCCTGTATTTTTCTTTGCTAAATCTGGTAACCCTAGTCATCTGTCATTTGTACATGCTATTTCCTCCAAATGGAATGTCTTTTCCCTGTTCCTCTTCTGTTTCTTGCAGAGGAACTACCACTGACCTTTCAAGACTTAGCTTATGTTACCTCCTCTATGAACCTTACTTGACTCCCAGAGAAAGTTTTGGTTTTATTGTAATATTTGGAGCATGCTGGTATTGCATACCATGTACATGTCTATCATATTGGATATGTAAATTTAGTAAATTTCCAGAACTACTTTTTAGAAATTCTCATATTTACATCTAAAATTCTCTACATAGAGAACAAAATTTTCATATATAAGTGCCTTAGACATGGTTAGTACTCAAATAATAGTTGAATATTGGTGCTTAAAAATATACCAGGTCTGTCATTTTTAAACCAATTGGGAATACCAACTGATGCCCCTAAAATGAGAAAACTTTGGAAATGGATTTTTCAGAATGTAGCAGGTTAAGTATTCATTTTAATACAGCAATACAGCAGTATTTTTATCAATGTCTTTTCAGTAATTTTCCTGGCATTTATTTACAGAGGAAATAAAAAAGCATAAATCAGTTCACTTATTACTGCTGTTTTTAAGGTGAAAATGGTTCTTGCCAAATTGTATGAGAATAAGAAAATAGCTAGTGCCACCCACAACATCTATGCATACAGGTGAGTGATAATCACAATTTTATTAATGTATAATTTATTTAAAAATGGGGGAAATTGATGCATGATTTATAAAAATAACAAATATATGGTTTTCCATTAGAAAAGTAAAACATGTATACAATATTTAGAAACTGCAAAAAATATTGAAGGGAAAATTATTTTCTGTCATTAAATGTGACTGATGATAGTACTTTTGTATAGTCTCTGTCTTTTCTATGCAAAGTTTATTTTTTTCAGTGTGTTACCCTTGTATCCTATTTTTTCTTAATTTAATAAAAGTATTTTCCTATGTTATAATTGCTTTATGAATACTATTTTTGTTCCTGTATGATATTTGGGTGAGGTTCCATGTCACAATTTATTTAATCATTGCCTTCTTGTTTTAGTTTTTCATATTTTTCTTTTATTTTAAAAAATAGGTCAACAGACATCTTTCACAGTTTTTAGATTATTTCCCTAGGGTATATTCTGCTTGCTTCTGATTATTTTTTGAAATGAAATGGATATTATTAAAAGAAAGAAAGAAGAGATCCCTAGGAGTGAAATTATCCAAAAGTATGAACAGTTTTTCAAACTCTTGATAAATATTGCCAAATATTTTCTGAAGGTTTTCTTTTGAACCAATTTACTCTTCCATCAGGAGTGACTTGAGTGCTTCCTACTACATGCCTTTTTCATTTTGAGTACTAAGGTTTTTATGTAAGTATTTGCTGATTTGTAAGTGAAGAGATAAAGGGCAAATTGGTTTTGATATGCAAATTAGTACAGACTTAACGTATTTTAGGCCTAAAATCAAAATATAAACATAGAGATTTGGTTCAAATTTAAAATATGATTGAGACATTTGGTAAAATCTGGACTATCTGAAACTTTAAACATATATAATTCCTGTATTTGTCTGCCGAAGAACTGCCAATGCTAAGTGCCAGATATCTGTTGACTTTTATAAAGGAAATTTATTTGGGGTAAAAGCTTATAGTTACAAGGTTATGAAAAGTCCAAAAAGAGGCATCATCAGAGGTGCTTTCTTACTAAGTCAGCTACTGTTGATCCTGGCATGTTGCCACATGGTGAAGCAAGATGGCTACTGATCTCTGTCCAGGTTTCTCCTTCCCCTCTGGGCTCACCCTTTCTTTTGAACTGTATGGGCTCAGCCTCTTGAGGCTTCATGCGTAAGTGATCCTATTGTCCTCTCTGTCCTGGCATAGGGCTTGTTTCTCTCCAGCCCTCCTATATCAGTCGCGGCTGTTCTGCTTTCTTCCCAATTTCAGCTGTAACCTATCAGGCAAAATGGTTCTTCTCTCCCCGGGGCTTCAGCAGTTTGAACTTTCTCCTTTCTGTCTAATGGCAGGATAAAAAAATGACAGGGCTTTCTCTTCCTGTGCTTGTGAATGTCTGTTTATACCAGACACAGCAAGGGAGTGGGGACTCGAACCAAAAGCCCTAAATCAATCTTAACGGTTATCTAATTAAAAACTTTCAATTGAATTTAATGCAATTAAAGCTATCACTCCCAGAGGTATAGATTAGTTTACATACATACTCTTTCTCCTTTTGGGATTCATAAAATAATCTCAAACTGCTACAATTCCCTTCTATTATATATTTCCCTTTTTCAGTAGATACCACTGGACAGAATTTTGATGTGCTCCTGATGAGTTAGGGTCATCAGTATGAAAAAATGAGGAATTAGACTGTGTTCTTGGTAATTAGAATGGACTGTAAATGTATTAATCCATTCATTCCACACGTTTGTTGAGAGCCTACTCTGTGCCAACCACTTTTATTTACAGAAATTAATTCAGATTATTTCAGCAGCTCTGCCACTGTGAAAAGGTTAATTTGTTCAAGAACACATGCTTGCTACATGGTTGAGCTGAATTTGATAATCTAGTTTCATTTATCTGTTTTTTGGTTTTTTTTTGTACATGGCTGTGTGGCTGCATCTTCAACAATCGCTGTATATAACATTGCCCCTAAGTTCTGCTAAAAAAGTTAAATGATATGCCAGATAATTCTATTTTTGGCTCAAGAACTTTGAGTTTTTTAAGTTCTTGTGATGGGTTTTATAGTTTTCCTTTGTCCTTTTATATTAATAGGTGATCAGCTGTCATTTTTCACCAATGTTAGCATAACTGCATGTAGCAGCCTCTCCCGCCTTATATAATTGGTGCTTGGGAATGCAAGTGCTTAGCTTATCGGAATTATGTGTCAGAGAACACTAAACGGCATAACTGAGAGTAAAACAAATGAACTTTATTTGGTGCGTGGACATTGTGATGTGTATTTTAAATGCTTAGAGCCCTTTTAAAGTTATTTCCTGGTTCTGGGGCTGTGTTCCTGCTTTGGAAGTTAATGGGGTGCTCTTCAGGCTACTGGTACAGACAGCTTTGGATGCTGCATTATTACCTTCCTGGCATGTGAGGAAAGGGTTAGTGAAAATTTCCACGGCTTCATTTTTTTTTTAAACCTGAAAGTACTGATTTGTAAAGGCACATTTTTTTCATCTTTCATAAATTATGATGTTAGCTTAATTTAAAAGTCTAATCTAAACTAACCTCTCACTCTTTTGCCTTATATTTGCAATAACATTTTTAATAATGCTAATTAACTTATTTATAAGATCTCAATAATAATAGAGCCTGGCCATAGTAGGTGGTCAGTAAATATTGAATAGATAGATGGATGGGAGGACAAATGAATGAATTGAATATGACTGCTATAATATACTATCAGTAATATAATTGACTTAGATGCATAGATAAAGTAATTTATAACTTTTCGTGGCCACAGTTGGGAGTGTATTTTTACCAAGTTTGCCCGTACTAGATGATACCATTTATAGGGGCCTAAGAAATCCACTAGATGGCACACCTTAACTAGCACTATTTTCTTTTTTATATCTCTAGCACTTATTTTTCAAGTTTATCCTACGTTATAGACCTTATGATATTATTCCAAACAGTAAATTTCTAGAAAATTTAAAAGGGTAAAAATACCATGGTTTACCCCTACTATTTGTAACCATCCTGAAGAAAATTATGAAGACAAAAAAAAAATCTTATAATTCTTACTTAAAATGGGGAAAATAGAGAAATGCTTCACAGCTGGAATAATATGTGAGGAAAATGTAATTGGTTTTATTGCCTTTATATTTTTTGTTTGTGTTTCTCCTTCACTAGCTCTAAAGGCTCTTTGAAGACAGGAGTATGCCCCTTATTTCTTTTATATCATTTCATAGTTCCTATTACTTGTAATGCTTTTTATACAGTATATTCTCAATAAATGTTTTTGAGTAATTGTTCTCTATAATTTCATATCTTCAGGGTTAAATAAGTCAGATTTGTAAATTCAACTTCCCATAGTAGCAGCATTTTTGATTTAAAGGCGGCATCTTTGATTTCTAGTTTTTCCAAATAAAAAGGTAAAACATACTGAAAAAGTATCTAATATATGTTCACGAAAGATTTTTAAAAAATAAATATACTGATTTTGGAAGTAATCAAATTGATGGTGACAAGTACTGAAGAGTAACTTTTATTACAATATTATAAGATTTAGGTGGTGGATTTGGCCCAGTGGTTATAGCGTCTGTCTGCCACATGGGAGGTCTGTGGTTCAAACCCTGGGCTTCCTTGACCCGTGTGGGGCTGGCCCATGCGCAGTGCTGATGCACGCAAGGAGTGCAGTGCCACACAGGGGTGTCCCCGACATAGGGGAGCCCCACGTGCAAGGAGTGCTCCCCGTAAGGAGAGCTGCCCAGCGCGAAAGAAAATGCAGCCTGCCCAGGAATGGTGCCGCACACACGGAGAGCTGACACAACAAGATGACACAACAAAAAGAAACACAGATTCCTGTGCTGCTGACAATAACAGAAGTAGACAAAGAAGATGCAGCAAATAGATACAGAACAGACAACTGGGGAGTGGGCAGGGGAGATAAATAAATAAATAAATCTTTAAAAAAATATAAGGTTTACTGTAACACTGTTATTTATATTTTCAGAATATATTGTGAGGATAAACAGACCTTCTTACAGGACTGTGAAGATGATGGGGAAACAGCAGCTGGTGGACGTCTTCTCCATCTCATGGAGGTAAGCATTAATTAAACTCCTTTAATCCTGTTCTAAATAAGCCATAAAACTTCTCCATGAAACAGAGCTCCATTTAGGTATCACCCTATCGGCCTATATAACATAAGAAGTCTTTGGTTTAGTTAGTGGTTAATTTTTCTAGCTTTTTATTTTGAAACATTGTTGAACTTAGAGGACAGTAAGAAAACTCCAACATACCCCTACCCTCCAGATACCCAGAACCACCAGTTTTAATATTGTGCCACATTTGCCACTTCATTCTGTTGATGAATCTATTAATTCATTCATCTGTCTTATTAACCCATTTTCTGAACACTTGAGTGTAGGTTGTATATATCATGTTCTTTGCACACTTAGTACTGCTATGTATGTTTCCTACGAACAAAGATTTTCACTTATGTATCCAACTTAAGTACAGTTATCAAGTTCAAGCAACTTAACATTGATATAAAACTTATATATTCCAAAATTTTCATAAGAACAAAAAATGTCCTTTTAGTTTTTTTCTCCATTATTACAAAACATCCAGGATTACAAATTACATTTAATTACCCTTGTCTCTTGAATGCTTGGGGTTTTTTTTGCTTTTTTTTTCTCAAATTGTGGGAACAAATATGCAACATAAACATTCCTATCTCAGTCACTCCCAAGCATACCATTCAGTAGTCCCCCTGCCTTTCACCCCTGTCAACCTATACCCTAATTTGTGTCTCCATAAAATTGCATATTCTCTGATATTTTCTTTTAGTTACCATGGGGCTTAAATTTAGCATCTTAAATCTGTAGCACTCTCGTTTGCTTAGATACCAACCTAACTTTAGTGCTATGCACAAACAATATTCCTATACTCCTCCATACCTGACCATTATGTAGTTTTTGTCACAAATTGCACATTTATACATTATGAGTCCAAAGCCGCTGATATAACATTTTATGCATTTGCCTTTTAGAACCTACAGTAGGTTAAAAAGTAGAGTTACAAACCAAAAATACGAGAGTAATAGAATTTATATTTTCCATGTTTTTACCTCACCAGAGATCCTTATTTCTTCATGCAGCTTCAATCTGTTGTCCTTTCTTTTCGAGCTGCTGAACGCTCTCAGCATTTCTTATAGGGCTGATCTAGTGGTGACAGAATCCCCCAGCTTTTGTTTATCTGGGAATGTTTTAATTTCTCCCTCATATTTGAAAGATAGTTTTGCCAGATATAGAATTCTTGGTTGGTAATTTTTACTTTCAGTATATATTTAAATACATCTTCCCTTTGCAAAGTTAACCTGCAGAGGGGTGATGTATTTAAGAAGAATGAAAGACTTGTACTGAATAAACCTAAGATTAGAAAGCAAAAAATAAAATAAATAAATAAATACGTCATCCCACTGCTTTTTGGAAGAGAAATTGGTACTTAATCTTTAATCTTTTTTTTTTTTTTTGAGGTTCTGAGACTGGGAATTAAACCCAGGACCTTGTCTGCAGGAAGCTGGCATGCTCAACCATTGAGCCATATCAGTTCCCCTGAGTTTTGTTTTGTTGCTCGTTGTTTGTTTTTGTTTGTTTGGCTTTAGGAGGCACTGGGGACTAAAACTGGGACCTCCCATGTGGGAGGCAGGTGCTCAGTTGCTTGAGCCACATCTGCTCCCCCATTTAATATTATTGAGGCTCCCTTGTATGTGACATGCTGCTTCTCTCTGGCAGCTTTTAGAATTCTTTCTTTATCTTTGGTGTTTGTTTGCTTATAACATGGCATGGTGTTCCATAGGGCCCTCAGGCATGGTTTACTTTTCTTCATTCTTTCCTTTCTTCTCCTCAGACTGGATGATTTCAATCATCTTATCTTCACGTTCTCTGATTCTTTTCTTCTGCCAGCTCCAATCTGTTGTTGAATCCCTGTAGGAAATTTTTACTTTGTTACTGTGGTCTCCCACATAGTTTGGTTCCTTTGTGTAATTTCCGTCTCTCATGATAATCTCTTTGTGTTCATCTGTCATTTTCTGGATTTCCTTTACTTTGTCCACGTTTCCTTTCAGGTCTTTGATCATATTCAGGGCTGTTTTTAAAAAGCTTTTGTCAGGTATGTCCCAGGTATGGTTCTCTTCAATAATGGTTTTTCTTGCACCGTGTGTCTTACAACTAGCAATCTCTTACCCCAGGCAGCCTCTTGACTGCTTTCCCACTGTGTTCAGTAGGAGAGCCCTGTACATGCAGAGCAAGATCAGGGACAGTGTGACCCTCGGGCCACTGCCAGGCAGATTGGGCCAGACATACATTCTCCTAACATGTATAGGAGGGTTACTGTGCTTTCTCTGGAACCAGGATGAGAGATCTGCACTGTGCCAAATCAGTGAGGGTTACAGGAGAGGCCAGCAGGGTACTACAAGATCTTACCATTTTAAGTAGCCTTTTTCTTGATTAACTGCTTCCACATTACTGCAGTTCTTTACCTGTTTTCTGGAGCTTCGAGAAAGATGTTTCTGTCAGTTCTACTGGTTATTCAAAGCTTCTGTGAAGGGACAGAGCTCTGAAGGCATCTCTGCTATCTCAGTTAATTTTCAATTACTGATGAGTGAAATTTTTAACCACTTGTTACAGGATGATGAACAAAAGCTTAATAAGTGCTGAGCTTTCTAGCTCTTTCAAGTCATAGGTATGTGATTACCTTCAACTCTGGAAAATGATCTTGTCTTATTTTATTTTTTTGACAATTTCCTCCCCTCTACTTTTTCTATGTTCTGTCTTTGTGGGACTCCTGTTAGTTTGATATTAGACCTCTGGATAGATCCAGACTGTTTATTTCTTTATTAAAGTTGTCCATCTCATATTTTATGTTCTAAGGGATTTTCTTGACTATGTTCAAAATTTCTGTTGAATTTTAGTTTTTTTGGCATTCATACATTTAACTTTCAAGAGTTCTTTTTTGTTTTCTGTTTTTCCTTTTTCATAGTGTCCTATTCTGGTTTTATGGATGCAATATCTTCTAAAATTTTCTTTGCATATACAGCTTAAGAGTTTCTATTTTTGGGCATCTTGTCTTTTCATTTTGCTGGATTTTCTTTATCTGTTTGTTAATCATTGAATGTCCACCACTTTTAAAATTGGATTGCTTTTCCCTAAGGTAGATGCTATAGTTTCTTCTGTTATTGTATGTGAAAGTTTGCTTTCTGACCTTTCCTTCCACAGGATCTCTGTACATGGGTCAGCTTGTCAACTGGTGGGTGTTACTTTAATGGCAGTTTGACAAATGTCAAAATGAGGAAGACTTTATTAGTAGGCACCAGTGATTATTCTTACAAGTATTTCGTTCAGCAGCTGCTTTTTTTGTTGTTGTTTGGTCTAGAGGCAAAAGGCTGCCTAAATGAGCTATTCTGGTTGAAGTCACCAAAAACTGGGACTTCCTTGATGTTTCCCCTTCACTCTACCCAGTTGACCCAGAGTAACTTTGGGACACTGTGGATCATGGTGTTTGTTTCCCAAGTTCCTTTTTCTTCCTAATAGTCCATCCCCTGAATTGTTAGTAATCTCACTCATTACTTACTTATGTGGCTAAAGTCACTGGGAAATTTTATGTGCTAGTGTATGTGAGTTGTTTCATTCTCCTTTAAAGCTTGCATTTGTACATGTATATATGTGTGTCTAATTATGCTTCTGCAAATAACAGATTTTGAATGTAAGGAATGTCATGGTGGTAGTATCACGCTGGTATGGAGGTATTCTGCTAGGACCAGATCGCTTTAAACATATCAACAACTGTGCCAGAAACATTCTAGTGGAGAAGAACTTCACAAATTCACCGGTAAGTGGTTATTAATACTATAACTAGAGAGTTTCTCAATACTGCCTGTGAAATTAAAAAAAAAATAAGAATGAATCACAATATTATGGTACATTGAAATAGGAAATTGGAGATTTAGGTTCTAGTCAAAATAATGTGACTGGGGGAGTGGATATAGCTCAAGTGGTTGAGTGCCTGCTTCCCATATATGAGGTCACAGATTTGATCTCTGGTACCTCCTCAAAACAAACAAATGAAAAAACCAACTCTTATTGGGAAACAGATACAGCTCAGTGTTTGAGCACTTGCTTCCCATCTACAAGGTCCTGGGTTTAATCTCCGGTACCTCCTAAACAAAAAAAAATAGTGTGACTGGCCAGTTGTGCGACCTTAGGCAGATCACTTAGTCTCTTTGAACCTTAGTTTCATAGATTCATAGAGTTGTTTGTTTGTTTATTTATTTATTTAGAATTTTTAAAATGTATTTTTAAATTTTAATCCCCCATTGTTCTTTTGGTGCTTGCTTTCTGCTCTCTGCGTCCATTCACTGTGTGTTCTTCTGTGTCTGCTTGTCTTTTTCTTCTTGTCTTTCTCTTTATTTTTATTTTTCTCCCCTTCTCCCCCCCCTAAGTTGTCTGCTCTCTGTGTCCATTCCCTGTCATGGGGGACACCCCTGCGTGGCAGGGCACTCCTTGTGCACATCAGCACTGCGCATGGGCCAGCTCCACATGGATCAAGGAGGCCTGGGGTTTGAACTGTGGACTTCCCATGTGGTAGGCAGATGCCCTATCCATTGGGCCAAGTCCACTTCCCTTGTCTTTCTCTTTAGTAGGCACCAGGAACCAGTCCTGGGACCTTTGGTGTGGGAGTCACTCAGTTGCACCACTTCATCTCTCTAGTCTGCTGCATTTCTCACTGTCTCTTCTCTGTGGCTTCCTTTATTGCATCAACTTACTGCACCAGGTCTCCGCAGCATTGGCCGTCAGCTTTCCGTGGTGCAGGCTGTCAGCTCTCTGCAGCGTGGGCCATCAGCTCTCTGCAGCATGGGCTGTCAGATCTCCACAGCTTAAGCCAGCTTGCCTTCACTAGGAGGCCCTGGGAATCAAACCTAGGGCCTCCTATATGGTAGATGGAAGCCCAATTGCTTGAGCTGCATCTGCTTCCCTACAGAATTTTATAACCAAGAAAATCTTTAAAGTTCAACTAGTTTCCATCCCCTAAAGTTGAGGCTGTACTAGATGTTCTTTATGGGTGTTATTGCTCTCTAAAATTCTGTAATTCTCTGTTAGTGTCAGAGTATTTCCTATTCCTCCTAGCATACCTTTATACCTTCTTTTTTTTTTTTAAAGATTGTTTGTTTTTATTTCTCTCCCCTTACTCCCCCATCCCAGTTGTCTGCTTTCTTTGTCTGTTCGCTGTGTGTTCTTCTGTGTCCGCTTCTATTCTTGTCAGCAGCACCAGGAATCTGTGTCTCTTTTTGTTGGATCTTCTTGCTGTGTCAGCTCTCCAGGTGTGCGGTGCCACTCCTGGGCAGGCTGTACTTTTTTGGCGCAGGGTGGCTCTCCTTATGGTGCTCTCCTTGTGTGTAGGGCTCCCCTATGCGGGGACACCCTGTGTGGATGGCACTCCTTGTGCGCATGAGCACTGCGCATGGGCCAGTTCACCACATGGGTCAGGAGGCCGTAGGTTTGAACCCTGGACCTCCCATGTGGTAGGCGGATGCTCTATCAGTTGAGCCAAGTGCGTTTCCCTTCCTTTATATTCTATGTTTATTTTGTTTCACATTTTAATTATGTCTATATCTATTCTTTTTAAACTTTACTGACTTAATTTGGAAAGTGGAAAGTAGATTTAATATTTAGTCAAACATAAATTTATTACATAAATGTTTTTCTTGATTATCCTTAATTGTTTTGAAAATATTACAGTTGATGATAAGTAAGTGTTCCCTGTAAAACAGAAAGATGATACATACGGAAGTGATTATGCCTTCACATTATATATTTTCTATATGACGAGATTTAAGGTTCCCCAGACCGGCATTGACCTTCCTTCATATAAATGGGGAGATAATTGCGTTGATTTGTGTCTCTTTCAGGAGGAATCATCTAAGGCTTTGGGAAAGAACAAAAAAGTAAGAAAAGACAAGAAGAGAGGTGAACATTAGTGCCTGAAACTCTATGAAAGGTTAATTTGCCTATAATTAAATACAAATTACACAGTCATCAAGGAATATATTGTACAGAGAGAGGATCCTTGACTGCTCAAGTCTGCCAAATCTTGTGGACACCAACATTATCTTTTCTTCTTTGGTTTTATCATCTGCCAAAAATAAAGAACTTATGATATGTTCGTATGTGTTTTAGGCTTATTGAGAAGGATTAATTGGACTTAATCACCACTTTATCTGCTTTTAGGAAGGTAACAGTTGCCCAGGGCAGTACCTGAATTAACTGTCCATTTCAGTTACATGTCAAGTGCCTTTGTTAGCTGGGGAAGAAATGTCTCTAGAGGAATATAAATATCTGATTTCTTGTCATTCGGATTCTCAGTGTGTTAAATGAATATTGCCTTTTACTGTTCCTTATAGCTTATTGTAATAGGAGCTCACTGAAGATTGATCTTGGAGAGCTTTTTGTGATTTTTGTTCATATCACCTTTCATTTTATAGTGCTTTTCATTGAGTGAAAATCCAGGAATTTCCATCTGCAGATATGTGCTAAGGTGGTAATTCACCTAACATTTGTTAGCATAAATATTTTGCCTCAGTTGCTATAGCAAATAGGTAATTATGAAATTTTAAAAAGTGCTCATCTAGTCTCTGCCTTTTTTTTGTTTAATTCTCATAATATAAAGCTGTAAATATGTGGTGTCTGTAGTCTACTCCCATCCCTGAAATGTGTTGGTGTAACATTCTTTCAACCACCTGGATGTACTGTTCTTTTGGTCTTTATTGTGGAATTAGAACTATGCTAGAAACTATACTATGGTTAATAGGACATTTGTAAGATTGAATAGAGCATGGCAGAATGACACTAGTTAGTATAGGGCAGGTGTATGTTGAGTAGTTATATAAATTTGATGCATGTTTCCCACCAACTACAGCCATCTCTCTCAATTTCATGGTTTTGTGGAGAGAAGGAACAGACCATTTGATTGGAAAAACCTTCTTTTTTCTAATCTTACCAGGTCTACCTTTTCATCAGTGTTTCTTCTTTCATCTATATGTTGTTCAATTTACCTCCTGGCATTTATACAATAAATTTATATTTGGATATAATAAGTAATTATTCACTTTGATATTATTGCAATGATTGTTGAAAATTATAACTTGATTACAGATTTACCTGGGAGTCCCTTCCTAATGGAAGAAATAGAAATTAAGAATCAACTCTGGGATGTTGCTAGAGCATGGAAAGCATCAGGAAAAAAAGAGGCAGATAGTTTTCTCTCTTCTCTGATGTTTACCTTTAAGAACTCCAACATCCTTATTTGGTATTTTTAATAAGAACCTAGTAAATAGTCTTATATTAGGATAGATTCTGGGGAATAAATCTAAATTATATTTGCTATAAGTGTATTTAAGTCGTCCATTATTGAAGGATAGCCTATATATATTTAGACCACTTACCTCAGGTTCCATGAAAAGTTAAGTGTGTTCTGTGTATTAACTGTTAAATATGTTAAAATGGGAAACTTGTGCAGGAAGATATAAAACAATAAGACTTAGGTGCTGCAGAAAAAGAAATGAAATTCACCAAATTTGAATTTATATCTTGCTGTTTTATCTAACATTTATTTAGGTTTTTACAGAAAACAAAGCATCTTCACATCATTATGGAGATCCTAACTAATGAGAGTATGTTTTTCTCTATTTAAAACTTTTCTTGATTAGAGGATTTTCAAATTCTTCAAATAATAATTTTTTAATTGCCAGATTTTTGCTGTGGCATATTTTACAGCATAGTTGCAGTATATTCTGTTAACTAAAAATGTCCAGTATAAGAGCAAGTAACATCTACTTTTAAAATGGGAGTAGCAGTAGCTGCATCAAAAATATGCCTTGGAGGTGTATATCATTAAACAGAGTATTTGAGGAGAATTATTTCAAACTTACCACAACCAAGAAAGAATGGCATGCAACAGGTACTGTTTGGAGAGCAATCAAGGGTTGAATTATGTCTTCCAAAAAGATAATGCTGAGTTTACCATTACCTCAGAATGTGACCTTGTTGGGGAGAGGGTTGTCGCAGATGAAGTTGGTTAACAGCAGCAGTCATACTGGAGTAGGGCAGGCTCCTTAGCCAATATGACTGGCATCCTTAAAAGTTGGGGAGAAGACACGCAGACTTAAAGGAGGAGGCCGTGTGACAATGGAAGCAGAGAGTGAAGTGCTGCAGTTACAAACCAAGGAACAGCAAGGATTGTCAGCAAACTACTAGAAGCTAGGAAGAGGCATGGAAGGATTCTTCCCTTCAGGTTTCAGAGGGAGCATGCATGGTCCTGCCAACACCTTAATTTCAGTCCTCTAGCCTTCACAACTAGAGACAATAAATTTCTTAAATTTCTGTTGTTTTAAGCCACCCAGTTTGTAGTAATTTGTTACGATAGCCCTAGGAAACTAAGACAAGTGAAATTTACTGGGAAAATTGTGTAATCACCTCTAACCTCACTATGCAGAGAAAACCATTGTTAACGTTTGATATGTTCTTCCTTATATTTTTCCCTATGCATGATATTGTATATGTGGATATTTTTCTTTCCACAAAAAAATGGTATTAAAGTGTATATATTGTTTTGTAGCCTGTATATTTCATATAGAATTATATTGCTAATATTTTTTTCATATCAATATATGTTCTATGACACAATTTTCAATGACTTCCATAGTATTCCTTCTTCTGGGTAGCCCATCATTTATTTAACCAGTTCTTGTTTCCAAGTTTTGTTTCCAACTTTACACTATTACAAACAACTGGAAAACTACATCATTGTATGCATGCATATATATAAAAATCTGAGTTAATTCTTTAGGAAAAAAATCCTAGACATGGAATTTCTTGGTCAAAAGTTTGCACATTCTAATAGCTTTTGATTGGTTTAGCCAAATTGCGCTCCAGAAAGTTTCACCAGTTATACGCCTGTTGTACAATAAACAACCTGGTTGGTGTGTTTGAGAGACAGCCTCTAAATCTTTGGAATTTCCTGTATGTTTGTTTTTCAAGGTGCCTCTCCCCACCTGATAGTTTATACTCTGGTGGCCAGCCATGCTAGGTTTAGGGCTACCACACCCGAAAGACCAACCATGTGATTAGGGGTTTGGTGCTTTGAGCTGCCTCTTATCAGCCTGACCTTGGGGTTTTGGGGAAAAGTGTTGGCATTGGTGGGGAGGTCAACCATGTGGGCATGGAGGCAATCACTCATCCCTACATAATAAAACCCTAGTATAAACTCTGGACCATGCTACTCAAGTGATTTTCCCTGATTGGTAACACACTTTGATGTTCTGGAAGGGTGATGTGTTCTGACCTCATCCACCAGGAGACGACACTGAAGCTTTGTGTGGGACCCTCCCAGACCTTGCTCTGTGTGCCTCTTCTTTTGGGTTCTTGTTTGTTTCCTTTACTATAATGAAGCTATAGTCATAAGTACAGTGCTTTCCTAAGTGCTGTTAGTCCTTCCAGTAAACCTGAGGGGATGGTGAAAAACCCCAAATTTGTAGCCAGTTGGTCAGAAGTTCAGGTGGCCCGGGAATTCCCAGATTTGCATCTGGTGTTGGAAGGACACCATTAGAGGATTGTGCCCTTTTCCTGTGGCGTGCACCTGACCTAAATCCAGGTAGTTAGATTTGCATTGTAGTTTGTGTCAGAAGTTAGTCCAGGCAAGTGTATGTGACTCAACTGATTGAGCTCCTGCCTACCACATGGGATGTCCTTGGTTCAGTTCCCAGAGCTTCCTAAAGAAGACAGTGAGATGGCACGAAGGGCAGGCGTGGCAAGTTGATGCAGCAAGAGACACGGGGAGGAAATCCTGTTGAGAGAACAAAGCAGGGAATGGAGGTGGCTGAAGCAATTAGGTACTTCCCTCCCACATCGGAAGTTCCGGGTTGGGCTCCCAGTGCTTCCTAAAGAAACAAGGAAGATGAACAAACAGCAAGTGCAAAACATCGAGGGGTGGGGAGAAAGAAATAAATCTTTAAAAAAAAAAATTAGTGCAAACTCCATTAGCATTGCTTTAGAGAATCAGGCAAAGAAGTCTGGTGATTAAAAGCCCATTATCTTTTCTTTTGAATTAAACATTTATTTGGAAATTGTAGACTCAAAAGAAGTTGCAAAAATAGTAGAGAGGGCCCCGTGTGCCTGTCAGTCAGCTTCCCCTAGTTGTAACATCTTATGTAACAGTGCCTTATTAAAACCAGAAATTATTTTCTGGATACCAGTCCTTGGTCAGATACTTGATCTTGCAAATATTTTCTTCCAGCCTGTAGTTTGTCTTCTCATTTTCTTTAACTGTCTTTTTGCAGAGCCAACATTTTTAATTTTAATGAAATCGAATTCTTATTTTTTGGATCATGCCTTTGGTATAGAAGTCTAAAATACCAAACCTCAGATCATGAAGACTTTCTCCCATTCTCTTTTAAAGTTTTATAGCCTTAGCTTTTTCATTTAGCTCTAGTATCCATTTTGAGTTTATTTTTATATAAGATGTGAGGTTTAGGTAGATGGTATTTTTTCGTATATGGAAATTACTTATTTTTTAAATTGAACTTTTTATTGAGTTCACAAAGTAAACAGGTAACTAGCACTTACAAAACAAAAACAAAAAACCCCAACAATGTCAGCACTCCACAATCCTGCTTGTGTCCTGTCCAGTCATTACCTGCTTTCCTTTCCCCCAAGTAATTACCTCCTTGATTCCTGACACCAGAGATTAATTTTGTCATTTTGACCTTTATGTAAGTGTAATCATACTGTATGTACGCTTATTTCATCTTCTATTTTTCAACATTTTATGAAATTCATCTCGGTTGTTGCACGTAGCAATAACTTTTTTTCTTATCACTGCAAAATATTTCTTTGAATGTAACATAATTTATTGCTTTATTTCCAGTTGGCTCTAGTATTAGTGCAGCTATTATGAACATTGTTGTATGTGGCTTTTTGTGAACTTATGCACATATTTTTATAGGGTATACCTAGGAGTGGATTTACTGGGTCATAGGATATATGTATGTTGAGCTTTAGAATATACTGCCCAGTGGTGTGCTGGTTAATTTTTTAACAACTGGCTCTGGGGTGGAGGCTGATTTGTAGTGTTTGCCAATTTCTGTGGCATAATACTCCCGTTGTTACCTGATTTCAAGCTACCAGTGTGAATCAGCTGGCTCACAAAATGAAAATTTTAGTTGCTTTTTTGTGAGCTGGTATCAGCCAGCTCCAGCACATTGCTTGCATTACTGAACAGTTTCAAAGTAGTTACACCAGTCTGCGTACCTGCCAATGGTCAATGAGACTTCTCGTTGTTGGACATCCACGACATTTGTAATTACCTTAAGTTTTCATTTTAACCATGCTGTGTGGTGTGTAGTGGCATCACTTTGGGGTTTTAATTTGCTTTTCCCTGATGACTAATGAAGTTGAGCAATTGGTCACTACCTTTTTTACCTGAAGTGACTAAGTAATCTTAGAATGACACATTTTTTCTCCCTTCCAGGGGTGGAAATATGGGGGCTTGCTATAAAGTTTAACTCAGATTCAGGGAAATAGAGTTACAATTTTGCATATCTGTGGAATCAGTGTGTGACTTTCAACACCCAAACATCAGCCCACTGGGAGACTGATAGGCTATTTCCTAGGATTTTAACTGTAATTAGAATTCTAAGTTGTCAATGAGGTTACCAAGTCTTAGGCTTCTCTACGGAGGCAATACAAAAAGTAGTTAAGACCTGGGACTTGAATCTGACTCTTGGTTTTGAGTTCTTCGCCTGCTTCTTGCTAGCCTTGCAAGCCTGGATAAATCTTTTTTTTTTTCCTTAGTTCATTTTTATTTTATTTTTAATTAATTAATTTTTAATGTTACATTAAAAAAATACGAGGTCCCCATATACCTCCCCCACCCCCCTCACCCCACTCCTCCCATAACCACAACCTCCTCCATCATCATGGGACATTCATTGCACTTGGTGAATATATCTCTGAGCACTGCTGCACCACATGGTCAGTGGTTCACATTACAGTTTACACTCTCCCCCAGTCCACCCAGTGGGCCATGGGAGGACGTACAATGTCCAGTAACTGTCCCTGCAGTACCATCCAGGACACCTCCAAGTCCTGAAAATGCCCCCACATCACATCTCTTTTTCCCATTCCTACCCTCAGCAGCTACCATGGCCACTTTCTCCATCTCAGTGCTACATTTACTTCCCTTACTAATCACATTAGTTCCAGGATAGAATATCAGTAAGTCCACTCTAATCTATACTCTATTCCTCCATTCTGTGGACCCTGGGATGGTTATGTCCACTCCACCTCTGTATCGAGAGGGTACTTGGATTCCACTGGGATGATGGATGCAATTTTCCTGCTTGCAGTTGTAGGCACTCTTGGCTCCCTGGTGTGGTGATTGATCTTCACCTTCCTGTTAGCTGACTGGGGTAAGTCCAATAAACCAGAGGGTAGGAGTTGCAAGTCTGTTGAGGCTCAGGACCTGGCTATCACATGGGGAGTCCAGACATTTAGGTCCCCTGAGTATACACTAAACCCCAGCGCCAACCACAGGTCCAGTAAAAGTGACAGGAGAGGCTTGTGAACAAAGATCATACCTGAGTCCAACTCCATCACACTTAGGACCACAAACTCCAAAGTAGGGCCAACTGACATGGCACTGAAGTTCATCTGCCATGACCATAGAACCTGTGGGTCTCTGTAGCTCTCACAAGAACCAATACCTGGGGTTGTATCTACTTTAGGTGTCTCTGGGACTCTGCTGAGGTGTGTGTAAGGGCGACCACTCTGATGACCTCCTGGCTCTTTTTTGGAGACTCATAGCCATATAAACTCATTTGTCCTTTCCATTTCCCCCTTTTATTTAGGTCAAAAAGCATTTTTAACTCCTGGTATTATATGTAGATTGAGATATTCTGCTGGTCCGAGTTGACCATTTTATTTAAGGTTATTTTCTAGTTACATCATCAGCTGGTACTTGGTAGTAATCCCTCGGTGCCAGGGAGGCTCATCCCCAGGAGTCATGTCCCATGCTGGGGGGAAAGCAATGCATTTACATGCTGAGTTTGACTTTGAGACTGGCCACATTTGAGCAACATGGAGGCTCTCAGGAGGTAACTCTTAGGCACCCTGCGGCTCTAGGCCTAGTTCTTATTTCAGGCCCACAAGCCCACAAGCATAGTCATTAGCATCAAGGGCTCATTGTTGGATCATCCTTCCTTATTGGTCTTAGCCATTGCACTCGGAGGATTGTTGCTGTTCCATTAGGGAATGCGACAGAGCTCCCCCGGCCAAGAACTCAGCACTCCCCCAGCCATCATTCCCAACTGTAATCACTATGAAAATATCCAAATATTTTTATGCACCCTGCACATATGCCCTGGAGAACTCCCTCTTAACCATGCCCCCCCCACCACCAATAACACCCCACACCAATATTCCTCCCCTGCCACCATCGAACCCCTCTGTGGTCCAAAACCTCCCCAAAAATGAAGTGCAATATATTGCCAGGTTCCATTAATAGTAAAATGGAATATAGTGATGGGTTTAGAGGTTAGATATAGAATACATACTAATTTAGAAAAATTAAAGTAAAAATAAATTGGAGTAACAAAAATTAAAAAATGAAGAAGCTTTGTTTTTGATGTTTTGCCTTTCATCACTGCAGTAAGTGTTGCCCTGTATACACATTGGCAAGGCAAGTTCTTCCATCTCTTGTTCGGGGTCTATGTCCCTTTTTTTTTCTTTTTCTTTTTTTTTCTTCTAAATATTAAGCTTGTCTTCACAAAAGTTTTAGACCACAGTAATTCATATATACATTATACAGTACTCCCACATATTCAACATCAGACACTTTGTCCCTTCCCCAGCAATAATCTTTTTACGTGTTCATACTATATTTACTGCAGCTGATGTACAGATATTGAGACAATAGCTTTCAAACAAGGTTACACTTGGGTTTACATTGTGGTCTATATTTTAGGCTATACAATTTTCTAAATTTTTAGTTATCTTATGTTTTACATTATGATTTACATTTTAGCCTATAGGCCCCTATACATTTTTGATGTAATTTACCATGTCCTATATCCATCCTTGCATAATCTTGTGGAACACTTCCATTGCCCCACAGTTACCCTGATTCCACCTATTCAATACCTCTTTCCCCCTCCCCTCAGGGCCCATATTGACATTCACTCTTCATTGCTTGAAGGGCCATGTTCAGAGATACTTGCAACAATGTTGAGGGCTTGACATGCTCGACTGCCCTAATTCATTGGGAGCCATGATTTCTCTCAAGAGATACAAGTCCCTCTATTTGAGAACATCAGTCCTCCCCAGGATGTGGGTATACCTTCACTCTCATTGTATGGGTCTCCATCCAATGATATAACCCACTACGACAAAATGAACACTTGCACACTCCCTAGAAGGCTGTCCTATGTCAGATTCTCCCCTTTAAGCATCTTAAACAGGTAACCTTCCTTATTATATTTTTGAAAAAATTTTCTCAACAATATACTCTCAACCACATACCTGACAATCTTCTATATTCATATGTTCCTCCACCCCCCCACCCCCAATTTCTTGGGCCATATTACCCATCCTCCCGTCCCTAGCCCCTCAAGCCCACAAAGCCCCACCCAAGGATCAATCTAATTTCACTGTAGTCAGTTTTGAAAAGCTTAGTAAGGAACTTGGGTGACTGTCATTGATGACACTTGCTTGCAAATGTCTTCTTTGTACTCTTCTTTCCCTATACCTTGCTAGGAGGACAGGGCAGATCAGTCCTGGTCCGGATCTGGAAACTAACGAGGAGGTGGGACTTAGCAGATAATTCTCAATCTTCTTAGGTCATAGGCTGATACTGAAAGACTTGTTAGTTAGGAGAAGAAGGGAGACCTCTGGATCTAGTCAAGGAGTATTGACACACTTTTCTGCAAACAGCCAGATAATAAATATTTTAGGCTTTATGAGCCATACAGTCTCTGTCACAACTACTCACGGGCATCTAGTGTGAGAGTAGTCATAGAGAAATGAACAGCATGTTTCCAAGAAAACTATGGTTACTGAAATTTGAATTTCATATTATTTTCATGTGTCATGAAACATGATTTTTTTTCATTTTTTCCAACCATTTAAAATTGGAATTGTAAAAATTGTTTTAGATCACAGGCCAAAGTATGGTCTACAGGCCATAGTTAGCCCAGTCCTGGTGTAGACTGTGAAGAAGGGATGGGCTAAGCAAGTTCCTGAGACTAGGGAGAAGATTTTTTGCTTTTTGCCCAGGTTTTGAATTGTATAGAGAACAGAGACAAGAGATGAATCACAAATAAGTGTTTGTAATCAAGGGGAGGTAGACTTTGAAGTCAGAGTTGGATTTAAATTTTGCTTCCAAACCTTGGACATGGAAGCCACTTTGGATAAGTTACCTAACATCTCTGCGTCTCATTTTTCTCTTCTGTAAAATGGGCCAATAATCCTTCCTCATAGGATTTTTGGAGTGTTGAATGAAAAGAGAATTATGAAATTTACTAGTCAAAATCTTGGCATGCAGAGGAAGCCCTGCAGAAGATGATTGCTAGGTTTATCATTGGTTAAGAAGCAAAATCATCTTGCTCTGTAATCAATAAGATCTTGGTGCAAAGGGGTGTCTGAAACCCAGGTGAGATGTTGGTGGCCTGAACTGAGATAGGGGTGGTGGGGATGGATAGAAGTGGATAGATTTAAGATACTTTGGGGGGTAGAATTGATGTGAGTACTGAAGGAGAGGGAGGAGTTAAGATTGGCATTTAGGTACCAGGCAGGGGCAATTAATTGGCTAGGTGATGGTGCCACTCAAGTCTAACTTCGTTATTAATTGGGAAGCCATTTCACCTGCTACTTAGATACCCTAGACCCCTTCATCACTATAGTTCTGCTGACTTACTCATTTATACAATGCCCTTTGCTGTAGCTGCCTGCTGAAAGCTGCCAGCCTGGATGTAATGCTTTGGTTCTGGCAGAACCCAGATGTATTAGATTGGACAGAGGAAAAGCCAGATATCAGAGAAAATAGGATTTTCTGAGGATAGAATCCAAAGAAACTTTCTGGAAAAGAAAAAGGAAGTGAACAAAGAAGACTGTGGGATACTCTCAAGTCAACGTGATGTTTTTTGGCTCCCAGACAGGAAAGTGTTGTTCTCTATGTGGTCTTTCAGGAGCTCTGGGCCAGGTTGAGGACCATGAGGTAGAAGCTGGACAACTGTGGCTGCTATGGAACCTGATGTCATTAAAGAGCACAACAGCTTTAGCAGATGCTCCTTTAGAAGTACAGGAAGAACTAAATGAACAAACTGAGACGCACACAGAAAAGCTAAGGCAGCTTGAGAAAAAGACAAAAGATCAAAATGTAAAAAAAAAAAAAAAGGAAAAAGTTACAGAGAAAATGCAAAAAAGTCCTAGAAAGAAAAACAAACCTGGTCCTTTTACTTCCTCATCATCCCTACATGATAACCTGCCAGAAGGCCTCTGCATGTGAGGTTTAAGTTGCTTGTCTGATGAAGGAGATGGAGTGTGTTGGAGACCAGGATGCTGAGGGCCATCATCTGATGGGTGAGGTTAAGACTCTTGCTTGTGTCCCTCTTGACATTAGCAAGGTGAATCTTGAGTCCAGTATTCACTTATCCCTGTGTTTCACAGTGACTGATCTATTTCTATTCTTAACTATCAAAGCATAGCAAAAGGTTTAAGGTAAAGGATACAAATGATGCCTGTAGACCTTGGTTCACCAGTCACAGTCCACCAGAAGAAAATCATTTTAATTAATTATTTTAGTAGTAAATTGCTAATTGGTATATAAAAGTCTTCGGATGGCTAAAAGGGGCTTACTCATGACCTTTTGAATTTAAAATCTATGCTTGTAGAACAGTTTCAGGTAGTTTGTGTTGAATGGTGAACCTACATATGATTACTGTTAATAGATTGTTGATGAGATTTATTTCTATGTATTTATTTTATGTACAGAATCTGAATTTTTAAAATACCAGAAGTATTTAAAAAGAATAGCTAGACATACATCAGGTGTGACAGAAAAGAAAGGGGCCTTCCACCCAAGTTACAAAAGGATTTGACATGTAGAAATGAGGTGCAAAAAATTGAAAGAAATTCAAAGACAATTCCTGGAATGACATTTTTTACTATGAACCTAACCAACTCTTTTCTCACAAGGTATGAGAGAGTGAAATCTGGTCCAACTTGATTCATATTATTCATTTTTACTGAATGTTGTCTACCTACAGCTCACATCAATAGGCAATTCCCAAAACCAAGGGGCCATAAGGAAAGATGCCCAGGGTTGTTGGGTGGTTTTCTCTTCCCACATGAAATTACAAAAAATACTGCATATTCCCACACAGTCTGTAGGGCAAATCCCTGATTACCTTCTGGTCAGGTCCCTCTCGGTGCCCTTTCACAAGCTTATCTCCTGCGGTAATACTGTCTTGTTTACTTCTGTACCTTATCTTACATGACAGACAAAGCCTTATCAGCCTTCCCTTCTCACCTTCAAGCTGAATGTTCTCTAGAGTCTAGAGTTTAGTATTAAGAAATTACATAAAAGGACTGCTGCGTGCTTTCCATTAGCAAGAACTTGAAAGCTAAGGATAAATGCTGGCTTTTTTGAAAAGGACTTTTTAACTCTGAAAGAATGTGAAAAATTCCAGTGACTGATTCCATTACTAATTAATGAATTAGTAATGAATAAATGCAAAGAAGTTTGAAGGTTGAGGAGAGTGGCAAATACTTTCTGATTTTATCAGATTTTTAAAATCATCAGCAGTAATTTTCATGCTATGAATAGAAAAATAATTAAATCAACACGATTTTAAGTCATGCCTGTCAATGTAATGTCTGTTTTATCTTTATCAGATAATTTTTTTAAAAAGTCACAAGTACCATCTTGCACATGAGACTTTAGCTGTATAATAGTTAGGGAATTGGATGTGGCTCAAGTGATAGGGCTTCCGCCTATAATATGGGAGGACTTGGGGTCGATCCCTGGGGCCTCCTGTCAAAAAAAGAAAGTGTGCTGGTGCGGTGTACCAGTGCCCGCATATGTCAGTCATGCAGCAAGATGATGACGCAAAAAGGAGAGACAAAGGGAAAGTCAAGGTGAGGTGCAGCAGAAACCAGGAACTGAGGTGGTACAAGTGACAGGGAACCTCTCTCCACATCAGAGTTCCCCAGGGTCGAATCCCAGTGAATCCTAGAGGAGAAAAATGAGAAGACAAAAGAGAAATAGAAACCAAAAAATCACACAATGAATGGACACAGGCGACAAAAAAACAGCAGAGCAAGGGGAGGGGGAAAATACAGTTAAAAAATTGTACTGTACCTGATACCCATTAGGATTTTGAAACAAACTGTTGAAACATATATTGACCAGGTTATTGGAAGTTGTCTATTGTCATACACTCATTATTAAAATCTAATTTGCTAGGGTTCATTCATTAACAACTACCTCACAAATATCAAAGCCCTGTGATCTTTCTTAGTATATTAGTTGATTCTTTAAGCTTCCACACTCAAAAAAATTTTTTTTGAGACTTACCAAAACAACACATTTTTTTTATAACATAATGGATTATGATTGCTAATGTGCAGGTGACACAATATCAGTACTTTTATTGAAACAAAGGAATTCCATATCATGATATAATTGTGCAGTGGACCTATAACATCCTGGCTTATTTTGTAAAACTAGTCTTTATTTCTACTTAAGCTCAATTTGTGAATGTCTTTTGTTTTTGAAATATTAAAATAAAAGTAGAGTAACTCCCAACTGGCAGCAAAAACAGGAACATGATCTGTGAAACATGTGCAATGCACCTAGGGCTACTATTAATAGCTATGGTATATGGGCTTTAGAGATTTCAAGTTCCTTTAGACTTTAAACTTCTAACCCAGGGATTGGCAAACTTTTTCTTTTCCTTTTTTTTTTTTTTTTTAAAGATTTATTTATTTATTTAATTTCCCCCCTCCCCTGGTTGTCTGTTCTTGGTGTCTATTTGTTGCGTCTTGTTTCTTTGTCTGCTTTTTTGTTTCTTTGTCCGCTTCTGTTGTAGTCAGCGGCACAGAAAGTGTGGGCGGCGCCATTCCTGGGCAGGCTGCACTTTCTTTTCACGCTGGGCGGCTTTCCTCACGGCGCACTCCTTGCGCGTGGGGACTCCCCCACGCGGGGGACACCCTTGCGTGGCACGGCACTCCTTGCGCGCATCAGCACTGCGCATGGCCAGCTCCACACGGGTCGAGGAGGCCCGGGGTTTGAACCGCGGACCTCCCATATGGTAGACGGACGCCCTAACCACTGGGCCAAAGTCTGTTTCCCTGGCAAACTTTTTCTATAAAGTGTCAGATAGTAAATATTTTAGACTTTGCTAGCCATTCAGTCTCTGTCACAACTCTGCTACTATGGCACAAAAGCAGCTTTAGACAATTAACAAATAAGTGTGACTGTGTTCCAATAGACACTTAAAATTTTTTTTTTACAAAAACAGATGGTGCCTAATATTCAGCTGTAAAAAGGAATGATAATTTGATCATGCTACATCATGGAATGCAAATTGAAGACATCACATTGAATGAAATAAGCCAGGCATAAAAGGATAAATATTGTATGATTTTATTGGTATGAAATAATTAGAATATGTAAATTCATAGAGCTAGAAATTAGAATTCAGTCTAGGCTGCCAGTGGCAGGGAATGGGGAGTAAATGCTTAGTTGGTACAGGATTTCTGTTTGTGGTGATGGAACATATTTGGTATTGGATAGTGTTAATGTTAGCACAATTTTATGAATGTAAGTAACATCATTAAACTGTACGGTTGAAAGCGGTTACAGTGAAAAATTTTATATTGTATATATTTATGTTACCCCATTAAAAAAAACTCACCAAATCCATTGGCTAATGCAAAGAGTCAACTCTAAAGTTGGACTTTAGTTAATAATATAATTATAGTAATATTGGTTTATCAATTGTAACAAATGTACCACAGGAATGTAGTATGTTATTAGGGAAAACGATATGTATAGCACAAGTGGGGGCTCATATATGGGAACTCTGTACATTCTGAAAGATTTTTCTGTAAACCTACAACTGCTCTAAACAAACAACACCAACAAAGTAGATGGTGGGCAGGATTTAACTTTGGGCCTAACCTTTCTTGCTGTGGTTTCTTTGACATTGGCCAAGACTCGAGAGAAAAAAGTAGTATTAATGAAAATGGGACAAGAGTCTCAAACTATTTTTTTTTTTTTAAAGATTTATTTATTTATTTAATTTCCCCCCCCTCCCCTGGTTGTCTGTTCTTGGTGTCTATTTGCTGCGTCTTGTTTCTTTGTCCGCTTCTGTTGTCGTCAGCGGCACGGGAAGTGTGGGTGGCGCCATTCCTGGGCAGGCTGCACTTTCTTTCACGCTGGGCGGCTTTCCTCACGGGCGCACTCCTTGCGCGTGGGGCTCCCCCACGCGGGGGACACCCTTGCGTGGCACGGCACTCCTTGCGCGCATCAGCACTGCGCATGGCCAGCTCCACACGGGTCAAGGGGGCCCGGGGTTTGAACCGCGGGCCTCCCATGTGGTAGACGGACGCCCTAACCACTGGGCCAAAGTCCGTTTCCTCAAACTATTTTTAACCAAAAAAATCTGCAAAATCATTTTAATACTTACCTACATGAGAAATAATGGTTATTATTGTTTTAAGCCACTAGATTTAGGGTGATTTGTTGCAGAGCATTAGATACCTAGAACACCAAATAAACCAACCAATCAGAATTTCAATTTCATTTTTGGAAGTCATTTCCCCAAGATGTGGCAACAACTTCCAAAGTCTTGGGAGTCTTACAAGATCCGTTTGGTCAAAAGCATAGATTTATATAAACAGGGCGGTCACAGTTATAAATCTCATGAGGCTCCATATGGCATAAGGTTTAATACCCTATTAAATTACCTTTCAAGTAGCATATTATGCAGAAAAATAGCTTTCCCTTCATAACTGTAGGGCAGAGGGGACATCTCCATCTCTTCCTTTACCTCCTTTGGTTAGTAAATAGAACTATAATTTTAAGGACAGGCTCTGGAATTGCATAATAAGAAGAAAGTTGGCCAATAAAGCACAACTTTACTGGCAGAAATGGAGAATAAGGATGTCATGCTTTTCTTCTTTACTTGCCTCAGCTCTGTTACCCTAATTGTTAAAAATTTCCATGGTCCAAGTTCCCTTAAACTCCAGTCTAATTAACTGCATTAAAACTCAGGCATGGTCCTTTCAGACCGTTTCTGAAGACTGAACTTGACCTAGTAGTACTGGGCTATAAATGGCTCAGGTCAATTCTTACTCTTGCCAAACCCTACCACCGACTGGTTCTACTTTGTACTGCTTTACTCAATCACTCCAATCTCATCATATTCTGCTGTCATTCCTAAGGTACAGATAATCCATTCCATCAATCCCTTAAGAATTTTTACATTTATGCTCTAGTTAATATACATATTATCTTTTCTTTGGAATATTATGAGTCTCTGGGGCCCATAATGGTAGTCCTTGTTCAGGAACTACCAGATTTAGCATTGAAAAGAAAATTGTGGTGAAAAACGGAAGGCTTGTATGTAAATTCATTTATCATCCCTTAACCCTTCTTCGCACGTCCACCACAAAAGTATAATCATTTATCTAATGGAGACCCACTTTTAGTCCCCCTTACCTTAATTTGCAAAACTCATCGATGAAGGTTTATAGACCAGCTCTTCAATCCTTTTATCAGTTCCATCTTTTTAAGTAGGTGTTTTAATAGTCTATTCTAATTTTCTATTAACAGACAACTTTATAAAAGTGATAAGGGATGTAATAGGTCTGCTGAATGTGATGTTATTTCACCCATGGTTGCCTGCATGGGCAGTGAAATCAGTGCCTTGATCTGAAGACTGGGGAGGCCAAAGTTACTCTCAGTTTCCATCAAGTCTGAGATAAGGATGGGATTGGAAGAAATCTCAACTTGCCCTTGCTGCATCCGAGTCAGTCTTCTTTGGGAAGCTGCATCTTTCTGGCAGTGAATTTTGGGCTGCAGTCACAGATATTTGCCCTTTTATTACCCAGATCCTGGTTCTTGGTTTTGAAGTGAGTACTTAATAAATACATATTAACAGCTGGACTTGTCCAACACGGCATCCCCAGGTTCAGGGTAAGGCTAGAAATTGAAAAAGAATGTTGTTTCTTTCCTTCCAGTGAAAGTGAAATGACAGAAAAAGTGGAAATGTTAACCAATTCCTTTTTCTCTTCATTTGAATCTATTTAAAAGCATTGCAGGCGGCAGACTTGGCCCAGTGGTTAGGGCGTCCGTCTACCACATGGGAGGTCTGCGGTTCAAACCACCAGCCTCCTTGACCCATGTGGAGCTGGCCCACGTGCAGTGCTGATGCATGCAAGGAGTGCCGTGCCACACAGGGGTGCCCCCCGCGTAGGGGAGCCCCATGCACAAAGAGTGCGCCCCGAAAGGAGAGCCACCCAGCGTGAAAGAAAGTGCAGCCTGCCCAGGAATGGCGCCGCACACAGGGAGAGCTGACACAACAAGATGACGCAACAAAGAGAAACACAGATTCCCATGCCGCTGACAACAACAGAAGCGGACAAAGAAGACGCAGCAAATAGACACAGAGAACAGACAACTGGGGTGGGGGGGAAGGGGAAAGAAATAAATAAATCTTTAAAAAAAAATAAAAGCATTGCAGCTAAAATTAGTAAATTACAAAGGAGTGGAATATAAAAATTTCTTTATAATTTAATTAACTAAACAGATTATAAACATCTATATGAAGTATTTTAATAGAATTTTTTGAATGAACAACTCCATTTATAAAATACAAAAACAGGCAAAATTAATTTAACCTTTTATATGTCAGGATAGTGGTTAGTCATGGGCATTGATTGATTGGTAAAGGGGATTTTTGAAATGTTAACATTGCTTCTTGATATGGCTGGTGGTCACATGGGTATGTTCAATTTGTAAAAGTTTGTCAATTATGATTTGTACATTTTTTGTATGTCTATTTTATATATATATTTTAAAAGATTTATTTACTCCCCCTCCCCCGCCCTGCACACACACCATTGTTTTTGCACTCACTATCGGCTTTCTGTGTCCATTCACTGTTTGTTCTTCTGTGTCTGCTTGTCTTCTCTTTAGGCAGCACTGGGAATTGATCCTGGGACCTTCCAGAGTGGAGAGAGGTGCTCAATCTCTTGCACCACTTCGCTCCCTGGTCTGCTGTGTCTCTTAATGTCTTTCCTCTGTGTATCTTTTTGTTGTGTCATCTTGCTTTGCCAGCTCTCCACATGGGCCAGCACTCCGCGTGAACTAGGTCTCTGCTTGAACCAGCCTGCCATGTGGGCCAGCTTGCCTTCACAAGGAGGCCCTAGGAATCAAACCTTGGACCTCCTATATGGTAGACTGGAGTCCAATTGCTTGAGCTGGATCTGTTTCCCAGTATTATAATTTAAAAGTAACAACAACAGAAAAAGCACTCTCTTTGCCTTCTGGTAACTTACAGTTACCAGTTTGCTGGGAGACACCAGCAAAAAAAACTCCATTACAACACTCTTCATTCTTTTGTGTAGATTCCATTTGCCATAATTTTCCTTCTTTCAGCAGGGCTGCCTCTAACAGTGCTTGTAGTGGAGATCTTCTGATGATGAATTCTTGTGTATATCTTAAAAAGTCTTTATTTTGACTTTGTATTTGAAAGGTATTTTTGTTGGGTAAAATAATTCTAGGTTGAGATTTTTTTTTTCCTCTCAGCACCTTAAAGTTATTGAGTCACTATCTTCTTGCTTGCATTGTTCCCAATGAGAAATCTGCTGTTACCTATAGCTTTCTTATTCTGTATGTAATGCATCTTTTATCTCTGGCTGCCCTTAGGATTTTCTTTTTAACACTGATTTTGAGCAATTTGATTAAGGTATGCCTAGTGTGGTTTCTTTATGTAGCTTTTTTAAAAAATTAAACTTGGTTTATAGTTTTCATCAAGTTTGGAAAGGTTTTGGGCATTCTTTCTTCAAATATTTTTCTGGTCCCTCCTCCTCTTTTCCTTAGAAACTCCTATTAGACAAATACTGGTCACTTGAAGTTTTTCCACTACTTAGTGAGGCTCTGTTAGTTTTTCCTGAAAATCTCTTTTCTCTTTGTATTTCATTTTGCATAGTTTTTAGTGTTATGTATTTGGATTCATTAGTCTTTTCTTCTGCAATGTCCATTCTGTCATTAATCCCTTCTAGTGTACTTTTTATCTTGGAAATTATAGTTTTCCTTTCTAGAAGTTTGATTTGTTTCTTTTTATAATAACTTCCATATCTTCACAAACCTCTGCTGTAACTATTTCATGTATTCTGGAGACTAGACCATTATCATATATTTAATTTGTAAATATTTTCTGCCTGTTCACTTTCTTGATAATGTCCTTTGATGGACAAAGGTTTTTAATTTTGATGAAGTCCAATTAATCCATTTTTCTTTTGTTGCTATGCTTTTGGTGTTATTTAATTACTATTTCAATGTTCTTTTCTGCTAATTCTAGTATCTATGTCAATTCTGAACTGGTTTTAGTTGATTTGTTTTTCTTCTCCTTATGGGTCATATATGCCTACTTCTTGGCATGCTTGATAATTTTTAATTGGATTCCAGACGTGAAATTTGTCTTATTGGAGGATGTAAATTTTTATGTTCTATACATATTCTCAGCTGTGTTCAGGGTTACAGTTAAGTTATTCAGAAACTGTTGTATTCTTTCAGGTCTGCTTTTAAGGTTTGTTAGTCAGAACCCTGGCAATGTTTAGTGGAGGGCTAATTATTTCCTACTAATGAGGCAAGATCCTTCTGAGCATTCTACTCAATGCCCCATCATTTATATGTTTTTTCAGTCTCATGGTAGGGACAGGCAATATTTCTAATCCTGTGTGAACACTGGTTCTGCTTCCTTCTCTGTTGCAATACTTCTTTTCCCTGCTAAAGAAATTTCATCACACATGTGCTGACCAGTATGCTGCTGGATTCTTGAGAGAGTATTTTAGTTTGCTACAGGCTGCCAATGCAATATATCAGAAATGAATTGGCTTTTACAATGGGATTTATTAGTGTAAAGACTTACAGTTCCGAGGCTGAGAAAAATGTCCAAATCAAGGCATCAGGAAATGCTCTCTCCCTGTAGGTCACCTGCTACTGATGCTGGATTCGTGCCACATGACAAGGCACAATGGTAGCTCTGCCAGTCTCTGCCTTCTCCTCCAAGCTCACTTTTCCCCTGAGCTCAGCTGTGGGCCATGGGGCACATGGCAGGGTGTGATGGCAACATCCGCTTGTCTTTCCTTTCTTCTCCGGGCCTCGTTGCTAGTTCTGCTTCAGGCAACTTTGTCTGTGGCTTTTCTTTCTCCTGGGTTCATTGATTTCAATTTCTGGAGGCTCATCTCTGTTACTGCAACTTTCCATCTGCATCTGTAGTTTTTATTCCTGCATTTATAAAAAAACCCAGTAAGAGGATTAAGCCCCGCTCTGGGTCCTGCAATCTAATCAAAGGTCCTTAACTGAAGTAATCTAATCAAAGGTTTCATAATAGGTTCAACTTAATAACATAATTTTTATGGGTTCCACAAAAGACTCAAACTAACACAGGGGGATACTCTGCAGACCTCTGGATTTCTGTCTCTAGGCAGTACAGAGTCATCTCCAGTATTCCTTGATTCTCAGCTAGGAATCCTCAACTCAGGGAGCCTGCTGGGCTTTTCCTGGGTTTCCCCTCCCTGCACTGAGGCCAGGAAGCTCTCAAGGCAGAAAGTCGGGACAATTACAGGACTCACCTCATTTGTCTTTTCCTTCTCCAAGGGATCACTGTCCTTATTGACTGGTGTCCATTGCCTTGAAAACCACTGTTTTATATTTAGCCCAGTTTTTTGCTTGTTTTAGAAGGCACAGTAAATTCAGTCTCTGTTGCTGCTTTATCAAGGCCAGAAGAGAGTGTTAAATTGCATCTATATTATTTTAAAAATGAATCTCATTTGAGGTGATTGTCTCAAATAAACCTACTCACATGGTTTATATAAAAAGATCTCCTTTGAACCCAAATTATTGCATATACAATGCTTTATTTTTTATATTTTAAATAACATTGCTCTATTAAGGGGGTGGATGAATCATATTAAAATATGTAAGATAAAACCTCTTACTCTCTTTAGGAAATATTTTTTCATAACAGTTAAAGGGAAGCTGTTACCACAGGTTGCTTTATCAAGAATCAGGAAGTACTATGAGATCAGCGTTAGATTTTTAAAATGTTGTTTTGAGTATGAGACTATATATTTTAGGTCTCTTGTTGGAACCCATTCTTGTCAGAATTGTCTTGCTGAATTCATTTGCTATATTGAGCTTCTTCATCATTTGAAATGATGTTGGGTAATAATAGCACAGCTAATATAACACTAAACACCAACATTGCTTTGGCATTTTTAATGATCTTACTAGCTTTTGCCATAATGGTAGGAAATGCTGTGGTCATTTTAGCTTTTGTCGTGGACAAAAACCTTAGACATCGAAGTAATTATTTTTTTCTTAACTTGGCCATTTCTGACTTCTTTGTGGGTAAGTTACATCTCTTTATTTAAGATAAAGTTTTTCCAATAGTATTGATTTCTAAAACCTTAAACTAAGCTTTTGCTATTTTGAGGAACTATATGAAATTGGAAAAAATGTAAAACAAAAGTGTAAGCATTAAAGTTCAGGGGGCTGTATGGTACTTCCAGGAATGACAGACATATAAAATCAGTGTTGCAGAGAAGTTTTCATCTGGAAATGGTTTGTTGTCCTTTTGCAGAATAAAAATAACTTCGGAATAGTTCTGAAATTGTTTTAGTCCAAGAATTATTTGTTTCCTTTGTATGTTTAGCTTTAAAAGCATTGCTCCTTAAATAAGCAGAGTTATCTTAATATCGTAGTGTGATAGTATGATCCTAGGTGCTTAGTATGATAACCATAGTATCATAATGTTAGAGTAATAGAAAATAATATATATACTATTAACCAGCACAGTCAGAAATGGGGCATATAGGTCAATTAAATAGTCTGGTTAATAGTGTTATTTTATGGTGTGGTATGAAATATTGTAAAATATACTGACACTACAGCCATCTTACATATGATATAGTATCACAGAATTATATAATTATATAGAAATCAAGATAATCTTTCCTGAAAACATGCATATTGTAATTTTTCACTGCTTGATGGTCATTGTTTTTTTTTTTAACATTGCTTATCGTAATGTGCAGAAATGTCAGCTGATGATATTCTAGTGTAATTGAATCTGGCATATTGAGATTATCTTTGTCAATAGCTACATAAATGGTTGAATTTATGTCAAAATGAAACAAAATTCATGGAATACTTAGTTTCACCTGGAACATGGTGGATATTCAAAAAAATGTTAGCCCACTTCCCTTCTGATTTCTCTGCAGGTATGAGACAATTCAGACCTTTTCATTAATCAAAACTGTTTGTAGAGTATTATGTGAGGTACTGCTAGTTACTCAAGTACTATTAGGTAATGAGAGGGTATATAGAAGAGCAAGTTAGTCTTGAATTAGTTTTCAATACGGTAGAGTGAATAAGAGAAGTTCACAAATAATCATTATAGTATAGTAATATAAAGCAAGATGAGAACCCACCAAGAGATAGCAAGTGCTGTGGACATTCAGAGGAGGTAGAAAGAACATTTGGAGAGTGAGTAGTGGCATTTGAAAGAAACGTTGAAGGATGGATAGAATTTCCATAGGCAAAGATGGAGAGGAGTATTCCCAGAATCAGCAAAAGCATGCTGGTAGAAAATCACTGTGCGTATCTTTCTAAGTGTGAGCTCCCGGCTGGCTAGTGTGTGAACGGTGTGTGACTGGAGCAGCAGAGGATAAAGTTGGCGTGGAAGGACTCTATAGAGTAAAGGTCCTTGGATACTAGTGTTGAGTCTGGATTGGCATTCATTCTGCAGGCAGTGTGGATATGTAAAGATTTTAAAGCAGGTGAGGGATTGGATGGATCAAAGCTTTACTTTGGAGGCATCAAAAAGCTGTAGTTGGTGGTTGAGACTGGAGCATGGGGCTCATGATTCCAGAGACAATCCTGTAGTAATCTCGGCAGCGTCATCCAATGGGGTCTGAGCTAGACGAGGATGGAAAGCAAGACAGGGATGGAAAGCGGAGCTGCAGGGCAGGCAGCCCGCAAAAGAAAGAAAGTGCAATTAGAGATTGAATCTTAGAGACTAGGGAAAGCATGCAATTCACTGAACTAGGGAGCATTTTGGGAGGAAGATGCAGAAATCAGCATCTGAAGTTGCATTTAAAGTTCTGGAGGATACTTCTAGCAGAGAGACTGATTTAAAGAGTCATAGACAGAAATGACAGAGTCAGATACAAGTGGCTAACCAATAATAACAATAAGGCAATACTCTCTCCATTTCTTTCCTCAATTCTGCCCCTCCAGGTCACCAATTAAAATTTTTTTAATATATACCCTTCTACATCATTCTTTTTTTTTTTTTTTTAATTTCTCTCCCCTTCCCTGCTTCCTCCTCCCCGCCCTCCAGTTGTCTGCTCTCTGTGTCCATTCGCTGTGTTCCTCTGTGTCTGCTTGTATTCCTGTCAGCGGCACCGGGAACCTGTGTTTCTTTTTGTTGCGTCATCTTGTTGTGTCAGCTCTCCGTGTGCGGCGCCATTCCTCGGCAGGCTGCACTTTCTTTCGCGCTGGGTGGCTCTCCTTACAGGGCTCACTCCTTGTGCGTGGAGGCTCCCCTACGTGGGGGACACCCCTGCATGGCAGGACACTCCTTGTGCGCATCAGCACTGTGCATGGGCCAGCTGCACATGGGTCAAGGAGGCCCGGGGTTTGAACCTTGGACCTCCCATGTCATAGACGGACCCCTATCCGTTGGACCAAATCTGCTTCCCCCATATCGTTCTTTAACTACATGTATATAAATGTATTTATTATGAGCATTGAGAACATTCTACTATGAATGAGCTTATCTCTCTCTTCCTCCTTTTCACTGGACCAGTAACTACTGGATGGCAAGGAGCACTTCAAATAGATTATGTATGCATTTGGACTAACCAGAAAGGAGTGAGGCTCTGAATACCCTGGTGGTGTGTGTGTGTGTGGGGGGGGGGCGGCTGGGTAAGACTGTCCCCAGCTGAGAGAGCCAGAGGCCTGATGCTTGTGAACAAAGATGGGTCCAGATAAGAAGGGCAGGGTGTGTCTCTGTGGTTCGGTGAGAGCAGCCAGATACAGTCCGCCAGGCTCACCCTTTACACTTCCCCTGCCCGCCTGCCAGGCTCATCTGGAAGCCCATTTATTTATTTATTTTTTAATTAGAGAAGTTGTGGGTTTACAGAAAAACCATGTAGAAAACACAGCATTTCCTTTCCCTTTGCATTAGTGTGGTGTCTTTGTTACAAATGATGAAAATATTATAATTGTACTATTAACTGTAGTCCATAGTTTACATTAGGGTATATTTCGCCCCCCCCCCCCCGCATTTTCCACCCTATTAGTAACACCTAGCATTTGTGTGGTCCATTTGTTATAATTCATGAAAGAATATTTTTATAATTGTACTATTAATTACATTTCATCGTTTACAATAGGGTTCACTGTATTGCACAGTCCTATGTTTAATCTTTTAATTTTTATTCTACTAACATATATATGACCTAAACAATTTCCCCTTTTAACCACATTCACATATATAATTCAGTCCTGTTAATTATACTCACTGTGGTGTGCTACCATCACCATTAATCATTTCCAAAGCTTAACAATCAACCCAAATGGAGATTCTATACAATTTAAGCATTAACTCCCCATTCCTTACCCCCAACCCAGCTCTTGGTAACTGATATTTCAGATTCTAAGTCTACAAATTTGCTTATTCTAATTATTTCATATCAGTGTGATCATTTTGTATCTGTGGCTTATTTCACTCAACATAACGTTCTCAAGTTTCATACAAGTTTTCACATGTATCAGAACTTCAGTTGTTTTTATGGCAGAATAATATTCCATTGTATGTGTATTCCACTTTTATTTATGCATTTATCAGTGGATGGACACTTGGGTTGCTTCCATCTTTTGGCAATTGTGAATAATGCCACTATGAACATTGGTGTGCAAATATCTGTTTGAATCTCTGCCCTCAATTTTTGGGGGTATATTTCTAGTAGGGGGCTTTTCGTGTTATATGGTAATTCTATTTTTAGCTTTCTGAGGAACCGCCAAACTGTCTTCCACAGTGGCTGCACAGAGGTCCCTTGATATATCCCTTGATATATGCACATATATCAGGACTTCATTTGCCTAGTGCTTTTTAGCCATGACACAAACTTTTTGTACCAAGATTTGCATTTTCTGTCAAAAAAAGGTAATGCCATTACCTTTCTCCTCTGCCATGCTCTGAAGCTTGTCTTCAGAGCCAGGAGTACTGCATGGTCGGTGGAGGTCTGGGAGGCGTGGTGTGCTGCCTTTTTTTTTTTTTTAGGAGCTACGGAGGATTGAACCCAGGACCTCATATGTGTGAGGCAGGCAATCAACTGCTGAGCTACATCTGCTCTGCCAAATTGGTGCTTTTTAAGATTTGGGGTCAGGAGACCTAGAGCTCCCGAACCGTGTGATGATGTGAGATGCAGATTAGAGAGCCACAAGTGCTTGATATGGTGGGCTTTGTGGAGAATGCCTTCTGCTCATGAGTTTCAGAATAGCCTCATGTTGACAATCTACATTTGTGGTATCTGAGTAGTTTCCCCTGGCTGAATTTACTGTTTAGAGGCAATGATTGATTGAAAAAACGTTCCAGTACCAGCTACACTGATAAAATTGTATCTCATCTGAATGCTCTTCCACTATATATATATATACTGTCTAAATATCTGTAAAATTGGTATTGCATGACCAGAGTTTCTATCTATAGGTCCTTTCTTCACATCTCCATGTTGTGTGGCATTTATGCCCTACATGGCCATGTGATTGATTGCTCAGACAAGATCTTCAGGGCCAGAAGGTAGGTGGTTGCTGCCCACAGAGTTGTGGCCAACTTTTCAGGACGTCAAAGTTTGTCATTAGTTCAGGATGCTTCTCGCTGTCACCCCTCTGTCAGCCCAAAGAATTCACGGGGCTTTCAGTAGAGTCAGAGTCCCCCTTTGATGGTCATTTTCTCATGGACAGCATAGCTTCATAGCTGGGTTCTAAACAAAGGGATGATACCAGTGTGATGGCAATTTTAAAGTAAACCAGGTTTCCCCGTCCTTATCTATTCATTTCTCCAACAATTATTATTTTTTGAACCAGGTACTCTTTGAGGTGCTGGGGATACAGCAGTGAAAATACTGACAAACATTTCTGCCCTCAGGGTTCTTATATTCTCCTGGGGTGGGGTGGGGAGACAGACACTAGGCAATACAGATACGGAAATAAAATTATGTAGCATTTTAGATGGTGAAAATTGCTGTTGAGAAAAATACTGCAGGGATGAGGGAAAAGGAAGAAGTGTTTGGGGTTACAATAATAGACTTCAGGGGCAGCGTTCACTGAGAAACACATTTGAGCCAAGAGAAGGAGCCTATCTGGTGGAAGAATATTTCATGCAAAGGAACAGCAAGTGCAAAGAATCTGAGGTGGGAGATTATAAAGTGCATTTGAGGCTGGAGGAAGTGGAGTGGAATGAGTAAGGAGTGGAATAAAGGGAGGTGAGGTTGGAAAGGTGGGGGGCAGTCTAGGGGTAGGGCAGGTTGTGTAGGGTCTGAGAGGCCTTTGCTAGGGCTCCCTCCACCATCTGCCTTCCCCCTCTCTCTCTCCCCTTCCTCTCCTCCTCCTGCTTTTTCTACTTCCCCTCCTTGTCTTTCCCTTTGCTTCCCTTCCCTTCTTCCCCCTCCCCTCCTCTTCTTTCCCCCTCTTTCAATTCCCCTGGGCCTTTCATATATTTTTTTAAATTTTATTTTGACATTCAGACTTATAGGACAGTTACAAAAATCATACAAACCCCATATAGAGAATTCCAACATACTTCTTTTTTTTTTTTAAAGATTTATTTATTTATTTAATTTCTCTCCCCTCCCCCCCACCCCAGTTGTCTGTTCTCTGTGTCTATTTGCTGTGTGTTTTTCTTTGTACACTTCTGTTGTTGTCAGTGGCACGGGATTCTGTGTTTCTTTTTGTTGTGTCATCTTGCTGTGTCAGCTCTCTGGGTGTGCGGTGCATTTCCTGGGCAGGCTGCACTTTCTTTTGCACTGGGCGGCTCTCCTTACAGGGTTCACTCCTTGCGCGTGGGGCTCCCCTATGCAGGGACACCCCTGCATGGCACGGCACTCCTTGCACGCATCAGCACTGTGCATGGACCAGCTGCACATGGGTCGAGGAGGCCTGGGGTTTGAACCGTGGACCTCCCATGTGGTAGATGGATGCCCTAACCACTGGGCCAAGTCTGCTTCCTCCAACATACTTCTCATCCCCATGTACCCAGACCACCAATTTTAACTTTTTGCCACTTTTGCTGCATATTCTATGTATCTATTCATCTATCTATCTGTCTGTCTATCTACCTACCTGTCTGTCAGTCTGTCTGTATATCTATCAATACATTTTCTGAACACTTGAGTGTAGGTGGTATATATCATGCTCCTTGAGCACATAATACTGCCTTGTATGTTTCCTCAGAACAAGGATGCTTACTTATGTAAGCACCTTAGGTGCAGTTACAAAGTTCAAGCAATTTAACATTGATATAAACTTAGTCTATATTCCAAATTTCGCAAGTCTCAATAATGCCCATCTTAGCCTTTTCTCCTCCCTTGCTAGATCACATCTAGGATCGCGAATTGCATTTAATTGTCATTGTCTCCTTAGTTGCTCTTTTTTCTTATTGTGGGAATATATATACACAACATAAACTTTCCCATCTCAACCACTTCCAGGCATACTTGGAATTATGAATTCCAAGCATAATTCAATGAGATTAATAATATTTACAATATTGTGGTAGCTTCTCAACCTGCCATTACTAAAATTTTCCCATTTCCCCAAACAGAAACCCTAAGCCCATTTTGCTTTAACTCCCCATTCCCCCTGTCCTCACCCTGGTAACTTGTACTCTAATTTCTGTGTCTCTATGAGCTTGCATATTCTCTTATATATTTTTTTGTAGTTACCATGGGGCTTAAATTTAACATCCTAAATCTAAACCAATCTCATTCGCTTTAATACCAACTTAACTTCAATAGTATATATAAAAACTTTGTTTCTATACCCCTCTGTCCTCTCATCTTTATGTAGTTCTTGTCACAAATTACATTTTTATACATTATGAATCCAAAACCACTGATTTATCATTACGTTTTATGCATTTGTTTTTTAGATCCTGTAGGAAGTAAAAAGTTGAGTTACAAACCAAAAATACGAAAGTACTGGCATTTATATTTACACATCATTACCCTCACTGGAGATCTTTATTTCTTCATGCAGCTTTGATCTATTATCTAGTGTCCTTTCCTTTCAACTGCAGAACTCTCTTTAGCATCACTTGTAGGGCCAGTCTAGTGGTGATGAACTCGCTCAGTTCTTATTTATCTGGGAATATTTTAATCTGACCTTCATTCCTGAAAGACAGTTTTGCTGGATATAAAATTCTTGGGTGGCAATTTTTTTTGCTATCAGCACTTTAAGTATGTTATCCACTGCCTTATTACCTTGATGGTTTCTGATGAGAAATCAGCACTTACTTTTATTGAGGTTCCCTTGTATGTGACAACTTATTTCTTTCTTGTGGCTTTTAGAACTCTATGGCATTTAGCAGTTGATTATAATATGCTGTGGTATGGGACTATTTGAATTTATCTTGTTTGGAGTTTGTTGAGCGTCTTGGATATGCATATTCATGTTTTGTTGTTGTTGTTGTTAAATTTGGGTAGTTTTTGGCCATTATTTCCTTGAATATTCTCTTTCTTCCCCTTTTTGGACTCCTACAATGCATATATCAGCACACCTGATTGTGCCTCACAGGTTTCTCAGGCTGTGTTCACTTTTCTTCATTCTTTCTTTCTTCTTTGTGCTCCTCAGACTGAATGATTTCAATTGCCTTATTTTCAAGTTCTCTGATTCTTTCTTCTGTCAGCTCCAATCTGCTATATATTTTTTCCAATATACTGCTTCCTTTTCTTCCAGGTTAAGTCTTTTTTCCTTCTTCTTCTTCCCCTCCCCCTCCCCCACCCCACTGTTTCTGCTGTGTCCATTAGCTGTGTGATCTTCTGCATCTATTTCTCTCTCTCTCTCTTTTTTTTTTTGTCTTTTCTTCTCATCTGTCTCTGCTAGGATTCACTGGAATTCAATCCTGGGGACCTCTAATATGTAGAAAGTTTCCCTGTCAATTGTGCCACCTCAGTTCCTGGTCTCTGCGGCACTTCATCATGACTTTCCCCTTCATCTCTCTTTTGTTGCATCATCATCTTGCTGCATGACGCACTTGTGTGGGCACTGGCTCACCATGCAGGCACTTGGCTTGCTGCATGGGCACTTGGCTTGACACGTGGCTCACCACGTTGGCACTTATGGGCACTTGGCTCACTGCATGGGCACTCACATGGCCACTCGGCTCACTGTGTGGGCATGCATCTCACCACGCAGGCACCTACGTGGGCACTCAGCTCACCACATGGGCTCTGGCTCACCACGCAGGAATGCTTTCTCTTCTTCTTTTTCACCAACAGGCCCCAGGGATCGAACCCAGGTCCTCTCATATGGTAAGCAGAGGCCCTATCACTTGAGCTACATATGCATCCCCCAATCTCCTATTAAATCCTTCTGGGGAATTATAAATTTCTGTTACTCTGGTCTTCAGCTCTGTTTGGTTCCTTTCATAATTTCCATTTCTCTATTGATATTCTCTTTGGTTCATCTATCATTTTCTTGATATCCTTTAGTTCTTTGTCCATGTTTTCTTTCAGCTCTCTGAGTTTATTTAGGACATTTTTCAAAAGACTTTGTCTGATATGTCTCTAGTCTGGTTCTCCTTGTTGATGGTTTCTAATGCTTTAATCTTCCCCTTTGCCTGGGTCATTGCTTCCTGTTTCTTTGTATGTATTGTAACTTTTTGTTGAAACTTGAACATTTTGATAATTTACTGTTTTGTTGCTGAAATTTGGATTCTGAGGTATCTATTTCTGAATCTTGTATCCAGCTAGTGATATACTGAGTTTTCCTTGACTACCCAGAGCTAAGAAAAAAACAGGAAGAAGGGAAAAAAGAAAGCACCTTTCCCAGTCTTTGCAGATTGACCTATAGAACTCTTTCCTTCAAGGCTTACCCATACAATGAATTTGGAGACTAGCTCTAGGCCAAAGCTTAAGGGCCTCCCTGATACAGAAAGGGCATTTCCTTGTAGCCCTAAGAATTCCCCTGTTTACACTTTTCTATGTCCCCTGTGCCCTAGGAAACAGTTTCTTCACTGTCTCATGCACTGCACTTTATGACCTACAGCCAGCAATTCCTTGTGCCAGGCAGTACAACTTGACTGCTCTCCCACAGTGTTCTGCAGAAGAGCTCTCTGAGCTGCCTTCTATTTGCAGGGCAAGTTCTGGGGCAGCAAGTCCCTCAGGCCATCACCAGACAGACTGGGCCAGACATATGTGCACCAGGGCCACTCTGCTCCCTTTCGAACTAGGACCGGAGATCCACACTGGGGCATGTATTTACTCCATGTCTAGCTAGCTGGGGTGGGAGAGCGGCCAGTCAGGGTGCCATGAGATCCTACCACTTTTAAGAAGTCTTTTTCTTGATTTGGTGCTTGTCCTGTTACTGCAGTCCTTGAAACTGATTTTGGAGCCCTAAGGAAAACATTTCTGACAGTTCTTACTGATTGTTCAAAGCTTCTGTGGGGAGATGGAGTACTGAAGTATCTCACTCCATCATCTTGATTGGGGTGGGGTTCGTCCTTCTTTTAATACAGCATGTTTGTTTTCTATCACTTTTTTCCCCCTAGTCAGACATACCAAAGGCTTATTTCCCTTTTCAAGGAACTGATTCTTAATTTTGCTTATCAAGTCCATTTGATCCAGAATCAGGGTGGAAGGTATAGATTCCAGGGTGGAAGGTATAGAAACACTTGGAACAAATCACATGCATCTTCATCACTCAACAAGACAGAGGATCTGAGCATGATACTGGCATTAAAACATCACATAGAAGACAAGGTGACTGCAGGGTTTCATTAAAATCAAAGGAGTAGGCTGAAGCTCATTTTAAGCTAAGAATCTCCCAATGTTTCAAACACACTCTTCCTTTTCTAACTCAGCCAGATTATGAAAGTATTATTTAACTCCTCCCACCCTTTAACCTTTAAGCCATCTGTAAAGCATCTGTGGCTGGCATCATACTCTTCTATCTCATTTTGTGGATGAAGTGATGTCTGGGGAAAACACTCATGTTAGGGGAAAAGGGAGCTACAGCTGTGGGCCAAATGTAAAGCATGCCTCTGTTTTTAAGATGCCTTGACCAGGCAAAATTGGTATATATTTTACACCACAGACAAGTGCATACAAACACACGTGCACCATAATAGAGGAAGGCAACATAAAGAAGCTTACTTACCAATAAAAATACAATCAAAACACAGAACAAGCGGTTATTTTAACAATATTTAAAAACTGACCAACCAACTCTTCATCTTTTTGATGAAATTTTTTCAGACTTGTATGTAAACCTTGGTATAGGATACTAAGCTCCGTATTCCATTTCACCCCTTTATAGGTCCTCATGTCATTTCATTTTGGGAGAGTGCAGGGCTTCTTTCATCCTTTCCTTTCCTTTTACTATTAGTCTTAATAATAGGTTAAGTTCTCATACAAGAATTGGAAATTCCTGTCAAGTGCCTGATAAAATATGAGAATACACAACAAAAGATTTCAACTGAGCTTCTACTTCATCGATCATATTCTTGGTGAATATGACATACGCCTGAAAGTTCAATAAAATTAAAAACCCCTTAAAACTAAAGGAAATGAGAGTCAACTTTTATCCTTTCTCACAGTTAAGCAGTTTCTGTGGTGGGCTGAATCACTGCCGCAGATCTTGTTTGTTCATTCAGAGAAGGATGGTGTTAAAATCAGGGGTCCTGAAATCAGATTGCCTGGTTTCAAATCCAGTTTTTTCTTCACTGACTGAATGGACCTTGGGCTAATTGCACAACCTTCCAAGCCTCAGACTTTCTGTTAATTTGGCCTGGTCCCTACCTCATCAAGTTTCTGTGAGGATTAAATGAGATGATATATGTAAATATCTCTGGCATATAGTAATTGTACAATAAATATTAACTGTTATCATTCTAATTTATTTAACTCACATATGCAAGCCTTTGGTCAACTCTAGATGTTGTGAGAAATACAAAGATTAATTAACAACTTGGGAAGTCAAGTTAAAAGATAACCATGAGAAGCAAATGTGGTTCAAGTGGTTGAGTGCCTGCTTCTCACATGGGAGGTCCTGGTTCCAGTTCCTGGTGCCTACTGGAAAAAAACCAAAACAAACAGCAAGCAAAAGAAGCCAAAAAACCAACTCAGGGAAGTTGAGGTTGAGTGCTTGCTTCCCACATGGTTGAGTGCTTGCTTCCCACAAGGGAGGTCTTGGGTTTGGTTCTTGGGGCCTCCCCCGTGCAAAAACCAAACCAAACAAAACAAAAAACCCAACAAGCAAAGAACACCAACTTAGGGAAGTTGATGTGGTTCAGTGGCTGAGTGCTGGCTTCTGACATACAAGGTCCTGGTACCTAAAAAAAAAAAAGATAACCATGATAAATGTGCATGATTGTTCCATCTCTTAAAACAAGTTCATGTCTCTTAAAAATATATATATATATTCTCTTATAATATATCATATATATATGTATGATAAGTATGATACAGGGGAGAATGTGGCAAGTGCCTGAGAGGAAGAGAGAAGCAAAGTGCCAGGGAGTGCAGGGGAAGGAGAATTCACTTTTGCTGAGGAAGTTCCAAGAAAAATGACATGGAGGAGGTCGTTTATTTTCAACTGAGTGAAGAATGAGAAGGGATTAAATAGACTGAACTAAGTAGGAGAGAGGAGAAAATTCTAGGAAGAAAGAATAATGTGAGAAAGGCAAATAAATGAGAAATTGCAAAGTGGATTTGGGGAGGTGTGGCCAAGTTTATTTGGGTTGAATCATGAAGATGGTTTGTGCAGTAGATGGCCAGAAAAAGTGGTTGGGCTGCATTTAATTTGGGAAGAAGGAGCAATGGAAGGTACAAATATTCATGACAAGTATTATAAAAATGACTTTGAGTGTGTAGGAAATCAGTCCTGAGTTTATTGATGAAACACCATGAAATTCCAAATTTCATTTTTAGTTTGGTTCAGATACTTCATTGTATTTTGTATCCATTATCTTTGTACTGATATGCACCTTTTCCTCTTATTTTTTCCCTGTACAGGTGCAGTCTCTATTCCTTTGTACATTCCTTACAGTCAGTTCGACTGGAATCTTGGAAATCGTGTCTGTGATTTTTGGCTCATTGTTGACCATCTTCTGTGTACAGCATCTGTGTATAACATTGTCCTCATCAGCTATGATCGATATCTGTCAGTCTCAAATGCTGTAAGTCAAAATATTAATTTATCTTCCTTAGGAGGTTATATAAATAGAAATTTGGGGTTCTGAAGAAAAACATTTTTATTCAAATTTTCGGTTTAACTGCAAAACCCGATAGGAGTTCTATTCGTTACCTGACAAAATAATCTCATTGGCCCTCAGTGCATATTTTCTGGGTGGGATTTGGGTAAGTCATTTCCCTGTGTGCATCTAAAATGGGAAAACCCAAGACAGTTGTCAGAAGGGGTATACTGAGTCAGTGGCTCTAGACTGAGATGCTTGCATGTACTTTAGGATCAGAGTTGGTTCATCGGTTCCACTTCACAGAAAACTGAGACCGGAGTGTTTTTCTTAGGATGGAACTTGGTGGGCAGGTCAAAAGAACCCCAGACTTTTGAGTGAGATGAGAAGAAGATCAATTCTAACTGGCCAAAGGAGCGGACAGCACACAGGGAGGCTGTAGGTTATTACAGTGGAACCAACCAGAAAGATGAAGTCCCAATGCCAGGAAAGTCTGAACTTACCCAAGACTTGGAATTTCCTTATTAAGTTAATGACGATTCTTAGACAAACTAAATTTATTGGTGTTAGAAAGCAACATTTTGCCCCTGAGATCGTACGTGCTCAGACACCATATGTCCTGCTCGGGCCCCTGCTCTTTTCACACCCCCGCGGAACCAAAGACCGTTCTCTCCCCCAATGATAAGGCTGTCCTCAAAAGGTCCCTGCCTACCCCGAGAACAGCAAGCGTGCTACTTTTCCACCCCATACCTTCGCGCCCTTCTCCAACCCCACCCAACTCCACCAGTTCAAAAGGTGCTCCCCAGCTGGGGTCTCTCTTCAGATCCCCGCCATGTGGGGGACAGAGGACTCACTTCTGACCCCCCGCGATGCCCGCGATCTAACAAACTTCTCACCTGAACCTGGTCTGTCTCCGAGTCTCTCTGAACTGGACCTAACAATGAGCAATAGAACAAAGGCGAGTACGAGGTTTATGTAATGATGGCAGGGAGAAGGGGGCCTCGGCAATACGGGCCAGTGGCCTGGAATCTTTGAAGTCTACATAGGAAAATTCTTTCTCTGCTGAGACCTGGAGACTGAAGTCTTTGGGGGACTACTCTGAATCGGGCTTTTTTTTTTTTTTTAATTCCCCTTGCAACTTTTTGCTTGCTGTTTACTTTCTGTATCCATTCACTGTGCATTCTTCTGTGTCTGTATTTTTTATTTATTTATTCCTCCCCCTTTGCAGCTTGCTTGCTGTCTGCTCTCTGTGTCTGTTCACTGTGCATTCTTCTGTATTTTTGCTTGTCCCCCCCCACTTTTTTTTGTTGCATCATCTTGCTGAGTCTGTTCTCCGCAGCGCTTGTGGGCCATCAGCTCTCCACAACGTGCTGGGGAGCCTGTCTTCACAAGGAGGCCCCCGGGGCGTGAACCCAGAACCTTCCATATAGTAGATGGGAGCCCAACTGATTGAGCCACAGCCGCTTCCCTGAGTCGGGCATTTTGCTAAGTGCTGAGATATAGAAATGAGTAATTAAAACTCTGCTTTCGAGGAGCATAGTAGTCTCATGTGGGACAGAGCCATAAACAGAAGGGCTCAGTACTGCACGCTAGGCCCTGTGCTGGAGGCACGGAGAAGACAGGGACAGCTCTGCCTCGAGGCTGTACAGCCCAGAGGCAGGCAGGATTGGGAGGTGCATTAGACAGGGCACAGGATAATGTGCAGTAACAAAGAGGCAGGATCATTCATTTTTCTCTCACAGATTACAAATGGTGGGAGGCTCTGCTCCAGGAGCTCAGCCAGGGACTGAAGCTAGCAGGGCAGCTCGGCCTCCTTTAGGGCAGGGGTCAGCAAAATTTTTCTGTAAAGGGCAAGAGAGTAGATACTTTTGGCTTCGCAGGCCCAATGGTCTCCATTGCAACGACTCAAATCTGCTGCTGTTGTATGAGAGCAGCCATAGGCAGTGTATTGAAAAAGATGGGCTTGAATTGAAAAAAAGGGCTTGGCTGTGTTCCCAAAACAGGCAGTGAGGTGAATTTGGCCCATAGTGGTTTGGTGATTCCTGCTCTAGGCCACTGTGCTCATCAGCATGATCTGTGTCAGGATGCTGTCACTCCAGGTTCTAGATAGGAAGGGGAAAAGGCAGAAGTCTGGGACAGGGCATTTTCTTTTAACCAAGTAGCATGAATCATACAATCAATTTCCACTTATATTTGATTGGAGAAACTCGGTCACGTGGTCATACCTTGCTGCAAGGACAGGTGGGAAATGTAATGTACTGCTGAGCAGCCATATGATCCAGAGAAGGCAGAATGCATGCGGCTGGACCACAGCTGTCTCCAAAACTCGGCTTTGGGTACTGGATGCCAGGGTCCACTGCACTTTGCACAGTCCACCAGAGCTAGGAGGAGAGTTCACATCAGTTTGAATGAGCAATTCAGATGCTTAAAATTTCATATTTTTCAAATTGCAGGCGTTGAGCTATCATTGAGTTAGGAAATCACTTTAGTGAGTTGTGACCAATGGCTTTTTTTTTTTAATGAAAGAATGTGGAATGCAAGAGAACAGAATAAAATAAAAAAGTTAAATAGAAAATATTAAAATGCATTGTACATAGTAAAGATAGGTATTATTTTATGAATACCGATGTCTATGTACTTGGTTAGGTCATAAAACGCATTTCTTACCTGGGGTCATAATCAAAATGTTGGAAAAGAATGCTCTAATTCATAATCTTTCCCAATTGTACTTTTCGTATATTCCTTTTTTACTGGGTTAAAATTTCTTTTTAAATTTCATTGAATGATCCTGGGATTAAGAAGATGCCTGCTGATCTGTCGGAGCTCTCCTGTATAATCCTCAGGTTTACAGGCATATAAGAGACAGCTTGGCCAGTTAGAAAAAGTGTTTAGCAATTCCAGAGAAATGAAGAGTCAGGAATGCAAAGAAAAGGGGTGGGTTTGTTTCCTGGTCTTGCCCTGATTCCAGAACCCCAGGACACAGCACAAAATCAAGTGCATTTAAAATGCTCAATGAATGGACACATGACTGCTCATAGGGGCTGCTCTGGCAACAGCTGCAACGCCAGGCAGGTGAAGGCAGAAGGAAGCCTTCTGAGACCACGGAGAGCTCGCAGGGAGTGGCGCCGGGTGAGCTGAGTGCTTGCTGGAGCTGAAAGCACGGGAGACAGTGTGAGGGGGTCTAGGTGGGCGGGGTCTAGGAAAAGGACCTCTTACAATAATTTGTAAAAGGAAAGCTCCACAGCGGTGGCAGTGTATGATTACAGTGCTCAGAGAACTTGCTAGCGTGGCAGCTTCCATGAGGCTGAAGCAAAAGTGGGTAGGGGGAAGAGAGACAGGGCTCCATTATAGTTGAAGGGAATGGGAATTAAGATGTACTCAGAGTTACGATGGCAAGAGAAGAATATTTCTTCACCTTCCGATGGAAAAAAGAAGATTGGCAATAAAATCAAGACCATGAAAATTAGTGTCGATGGAGGACTGGCTGATTGGCTGGGGACTTCAGTGTCCTTGGTCCCATCTTGTCATTCCCACCAGCAAGTTTTGCTGGGCTGTTCTTCCTTAGAGGAGAAACCTGACTGAGAGGGCGTTTGCATATTTTATTGGGGTGAGAAGGAAGAGGCAATATCCTGAAGGATGATGTAGCTCTAGCAGGTGAGGACTGGGTCCCTGATTGATTCCAGGGAGGTCGCTCCGCAGGGGCTGGGCCTGGTTTTCAGCAATGCTTTTGCTACCCAGAGACCAAGAGATTAGCATAGTCTTCTCGGTTCCCCTGGATGTCCATTATCCCATTTGACCTTATACATAATGGAAAAGAGATCACTTGCCAGCGTATTGCATCGTATCATTACAAAGGCTGAACAGAGCAATTAAAAAACTAAAGACAGTTTTATGATCATCTGGGTATTGTTACCATCTTCATAATCATTAGATTTAGTGCAAGAGATGTGTTAATTAGTGGCATGCAAAGTAGAAGGCAAAAAAGCGTATTATATATGGGAACTTGTGGTCAGGACCATATGCAGTTTAGCTGAGCCACAGAAATACCAGTCATTTGGAAAGGAAAACAAAAAAACAAAACCACTTCCCTGCAGTTTTTAAAAAAATAACTTATTTTTTTTTTTTTAAACCAGCTTCCTCTACCTGCTGCCCGTTTGGTGACCCTTCTCAGTATGTATAATCCATCAAAGAAAAACAGTGCTGGGCAATGTTGCACTCCTTTAATAAAAAAATGAGAAAACATCGTAGAATGAGACTCAAAAATTCACAGGGAAAAGAGTACACAAGAGTTGGTGAAAAGGGAGGCATGTTCCAATTTCATGTATAGATCATGAGGAAATCAGAGAAATTAGGAACATCTGATTTAGAAGGAACCTTACTGTTCTAAGAGGTCCAGAGAGGTCTCCTTAAAATTCTTTCTTCTTAGGTTTATTCTTCATATTGTTATAGTTAGCCCTCGCGTCTTTGGATTCCTTGTAGAAGATAGTCTTAAAGATCTCAGGGCCAACACAAAGATTGTGGGTCTTATGATATGAGGGCAATCCTGACTCGTAGAATCTCCTTGTGAGCAATTGGAGTTAGAACATTCTTCAACCTTAAAAAGGTTTTGTTTTTTCTTAATAAGTCGAACTCTTCTTTTACTGATACAAATATCTTTAGGTTGGTTAAAGTAGTAGTCCAAACAGCCCTTGCCTAGTCAAGTCTGTGAAAGTGGCTGGCCATCACAACTTGACCAGATGGAAGTGCTTATTAGAAAGAAGCAATTTGGAAATGCTCATTAACACTGTAGTATTTCTTCATGGCAGGTTCAAGTGTCTTTCTTTCTTTTTTAAACTTTATTCTGAAATACTTTCAAATTTACAGAACAGTTATAAAAATAATGAAGCCCCATATAGAGAACTCTAACACACTATCCCTCCAGATGCTCAGATCCACCAATTTCAACATTTTGTTTCATTTGCCATATCATTCTATCTATCTATCTATTCATCCATCCATTTTCTGAATCCTTGAGTGTATATCATATATATCATGCTCCTTGAACACTTAACACTATCATGTATATTTTCTAAGAATAAGGATATTTACTTATTTTTTTAAAAAGATTTATTTATTTTTATTTATTTCTCTCCCACCCCCCCCCAGTTGTTTGCTCTCTGTGTCTATTCGTTGTGTGTTCTTCTGTGACCTCTTCTATCCTTATCAGCGGCACCAGCAATCTATGTTTCTTTTTGTTGCGTCATCTTGTTGTGTCAGCTCTCTGTGTGTGTGGCACCATTCTTGGGCAGGCTGCACTTTCTTTTGCGCTGGGCAGTTCTCCTTACGGGGCACACTCCTTGCACATGGGGCTCCCCTGCATGGCACGGCACTCCTTGCGTGCATCAGCACTGTGCATGGGCCAACTCCACATGGGCCAAGGAGGCCCGGGGTTTGAACCGCGGACCTCCCATGTGGTAGGCGGATGCCCTATCCATTGGGCCAAGTCCGTTTCCCAGGATATTTACTTATGTAATCACCTTAAATGCAGTTTTCAAATTCAAGCAATTTATCATTGATATAAAGTTTACAATCTATATTCCAATTTTTTCATGAGTTCTAATAATGTTCATTTGAGCCTTTTCTTCTCCCTAGCTAGATCCCATCCAGCATCATGTATTGCATTTAATTATCATTGTCTCTTTAGTTGTACATTTTTAAAAAATTGTGGGAACAAATACAAAACCTAAACTTTCCCATCTCAATCACTCCCAAGCATACCATTCAATGGGATTAATCACATTTCCTATGTTGTGGTACCCTCACCACCTTTCAGTACTAAAATTTTCCCATCTCTGCAGACAGAAACCCTACACTGTTATGCATTAACTTCCCATTCAGTCTCCTCCCCTCTGGCAATCTGTGTTCTTATTTCTGTGTCTATATTCTCTTATATTTTCTTTATAGTTACCATGGGGCTGAAATTTAACATCCTAAATCTATATCAATCTCATTTACTTTGACACCAACTTAACTTCAATAGCATATATGAACTATGTTCCGACACCACTCCATATTCCCACTTTTACATAGATGTTGTCACGAATTACGTGTTTATTCATTATGAGTCCAAAACCAATGATATATCATTATGTTTTATGCTTTTGCTTTTTATTTTCTGTAGGAAGTAAAAAGTGGAGTTACAAACCAAAATACAATAGAATGGGCATTCATATTTACCCATGTTGTTACCCTCCCTGGAGATTTTATTTCCTTATGTGGCTTTGATCTATTGTCTATTGTCCTTTCCTTTCAACCTGCAGAACTCTCTTTAGCTTAACTTGTCCGGCCGGTCTAGTGTTGACAAAATCCCGCAGCTTTTATTTACCTGGGAATGTCTTAATCTTGCTCTCATTTTTGGAAGACAGTTTTGCTAGATACAGAATTTTGGGGGTGGCAAGTTTTTGATGTTAGCACTTTAAATATGTCATCCTACTGCTTTCTTACCTCCATGGTTTCTAATGATAAATTGGCTCTTAATCTCCTTGAGGCTTCCTTGTACATGACACAGTCCTTCTCTCGTGTGGCTTTCAGAATTCTCTCTTTGTCTTTGACATTCAACTGTCTGAGTGGGTCTATTTGGGTTTATCCTGTTTTGGGTTCTTCAAGAGTATCTTGAATATGCATATGCATGCCTTTCCTGAAATTTGGGAAGTTTTCAGCCATCATTTCTTTGAATACTCTCTCTGCTCCTTTCTCTCTTTTCCTTTGGGGTTCCTACAATGGCTATTGGTACACTTGATGGTGTCTAATAGGTTCCTCAGACTGTCTTCATTTTTCCTCATTCTTTCTTCCTTCTGCACCTCAGAGCAGATGATTTCATTATCTTTTCTTCACCTTCACTGATTCTTTCTTCTGCCAACTCCAATCTGCTGCTGAATCCCTCCAGAGAATTTTAAATTTCTATTATTAGGGTTCTTCAGCTCCATTTGTTTCCTTTTCAGAATTTTCATTTCTCTATTGACATTCACTTTGTGTTCATCTTTCATTTTCCTGATTTCCTTCAGTTCTTTGTTCATGTTTTCCTTAGCTCTTTCAGCATATTTAGGGCCATTTTAAAAATGTCTTCATATGGAATGTCCCAGGTCTGATCGTCTTCATGTGTGATTTATAATGTTTTAATCCCCTCCTTTGTCTGGGCCATTGCTTCCTGTTTTTTAAGATTCTGAGGTGTCTGTTCTTTAAGCCTGTATTCAGCTAGTGTTCTGACATAGCTTTCCTGGAATGGCAAGAGCTAACAACAGCAGCAGCAACAACAACCAGAACAACAAAAAGAAGAAGGAGAAGAAGATGAAGATGAAGATGATGATGAAGAAGAAGGAGGAGGAGGAGGAGAAGGTGGAGAAGAAGGAGGAGGGAGGAGGAGGGCACCGGGAGGAGGGGGAGGAAGAAAAAGTCTTTGCAGACTGAAGTGTGCAATTGCTCTTCTTCAGGGCTTATCCATACAATGATGTTGGAGAATAGCTCTAGGCTAAAGTTTAGAGGCCTTCCTGATCATTTCTGGGCATGTGTCTTATCTTGGGCAGGTGTATGTGGCCTTAGGAATTTCCCTGTTTACATGGTAACAAATGTTCCCTCTTCCCTAGGAAATAGTGTCCTTACAATCTCAGGCATGGCAATGTATATCCTATAACTAGCAATCCCTTGTCACAGGCTGCATGACTTGACTCCCTCCCACAGCATTTTGTAGCAGCACTCTGTGAGATGCCTTTTCCACGCATGCAGGGTCAAGGGTAGTGAGTCCTTCAAGTCACCACCAGTTGGTCTGGGCATACATGCTCCCAGTACATGCACAAGTGTTACTCTACTTCCTCTGGAACTGGGACTGGGGCCACCAAGGGTTCACAAGATCCTACTGCTTTTAAGTAGACTTTCTCTTGACTTGACACTCACTTGTTATACTTCAGTCCTTTGACTATTTTCTTGAGCTTTGAGAAAGATGTTTCTCCCAGTTCTTGCTGGTTGTTCAAAGCTTCTGTGGGGGGACAGAGCCTTGAAGCATCTCGCTCAACCATCTTAATCAATGCCGGCTTCTTTCTTTTTTTATGCTTGATCTTCTTGGGAGTGATGCAAGAGTTCTTTCTCTTCTTGAAATCTCAGCATAAACTGCAGAGTTATTTTTTGCTGAATATTGGAATCAGATAAGGCAATGGCTCTCTAACATTTTTGACTGTGGCCACATTGAGAAATGTCTTTTTCACTGTGATTCAGAACACTCACTTTTCTCTCTCTATGTCTTTATATATTCTCAAAGTAAACATTTCAAAAAACAATACCTACCCTTACTGTAGGTGACATATTTTGATATTTACTGTTCTATTTTATTTCATAAAAAAAAATATTTATTTATTTATTTCTCTCACCTTCCCCCCACCCGCCCTCGTTGTCTGTTCTCTGTGTCTATTTGCTGCGTCTTCTTTGTCCGCTTCTGTTGTTGTCAGCGGCACGGGAATCTGTGTTTCTTTTTGTTGCATCATCTTGTTGTGTCAGTTCTCTGTGTGTGTGGCATCCTTCTTGGGCAGGCTGCACTTTCTTTCGTGCTGGGTGGCTCTCCTTATGGGGCGCACTCCTTGCGCATGGGGCTCCCCTATGTGGGGGACACCCCTGCATGGCATGGCACTCTTTGCGCACATCAGCACTGCGCATGGGCCAGCTGCACACGGGTCAAGGAGGCCCAGGTTTGAACCGCGGACCTCTCATGTGGTAGACAGACACCCTAACCACTGGGCCAAGTCCACTTCCCTTATTTGATTTTTTAAAAAATGCTGGTCATTACCCAACCTGTAGATTGGTGCCCCCATTTTCATTTGCTTGACTATTCACACTAGCACCTACAGATTAGGAAAAATTCCTTTCTTGTTTTAAATACTGGCCTTGAAATTTTTTATAGTGCCATGTATAATCTTGAGTGTTATACCTTCTCTCTGAAAACCATGAAGAATGTCTGCATTTGACACAGGTTTCACTGAAATTAAAACCTCTGTCCTTGCCCATATCATGATACCCAGGTTCAATTATGTCCCTACCTCTTGCACATTCTTGAAACTTCTGTAGGCTAATCGGATACTTCACACTAGTTTATTACATGAATATGCAACGTGTCCTCCTTATTGAAAATAATTTATCTGGTCTCTTTTAGGTGTCTTATAGAGCCAAACAAACTAGCCCCCTGAAGATTGTGGCTCTGATGGGGGCCGTCTGGGTGCTGGCCTTTATAGTGCATGGCCCACTCATTCTAACATTAACTTCTTGGAAGGAGAAGGAGAAGAAATGCACACCTGGTTTTCTTTCAGAATGGTACATCCTCCTCTTCACGTCAACCTGTGAATTCCTGATCCCAGTCATCTCAGTGGCATATTTCAACTTGTACATTTACTGGAGCCTCTGGAAGCGTGGTAACATCATTCGACGCCAGAGCCAGCCTGCCTGCGCTTCTCCTGTCCCTTCCAGCAACTGTGCACACTCATTCAGACGTGGACTGCTTCCAAGGACATCTCTTCCTGAACTGAAGGAAGCAACAACGTCCATTCAGTCAGGGACACAGCAAAGAAAGAACAGTCTCTTTCTTACCCTAAGAAATCAGATGAATCGTGATAATCTAATTACTTCCAAAACAAATTCCCTTTCCCACACAGATTCTGTAGCTCTTCACCAAAGGGAACAGCTTGAATTGCTCAGAGCCAAGAAGTTAGCCAAGTCACTGGCCATCCTCTTAAGTGTTTTTGCCATTTGCTGGGCCCCATATTCTCTGTTCACATTTGTTCTTTCAGTTTACTCCCCAGGAAAATTTCCTGAGACATTTTGGTTTAATATTGCATTTTGGCTTCAGTGGTTCAACTCCTTTGTCAATCCTTTTTTATATCCATTGTGTCACAAGCGTTTTCAGAAGGCTTTCTTGAAAATATTTTGTATGAGAAAACAAGCCGTGCCATCACAAAATCGGTCAATGTCATCTTAAAAATAATTTTCTCAAATATGTATGTTTTAGTCTTTGTCCTTCCTAAATGAATTTGATCTAGATTTCATCTTGCCTTTCCAGTCTACCAAAAAGTCCATAAAACAGTAACACTTGGAAACTTAAAAATTTTAACCTGAAGGTAAATGGAAAATTATTGTGGTGAATAAAAACAGTATAGTTATAAATTGACAAAAGTGTATTTTGTAAAATTGTAGCCACAAAAGTCTTTTTCTTAGTCATCACCTCTTCCTTGCCTTTTAGATCTTGATATAACATTGGTTGTGAAAGTCAAGAGGTTTTGTTTTCTTTCTATGCCCAGTGTTTGCTACATTCTTAAGTGAATTTCCCTTTTTGATTTTCAGTAATGAAAAGTTGTCATTTAAAAATCATTCCCTGGGAGCAGATGTAACTCAAGTGGTTGAGTGCCTGCTTCCCACTTATGGGGTGCCAGGCTCAATCCCTGGTACCTCCTGAAAACAAAGAAAAAACAAACATGAAAAAACCAACTCTCATTGGGGAGCAGATATAGTTCAGTCGTTAAGCACCTGCTTTGTATGGGGTCCCGGGTTCTATCCTAAAAAAATAAAAAAATTCCCTAATGTATGCAATAGAGAAAAGAATTAGATTGCCCTGAATATAAAGAAGAAAACTTCCTCTTATTGGAGGTGGGCAACTTTGTTATGAGTGGTGGTCAGGAAAATTGGGTTTGAAATGACAAGAGCGGGGAGTGGGCATTTGTCCAGGTGAAAGAGCTCATGGGTATTTACAGACTTTATATTCCTGATTTCAGGAAGGAGTGAAGTGGTAGAGAGAAGAGCAGGTGACCATAGCCCTCCAAGATCCTCAGGGATGTTTTCTTGGAAGCCCACCAGGCCTATCTGGAGAGGGTGAGAGATAGGGGTGGCTGCCAAGTGGCTTAAAGGAGGCCTTGTCGTATTCCTTCCTGCTCTGTTCTTCCAACTCCCACAGCAGCTAAACCTTTTCTCTGTGAGAAAATGTGGAAGAAGGAGAAAGTCTGAGAGATGGTTAATGGACTATATGATCAAACTAGATGTACCTGGTATAACATCCACTGAGCTGGTAGACGTCTTTAATTTTAACAAAATATTGTTGCCTTCATTTGATGTTTTTAACTTCTGTGCCCAATGTTAGTCCAATGACATTTTGTTCTTTCTTTCATTTTTAATTGTTCTTTTTTTTTTTTTTTCAGTGATCTCTGCTTGTCTTTGTTAGAAAATTCCATTATGGTCTCATAGACAATTTGATCGTTCCAATATGTTTTATCAGTATTTCTTTAATGACCCTTCAGAGTTCCTATACAGTTTAGTCTTTCTCATATTTCTTAGACATTTTAAGCCTTTGATTAATTTCAAACACTAAACTACAGATCTCTTAAGTATATAATGCTTAGAAATGCACACAATTTTTATATACTCATGCATTTTACGAGGTTCAGAATAGAAGAAATGTGTAGAGCCTTCAATAGTAATTTGAGGGAAGCGGACTTGGCCCAATGGATAGGGTGTCCGCATACCATATAGGAGGTCCGCGGTTCAAACCCAGGACCTCTATGACCCGTGTGCAGCTGGCCCACACATAGTGCTGGTGTGCGCAAGGAGTGCCCTGCCATGCCGGGGTGTCCCCCGTGTAGGGGATCCCCACGCGCCAGGAGTGCACCCCGTAAGGAGAGCCGCCCAGCGCGAAAGAAAGTCCAGCCTGCCCAGGAGTGGGGCCGCACACATGGAGAAGTGATGCAGCAAGATGACTCAACAAAAAGAGACACAGATTCCCATGCTGCTGACCAGAATAGAAGCAGACACAAAAGAACACACAGCGAATGGACACAGAGAGCAGACAACTGGGGCAGTGGGGGAGGGGAGGAAGAAAAATAAATACAAAATAAATAAATCTTTAAAAAAAATAGTAATTTGAAAAATTAGATAAATAAGCCCTTGTAAATGAACTTTAAGTTTTATAAAGTTGTTAATTGTCAGCTGCTGGCTTTAACATTCATAAATGAGTAGTTGTAGATTTCATATGATCATTAAAGGCTGGAATGTTCAATGAATGGAATGGCCCATGAAAACTTCCCAGTTGAATCTTGGGGGAAGCGTATGTTAAGAATCAAATACATCTTCTAAAGAATGAGTAAATAATAATATATATTGTATTCCATTCAATCTAAGATGTTGTCTGTGTAAGACATACTATTGTTTAATTTACCATGCAAATTGTCTATGAAACAATACTTTAAAAATTCACTTTGATAGTAAGCCCCATTCATATTTTAGAGTTGTTAAAAAGTGAGCAATGTGAACTTTAGATGTGATGTAATATGTATAAGTGAATCGAACAGGGCAAATCCCCTATGAAATGAGAATTTGGAAAAATACTTTTGATGATGCATTCATGTATTCATTAAAGAAATGTTTATTGAAAATTTATTATGTATTAACCACTTATGGCAACAATAACTTATGAAGCTGACTAATAAGATTTATACTCCCCCAGGACATGAATTTTACTTGGGTTCAGTTCTTATTACAATGCCAGGCACCCTGTAGGTGTTCAGTAAATTAGTAATTGAAAAGGTGTGCATGAGGCATGCTGCTGAGAAATGGAAAGTAAATCCTAGCTTTAAAATTCAAGTCTTTGAAATTTACATGGTAGGAACTTTAAAAAATATTTTTCTTTAAAAGAAAAGTAATATGTACTTACTGTAAAACAGAAAAGACATGAATAAGATGCCTCCTATACCCAAGGAGCACCCATAATTATTAGGTTGCTATAGATCTTTCTAGAGAAAAAAAACAGTGTAATTCCCTGTTCTCTACACATATGTTTATATATCTAAACTTCTAAAATACCTTCAGGTGAATTCTTTCATAAAATGAAGCCTCCTATTATAATTTGAGTAATAATGGTTCCCTCTCTCCCTAAACAGAGCTGACTTATAAAATCAGATTTAAAATTTTCATGAACTCATCTTAAATACACCAAATCCACTTGCATAACTGACAGAACATGCCAAAGCATGCTGGTTTCTAAGTGTTGGTTTCATTTAGCTTGCACAGAAATGGCCTTGATATAGAAGGGTGAAGAAGGTCTTACAGATAAACATGCCAATTATGAATGATATTTTCCATCACATCTTTTCTGAGTCACAAGGGTCTTGACATAAAGAACTAAGCAATTCTTATAATAACTATGTTATGCAATTACTTTTGTGGCTTTTAAAAAAAAAGATTTATTTATTTATTTCTCTCCCCTTCTCCCCTCCCCTGCCCCAGTTGTCTGTTCTCTGTGTCTATTTGCTGCACGTTCTTTGTCCGCTTCTGTTGTTGTCAGCGGCACGGGAATCTGTTTCTTTTTGTTGCGTCATCTTGTTGTGTCAGCTCTCCCTGTGTGCGGCCCCACTCCTGGGCAGGCTGGCCTTTCTTTCGCGCCGGGCGGCTCTCCTTACGGGGTGCACTCCTTGTGCATGGGGCTCCCCTATGCGGGGGACACCCCTGCGTGGTAGGGCACTCCTTGCGCGCATCAGCACTGTGCGTAGGCCAGCTCCACACGGGTCAAAGAGGCCCGGGGTTTGAACCGCGGACCTCCCATGTGGTAGATGGATGCCCTAACCACTGGGCCAAGTCCGCTTCTCTTTTGTGGCTTTTTTGATAACTGTTTACCTGAATCAAGGATCTTGACATGTGAAGAAACTATTTTTACAATATGATTTTAGCACAAGAGAAATTCATGCACACAGACTAAGCTTTTTATTCTAATTATTGCTATCAGTCAGGTTTGGGTCAAGAAAATGGAAACTATGATAATTATTTCAAAACAGTAGGAATTTAGTACATGGAATTTGTCAATATAGGATATTGGGAGGTTGAATGAGTAGGCAGTGGCTGTTCATATAAGTCAGAAAGCAACCACCACTTTTAGGGGGGAAAAAAAAAGGGAAGAAGTGTTATCAGAATCAAGTATCTTAGAGAAGTCCCTGGGGCCCTGACCTCAGATTGACGGCAAAAGCATCATATGTTTAAACGTAATAAAACAGACCATTGGCATTTGGGGATTTAATGTTGAGTTTTGACTATTCATAAGCAGCCTCCCTGTCTGTAACATTAAATTAAAACATTTTTTTTTTGAAGATTTAGATTACATAAAAATTACATAAAAAATACAGGGGACGCTCATATGCCCTACTCCCTCCCCCTCCCACACCTTCCCACAATAACAACATCCTTCATTAGTATGGTACATTTTTCACAATTGATGGACACATTTTGAAGCATTGCTGCTAACTGTGGACTGTAGTTTACAGCTCATCCTCTGTCCTGTGCAATATTGAAGGTTATGACAAAATATATCATGATCTGTGTCCGTCATTGCAATGTCATCCAGGACAATCCATGTCCTGAAAATGCCCCCATATTCTACCTATTCTTCTTTCTCCCTCCCCTCAGAACCTCTGGTGGGTACTGCCTTTATAACAATGATAAAATTTCTTCCATTGCTAGAATAATAAGTCTATAGTAGAATAATAAAGCCTCAGCCTCCAGTCCTCTGTGCACATCATTTCTCTCTTGGAGCCTTGTCCAGCTGCCAATGAGCTTCCCTGGGCTAGCCTGCTGGAGGATGAGAGGCCATGTGGAGCAGAATCAAACCTTTGCAACCTAGACCATCTTAGAGCAGACAGCCTCCTGCTGACTCAGCAGGTAATTGGCGGTGCATGAGCAAACCAGGAAAAAACAAGGCCAGTCGAAAGAAGTCAGCATGGCCCAGACCAGAGCAGCCACTCAGCCAATCCAGAGAGTCATGAGCAATGATGACACTTTTTTTCCTTACCTTTTTATTTGGAAATAATTTCAGATTTATAGGACAGTTGCAAATACAAAACATATACAGAGAACTCTACACATCCTGCACCCAGGTACTCAGAGCCATCAACTTTTAATATTTTACCACATTTTCTGTACTATTCTAAATTTCCATCTATGTATCTATCTTTTCATCTATTTATCAATTTTCTAAACATTTGGGAGTAGTTTGTATACATCATGCTCCTTGAATACATAGTACTTCTGTCACCAGATTTTGTCTAAGTTCTTGACTATGCTGCAAAAATGAATTTCAAGAGCACGTTGGGTGAGTTAGGCCAGTAATTTTATTTAGGTGGGGAGGGAAGAGAAATGGGAGAAAATAATGGATCACGGGTCCCCGGTAGAGAGGAAGGGGCTGAAAAGTGATAAAGTGGCTGATTTACAGACTGCAGTTTCCCATTATAGATGATAAATTCCCAGGTTTACTTCCAAGCTGGGGAGAAGGCAACAGAATCAGGGTCCAAGGTGAGAGAGAGAGAGAATTCAGGCCTTGTGCCTGCTTCTTGAACTGTTAATTATTCCACCTCTTTGCTAATGGCATAGGAGGAGGCTCAGCTGTTTATAGTTTTGATTGATTACCCCACCCATCAATCCCCCAGGAGGCCCAATGATAAAGTCCTTGGGGAATATCTGGGGCTTCTCCTGGCTTCTGGAGGAAATCTTGGTCTGAATGGCAGAATCTTGGGGAGGGTCTTCCAGCACCATCTTGGGGTTATTGATATCCACGTGGACTTCTTGCCAGGTTCCAGATCCGTCTATTGATCCCCTATCTTACAAGCTGGCTTCACTTCCATTTATATTTCCTAAGAACAAGAATATTTCCTTATGTAACATTTATCAAGCTCAGGGAGTTTAAAATGGATCTGAAGCTTACAGTCTATACTCCAATTTTTATTAATTCCCAATAATGTCCTTTTGGGGTTTTTCACTTTCATTACTTGATCTATTAATAGTACAGATTGTGTATTGCATTTAATTATCTTTTTTCTTTAGTTGCTCCTTTTTTTTTTAAACTGTGGAAACATATATACAACATACACTTTCCCATCCCAAACACTCCCGAACAAACCATTCAGGGGCATTAATCACACGCACGCTGCTGCGCTACCCCCACCACCACCCATTACCAGAACTTGCCCATCACCCCAAACAGATTCTCAGCACCCATTAGGCACTAACTCCTAGTCCACCTCCCCTGTAACCTATTTTATCTCTGTGAATTTGCGTATTCCAGCTATTTCATACAAGTGGAATTTCTCCATATCTGTCCCTTTGTCTGAGGTATTGCACTCGAGATGATGCCTTCAAGATTCATCATGTAGCGGCATGAATCAGAACCCCATTTCTTTTTCAGGCTAATATTCCATTCCTCTGCTGATGGACATTTGGGTTGTTTCCAGCTTTTGGCAATTGCAAGTAATGCTGCTAAGAAAGTCCCTGCTTTAAATTCTTTTGTATATGCCTAGAAGTGGGATTGCAAGGTCAAATGGGAGTTCTATGTTTAACCTCCCAGGATGGCTCCCTCATCCATTGGCTTGTCTTCTTTAGGAGGCACTGGGAACCTAACCTGGGACCTTCCATGTGGGAAGCAAGTGTCCATCTGCTTAAGCCACTTTTGCTCCCTGCTGGTTGCGGTGTCTGCTGGGTGTGGCATCTTCTCATCTTCTTTATGAGGCACCGGGAGCCAAACCTGGGACCTCCCACGTGGGAGGCAGGAGCCCAACTGCTTGAGCCACATCTGCTCCCTTGTTTAACTTTTTAAGGAACCACAAAACTGATTTCCAAGGCAGCAGCACCATCTTGTCTTTCCCTTCAACAATGTACTAAGTTTCCTAAAAACTCTGCATCCTTGTCAGCACTTCTTATTTTCTATGTTTTAAATAATAGCCATTCTAGTGGGTGTGAAGTGGTATCTCATTGTGCTTTTGTAAGATGCTATGTTTGGGGAGTGGTTTGTTATTCAATGATAGCTGTCATGTCAAGTGTCAACCCTACTGTATATTAAACATACCCTCTGAAAGTTGAACACAAGAGAGAAGCAGATATTTATGTTGCTCATTCTTTCGTGGTAGTGGAGACAAAAGATATAAACATGTTTCTGCAATAGGACAAGCTTTCTTAAGGTCATGGCTACTTCTCTACCAAAACATTCTCATTGCAAAATGAGTTGGTAGCAAGGGTAATTGATTTGAAATATCATAAACTACACAACATCGTATTAAGATAAATGCACCCATGAGGGTGTATTTGCACAGTGCAAAGTTGCACCGTGAGGATGGAAGAGAAGGCGCTTCATGGGAAAAAAGCCAAGCACCTCTGTACATCTCTGCCTGAACTCTTCAAGCTTCCATCTTAAGTCAGATACTGCAACCTAAGGACTGGCTATACATGTGGTGTGAAATAGTCTCTTTTTTTGATGATTTTCCCCTTTTCTCATGCCAGTAGTTATTTCTTTATATGCTTAAACTTCTACAGGGAGATAAGAGAAGAAGAGTGAGGACCTTAAATGGAAACCAGCTCTGGGAAAAGGATTAGTGGAAGAAGTTCAATTTATCTCTGATTTCAGGTTTCATTCCTGCCTATCCCCTGCTCTATTACTAGAGGACATCAGCTCAGGGTAACTACAGAAACATTTTTCTGATGTTCATGTGCACTAAAATTTCCAATCATCAAGATAAAGATGTAAAAGATAGACTTTCTCGCCCCACAGTAAGGCATTTATCAGTCCCTTCTTAGAAACGAGAAGAGAAATGGCTTTTAAATGATTACTACACCTTTCCTTCCTGTTCCCGGGGCCCGGCTGACAGCAGTCAGGTTACAGCAAGGCTGCAGCGCGGCATCGTTGGGTGGGTTCTGCCCTTCCCTGCCTCCCATTGCCTGACTCCTACTGGTGTGAGTTCAACCCTTATTCTGGGGTTTTGCCTCTGTGGTTCCACGTGGCTCAAGCTGGGCTAACGGTCGCAATTCTAACTGAGCTCTCCAGGGGCTGTGGATTCCCTTGGCATGGCCTTGGGACACCCCCGGTCTAGTCCTCAGCATTCTCCAGGAAAAAGGAAAAGCTGGTCTGGAGAGCCCAAGGACTCCTCACCGATACTCCTCTGTAGACTGAGGAAATGATCGGCTGTTTTGAGAGAACAGCTCTCAACAAGGTTCGCGCTGTGCAGTGGGCACCGGGGCCGGGCTGGGCAGAGTCCTTGCCTTGGAGGGGTGAAAGATCATCCCGCACGCGGAGGGCGACAGCAGCAGCTTGGCTAAAAGATTCGTTTATCTCCATGTCTCGCCCTCTATCTTCCCAGGTAGCCCGGACCTCCGGCCGCAAGGCTATGCAACTGTGCTCATTGGGCAAGGCGTAGACACGGCTCTGGCTGGAGGAGGGTAGAGTAGGATTTGTGTGGAGAATGATAATGCAGACTCTGATGTCTGGTGCTTACTCTGAGCCAGCACAGGATCAATTGCTTTACTCCTTAGAACAGCTGTGTAATACAGACCGTTGTTATCCTTATTCGGCAGATGAGGAAACTAAAAAATAAAGAGAATAGATGACTTGCCCCAGGTGATAAAATCAGCAGGTAGCAAAGCCAGTACTTGAACTCAGGGAGCCAGTGACCGGAGTCCAGAGGCTTAAACCCCACGCCAGAACTGTTTTCCATCCTTATGAGTTATCTGCTCACCCTTTTTCCACGCAGAGGAAGTTATTAAGTCAGAGATTTTAGAAGGAGGTAAACAGTAGGTGAACTAAATAAACCGAATCGAATAAAAACACAACAAATCCAAACAGACAAAACCCAGATCTTCTCCCTTCTGTAGCAGCGATCCCCATTTTCCCCACCAGATGTCAGTATTTCCACATAGTACCTTCTTCCTTTTATTTCTGTTTGAGCAGCCAATGAATAAATAAATGGGTATACTATTCTTTGTTACAATTTAAAGAACCTGATAACAGTTCCCTCACTTGTCAATATATTATTACATCGAACTAAATTAAGAAAACCAGTTAAGGCTACATAAACTATAAATGACAAAACCATGACTTCTCCGTTTCCCCCCGAAGAATGTGCGGTGCGCGTGCACGCACAGGCGCGCGCTCCGCCCTCACCCCCACCCCGTTCCAAGGATAAAGGTTCCTTTTACGTAAGAATCTTTACTCTCTTCAGACGCACACTCGTCTACAAGGAAGGGCGAAAACCCCAACCCTTTTAAATCTTTTATGATAGGACCTGAAGTTGAAAATTTCTTAAGACTATGTATGGGGAGTATAAAATTTTTTCTCTCTTTCATTATTGTAATTCGCTCAACTTTCCTTTGTAACAATATTACAAATTATCGACTTAAAAAAAAATCACAGCATTCCTGGAAGCCCAAAACCTTAAAAAAAAACTTTCCTCCGGGAAATTCACTGACAAAGAGTAATTCTCTCTTGATCTTACATATACACAAAACCTGTGTCCATTTCTCTCCTAAAAATTATTTCATTGGCATTTCTCTTACATTTATTCTTTAAATTTCCTGGTAATTACCCAAAGTAGCTGTCTACTTCTGATTGCAAGAGCCGTGTATCAAAATATCCAAAGCTTTAATAGTTCATGGCAGCTGTAAACTCATGATCCTCTCTTCAAATATCTTAAAAAGAATTTTCAACTTCTAGCATTCTTTAAGAAAGCACCACCTACTGGCTGAACTTGGTATTGCAGCTTGGTTCTTGTGAGTGTAATAATGCCCAGCCCCTAAAGAAGCCGTAGAACTTCTTTTGCCATATTATGATCAGGGTGCAAGAAGTGAAATTATTTTTATTGACAGATACTTTCTAATTTCATACGACACCATGCTCCATGAACCTAGCCCCACTTTAAATCTTTATTTCACCCAAAATTTCCAAATCATTTAATAGTGGCATCTCTCACTCCCAAATCTTTTCCTCCTGAAGGCCCGTGTTGTGGGGCTGGCTGCCAGGGGTCCTTGGTCCTGGGCTCCTGTGTCACATGGCAATGCCTTTGGTGGCCCCTCCTGGCTTCTCCCTTCTATTCCAGGTCCATTTACTTTCAGCTTCTGGCTGCTCCCTCCTTGGCCCTCTGTCTGAACTGCATTCCCGCTTCTACAGGACTCCAGTATGGGATGAAGAGCATCCTGACTGAGCTGGGCCACACCTTAACTGACGCAACCTCACCCAAAGGCCCTACCTACAAAGGGCTCACACCCACAGGACTGGAGGAAGTTTAAGAACATGTTTTTCTGGCGTCCATAGCTCCAAACCAGCACAGGCTCCGTGGCTTGCGTCTCTGCCTCCCGCCCCAGGATGATCTCCCTTTCCTGTGTCTGCTATTTCCGTTTCCACTGACTTCCGGCTTCTTCCTGCCGGGCCCTCTCTGGCTGACTAGCCCACATTTCCTCTGCTTATGAAGGATTCTAGTAGTGTGGATTAAGGCCCACCCCAATTCAACTCCTTAACTGAAAACAACCTCCTTAACAGGTCGTGTTTACAAATGGTCTCACACCCACAGGAATGCAGATTAGGATTAAGACAAGTCTTTTGTTGGGGTGGGTCTATCTGTGAATATATATACACACATAGATACGTAGATACCATATACATTTTTTCTCCCTGCTCCCACTCCCCCCCATTTGCTGTGTGATCTTCTGTGTCTGTTTCTTTTGTCTTCTCATTTTGTCCTCTAGGCTTCACTGGGATTCGTGGATCCTGGGGATCTCCCATGTGGCAGAGAGGTTCCCCGTCGCTTGCACCATCTCAGTTCCTGGTTTCTGTTGCCTCTCCCCTGCATCTCTCTTTTTCGTTGCATCATCATCTTTGCTGCGTTGCTTGCGGCGTGGGCACGCTTTTACCAGGAAGCCCTGAGGATTGAACCTGGGTCCTCTCATGGTAGATGGAAGCCCAGTTGCTTAAGCCACATCTGCTTGGTTTATTTTTTATTTTTTTTATTTTTATTTTTTTTGGTACTGGCCCAGGGGATTGAACCCTGGACCTCATATGTGGGAAGCAGGCATTCAACCACCGAGCCACATCGGCTCCCCTACTATAAACATCTAATGTGGTCACAGCCAGGAGAGGTCTAGGATATTTGGGCATCTTTACTGCAACCAACAGCTTCATTAGTAACCCTTGCTTCCCTCGGTGCCCAGGGAGGGCCATGAAATGGATAATTGCGTCTGGGGGAAGATGATAGGGCGATGGGACCCACTCCAGCTTCTATATCCCAATTGCATCAGAAGTTCTGTGGGAAGGAGAAGGGGTGGGAACGTGGGGGAGACGCTGAGGAGAATTTTTTTCAAACCCATGCCTGTGGCTTAACTGTTTACTTCTAGAAGATATTTGGGCCTTGATCCTGGTTGATGCCGGGACTTGGCCCATTCCTTCTGCAAAGCCCACATTAGTTTTCACAACAGCACCTCGAATGTCTAAAGCCATCTAGGAACAGAGACAGGAAATGAAAGGTGATAAGCCGCAGACCCTGACTCCCGCTCTCCTCTCCGCGGCTGGGCTGCGCGCCTTCTGCGCGCGCGCCGACTTCAATGGAAGCTCTGTGCGTGCGGAGCTACCCAGGGACCTGGCCCCTCGCCCCCCATCACATTTTTAGGTGGGCAACACCCGCTTTTGAATCAGGAAGCAATTTGAAAATCAGTCAGGTTTTGATCCCGCAGGGCTGGTTTCATCTGATTAATAAGCTGCGCTTTCAAGGACCTTTCCGTTCGCTTCCCCTGGGCAGTTTGCCTTCCTCCAAACCCACCCTCCAAGTGTCTGCAAACAAAATCCTCCTTCCTCCTTTGACCGAGGCCAGCAGTAGGACTCGCGCCGCGGCGCGCAGAGGGAGCCGCCCGGCGCCTGCGTGACCTTGCCGGGAGGGATTCCTCTCCCCAGCTTGAGTTTCCTTCCTGTCTACCTCCAGGCCTTTACTGCTGGCCAACGCTCCCCTTTGACCACCCTGAATAAATCTTCCCTGCATCCCTGACAGCTGCTGATTTGGCTTCTTTCTTATTTTTTTTAATTGAAAGTAAACCTTCAAAGCGGCCCGGCCACCTGAGAAGCGCGCTCGGCGCTGCAGCTGGGCCCGCTGACCTCAAACGGCGGCGCCGCCTTTCACGGGGGCCCCCTCCAGCTCGGGCGGGAATCCCAGGGGCCTGGGGGGCTGCCGAGGCCACTTAGCTTTCAATTTAGCTTTTGCATTAGAAGGAGGGGATGTGAACGTAGGCAAAGTAGCGGAGGAGTGATTCTGAAAGTGGCTGTGCAACTGGAGAGCGAGGTGAGAGGAGGGGGAGACGCGGAGCGGGAATGAGGGATTTGCAGAGGGAGGTGTGAGAGTCCAGGCCAAATGCAAGTTAATTTATGTATCAGCGAAATCTGGGGGTATCTCTGTGCCGCCCGTGAGACTACTGGGGGTACTTTGCAGAAGGAAATTAATTTTAAGAAATTTATTCGAACTGAAAAACGGGTTTGTAACCGGAAGAGGCAGGTAAGCCTGGGAGGGCAGGCAGGACCAGGAGCCAGGATTCCTGGATTTTGTTCCAGGGCCTTCTCTGTAGTTGCTTTGTCATTTCCAGCTTGTCACTCTGGGCCTCTATTATCTTGCCCCGAAGATAACTTTTTGTTATGGAAATTTTCAAATAGTCAGAAAAGTTGAAAACATAACAAAATATAACAAGCGTGCTTAGATCTACCGCCTGGATTCCATGATGGCTAACAGTTTTCCATATTTATACACTTATGTTAGTGCACACATTCATATATGTATATATGTGCATAGTAATTTGCTGAACCATTTAAAAGTGGCAGGTACCATGACACTTTGTTTTGCATTTTCTAGTAAGCTTATTCTTCTACATAACCATACTGCCAACATCACACCTAAGAAAATTTGAAGATAATTTCCTAGTAACATCTAATGTACAGTCCATATTAAAACTTCTACAATGGACTCTAAACTGTCTTTTATAACTGGTTTTTGTTTGAACTGGTAGGCAATCAAAAGTCGTCCATTGCATTTGGTTAAGGTTTTAGTATCTTTGTTTCTCTTTTCATGGAGGTAGAACCTACACAGAGAGTGTACGAATCTTAAATATGTAACCTGATGAATTTTCCCTTAAGTATACCACCAGCCAGATCGATATGTAGACTACTTCCATCATCCCAGAAATTTTCCCCACACCCTTTCCCTGTCAGTATGGCTTCTTCCTTGTGCGAGGTTGAAATCTGTGTCCCAACAAACACATGCTCTACATTTTCATCTAAGTCCCTGTAGGTGTGAACCCACTGAAAACAGGACCTTTTGACCATGTAGTGAACTGAAACAGGTGGGTGTTAATCTGGATTACTGAAGGCTTTATGAAGAGAAAGCCACGGGAAGGAGCCAGGAGCTGGATGTCAGTGAAAACTGTGGAGCAGGGGGAAGGAGAAGACATTGCCATGGGACGGGAGCAAAGATTAAAAAGCCAAGGAACCCCAAGGCGCAGCACCAGTGGGGAGAAAGCAAGCCTTGCTGATTTCATTATTTTGGGCTTCATTCGTAGCCTCAAAACCAAGAACCAATGAATTCCTGTTGTTAACAAAACCAGTTTGTGGAATGTATGATGACAATTTTGGCAAATGAAGACACTCCCCAACACCCAGAAGAGGTGAGGATGTGAAACAATGGCAGCTCTCATATTTTTTGGTTGGGAGTGTAAGCTGATTCAACCAATTTGGACATTTGTTTGACAGTATCCAACAATGTTCAACATATGCTGACTCTGACCCAGCAATTCCACTCTTCAGTATATTTCTAAGGGAAAGGATTGCATATGCCACCAAAAGACCTGTACAAGAATGTTCAGAGCAGTTTTATTCGTAATACCCTTAAACTGGAACTGTCCCAAATATCTATCAACAATAAAGTAGATAAATAAATTGTGGTATATTTTTACAAAGGAATGCTACATGGCAATAAAAGGGAAAGGGATACTGAATCATGCAACCACATAGATGAATCTCAGACATTAGGCTGAATAAAACAAGGTTGATCTAAGAGTACCTTCTGAATGAATCCTTGTGGATGAAGTTCAAAAACAGGCAAAACTAATTTATCACAAGAGAAATCTTCAGTGTCCTTTAATCAATAATCACCACTGTTTTTTAACCTTGACATTTTTGTTTTGAAGAGACCAGATGAGTTGTTTTGTAGAATGTCTCACATTCTGGATTTGTCTGATTATTTCCTCATTTAACTTGATCCTTCACAACTGGGAATCCGCGAGTAAATTAAGCTATGATATCCAGAGGCATTGATTTTATGTAATGAATTAACTTCTCTCCCATGCATCTAGAATGGTCCTAGTTACATTCCTTTCCTGGGAGAACTGAGAAAATAGTCTCTCCATTCATTTTCTTTGAGGAAGCCCAGTAGAGAAAGGCTGGCTGAAAGGTCTCCAAGTTTGATTACAGTTAAGTTAAACATTTTTGGCAAGAATATTTTCCAGGTGGTGCTGTGTACTTTGTACTACACCATGCTGGGAGGCATTTAATGGCAGGTTGTTCCACAATTAGCGATGTGGACATGGCATCTGATCGCTTGGCTAAGGTGCTAACTGCAGGTCTCAACACTGTAAAGGACATTTTCCCAGGTCTCCAGAACTTAACAACCTCATTTGTCAGCATGAAGCACAGGTCAATCTCTCCCATTTGATGAAATAGGTTTTCTCCAGCAAATTTGTCTGTAAGGTAAAATTCTTCAAAGCAAAATCTTTACTTCTCCTACAGAATTTCACCATAAAATGGAAGCTTCATATCATGAAAAATGTCTTAGCTGTAACAGGAATTTCTTACCTTTGAGATTTTTAGATAAAGTAAAACGAATTCAGTTTCTACTTGAGAAATTTAATACACATGGCATTTTGGATGTTAAAATTGCTTAGGCTTAGGATAGATTATACTGCATTTACATACATTTTGGTGGTGATTAATATTATGGGAGATAATGTTGAAATCATTGACAGAACCTAAATTAAGGATTTCAGGTACACATAGGTCTCAGACCCGGAAGACCTGTATTTCAAAGCATCTTGTAGTATTAAAAAATTTCTCTTAAGAACTCACCTACGGGGGAGCTGATGAGGCTCAGTGGTTGAGCACTGGCTTCCCACATATGAGGTCCTGGCTTCAATCCCAGGCCCTGGTACCTCAAAAAAATAAAAATAAAAAAATCCCCACAAAACTTACCTATGCCCTCTAAATTAAAGAAGGAAAAGTGGTCTAAGCACGATTAATACTTCCTTCATGGGAGAGAAATGATTCCAAGTTACTCAGATGGATTTGGGTTTAGTAAGCATCACACCAATCTGGATAGTTTAGTGTAAAAACCAAGGGTTAAGTATTACTCACTAGCTAAGTAATCTCGACCAACATACTCCAAGTCTTGACATATATCCTTGTGGCAGATAAAAGACGGCCGCACATATTCCACATATTCCTCACTTTGAGAGATTGGGCCCCTGTCTCCTCTCCTTGAATAGTAGTGGGCTCTGTGGCCGCTTTGAATACTAGAATACAGATAAAGCCATGCTGTTCCAGTTTCTGAACTCATGCCATAAGAGATGGGGCGCTTCCACTTTCTGTCTTATGGAACATTCACTTTTGAAACCTTGTCACCATGCTTCTGGAAGCCCAAACACCCCTGTGGAGACATCCATGTGGAGAAGAACCAAAGCCTTGGCTGAGAGCCCCACCTGAACTCCCAGCTGAAGTCAATGACAACTTGTCAGCCATGTGGGGGAACCATTCTTGGAAGTTACCCTCTAATCCTTGCTGACCCACTACAGCTGAAGCTGCATTGAGGAGAGATGGCCATCTCTACGAAGCCCTGTCCATAACTGCAGATTCGTTGATACAGTAAATGAGTGTTCTTAAACCACTACGTTTTGGGGTAGTTTGTTACACAGCAAAGATAACTACAACAATCCTCATTTTTAACATGGTGAACACTCACACTATACAGAGAGGATCAAATAGGATAGGGTATATGAAAGTGCTTTGCAAACTATGAAACAATTCTATGCCAATGTAAGGTGATAGTCTGAACTCTGGCAAAAGTAAGACTATCCAAGAGAAAGGAAGGATTCTGTAACTATTACTTGTCTAAAGTTGACATGTTGCTGTAAGTTTTATTGACCTACCTCCTGAAGTTAGAATCAGTTACTTTTTTTTTTTCAGGGGGTACTGGGGATTGAACCCAGGAACTTATACATGGGAAGCAGGTGCTCAACCACTGAGCTACATTCGCTCCCCAATTAGAGTTGGTTGTTTCATGTTTGTTTTTAGGAGGTACCAACGATCAAACCCAGAACCTTGTACACGGAAAGCAGGAGCTCAACCACTTGAGTTACATCTGCTCCCAGTAACTTTTTCTTTTTTTAGCCCTCCTTTGTGGTACTTGCTGTCTGCTCTCTGTGTCCATTCGCTGAATGTTCTTCTGTGTTTTTTTTCACTTGTCTCCCTTTTTTGTTGTGTCATCTAGCTGAGTCGGCACTCTGCAGCGCTTGCCAGCTGGGGGCACTCTGTGGCGCTTGCGGGTCAGGCAGCACTCTGCGGTGCTTGCAGGCTGGCAGCTCTCAGCGGCATGCAGGTGAGCCTGCCTTCACAAGGAGGCCCCGGGATGCAAACCCAGGGCCTCCCATATGGTAGATAGGAGCCCAACTGATTGAGCCATAGCTGCTTCTCCCAGTTACTTTTGACAGCAGGAAATATATCTTTTTAACAAGTATAGTTTCTGTTCTAAATTTGAAGTGAAACTAAATCTTCTCAGCCCTGTACGTGATGATGATGATTAAGAGATTGAGCCCATGTCCTGTAAATAAATGTTTCCAGAGACGCTGTAAAGAATGGCAGAGTCTACAATCAGCAATGGATCTGAGAATGTTCTTTTCCTTCTCAGATCTGGTTTCATTCCCTGAGAACAATAAGTCATTAGTCAGAATGGGCACTGGGGAATATTTAGAGAAAAATGAACACATTAAAAAGGGCCAGGGAAACGGACTTTGGCCCAGTGGTTAGGGCGTCCGTCTACCATATGGGAGGTCCGCGGTTCAAACCCCGGGCCTCCTTGACCTGTGTGGAGCTGGCCATGCGCAGTGCTGATGCGCGCAAGGAGTGCTGTGCCACGCAAGGGTGTCCCCCGCGTGGGGGAGCCCCACGCGCAAGGAGTGCGCCCGTGAGGAAAGCCGCCCAGCGTGAAAAGAAAGAGCAGCCTGCCCAGGAATGGCGCCACCCACACTTCCCGTGCCGCTGACGACAACAGAAGCGGACAAAGAAACAAGACGCAGCAAATAGACACCAAGAACAGACAACCGGGGGGGGGGGGGGGGGGGAATTAAATAAATAAATAAATCTTTAAAAAAAAAATAAAAAAATAAAAAGGGCCAAAAGAGCAAGTAATCAAAGCTAGGACACTCTAATGTGGGGGTTCTTAACCTTTTTTGTTCCACGGACCCTTACCAAGTCCACATTATATTGTGTTTTATTTGATATATATATATCACACCTGCAACAACATGTCTCCACAAGAATAATGTTTTTTTGAATTTCATTTGACGCTTAACCCCTTGTTAAGAACTCCTGCTCTAAGGGAACCATTTTATATAGACGTCAGCCCTCTGGAGTTAGCACCTGGGCCCCACCTGGACATAATTAGTTTCCCTAGCTCAAAGCAGAGCAAACACTAAAGAAAAGGATATCAAAAAAAAACCTGAGCAATCTGTCATGATCTGTGCCACACGATTAGAGCAGCATGCTTTGTATAAGAATTATGTAGTACAGATGACATGGTTTTTAGACATCCAGAACTGGAAAACCATCTGAATATGTTCTACTTCACAACTATTATATCTGTTTCTTGAATTGTCTTGTACACCCAAGGATGGAAATGATAGGGAGGAAAGATGAAATGCTCTTGGTTGCATCTGTATTAAGATCTTTTATCTACTTGCAAACTAAAATGTTCTGTGGACAGGAATTTTAATTCCAAGCAAGCAGAATCTTTAGTGCTTATAGACCGAGATATAAAACAAAGACTGAATAGACCCATAAACCACAGCTGCATGTGAAGGGCTGGTGAACACTTAGTATACCAAGAAATAAAGGGGAAAGTGTGTTCAGTAGCCTAATATGAGCCATCCCTCAATTTCCAGGATTGCATTGCTATCTCCTCTGTACTTTATCCAGTCAGTCAGACCCCACACTGTCATCCTCTTGCTATGAACATACAAGTTGAAACTAGGCCAGTGGTTCTTTCACAGATGATTTCAGTGTTTACTGAGGCAGTGCTTATTGACCATTTATGGGGTGCCTAGCAGTCTTGGTTTCTCGGCAGTCCTACAGAAATGACTAGACCTTGTTTATGAGTGAATCGAGAAAGATCTGTTCACAGTCAACTCTAAGGATAAAATAATTCTTAGAGTTCACTAAGGTGAGGCAGAGATGTCTGAGATTGAGGAAACAGGAGAATTAATCGGGAGTGGGTTTCCTGGAGGAGATAATGTAACAGGGCAAGGTGAGGGGAAGAGCTTTCAAGGGCACAGGTGCAGTCAAGGTGGAGCAGTCTGCACAGGAACCTTGGCCCCGGGAATGGTGGGTGATGTGGTGGGGCCTTGACGACACACCCCTACGTGGTGGTATCTTTCAAGCAATCAAAGGTTTATGCAGTTCTCCAGGGGGGTAAACCATAGACTAAGAGAGGCTTGGATAGTGATGAACACCAGGGCTCACAGTCGGGGGACAGCTTTGCAGTTGGGGAAGGTTTGTTTTCTATCTGGTCTGCAGCCTGGTTCAGTCAGAGGGGAAGAGGATCCCAGGAACTCCATCACAAGTGTGAGGGGTGCGTCACAGGAGCCATGCTGGCCCCAAGAACTGGGCCAGTGGCCGTGGCTGGATCAGCCACGATGGGTGACGTTCTCCCAGCTTTAACTGAAGGAGCTGGTCCCTTGCTGGCAAGGTCCCCACGTTGCTGAAGACCCCTCTCCATTGCCTTTGACTCTGTCCCCATCCTCACCTTTTGGACGTGATGGACAATATCAATAGGACTGGTACCCCAGAGTTTCCTTAACAGAATGAGCTGTAGTTCATGAAGGATTTTGGGGCACCAGGTTAAAGTCTATTTTTAAAACTTTAGATGGGACAACTCTGGCCAAATGGGCTCTGAAAAGACATGTTACACTTTTTTTCCTTATTTAAAAGCACATGTGGGGGGAGCAGTTTAAAACATATCACACTTATTTATTCATATTTGAATTGCATTTGTGATCAAAATAAGTGTCTAACATCATAAAGAGAAAATCTAATAAATGTCTAACATCATAAAAGGAAAATCTAATAAGTTCTTAGAGACAAAGGACCAAAGAACCAGGAACAGAAAAACAGGACTATCATTTCCTTGGGACTTCTCTTTTGTGTGTTCTGTTATCCAAGCAATAAAAAACAAAACTCCTGGAACTTGCAAAAAGAAGAAAAAGAATTCCAGACAAAGGGCATAGGGGATGTATTCTAAGAACTGAGGAAGAGAGGACAGCGACCGACACCAACACCACGGCCAGCATGACAAGGGCGGGCAAGCTGGACTCTGGGCAAGCAGAAGGCACCCTCCTCCTGCTTCATGGCTCCTTTTGAGCCCACGGTGTGAGACCTCCTTCACCCATCCGGGTACATCTTTTGGTTTCTGGGGCCGTCTCAGGTATTACTGTTATAACTGCCTCATTTCCAGGCATTAAGAAGTCCAGTCCAGTGCAGGCAGGTCCTTGCTTGAAAGCCCTAGTGGGAGGCGGGGAGGAGGGTTGATTTCTATTCCTCTCTTTCTTCATTCTTTTTTTTTTAAAGATTTATTTTTATTAAAAAAAAAAAGGTTTCTCTCCCCTTCCCCTCCTCCCCAGTTGTCTGCTCTCTGTGTCTATTCGCTGTGTGTTTTTCTGGGTCCGCTTGCATTCTTGTCAGTGGCACTGGGAATCTGTGTCTTGTTTTGTTGCGTCATCTTGTTGTGTCAGCTCTCCGTGTGTGCAGCGCCATTCCTGGGCAGGCTGCACTTTTTTCGCTCTGGGCGGCTCTCCTTACGGGGCGCACTCCTTGCACGTGGGGCTCCCCTACACGAGGGACACCCCTGCGTGGCACGGCACTCCTTGTGCACATCAGCACTGCACATGGGCCAGCTCATCACATGGGTCAGGAGGCCCGGGGTTTGAACCGTGGACCTCCCATGTGGTAGGCGGATGCCCTATCCATTGGGCCAAGTCCGCTTCCCTCTTTCTTCATTCTTTAGTGGCTGATTCTGGTCCCTCCAGGGATTAGCGGAGGAGGTAGGTGAGTTTTGGGAGGAAGGGATGGGGGAGGAATTTGGAGATGATAGGTGCTCACTACCGTGGCAGATGCAGAAGGGAGTCTCCTTACCTTGGGGTTCCCCTGGGGCATCGTGCTGCAGCCCCCTGCTGTGGCGGTGGGGGTAGGGGTGAACTCTCTGGCTGGTACTCTGAGAACGTCCTTTGGAGTCAGCATCCAGGAGCACCCCCACCCCCACCCCTCTTTCTGTGGGGTTCCCTCACTTGGCAGAAGTCCTCTTGGGCCCAGTCCTTTCAAGACCACCTCCCACGGTGACCTCCTTGCCCCACCCTGGAAAGATGGGCCACTCCCTTCCCGAGTCCCCTGTGCTCTTGTGTCAGTTGGCTTCGGTCAGCTCACCTTCATGACTCTGCAGGTTAAAGTCAGGTTCCTGTCTTGGCAACCCTCGCTCTCTGGGGACATGGGCCCAGTTCCCCAAGAATTCTCCCCACTCGTGGCCAGTCCTCCGGGACATGCAGCCCCACCGAGGGGATGTCTGGGGTTGAGAAGAGGACTTCCCTGGGGCAGACAGCCCCATAGGATTTTGGGTTGGTGGTAGGTTCACTTGAAGTCTACCTCTCGTGGAGACTGCAGAGAGAGTACAGCGCTCCCCTTCCTAGTGGAGAGGAGCTAACACTCTGCCCTCCAGACTCCGCTCTGTAAGGACACCCTGATCTCCACGCTCCCCATCAAGCCCCAGCCTTCTCCGGGAGCTGGAGATGGGTGGCGAGTTGAGCTTCACAGAACTGGTTTTGAGCTCCTCTTCAGCAAGACCTGGGAGTTCTGCTCGTCAGAATTGGGGAATTCTTGTCACCAATTGTTCTCAGATTTTGGTCCTCATCTAAGGCTAAAAGTCCTGTTTGACTCTTATAGTCATATTGATAATACCTACCTGACTACAAATTAGACAGACTTTATAGTAAGCATTTTACATATGTTCATTATCTCATTTAATTATAATAGTGTCTCCAGGAGGATTTATTAAACTAGTTTGACACATAAGGAAACAGCATCTGAGAGTTCAAATAACTGCTCAAGATCACACAGCTAGAAAATGGTAGAGCCAGGATTTGAATCCAGATTTGCCTGACTGCAAAGCCTACTCTTTTTAAGGCAAACAATGGAGCTGTACTTGAAAATTTTGAAAAGATATGGAATGAGTTTTTTTTGTTTTATTAGTTTGTAGGCACAAATATTAATCCAACTCTCTTAGAGGCCAGTATTTCTCTCACATAAAAATATCCTAAATGTAGGGAGCAAGACCATTAGGCACATGTCAGCATGTTTTTTTATTTTTTTATTTTTAAAATAAAGCAACTATCCACCCTTTAGAGGCCACCAGAAGTTCAGGCTTGCAAGGGTCTCCAACAGACTGTCCACCCAAGGGGAGAGGAGACTGTGTCTTTCTATCTGTGTGTGTCATTGCCCTCCCTGCTTGCGCCCCGCCTCGCCTCGGGTGCGTGGCACAAGGAGGGTACAGGTAACGGCTCAACGCAGGTGTAACTGAATCGTACTGTTAACCCAAGACACTGTCTCTGAAAAGTCTTGTTTCTTTAAATGAGGAGTGGTATCTCTTTAGATTTAAAAATATTTGCTGATGATTATCATTGATTACTATTATATCATGAATCAATAGTTCAAATGGACTTTTTCCTTCTTGCATTTCTTGCACATATCTTGCTCTATGCTCCTCTGTGCTTCTCTCTGGGCTGTTTCTTCTGCTGGAATGGTCCTCACCTGGCAAGACACGCCCTGTCACAAGGATGGTAAGCTCCACCCACCTCCCAGGCAGCCCTCGCCTCTGCCAGAACGTCCTTACGGTGGTTATTTACCATCTGCCTGTGGGGATCGCATTGGTTAGGGTTACGGTTCCCATTTTAGCAACATTTAGCGGGTGCCTGGTAATTCTCAGGCATCCAGCAAAGTGGTGCCACCTGTTCTCCTTCCCAACTCCGGGAGATCACTTTATTCCCATTTCAGCCATGAGATAGGGCTTTAGGTGTGTGTACTTCATTTGGGGAGTGCATTTAGAAAAACCGGAAAGGGTGAAGAAAAGAGCTGAGCAAAGTGGAGTGTCTGGTAGAGTCTTTTTTTCCTTTTCAAGATTTATTTTATTTATTCCCCCCTCCCCCATCTGCTTTCTATGTCCACTCACTATGCATTCTTCTGTGTCTGCTTGTCTTCTCTTTAGGCAGCACTGGGAATCGATCCTGGGACCTTCTGGAGTGGGAGAGAGGGGCTCAATTTCTTGCACCACCTCAGCTCCCTGGTCTGCTGTTGCAGATGTTGCATCATCTTGCCATGCCAGCTCTCTGCTCAGGGTTGCGTCAGCACTCCTGTGCAGGCCAGCTCTCCGCTTGGGCCAGCTCTACATGTGGGCCAGCTTGTCTTCTCCAGGAAGCCCTGGAAATTGAACCCTGAACCTCCCATATGGTAGATGGGAGCCCAATCTCTTGAGCCACATCCACTTCCCTCCAGTGGAGTCTTGTCCTTGACCTGCTGGGATTGAGGGTTGGGGAGCTGGGGAAGAGTTTTTCTGGAAGCTAAATCTGACGGAAAAGTTGTCTCACAGAGGCAAGGAAGTCGGGGCATTAGGGGCCAGGAATTAATCAGCCATTCGTGAAGGGGAGGGACCATTGTAATGAATGGTGTTACCTTCTAGACTCTCAGGCCAAGACAGCTGCATCAGCCAGGGCACGGTTTGCAAGAAGCTGCATGGAAGCCCTTACCAAGAGAATGGGGTCAGCCAGTGGGCAAGCCAGTGGAAACCCAGGACTTCTGACTTCCTTTCTCACTTCAGGAGCCCACATGCTCAGCCCACCCAGTCCTGTATATTTCCCTGTCTTTATCAGATCTTTCCTCTCCTAGGGCAGTAACTGACCCAACCAATTCACGTCCATTGAATAAATTAGTGGAGGGATGAATAAATAAGTGCTAAAAGGGGGCAAAATTTTGTCAGAATTTAGAAGAAAGGGAAATGAATTCTTAATGCAGTGGGGAAAGGGAGAGGAATCTGGGAGGGCCTGGAAGAATTGCTTTTGAAAACTGAGTAGGTGGAGAAAGGGTAAAAGGGAGTTTCCAGCAGTGGAGAAGCAAAGGGGCATGAATGGGTATGACATATTTGGGAAATGATGAGTGACTGAATCTCAGATATTTGGAGGAATAGATACCCTGGGAGATGTGCCAGCAGATATTGTTGGGGTTAAGTCATGGAAATATTTTTAAAAAATTTTTGTTAAAAAAAAGATAATCAGATTACATAAATGTTACATTAAAAACATAGGGGATTCCCATATGCCCTGCTCCCAACACTGCCCACATTTGCCCACATTAACAACATCCTTCATTAGTATGGTACATTCATTGCAATTGATGAACACATTTTGGAGCATTGACACTAAGCATGGATTATAGTTACATTATAGTTTACACTCTCTCCCACACAATTCTGTAGGTTATGGCAGGATATATAATGGCCTGTATTTGTCATTTCAGTGTCATTCAGGACAATTCCCAAGTCCCAAAAATGCCCCCCCCCACCATATTGCACCTGTTTTTCCTCTCCCTGAATTCAGAACCTCCAGTGGCCACTGCTTCCACATCAATGATATAATTTCTTCCATTACTAGAATCACAATAAGATTATAGTAGAATACCAGTAAGTCAACTTTAGTTCATAGTTCATCCCCCAATCCTGAGGATTCTGGGATGGTGATGCCCACTCCACCACTAATTGAGAGGGGGCTTCAGTCCCATATGGTCAATGGATGGGACTCTCTGGCTTGCAGTTGTAGCCCCTCTCAGTTCCTTAGATTGATGATTGTCCATCATCTCCTCCTTATTAGTTGTTCTGAGTGAATCCAATGAAATGTAGAGTAGGTATTGCAATTGCATTGAGGCTCAAGGGCCAGCTGGCACATGGACAGTCCAAAGATTCAAGTCTCTTGGACATACATCTACCAACTCCCAGCACCAATACAGGTTCAAATAGAAGGAACCAAAGAGCCATGAGTAGGGAAACCATAACTGAGTCCAATTCTGTCTTACTGGGGAGAACAGACCTCAAAGTACGGCCCACTGCAAGGCACCAAACTCATGAGCTATCTGGCTTGACCATAGTGCCTGGTATTTCCAAAGCCCTCAGGAGCCCTGCTATTTGGGGTAGTGTCTAATTTGGCAGTCAGTGAGATCCAGCTGAGACATGCATAACCTCTGGAATAACCTCCCGATTCACTTTGAAGCCTTTTAGCCATATAAACTTTATTTGTCTTTACCTTTTCCCCCTTTTGGTCAAGGTTTTTTCCCAGTTACTTTGCTAGTTGGTGCTTGGTAGTTATCCCTCAGTGCCAGGGAGGCTCATCCTTGGGAGTCGTGTCCCACACTGAGGGGAAGTTATTGCATTTATATGCAGAGTTTGGCTTAGAGGGAGGCCACATTTGAGCAATAAGGAGGCTCTCAGGAGGTAACACTTAGACACCCTATCATACTGTGCTAAGTTTCAATTTCAAGAATAAAAGTTCATAAGTATGGTCACCGAGATCAAGGGCCCATCAATGGCCCATCCTCCTTCATTAGCCATTGCCTCTGTACTTGGGGGATTCTTGTTGTTTCATCAGAGAATGTGACAAAGCTCCCCAGGATGGGAATTTGATGTTCTTTTGGTTACTGTGTGAATCTCCACCCACTGTGACAATGCCCTATGAACATTTGAACACATTTATATGCCTTATATGTATGCCCAGGTGAACCTCCTCCCATGTATCCCCCATCACTGACACCCCACACAAATGATCTTCCCTTGCCCCTGCCACAGTTGTAACCCTTTTGTGATCCAAAACGTCTTTAAAAGTGAAGCCAATAAAATAACCAAATACAATTAATAAGAAAATGAAATAATGATAGCTTAAAAAACAGGAAATACAAAAAATAAAAAAATAAAAAACAAGAAAATTGGGATAATAAAGCTGACTTGGCTCAATGGATAGGGCATCTGCCTACCACATGGGAAGTCTGTGGTTCAAACTCAGGCCTCCTTGACCTGTGTGGAGCTGGCCCATGTGCCGTGCTGATGTGCGCAAGGAGTGCCATGCCACACAGGGGTGTCCCCTTAGTAGGGGAGCTCCATGTGCAAGGAGTGCACCCTTAAGGAGAGCCGCCCAGCATGAAAAAAAGTGCAGCCTGCCCAAGAATGGCGCCGCACACACGGAGAGCTGACACAGCAAGATGATGCAACAAAAGGAAGCACGGATTCCCAGTGCCGCTGATAAGGATAGAAGTGGTCACAGAAGAACACACAGCAAATGGACACAGAGAGCAGACAACTCGGGGGGGGGGGGGATAAATAAAAAAATTTAATGAAAAAATAAATTTTTTTTTTAACATTTTGCCTTTCATCACTGTAAGATCTCTTATCCTGTATGTTCAGTGACATTTTTTTCCATTTATTTCCCCAATGTCTTACTTTTTTCATTTTGTCTTCAAAGAAATTTTAGGTCACAACAAAGGAACGTACAGAATATACGGAACTCCCATATATCCAACATCCTCTTCCTTTTCCTGCTTCTCTTATTAGTAACATTTATATGTGGATGGTACATTTGTTACAACTGATGTGCAAATACTGAAACAAATCTACCAACCACGGTCAATGGTTTACATTATGTTTTACATTTTGGACCATACACTTTTATAAATTTTGATGAAACTTAACATGGCCTGTATCCATCACGGCAAGATCATGTAGAACACTTCCATCACCCTCAAAATGCCACATGTTCCAACTATTCTATTCTTCCTTCCCCTTCCCCTAGGGACCCAGAGCAAACACCAGGCTTCACTCTTTGCAGGACCAGATTTGTAGTAACTTGCAACAACACTGAGGGCTTGACACACTGGTTTGTCCTCCCTTATTGGGCCCTACCCATGCCCTTGAGAGACACCCGTCCCTCTATTTGAAAACATAGCAGGCTAATCCAGGATGGGGGTCAAACACCTTCCCACTTATTATGTAGGTTTCCACCTACTAATTTAAACACTCTGTCAAGATGACCATTCACATACTCCTTAAAAGCCTGCCCAGGTGCACCCTGTCCTGAATGCCCCCTACATCCAATGTCCTACGCCAGTAACTCTACCTTGCCCTATTGCCAAAGGAGCATTCCCAGCATTGTAGTTTCAACCAGGTACCCACCAATCGCCAGTGCTCACCGGCTCCCTCTACCAACCCTCCCCCAGTTCAAAGGACAGTAGGTCATGGAACTTTCAACAGCATATGAACAGGTTAAAATTTCACTCTTTCAAAATATATAATTTAATTTTCTTCTTATGCTATTCTGTATTTTCAAATCTCTGTACATAGCAGAAAAAAGAGAAATGTACATTTCCATTGTAGTTGAGAGAAGGTCGATATCCCACCCTCTTAACATACATGGACTTTGCTTCAGAACAATAAGGGAAGCTCCTTCAGCAGTAAAAGTCAGGCCAAGCAAAAGTTTATTCTTAGTGGAAACCATGCAGACCTTTCAGGAGGAGAATTATGTGATTTGAAAGTGTTTCTGGATATTGTGTGGTAGTAGTTTGAAGACAGAACTGGAAAAATGGGCAATAGGGGCTTGGGAGATTGTTCAAGCAAGCATTGATAAAGGCTGAGGCCTTGGTGACAGATTACAGCTGTTCAGAGTGGAATGGAAAGGATTTGGCGACTGGATATAAGCAATGAAAGAATCAGACTGAGGTCCAGTATTCCTTGAGTGGATGATCAGGAGGACGTTGGCACCATTACCCTACCTGGGGAAATTGGGACAAGGGAAAGATGAGTTGTTTTAGATATGTTGGGTTTGAGGTAAAGATGGAAGTAATCCAGCTTTGGAATTCCAAGAGTAAGGTTTGGAGATATAAACTAGGGACTCATCAGCCATAAATTGGTAATGAGGAAGATATGGGAGTGGAGCAGATTAAGTGGGAAGGAATCAGAGTAAGGCAGGAACTAGCCAGCACCCCAGACATTGGAGAACACCTAATTGTAAGGTTGAGGGAGAGAAGCCATTGTCAGAATAGCTGAGGAGAATAGTGTCCTGGAAGTCAAACGAAGAGGAGGGTTCAGGTTGTGCGTGGTCAGAATCCTTGAAGGAGATGGAGCATGACTATGGTTGCCAGTAAAATTACAGGAACTGAAAAAAAAGTTTTAGTGGAAGTATGTCCCATGCAATATCTGGGCTGTACTTATATTTGGGACAGCCAAATATTACATGAGATGTATCTGCAAAGAAAACGCTTACAAGTAAAATTCAATAACAAATTAAAAATTTTCTGAAATTCAAATTTAACCGGCATCCTGTATTTTTTATTTGCTGTATCTGACAACCTAAGTTTGACTTGAATTGAAGGATATCATTAGTGAACTCTGAGAAGCATCTTCCCAATGAGCTTTTAGCCCCTGTTACTGGCAAGGTGACAGGAACCCTATAAAAGCGGTCTGGCCCTGTTATTAATAAGGTTCTATGTCCCATCTATCCTCTAAATTTCCTTCTCCGTTTTGTTGCTTCTTTGCTCCACGTTCACCATTTCAGGGGCATGGCTAGCAGAAGCAACTATACTGCCACGGTTAGGAGTCTATGGGATGAATAATTGGAAAGAGTGGATTGAAACTACTTGGTCAAGAACTTTTGTGGTAAAGATATGGGGTAGTGGCTTGAGGGAGAGAAGCAAGGTAAAGAAACTAATGTTTGTGGCCTCAGAGGGAACAGATAAGGGAGAAAGGATCACAAGCTTTCCTACAGTGAGGGCATTGTAGGAAAAGGTCCTAGCAGAAATCAGAGAAGGTGGAGGCAAGTGAGGTGGAAGTAGTCTCGGAAACAAGGGGGGTATTTTAGTTTTGTGCCTGCTAAAACAACTACCATACAATGGGTTGGTTTAACAACAGGAATTTATTGGCTCACTGTTTCAGAGACTGGAAGGCTTGTTTTCTCTTGGGTCATATCTTCTGGCTGCCCGGCAATCTCTGGGGCTCCTTGGCTTCTCCTTGACTAGGCAGTGCACATGCCAGCATCTTTTTCTTCCAGGTTCCTTTGACTTCCAGCTTCTGGCTCTCATTCAGTCTGGACACACCTTAACTAATAACGTTCTCAAAGGTCCTATTTACAAATGGGCTCACACCACAGTTCCAGAGGTAGGGATCTGACCTTGACTTTTATGGGGGACATGGTTCGATCCCCAACAGTGGGGTATCCTTTTTCAGACAACAGGAGAAGACATGCAGATAAAAGTAAAGGTAAAGACACATTTTGACGGGGAAGAGAGAGATTTGAGGGAGCCCATAGTAATTGCTTTTATTTTTTCAACAAAGGGGGAATTAAACGTATTGGTTATGAGATAGGGCTGGCATTGGTCGAGAACTTGAATAAAGTGCATATATTTGATTCTTAACAGCTCCAGCTTCAGATGTTGAATTCCCCTGATATTTGTCTTCAAAATTTGGAGACTTCCTTCTACATGGAATATAAAATATATTACTGTTGTATACCCACATTTTATTGCCACTCACCAGCGCACTTGATGTTGTCCCTTAACAGGAGCTAGTCAGGGTATTTGCAAGAGGGAAGGGATCTGTGTGGCATTAGCATCCCCAGTGCCCTCCCTGAATGTCACAGGACATAAAAACAAGACCACTGGAAAACATCAGTAATTAAAGATGACCTAGATAAGTTCCTTAAAGATAGAGCTGTCAGTATAACTTCTGACCCAAAATGGACCACCTCTTTTGCATAAGTCCTGGTGAAAATTGCCACTCTAAATTGTAAGGATCAAAATGGTACTAGGACACTTAACTCTGTATTTAGGCCAGAAGGACCATGAAAAACCTGAACTGGAAAAATAATACGGTGGAAGATGTGGGCGAGGGAGATAAACACAGCTGAAGAGATTCAGATAATTAACTCAGAAACTTACCAGGCTAAAGAGGCAGAAGGCAGAACAAGAGTGGGTGGTTCAAAGTCATGAGTCTAAGGGGTTGTGGGTGGAGTTATTCCACAGCAAGACAACTTTACTAGCATAAAGCTCCTTAAAGAGAAGTCACCCACGTAACAAGTCCATTTGCTTTGAGGTTTAAAGATAGCCACAGTTTGAGTGGACCTGAACTTTTGCTGGCCTGAAAAACACCAGTGTGAACTTGAGAGGAATCTGATGAGTGCTGTATGATGCTTTGTCCGTGATGCCGGGTGATTGATTGTCATTTTTTTTTTTTAATGTGCATTTGAAGTGACAGGAGTGGCCGTTCAGTGTCCCCCGTGTCACTGGAGAAGACTTCGTCTATTCAGCAGAGGTACAAAGCAGCCTGCACCAAGAAAACAACAATACAATACATCCCCCCAAACAGATCAAACAGCTGCTCATCAATCTGGCGCGAGCTGCAGGTTGCCTGACTAAATGACTGTCGAACAGGCAGACGAGCACAATTTGTCAGTCAGCATTGAGTTTAAATGAGCAGAGATGCACATAAAGCCAGCAATGCAATGTAATTAAGAATTATAGGCATCAGATTTCAACTAGAGCTTTCTTAAGATAGTGATGACCTAGCTCTAAGGAGCATTTTAGGAACACCGGGCAGAATTAATCCCAGGGTATGGTCTACCTAGAACCCTCTACAACTTAAGTAGTTCTTCATATATGAAAGTAATATGTAGATTATGGAGAATCCATGAGAATTTATCCTCTAGTTTTCCTTTAGAAAATATTGTATATCTTACATACTCAAGACTGGATAATAATAAAAATAATAATAAGGTACTCCTGCACCAAAACCCAGATTAAGGAATAGAACATCTTGGTTGGCTTTAATGGTGATTGGCATACCTCTGGATGCTGAGTGGAATGGAATTGAATAAATGTTGAGAGTTGACAATGAGTGGTTCTGGGACTTATAAAATGAATAAAACATAGGCTTGTCCTCAGAAAGTTTACAGTGCGGAAAGGGGGATAAGATGATGACACAAATATCTCTGTATCCTTTGACTTCCTGGGAAGAGTAGAGGGGGCTTAAGAGAGTAATGAGATTGGGTATGGAGGGCTGTGAGGGAGAGGAGCTCAGGGAATCCTTGGAAAAACGGGCATCTGCCTGGAGATGGAGGATGAGCAGGAGTCTTGCAGATTCACAAACGGTGAGAGGGAGGGCATTACAGGTAGAGGGATTAGAACAAGTAAAGAAAATTCCAGTCCAGTAAAGGAAACAATGAATTAAGAAAATAGTGGAATGTAAGATTGGAAAAACGGTCCTGTGCTTCTTTCTGATAAGATTCCATGGCACTAGAAGATAGTCCTAGAAGGCCTAATTGTCCTTGTCACCTAAAGATTCAGGTTTAGCAAACCTAGTGTCCATCCTGTTTAGGAAGCTGTGGGAGGGAACAGTTTGTTTTTTTTCCATTCATCATCCATTCCTCCTCTCTAAAAGCAGCCCACATTTATCTGGGTAAACACTTTGTATTAGTCAGCCAAACGGGTGCTGATGCAAAATACCAGAAATTGGTTGGGTTTTATAAAGGGTATTTATTTGGGGTAAGAGCTTACAGATACCAGGCCATGAAGCATAAGTTACTTCCCTCACCAAAGTCTGTTTTGGCGTGTTGGAGCAAGATGGCTGCCGATGTCTGTGAGGGTTCAGGCTTCCTGGGTTCCTCCCTTCCAGGGTCTTCCCTCTCTGGGTTCAGCTTTCCTTTCTTCCCAGGGCTCCAGCTTCAGCACTAAACTCCAACATCAGAACTCCAACATTAAGAACGCTTAGCTGGGAAGCGGACTTGGCCCAGTGGTTAGGGCATCCGTCTACCACATGGGAGGTCCACGGTTCAAACCCCGGGCCTCCTTAACCCGTGTGGAGCTGGCCGACGTGCAGTGCTGATGCATGCAAGGAGTGCCAGGTGTCCCTGCATAGGGGAGCCCATGCGCAAGGAGTGTGCCCCATAAGGAGAGCCACTCAGTGTGAAAGAAAGTGCAGCCTGTCCAGGAATGGTGCAGCACACACGGAGAGCTGACACAACAAGATGATGCAACAAAAAGAAACACGTATTCCCGTGCCACTGACAACAATAGAAGTGGACAAAGAAGAACACACAGCAAATAGACACAGAGGACAGACAACTGCGGTAGGGAGGGGAAATAAATAAATAAATCTTAAAAAAAAAAAAAAGAACCCTTAGCTCTGTCCTTCGCCATGCCTTTTATCTGTGAGTCCCCACCCTACTGGCGCTGGAGGTTTACATAATTACTTAATCAAGTAAACCTATGAAACCAGTATAATCTAATATGCTCAGAGGAAAAGATCAGTTTGCAAACATAATCCAATATTTCTTTTTGAAATTCATCAATAATAACAAATTGCTACACACTTCTTCCCTAGTATCAGCCTATATAATATGGCATGGGGTTGGCTCCAGTTTTAGCTCCAGGGGTAAACATCCTGGATGTAGTTGCTCAGTTCAGGTATGGGCAAGTGACCTAATTAGAGCCAATGAAAGCAAGGCCCAGAGCTTTGGGGAGACTGTCAGAGGAGCTGAAGTTTCTTCCCTGATGCGTGTAGACATGAAAGAATGTGAGGGTTAGAGTTACGGCAGTCATGTTGTGATCATGTAGGGGAGAACTGGCTCAGAATGAAGCATTGAGGCAGGGGACAATATTCAAAGTATCAGAGAGACTGCATATGAGCTGGGATGTTGTACTGGGGTTCTGCCTGGGGGATATCACAGCTTTTCTTTTCTTTCTTTTAATACCTTTATTGACGATGTGTCATCTCAAACGAAAAATACTCTCAGGTGATGGCCAAGCTCTGATTTTTTTTTTAATATAACCATGCCATCTCACTCCTAAAAATAATAACAATAATTCCTTAATATCCTCTGAAACCCAGACTATATTCAGTTTTCCTCAGTTATTTCATAATTTGTTTAATAGTTTGCTTGCTTAAATCTAGGGCTAAACAAAACTACAGTGTTTTATTGCTATTCAAACATAATCTGTATTCTGGAAACTATTAGAAACAACTGCTACATAGAGTAATGGGTTCAAATTCTGGCACCTCCACTTCAGAAGAGCCACTTAACTTCTTCCCTGCCACAGTAACATCTAACTCAGAAAGTTGTTAGGAGGATTCAGTGAAATGATGTGTGTCTAGCCCCTAATCGTCAGTTTGTGTGAATACATGAGGTTGCTTTGTAAGGCTGGCCAGCGTCTCTATGGCCATTTGCCTCCATCTGCCTAACTCTGGGATGTCAGCCCTGCCCATGTACTGCCTTCTCCCAGCCCTGCCCTCTGGCCGCCTTGTTGCTGTCTGCTGCCAGGAAAGCCAAGGCTTTCCTGTGGGTGCCCTTGCCCTGTTCCAATGGCCCAGAAGCCACAAAACCCCAATGGCTCGGAAGACTCACTGCTTAAGTCTTACATCTCACAGAGGCCCTTGAACATCCCCTTAAGCTTCTGCCTATAGACTCTTATTGTTGGGCTCAGATCTGGTCCTGGAGGCTGGGCTTGGAGCAGACGCTGAGTCGCCACATTGGCTTCAGCTTCTCCCCATCGCTGCTTTCCCACAGGCCCCTTTCTGCTAGTCAAAAAGATCATCAGGGATTGTTTGGGGGCCAGCCATGCAATCAACCCCCATTTCAGCTAACTACTACCCTGGCACTGAGTCCATCACATAGCTGGATCTCAGAACGTATTAGCTCTCTTTTCCTGAAGCTGAGAAGTGAGTCAAATTGCAACTTTCGGAGAGGCAGTGTCAAGATAAGCATGTGGTTGGACCTGCTCCTCCTGTGAGTATGTTCAAGGTTAGAGCTGGTTACACAGTCTGGGGACATTTCTGAGCACATTTATTGACAGAACCCTCTAACTAGACATATAATGTAACTGTTTATGGCATTCTATTTTCAAAGTGAATGCTAGTACTTTAAAAATATAAGATATTGGATTGAGCCATATGAAACCATTTTTATAGGTAAAAATTATGATCAGCTATTGGCAATCTTCTATGGCTCAGTCTAAGGGCGAATCACTAGTAAGGGGTCACTTTAGTTCTATCACTCCTGCAAGAGGAAAGAGGAGTAAGGATGAGAAGCAAAGTATCTAGGATGTTAATTTAGGACCCCTAGTCTTCTTTCCCTGGTTCCAAGACTCCTCTGTTCCCATTTCCCACACATCTTGTGCCATAATGCTTCTTTCTGAAAACTCTGACTTGCTTATATAATTCAGGCCTGCTAGACCCATAGAGGCTGAAGTTCTAATATCACCTCTCACTTCTATTGTACAATCCCTTAATAGGCCAAACTTAGCTAGGCCTCAGGAGGCTAGCAATCCGATTAAATGTTTCTTGTACTTCGGATGTGAATGACTGATAGCTCTGCTTAACATTCTGTGGTATCATTATGGTTATTCACAAATAATCCGATTTTCTTCTCTCCTGGGCATATAGTTGGCTCACCAGTCCATCTCTCCCCTTTTTGTTCTCCTTTTAAATTTAAATGTAACCATATTACTTGCTTTAGCCAAGAAAGTGTGAATGGAAATGACAGATACCGCTTCGAGGAAGAAGTTTTAGAGGAAGGATGTAATTTGTAATACTCCTTTTCCACATTTGGGGTGATTGTGAAAGTGAGTGCTAAGATGATGCCTCTGGGGAAGTAGATGTGTCTCAACTGATTGAGTCCGCCTACCACATGGAAGGTCCGGGGTTCAAACCCAGGGCCTCCTGGCCCGTGTGGTGAGCTGGCCCAGGCACAGTGCTTCTGTGCACAAGGAGTGCCATGCCATATAAGGGTGTCTCCTGCATATGAGTGTGCCATGGGCAAGGAGTGTGCCCCACAAGGAGAGCTGCCCCATGTGAGAAAAAGTGCAGCCTGCCCAGGAGTGGCACCACACACATGGAGAGCTGGCACAGCAAGATGACACAACAAAAAGAGACAGGGATTCCTGGTGCCACCTGACAAAGAAAGCAAGTCGTCACAGAAGAACACACAGCGAATGGACAGAAAGAGCAGACAACTGGGGGGGGGGGCGGGTTGGGAAGAGGGGGAGAGAAATAAATCTTAAAAAAAAAAAAAAAGATGATGCCTCTGTTAGCTCTGATTCTGGAATGACGATCATGAGCTTTGCTCATGTCCCAGCCAATGAAGGTCAGCAGGTGGGAGGTGTCGGTCTACGCCACAGTCATTTGGGAACCCAGGATCTAGTGGTTCCACTGTCCCTGGTAACAGGGTTGACGAGCTACAGCCCATGGGCTGCATCCTGCCAATTGCCTGGTTTAGTAGATAAAGGTTTAATGGAGCACAGGGCCACAGTCATTCTTTTGCATGTTGTCAATGGCTGCTTTTTTTGCTACAAGAGCAGAGCTCAGTAGTGACAGCAGAGGCCGTAGACCCCCAAAGCCTAAAATATTTTCTATCTGGCCCTTCTAGAGGAAGTTTGCTGGCTCCTGCATGAGGATCTTAAAGTCTTCCCTAGATTCTGCAACTCTGGCTGGCAGCTCAAGGAAGGAAGACAAAGGGAAGTGTTGCCTGCGAGGTGTGCAGCCCAGTCCTTGACGTGGAGGAGGCTACATAGGTCCACATTCCAATGGCCGGAATTCAGTTACTGGCCACATCTCATCACAGGGGAGGCTGAGACATGGGGTTTACCTGTGTTTCTAGGAGGAAAAGGCAAATGGGTTTGGTGAACTATGTTGGGCACATTTGTGAAGTCAGCTTTGCTGCTGTGCTCTTTCCTTTAGCCCCATTTGAGGCAAGGGCTGTTGAAACTAGGCAGGCTCCTCTGCTCCCCTTCTGTGCTACCTCACTGTGATCAGCAGAAGTAGAGGAAACTCAGTCCTCAACCCCCTCCTCACACAATAATTACCACACATATCAGTCCACGGTGAGTAGTCTTGGGTAGGGTCTCATTGAATTTGAGACTTGGCTCTTTTCTGGGGCATGTACCCTCCTTCTGCCCCACAGAGCCCAAGAAACTATAGTCTGGAGCTGGAAATATTTTGCTGTCGTACTCAGGATGCAGAATGTGATGGTATCAATCTCTGAAAATCAAATGAAACCTTGTGGGAGAAGGATAGGTTCAATGAATAAAATTATATAAAACAATTTCATACTTGACATTTACTGAGAGGGGCTTAACTTTTCCTACATATTTTATTCTGTTCAGCTGGTATTATTTATTCATGTCTCTTTCCCCATTTGGTTCACAATTTATCCTTTGGGAGTCCAGAATTAAATTGTAAAAATGTATATATGCTAGACACTGTTTTATGTTCCATCAATGGAGAAGTCATCAAAATCTCTAACAGATTAAGATTCAGCCTATTACAGGGGTGATTTAGCTGAAATAAAATATAATGTTTAACTCAGAGAAGCTGGGAAAAAAAATGAGATTTAGAAATATGGAATTGAATAATCAGTTGGTGAAATGACAGTGGTTTCTTTGTCAATCTCCCTGTAAAAAGAATATTAGGCCATCAAGATTCAGAACGACCGGAGCTAAATGGTGATTCTTGATAATCCAGCTGTACATGACTGGCATCTGATTCCAATGATAACAGATTAGTCCCTTTTACTGAAAGAGGTAAATAAAAGACATCCAGAGTCCTTTGTCAATATCCTTTAGTTGTACTATCAAATATTGTGGTGGGAAAAGAATGTAAAAGGAATTAAAAAACCAAACAAAACCCAACAAACCCTAGAGAACAGGGCAGTTTCTGATACAGACCAAACATTCGTTCAGCTATTCCATAAGATGAGAAGAAATTCATGCACTAAGACATGAATGGGGATCCTATGAGAGACACTGGAGAAGGACGTTAGAGAAGGGCAACCCCACAGAGTGCGTGTGAGGAGCAAAGATCAGTACCTGAAGTCTCCTAGGATGGTGTCTTGAGATGGACAGAACGGTCCTCAGAAAGGGAGGGGCCTTGTGGCATCTTTAGACAAAATACAGAACAAGGGTGGAAGGATCTTTGGTAAGGTGGGATAATGACGATAAGCAGTGAACACTGACACTCACCATACACCAGCCAGTCGAGTATGTGTATTATCTCATTTAATTCTCACAGGGACCCTATGTTGCACGTACTGTAAGTGTCCCCATTTTGCAGATGAAAAACCAAGACATAGAGAGGCAGATGAGAAAATGAATGAAAATTCATTAAAATAGCAGGAAGGAGGGCTCTGGTATGGTGAGAGCTCTCGGGTGGGGTCAGCCACACGCATCCAGAGCAATGAAGGCTGCTCACCTGGAACAATTTGGGGTCCTAGGAAGGCTTCCTTGACTGAAGCCTTACTCATATTTAGATTCTTCTACATATTTGAGGCTGCCTGAAATTCCACAACAGAAATTTTATTCCTCAAACCAAAGTCTTAGATCCCAGCTGGTTTGGAACAAATATTGAATACGGTGTCATAAAGTGTGTGAGTCTGTGTTTGTGAATACTCAAAGGCTTGGCTTATTGACCAGATCGCAGAGAATGACAGACAACCTGCCAATTTATTTACTGTTCCCACCTGCTGAAATAATCTCAAAAGAGGGTCCTTTGCAGTGATTATAGATAAATATATTTTTAAATATAAATGTATATTATTTAAGGTAATTATATACAAGTATGTATAGTCATAAATCCAGAATCAGGAGACTTGTGGTTAAGATCACAGACCTGGAGCCAGATTGCCTGCATTCAAATTCTAGCTCTGTCCCTTTGGTTGTATGATCTGGGATGAGCTATGAAAACTTCTTTGTGCTCATCTATAAAATGATAACCCTCATAGGGCTGTTGTAAGGATTAAATCTGTTACTATGTGCTTTAAAACAGTGTTGGCTCATAGTATGTACAAGCACTTCCTTTTACGGTTGTACATAATCTTATACATAACTTCCTTTTATGATCATACATGTGTATATGGATGAGGTGACATATATGAATTGATGCTTTGCCTTTTATTGGTGGGCCCTAGAAAAGGCGCTAGAAAATGCGCCCCCGGTGAGGAAGTCGAGGGGTCATCAGTGTATGTGTAGGCACTGCTGCTGGGTGAGACTGCAGTTTATCTGAAACTTGATGTCACTGTGGTGCCCAAAGGCCTGCCAGTTCCCCAGAAGGACAAACTCATCACTTTGTTTTGCTTCTTTTCTTCTTTGATCAACATATAGCAGGATATTATGCTTCCTAAGAAACAGAGTTCAGAATGTTTCTGCTATAAGGCACCCTTCTCTGGTGTAGGCTGGAATAGGGTAGCTCTGAGTGTCCTTGGGGTAGGCAAAATATGCTCCAAGCTTATCAGCTGGGCCTTGATTGGTGGGACTGCATAAGGATGTGAATCATTGATAAAGACAAAAAACAAACAAACTAGACTTGCTTTTGTTTGTATTTTATTTTATTATTATTTTCAAATAATAAAAAAATAAAAATAAAAAAATAAAAAATTAAAGATTTATTTTTATTCTTTATTTCTCTCCCCTCCCCTCCCTCCCACCCCAGTTGTCTGTTCTCTGTGTCCACTTGCTGCGTGTTCTTCTTTGTCCGCTTTTATTCTTGTCAGAGGCACTGGGAGTCTGAGTCTCTCTTTGTTGTGTCATCTTGTTGTGTCAGCTCTCTGTGTGTGTGGCGCCATTCCTGGGCAGACTGAACTTTCTTTCACGCTGGGTGGCTCTCCTTACGGGGCACACTCCTTGCGTGTGGGGCTTCCCTACGCGGGGGACACCCCTGCGTGGCACGGCACTCCTTGTGCGCATCAGCACTGCACTTGGGCCAGCTCATCACATGGGTCAGGAGGTCTTGGGTTTGAACTGTGGACCTCCCATGTGGTAGGCAGATGCTCTATCCATTGAGCCAAGTCCGCTTCCCTGTTTGTATTTTAAAACTTAGGATTTGTGAGACCAGTCCTCCGTACTCCTTTTCCACCCTGCAGGGAAGAGCCTGCCATTGCTGTGGGTGTTGATGACGTCCCCGTCACTGCCCACCATTGAAGAGTAGGTGGCAGTGTAGGTGTGCCAACACCTAAGTCAGATAAGTTTCCCTCTTATGGCCTTTGAGTTGTGACACAAGTTAGGAGGCTATGGGAGGGTTTCAGTGTCCTGAGCCCCAACCCTCCACTCCCAGAAGTATCTTCAAATGAGGAAAACAATCTCATATCCAGGGTGACAGTCTGGTCTGTTTGCAATGTCGGGTGCTTGACAGCTCTGGCTGTACTTGCAGCTGCAGGGAGATGGGCTACTCCTTCCCGCTGCCACCACCATGGCCAGCTGGAGGTCCCCTCCGAAGTTCTCTGCTGCAAGATTTCCACTCCACCCCGTGCTAAGGCCTGCCCTGTCCTCTCCACCAAACTGTGGCAGGATCCCACCCCTCACCCTCATCCTAAACTGGGCACTGCTCCTTCTGCTTCTATGGCTACCTCCTGTTGGGGAGAATTTTAAGCTTCTCAGTGAGGTTGCTCTTCTTTTCCATCTTGTTTAAAGGAGTTGCAAGCTCAGCACCCATGGTGATGGAGATGCGAGAGCTGACTTCATAGTTTAAGTTTTTTCTCAAAGCACCCTTATGAGGAGGGCAGAAAGTCACCAGGGGAGAGCATTTGTTTTTTCCCATTGATAAGGTTTTATTTCTCACCTCACTTGGAGTGACCGGGAAGCCAAAGGGCAGTGCAATTTTCCTTGCAGAAGCCTGGGACAAGGAATCTCCCTCTTTCTGCTTTCTTCCATCTGCGTGTGTGTGTGTGTGTGTGTGTATGTGAGAGAGAGAGAGACAGAGAGAGAGAGAATGGGGAAGGGGAGAGGTGAGGAACACTCTTCACCTTCATTTTTCTTGAATGGCCCATGACTCCCCAGGTTTGCTTTACTTTTTTTTTTAAGGTCTCAGGACTTTGGATTGAACCCGGGACCTCGTATGTGGCAAGCCGACGCTTAATCACTGAGTTATTTGTCTCCCTGCTTTACTTTAATCTTTTTTATTTTGGAGTTACTTTGACATGCAGAAAAGTTTCTGCCATATTTCAGAGTAAATTGGAGAGACAAATCTTGCTCTTTAACCCTGAAATACTTCCATGTTCATTTCTTGGGGCCAAGGACCTCTTCTCACGTAAGCACAATTATAAACATGTGGAAACTTAACATTGATACAATATTATTGTCTAATCCACCATTCATATTCAAGTTCCATCAATTGTCCCAATAAAATATCTCAAAACGATAACTGTGTTTTCCAGGTCCAGGATCGAATAACATCATGCATTGCATTGAATTATGTCTTTTTAGTTGCCTTCAATCTGGAGCATTCTCTCTTTTTCTTTGCCTTGATAGTTTTGAAGAATACAGGGCAATTATGTTATAGAATGTTACTCCATTTGTTTGTCTGATGTTTCCTCATGATTAGAGTCAGGTTATACATTTTGGCAGAAATACCAGAGAAATATCATATTGTCTCATAATTAGTCATGACTTTGATGACTCAGTCTAGGCTGCCTCGTTAGTAGGGATGATTGTGATTAACTTGGTTGACATGGTGTTATGGGTGCAATTGTGTCCCCCCAAAAGATATGTCGAAGTCCTATTCCCCAGTAGATCAAAATATGACCTTATTTGGAAATAGGGTTGTTTCAGATAAAATGAGCATCCTGGAGTAGAGAGTGCTCTTAATCTAATATGGTGGTGTCCTTAGGAAAAGAGGAAATTTGGACACAAGCGTAAGGAAGAACACCATGCCATGACTAAGAGAACACCCCGGATTGCCAGCAAGCCACTGCAGAAGCCAATAGAGAGGCACGAAACAGATGCTTCCTTACGGACTTGGAGGGAAGCACTGCCCTGCTGACACCTTGATTTTGGCCTCCTAGCTTCCACATCGGTGAGACAATGAACTTCTTTTGTTTCAAGTCACCCAGTTTGCGGTGCTTTGTTATGGCAGCCCTAGCAAACTAAGCCCAGTGACGTCTGCTAGGTTTCTTCGCTCTAAACTTCCTATTTCTCTTTATAATTAAGAAGCTAATTTGTTGGGAGATAGTTTGAGATCATAAAAATGTGCTATTCCTTTTCACTATGACCCACTATTTTTTTTGCATTTCTAACTCCATCGTTCCTTCTGTATTTGTTAATTGACTTTCTACTAGCAGAAAGAGCTTACCACTTTCCTTCCTTCCTTCCCTATTTCCTTCCTTCCTTTCATCAGTATGGACTTGGGAATTTTATTTTATCTAAAGGATTATTATCATCCATTGCTTTTATTATTTATTTCGATGTGCCCATTGTTCTGGATTTGACCAACGGGAGCCTATTCAAGTTGGCTACTGTGTTCTTTTGACATGTCCCCATCATCATTTTAGTATTTCCTTACTTTCTGGGATAACAAAATACCCAGTTTCATTCTTGTATTTTCCTCGCTCCAGTACTGGGATAGATTTTTCTTCAAGGAGCCCTGTTTCCTTTATGTGGGGCATAGTGTTGAGAAATCACAATCCGGGGTTGCCTTTGAGGTTAACCAGATGAGTCTACTTCTGGTTAATGAGAAATTCTGATACCTTTCTCCACACAATGACTTCTGGCCATCACCCTGCACTTTCAGGGGTATAGTCAGATCTGGAGGCCAGTAGGTTATGGGCTCCCTCTGACTCTCCTGTCCCCCTAACTCATTTCCTCTTTCCCAGGAGAGACAGCCCTCCTCGGGCATCAGCACTACCACCTTTATAAAGTCTCTGAGTGGTTGTGGTTACTTCTTCCACGCATCTTGCTGAAGTGGGCTTCCAAAACAGCAGGAGCTCCAGGTGGCAGAGTCAAGGAGGAATAAATGCAAACAGGGAGAAAGAAATGCCCTGAGCCATGGGGCAGAACTGCAATCACTGGGAAACAACAGAAGTAGGGAAACTGATTGAGACTTAGGGCTTGTTTAGAGAGTTTATCTTCATACTTTCAAGACACAGTCTTGAATCCAAAAGCACATTTCTCCTGTGCAAAATGTCTAATGTTTATTTAGCATTGACCATGTGCCAGGCACCCTCAGTGAATTATCTCATTTAGCCCTCACAGTGACATTACATGGTGGAATTCTTGCATCCTCGTGGAGACACAGAGAAACTGAGTAGAATATGATGGAATTAGTATGTGTACCCCAGTGGAATGACTCTAGAAGCGGTCAGGCTGCTGGTCTCCCAGGCTCATGCAGAGGACACGGTGATGAAAAGGTGGGCACTGATCTTGTCAGGCACAAACGGAAATCACGTCCAGTGGAATCCTAGTAGAAAACAGAAAACAGTTCTATAAGCAGTGTAGTGTGAAAGCCCAGATGGGATGCTTCTCAAGTCAGTCATTAGCAAGCAAAAAAGGCCAGACTTTGTGAGCAAGAGCATACAGATTTTTAATTCTTATATATACATTTCTGATTACCTTGGTAAAAATACTTTCCCATTTTGGAAAAATTCCAAACTGAAAAAGTACGAAGGAAAACAAGTACAATGGAAAAAAGATGTCTTGTAATCCCCTTGCTCAGAAATAATTATCATTAACATTTTAACATGTTTCCCACGTTGTTATTATAAAAGCTCCTCATGAACATCATTTTTGATGGCTGCATAATGTTTTGTTGTGTGAATGCAACATTATTTCCTTAACTGTTCCCTTAACATGTGGTATTTAGATTGTTGCCATTTCCTAATTATTAGAACCAAACAAAAAATAAATGAAATACTCTTGTGATGAATATCTTTGTGCATGTACTTAAGCTTGCATTTCAGATTATTTTCTTAAAATGATCTTGTATCAAAGATATATCTCAAAGATATGCTATTTCTATTTCTAAATTATTTTAATACTTAATAAAGTATCTCTATACGTAAGATACAAAATGTTATACAGTAAAATTGAGCCACCTTCTACTTTCTGCTTCTCAGTGACTTAGAGTCCATCCTCAGTTTCTTGCTTTTCCTTCCAGAGAATCCTTTACATCATAAGCAGATAAACATTGGAGATTATCCCATGTCAGTACGTAAAGAGATGCATTCTTCTGTTTAAGGTTGTGTAATATTTGAATATGTGTCTCCTGTTAATCTTTTGATGTTATAAGCAAATACTAAACTGAATATAATTGTATAGATCTTATTTCTAAAATCCTAGAGGTGGAATTTTTGAATTAAAAGGTATGAATATGTAACATTTTGATAGGTATTGCAAAACTGATTTCCAGAGTGGTTATATCAGTTTATATTTCTATCATAGTATGAGAGGGTTTATTTTCTTATACCCCTTCTAGACAACATATTATCAAACCTCTGATCTTTGCCAATTTAAGAGGTTAAAAATGCTATTTCATTATAATTTTAATTTTTAAAATTTTGAGTGAGGTTATGGTAGACTGAGTTATGGATTCCAGAAAAAAACACATTTAAATCTTAGTTGTATTCCTTTAGGTGTGAACCCATTGTAAACAGGACATTTGAAGATGTTATTTTTAATTAAGGGGTGGCCAGTTGAATTACGATGGGTCTTAATCCTATCACTGGAGGCTTTATAAAGAGAGTCATGGGGAGGAGTCAGAAGCTGGAATTCTGCGGGAACCTGGAAGAGAAAGGAGAGGACATCACCAAGTGGCAGGAAAGCCAAGGAGTCCCAAGGACTGCCAGTCTGCCAGAATGCTGTCAACCACGGAGGAAGCAAGTCTTCCAGCCTCTGAAACCACGAACCAATAAATTCCTGTTATTTAAGCCAACCCATTGTGTGGTAAGTAAAAGATAAACTGAGGCCTTTAAAAGTTTCTGTTAAAGAATTGGGCAGTGCCACTCCAAGTGGTAAGGTGCTCAGTCAAGAGGGTGGAAAAGGGAAGCTAATACAGGGCAAATGGGGTAGCAAAGAAATGGGCTGATGTTAAATTTCCATTTACATAGGGGGTTTTACAAAGTGGGGGGCAGATGTACATTGGTTAATACGTTGTTTGTCCTTTCTGCTAAGCTCGCTCTCTCTCTCCTGTGCTGAAACTGGTTTATCACCAGGTGTTGCTTATCTGCAGTTCTGTAGGGTATATTCCATTGTTCCATTTTCTCAGAAAGCCCCTGAAAGTGAATTGGTTTGGTCCTCTGGGAAATCCTTTCTCTGGCAACTTCTAATGCAGGTGGCCTTTTTTATTTTTTAAGATTTATTATTCCCTGCCCCCCACCTGCACTCGCTGTCTGCTCTCTGTGTCCATTCACTGGGTGTTCTTCTGTGTCTGCTTGTCTTCTCATTTCATCTTCTCTTTAGGAGGCACCGGGAACTGATCCCAGGAACTTCTGATGTGGGAGAAAGGCATTCAATCAACTGAGCCACTTCAGCTCCCTGGTTTGTTGTCTCTCATTGTCTTTCCTCCATATCTCTTTTCTGTTGCATCAGTTTGTGGCGTGGGCCTGTCCTCCACAGCGTGGCCCAGCTCTCCATGGTGTGGGCCAGTACATCTTCGCCAGGAGGCCCCGGGAACTGAACCCGGGACTCCCCACATAGTAGATGGGAGCGGAGTCGCTTGACCCACATCCACTTCCCCAGGTGGCCATTTTTAATAGCCATTTGTATTTCCTTTTTATAGGTGTGTATTGTGGGGAAGTGTTTTTCTTTTGAGTTGTTAGTCTTTTCTTTATTTTTCTGTAGGAATGCTTTACGTATTGACGAAATTTTAGCCCTTTGGTTGTGCTATCATTTGCAAGTATTTTACCCCAGATTATCTTTTCACTTGTTTGTGTTGTGTGTTTTTTTTCCATTCAGAAATATTTTACACACATGGTTTTATTTATCATTATTTTTTATTTTAAGATTTTGAGTTTTGTGATATGCAAAGAAAGACTTTCCCCAATTAGAGAGTTAAGATCTATTTTCTATTTTCTTTCAGTACATTTATGGGTTTATATTTTGTATGTGTACAAGCTGAACTTTATTTTTGTGTAAAATACAAGATAAGGCTATACTTATTTTTTTCCAGATAGCTAACCAATACCATTTTTTGAATAATTTATCTTTCCCCATTATTTTAAAAAGCTACCATTATCATATATTAAATTTCCATATGTATTTGGATCTATTTCTCAAATTTTCTATTCTGTTTTATTGATCTGTCTGGTTTTTTCCCCCATAAAATGTATCACAGTTTAAAAGTATTTTATTTTTTTTATCATGTATTTCTTTCTTTTTTTAAAATTAATTAATTAATTTCCCCTTCCCCACCCCACCCCTGTTGTCTGTTCTCTGTGTCTATTAGCTGTGTCTTCTTTGTTCGCTTCTGTTGTTGTCAGTGGCACAGGAATTTGTGTTTCTTTTTGTTGCATCATCTTGTTGTGTCAGCTCTCTGTGTGTGCGGCGCCATTCCTGGGCAGGCTACACTTCCTTTTGTGCTGGACGGCTCTCCTTACAGGGTGCACTCCTTGCGCGTAGGCTCCCCTAAGCGGGGGACACCCCTGCGTGGCAACGCACTCCCTGTGCGCATCAGCACTGCGCATGGGCCAGCTCCACACGGGTCAAGGAGGCCGGGGGTTTGAACTGCGGACCTCCCATGTGGTAGATGTACGCCCTAACCACTGAGCCAAGTCCACCGCCACTTTAAAAGTATTTTAGCTTTATAATATATTTCAATAACTAGCACAGTTAGTCTCCCCTCTTTATTATTCTTCTTTAGATTTATTTTTTTCTGAACATTCTTGCCCATTTATTTTTCCATAGAAATTGCTCTGCCTGTTTTTTTCTTAAACCATAAGTATTTTTATTAGAATTATTTTAAACTCATTGATTAATTTCAGGGAGAAATAACATCTTTGTTATTTAATTTTCCTTTTTCAAAAACATTATTTGTCTTTCCATTTGTTTATCATCTTTTTGTCCCTCAGTAGTTACTTTGTGTAGATTTTGTACATTTCTTGCTATGTTTATTCCTGGACATTTTAAAAACCTTTTTTTTTTGCTGTTCCACATGGACTTTTTATTCTAGTTTATAATTTAAGTGGTAGTTGTTTGTACACGAAATATATCATGGTTATTAATTTTATGTAATAATTTTGTTGTTAGTCATCCTATGAATTGTTCTTAATATTAATAATTTTGCAGTTGATCCTGTTGACTCCTCCTGATAGACTATTAGATCACTTCAAATAGTCATAATTTTATTTTTGTTCTCATTTTTATGCCTAATTTCTTTTTCTTATTTTGTTATATTGGATGACACCTCCAAATTAATGTTAAATAATAATTGACACAATGCACATCTTTGTCTTGTTTCTCATTTCACTCCAGATGCATCTAGTTTTCTCCCATTTAGTGTGATGGAAAGTTTTTGGTTGAGATAAACATAATTTATCAAGTTAAGGAAGTATGCATCATTTCCTATGTTGTTGAGATTAAAAAAGGAAAAAAACTGATATTGAAATTTGCAATTGCCCTTTCAATATTTAGGAGATAATCGAATGATTTTTCACTTTAGAGTTATTAAATTTAATGGATTCCTTAATAGTGAATAATCCCAATGGTATGGATATTTCAAAGACTCTTTGCTCCTACTGCTAAATTGCCACATAGAAAGAGTGTACTGGATTAGAATCCCACCATATATATCACAGAACACATTCAATGGTGGTCTGCAGTGAAAAGTCACCACTAAAGAGGTGAGAGGTGAGCAGACCTTCAACACTAGTTCTTTTCTGGGGAAAACTATCAGGGTATAAGCACCCACATCTTTGCAATACATAGCTATAGCAAAGGAAAAGCACAAAAGCCACCCACATTGAGCCGTAATGCCTTCTGACTTAGGTGAAACTTTTTTTGAGCACCTATGGGAAGAATCAGGCATATTACCCAGACATTCAGTAAAACAAAATCCAACAAAAGGAAAGACATTTGCTCATATAACTTGGAAATCTAAAAGGGTGGACTTGACTTTAGGCACAACTAGATCCAAGGGTTCAAACACTACCATTGAGAATGTTCTTCATTTTTTGGCTCTTGGCTACCTTTGTCAATGTCATGTTTAGAAAAATGTTCTCTATATCCCACCAAAAATGGCCACTAGCTGCTCCAGGCTTATATTACTCTTGATGGTTCTCAAACTAAGAAGAGACATTCTTTCCCTCCTGACACCCAAAATAATTTTTGCAAAATAACTGTGGTCCTGCTATGTCACAGGTCACCTGCTTTTAATCCCTTTGCCCAGGAAGAGGGGACATTTTGATTTGTCTGGGTGAGTCTGCCTCTGTAGGGGGAAAGCAGTCAGACAACAAACAGAAAATGACCACTGAGGAGGTGGAAACCAGGACATATGAGGATCTTTCTGGCATTATATCAAAACTTTACCATGAGTCTTGGTGGAAGTAAATCTTTTTTCTTCCAAGTTATGCTAAAAAAAACTATGATACTTTGAATTTAACTGAATAGCCTCTGAAATTTTAATATTCTTCTCTTCTTTGAACCAGGTCATGGGAGGTCAGCACAGGGCTTATAGATTCTCTTGAATATTATTTAAATGCTTATTAAATGAAATATATAAACCCTCTGCAACAAGGGATTGCCATGAATTTGGTTGTTATCTGTAATGTGACAGGGAATACTTGGTGATGTTTTCCTCAAAAATGACAAAGAAAATAAACAGAAATTAATTCTTTTTAGTTGATTAACTTCATGGCAAAATGCATGTATTTAAGAGGTTAAGGATGTTGGGAAAATAAACATCAGTTGAAGAAGAAATTGAATAGGAAGATTTGAAAGTGGAGAACTCACAAATACAAGCGAGAGATATTTTGACAGTAATGGGGGTATCGAGGGCTGAATTGGCCCTTAAATTGTGTTCATTAAGTATTGTGTGTTTGAGGTTTATTAAGACCCTCGAGAGGAGACTAACAAATTTCAACACAGAGAAATAAAGATGCTCATTTAGGATTATAACATGTCTCCCCTGAGTTTTTTTAAATGTTATTTTTGACACACTTTTTTTGGCATTTTGACATGCCACTAATACAAATACAGTCACAGCACAGTACTTCCATTAGACAAAAACAACAGCATTTTTTTTCCCTAAGCGAAAAAGAGTTTGAAGTGAGAGTTGAATTGACTTTCAAGAACTCTTCAGTGAAGTGGAAAAGTTGTGAAGATAAGATTAAGATAATATTTGCGTGTGGAGAGGAGGCCCCTGCTGCCTTCTCCAGGAACCCAGTCTCTGTGGGCTGAGGCGCGGTGGGGGACAGTCCCAACAGCAGCACCGCCCTGACCTTGTCCTCAGGTGCTGTGGAGGGCAGAAGACCTCACACAGGTACTGTATGGCCAGAAGATGGAGGGATTTTGTTTTTTTGCTAGAGAAGAAACTCTGAGTTTAGCACCTCGAGGTTACCATTCAGACAACTATAATCTAAAGTGTCTGGTAAGAGTTTAGACAGACCTTGAGAAAAATTTAAGATGTAGAGAAACACTTAGATATGCCAGTGTTTCAGGCATATCTAAGCTCTGAAACTTCCTCTGACCCTATTCTTCAATCTTCTCTCTTTCTGTTTCTCTTCTTTCCCTTTGATTTCCCCTCACCTGTATGCATCATAGAGTGTAAGGCACTGAAAGTTAGTAAGAAAGACACAATATGTGGCCAGTCCTGATGAAGTGAAAATCACAGAGAAGCCTCTTCTACCCACTTCTACCTCTCATATTGTTAGATGTGGAGAAAGTTGCTTAACTTTCTTGCACCTCAATTTCCCAGTTTATAGAATGGGGATAATTATATCTGCCTCATCAGATTAATGTGGGGCTTATTTCATCTAATGCAACGTTTGGGATGAAGTAAGTGTTCAATCAGTTTAGTTCCTTTATTCTCTGTTTTCCTTTATTTGGAGAAACGAGACATAAGCATATGAAGAAGTGATTGGCATTAAGTAGAATATCTGCATATACTCACAAATCTTCTGATATAGACCCTGTTCACCCAGAGCAGCTGTGACCTTGGAGACTTAACATAATTTTCTGTGGTGATGCACATCCAATTTATTCACTAGTGGCAGAGTAAGTATTCTTTTAGAAATGGGTACAAGCTGGTTAAAGGGAAAATACGTTAGAATGAGTCAATTGAATTAAATGACTGAGAAAGTGCTACTCGAGGGGTAGTGTGCTGTCACACACTGCCTGGGCTCAACTCCTGGCTTTGCTGCATCTTTCCTGATGATTTGTCTAACCCTCCTGGGCCTCGTTTTTCTCATCTGTAAATGGGGATGACAATATGGGATTACAAGGAGAGGTGAACCGAAGTAATGAACGTAAGGCTGGGGACAGGGTTGGCAGGCAGTGGACAGATCATGTAGCTATTACTAACAATACAAAACTCAAATGTGAGCAATGTTGGCTTTTGGCATGTTTGTGAAGGAACAAGGACCAGGAAACCGTTTCTAAAAACAATTCATGGTGTTTTTCTGTGTAAATCCTGATGGTTCCAAAAGGTGTGAGGGCATCTGGGAGGTTGCTGTTTGGAAGGGATTTAACCAGTGCCTAAGATCCCTGCTTCCTCCACTTCACTGAAGATCCGTGCCAGCTCTGTGCGTGAAGCATTACTCATACTGTCTTTTTACCCAGCAGTTAACCTTACTTGTCACTGCTTCCGGTGGGAGATCAAGAGCATTGAAATTATGAAGGTGGCACAATAAATCATGGTCACTCCTTGACATGGCCAGACAAAGCAGCTGGAAAGAACCTCGCTGCAATGTCAGCTCAAAGTTGAAATGCAAAGTTTTAACATATTAATTTTCTCTCTCTTTCTTTATTGTCATCCTGAATTTTCCTTCTTCCCCTAGGACTTAAATGGGTGAATGGGGAGGGGGTATGTGGACTTGGCAGCTTTGTGGGTTGAATCACCATACACGGTTTTTGTTTGCTTTCTTTTCTTTTGATTTTTTTCCTCCAAATGTGAACATTGTGATTTAAGAATGAAATCGTTGAACAAAACTAACTAGAGGTGGTGAAAGAACTTATGAAATCTCAGATTTCAGTATCTCACTTTCTATTTTAAAAAATCAATAACTTTATTTTAAATTAAAAAAAAAAAAAACAAAAACAGAAAAAGGCAAATTATTGGGAGCATTACTCCTAAAAAGTATCTCACTTTCTAAAGACAAATTCTCTTAAAATATAAGCTCCCTAAAAATTGTATTCCTGGGACCTAGAATGTGCCTGCGACATAAAAGGTGCTTATCAAATATTTGTTAAATGAATGGATGGCAGTTCTGGCTTTCCAGCTTTCTCATGGCTACAGTCATTTCTCTTGCCCTTTAGCAAGACCTCCTCAAGAGACCCTTCAAATCTTTCTAAGTTATCTACTGGTTAAAAGCCTCCTGAAGATTTTACTGACAATATGATAGCCAGGCCCTGAGCCTCAACAGACTCCAGCTCCTACAATCTGAATTATTGGACTCACCTCACTCAGCTAAGATGGAGTTGAAGAAGGACAACCACCACACCATGGAGCCTAGAGTGCCTACAACTGAAAGCAGGAGGATTGCATCCAGTAACCATGTGGAATCTGAGCCTCCTCTTGACATAGAGGTGCAACGGACGCAACCAATCCAAGGACCTCAGAGAAAAGGTGGCAATGGAGTGGGAAAAGTGGACATGGTGGCTGATGGGTATGGGGAATGGCAGGAAGAGATGAGATGTGGAGGCGCCTTTGGGACTTGGAGTTGCCCTGGATGGTGCTTCAGGGGCAATCACCAGACATTGTAAATCCTCCCAGGGCTCACTGGATGGAATGGGGGAGAGTGTGGGCCATGATGTGGACCAATGACCATGAGGTGCAGAGATACCCAGAGATGTACTTACCAAATGCAATAGATGTGTCATGATGATGGGAATGAGTGTTGCTGGGGGGGGGGGGGAGGGGTGCGGTGAGGGTGGTGGGGTCGAATGGGACCTCATATTTTTTTAATGTAATATTTTTACAAAATCAAAAAAAAAAAAAAAAGCCTCCTGAAGAGTTGCTGTCTTAAGTTTAGTTCTTTTCCTACCAACTTGGACCATATAGTCTCTAACTTTACTACATACTTGTCCTGTGTGAGAGTGTAGATTCTGACCTGTACCATTCAGATATCTGTTTTCTGGGCTCCTAATACTGAGCGATTGGATATTATGAAAACTACAGATTTCTTCCCCAAAAAGCACGCTTACATTCATGCACCCCAGCATTAGATTATGGATCACACTTTGCTTCTTTAGGCTCTCATTGTCTTGGCTTTCACAGCTCCATTCTTCCCTTATTATCTTAGCTCTTGCACTATTCCTTCTTTATTTCTTTCCTGGCTTCTCTCTGTTCTGCTGTTAAATGTTCATCTTTCTCAGGGCTCCATTCCAGGCCTCCCTTGTCTCACTCTACATTTTCTTTCCAAGGTGTCTCATCTCTGTTCACGGTTTCAACCATTACTGGCACTGATGACATCCAAATGTGAGTCTCAGTCTAGCCTCTCTTCTGGATGCTCCCCATTGCTTTCTTCATATTTGTCTGTGGGATGTTTCCACTGAGATCCTCTATGGGACCATAAGCTCAACGTATCCACTGGGGGAGAACTGTTTTTCACTCCTGATGTTTTCTTCCATGGGAAGTCATGTCCATTGGCATGGCCCATCTGGTATCCCTCTACTTGCTCCCCACTTTGTAGAAGGGAAATCTCCCTGACTGGGGATCTGTTCTCAGAGAGCATGTGCATGTGCACTTGGCCTTCAGTGGTAAAGATCTTGTACCTGCCAGGGAACCTAAGAGGGCCAGTACTTCTAGTGATAGGGAAGGGAGCATGGTTTAATTCAGGGACTCAGAATTAGGAGTCTACTTGCCTGCAGCTAGACGTGATAAATTGCAACATCAGCTTTTTTTTTTTAATAAAGGGATATTTTGATCTCCTACTTGCTTTAGTCTTTTGTTTTATTTCTTAATTGTTTCAGAGCTCCAGACTTGGAAAAGGCACTCTTTTTTTTTTTTGGTGGTGGTGGTGGGCTTTCAAGTGCTAATATTATCTAAAACTAAATTTATCCTGTTCTCACACTTTTTCTCCAGAATTTGTCTCTCTTCTGGGTTCTTTTATTTTCTCAATGCCATATCTTTTTTTTTTTACCCCTCCCAGTGGCTTTTCTAGAACTTTGCTACCTGCAAGTAAAATCATCTGAAAATGCCCTTTACCTTTTTTTAATGGGAAAACGGAGATTTCACTCCAGTTTGCTCATGCTGTCTCAAGAGTACAAAGGACCACATGGGTTATTTTTTGTAATTCAACTTGCTTTCAACTTCAAAAAAGAAACCACGGGTTGTTTTTAATGCTTCTAGAAGGAAGGAAAGGAAGACTTGTCAGTCATGACTGTGACCTGTGATAGCAGCAAAATTTCTCCAGTGAGACAGTCCAAAGGAAGAAGAAAACAGAGCTCCTGCTCTCAAAAAGTTTATCGTTTAAGTGGGAGGATATTATAAGCCAAAGATACATAAGAGCACAAATAAAGCTAAAATAGCAAGATCTGCATCAGTCTACAGGAAGGATATCAAATTGCCACAAGATGCTTACGTGGCAGGATGGGGGCGGGATGGCAGAACACTGCCACTCTGGGAGAAGACGCATGTATTGGTGGAGCAGGTCAGGGGACCTGACTTTCTCTTTGCCTCTGTGTCCAAAATAAGTTTCTTTGTCCTCTTAGTTTGAACTCTGCCCCATCTCTGACTAGTTTTAGATACCTTGGCTTACTATAGAAATATGGTCCTGGTTCTGTTTCATTCTATTCTTCCCCAACCCTTATATGCATCCTGGCCTAATTCCAGCAGGTGTGAACCTCAGCCCGTAAACAATAACGATCACATGATGTGAATCTGTCGCGGAGTCCCTATCCCAGATGGCTGTCTGGACATTCAGAATCAGACATTCCTAAGGCTCTCTGCTGGCCCCACCCCTGAATTGGGGGAGGGATTAGGCTCTTAGACCTGGGCCGTTGAAGACCATCTGGTCTATTTCTCTGACCACAAAAACTCTTATTGTCCTGGCCTTCACGGTCCCTTCCCATAGGGAGGCTCTGGAGGAAGCTGAGGGGTCACTGTGCCTGAGTCCATCTCCCTAAGTGCCCACAGAGTGATTCCTTCTAGGCCTTCCTGCCTCTGGCCCTCCTTGGAATGGGGGACTTGTAGGCCCATCTCTCTCCTCCCCAGGAATGTGTTTCTCTGCATCTTTTTTTGATCAACTTAGACTTCACAAAAGGACGAAGAGCCATTGACTTCAAGTAGTTTCTGATTTCTCTCTCAAATTTCTACTGCCAGAAAACAGTGGTTGTGGCTCCTCTTTGGGAGGGGTGGAGTGAAAGAGGAGAGGAAAATGCAGAGGGAACTCAGGCAAATTGGTATCTTGGTAAATTATCCTTCTGCAGTCTGGTTTCTTTTAATCCTTTTTCAAAATTTTTTTCTTTTTTTGACAACTGCCTGGCTTCATCTTTAGAGTGGAATAGTTTCCTGGCTTTATTGATCCCTCCCATCCTCCTTAATCTTCCATTTGTCTGGGGCCAAGTTCTAGATGTATAATTCTTCTTGAACTGGTCCATGTAGGAAGGATTGGGAGATGTGAGGGCAATGAGACACTAGAGTCAAAAATTACTTCCGATCACGCTTATGTCCTTGGAGGCCAAGGACAACAAGACTAAGGAACTTGTCCTGAAGATGTTACTCAAAGATTATTTCACAAAAACAACCTCAAAACTTATTGAGGTGCCAACCAAGCTATTGACAAAGTGAGCTGGTTGATTGCTGAACCCAGTTTCCATGTTCATATTAAAAGTTACTTGGAGGGGAGCGGATGTGACTCATGCAGTTGGGTGCCTGCCTCCCACGTGGGAGGTCCCAGGTTTGATTCCCGGTGCCTCCTAAAGACGATGAACAAATGCTATAAGCTGATGCAATGAACGGACACAACAAGCAGGGAGTGAATGTGGCTCAAGCGGTTGAGTACCGCCTCCCACATAGGAGGTTCTTGGTTTGGTTCCTGGTGCTACCTAAAAGAAGACAAGCATACATTGAGTGGATACAATGAGTGGACAGATGAGGGAGTCATTTCAGGAATGGGAAGAAACAGAGACTGGATGCTAGATCCAAGATGCCTATCATAAATGAATTTTTTAAAAAGTCACTAGGAAAAGACAGGATTTCCAAGCCGTTTATAGCCTACTTTATTTCCCGTCCCTTCTACCACCCCATGATTTTGGTAACTCTATTGCTTTGATTATAAAAAAAGTGTTGTCTAATGATATTAAAATGTATAGCCACTGATAAACTGTGACCTGTTCTTGGCTTTTTGCAAGAGCCGGGAATATTAAAATGTCATTAAATATTTTATCTCCTTTCCTACATGCTATGGTTTTAATGCTGTGTTCGAAGATCACTACTCGGTAATGCTGAGAAGCCTCCTGTACTTTGAAGACATTCTTTACAAGAGCAGGGTATACTCATTATTACTCTCTGTAGCCTGTGTTTTTTCTGTGACATCCAAAAAAAAAAAAGGTTTTACTGCATGCAAATTATTTTAGGTAGGCCATATGTGTTATAAGAGGCTCTAAGGAAAAACAATCCAGAGTCTCCACAATTTTCCATGGAAATTGGTAGGATGTATTTTAGAGCAAAATTTGTTCCTACAGCACTGCAGGTCTTGGTTAACGAGGAGGCCTATTGAGTTTCTTGGGCTGGTGATTCAAGGTCGTGTACAACTTTCAAAGAGTGGGTCTGTAGGGCAGTTATGTCTTCATCTCTTTGAAAGGGAGGCTGGGGACCATGCGGCAGAAAGGGCACAAGAAAGCATGTAAGAGACTTGGAAGAGACAAGGAGTTAGAAGGAAAAAGTGTCTGCAGGGCAATGACTCAATGGACTATGTTTCCAAGTTGCCCTCCCTAGTGATTATTTTCAACAACGAGAACCCTCTGCGCCCTACTGGGAAAGGCTTAGGTCTTGCTTTGATAAAGGTTAGGGAGATGATAGGAATGAATTCAGATGCCACTGATGGAGAGGAATTACTCTCAGGACTGGACACTAAATGGAGTCTTTCCTGAACCATTTGTTTCCAGTCCCGCCATAGATTGCTCTGCCATGGACTTGGTCACTGGGAAGCGTCTTGCAACTAGACAGGGCCCCCTGCTATCCATGTCCACCTTCCCATCATACCGCTGGCTTTTACCTACTTCTTATCCTCATTTGTTGTTGTCCTGATTCCCTCAGCGCTTTTATTCTTTCAAAATGTATATACTTCTGCAAGTTACCTGAAATCCTTTGTGGTGAGAGGTGAGGGTAAATATAGGCAAAGGAAGAAAATGAATTATGGAGTTTCCATTGAGCCTGACAGTTTTGTGTAACAGCATATTGGGGGTTTGGGCATGACGAGGGACTTTGCTTCCTAAAATATTTTGTGTTAGGTTTTATTAAGAACTTGTCACTGTATTTGGATCCTAAAATTGGGGCATATGTCCTAAGATGAAGTCTCACACAATGAAAATAGGGCAGACTATTTGGAGTAAGGCTGCTTTATAAATAGAGAACGGATGATCACAATATTTGCAGATTAAATAATTCTTAAAGAGCATAGAAGAAGGCAGAAAAGCAAGGGAAATAACATAAATGTCTAGAGTTGAAAAAGAATTGAAGTTTATTTGACCAGCTGTATATAAAGAAATTTTAAAATTCATAACATTAAACTGCTACCTGGACTTTCTTAAATTAGTTGAAACCCTACTTTATAGGTTTTAAGACACCCATGTTTCTGTATTTTAGCATCTCTGTAAAGAGGGATATCTTACAATTGTGGATAAGAAAGTACTGAGTCACAGTTTAATTGGCATCATATTTTCCTTTTTAGTGGTACACAAAATAATGATAAAGCTCTCAGTGGGTCTAGGCTTTAATGAAATACAATAACCACGAACTCATTTGAAGCATAAAAAATCGTTTGAGACTAAAACAAATGTTATACTTGCTCCATGGCTAGAGGCCCATTCTGGCCCTACAGGCCAGGTGACAATCGACACAAACGTGCTTTGCAGGTGGTTGGAATGAAACTCTCTCCTCACCCTGAACCCCCAAGGCTTCTGCATCTCCTTTGGCTCACACGGGATAACCAGACAGGCACAAAGGGCGGTACAGCCCACTCACGGATGGCCTGCTTGGGGTCCCACCCAGCCACAGAAATGTCGTCAAAGAAGGGCTGCCCTTGCTGGAAGAAGAAAGTGGGGACGCTGGTAGCCAGCTCATGGAGACCAGAACCTGGGAGAAAAAGACAAATTGAGAACTCTCATCAATATCAGAGAGTTTTGCTCTCTCAGGAGTACAGGCTCTTGTCATCCTAGGAAAGGAAAAGACTTGCTCACTGCTTAGGGGTAGAGCTTAACCTCTAGCTCAGGGAAGTTCTGGGGACAGAGCAAGGGAAGTAAAATTGATTAAACATCTTGGATTCACTATCCTAGGTGATTTACAAACACAATGCTTGAAATGTTAGAACTTAAGCTCTGGAAGTACAGACACTTTTTATATTTTGTGTCCTGCTGTACTGACACCCTAGAACTGAGCCTGGAATACAGTGAGTATTTAATAAATATTTGGTGAATGAATGAAAAAACCAACAACAACAAAAAAACCTACCTGGAATTTTTTTGTTAACCATGGCTGAAATATATCATTGGAAATAATTGCAGGAATTTAATAATTAATAAAAAATGTAAGCTATCACAACTTCTTCCTTTTCCATGTCGATAAATAGCACATTGGGAGATATATTCTATATCTATTCACCAAACTCTCAGATCTGAATTCTGAATCCTGCATGACTGCTCCTTCTTTTAAGTTCTAATCAGGACAAAGAGGCTGGTTTTGGCTTGCTGTTGGCAATTTGGCATTTCAGCTCTAATTCTGAATTTTATGGAGCACAGTGTTTTTTTTTTTTTAATTTAAAAAAAGTTTTTTAACAATGAACAGACGTTTCCACCTTCTCGCACCCAGGAGCTTCACTGCAGCCAGACGCACTCTGAAGCACTGTCTCCTGGCTTCTCCTGGGGTTTCTGGAGTTAATGAAGTAAATCGAAATCTACGAGGGTTAGAGAATGCCATGCAGGAACAATACGCCCAGGAAGGAAAACATGATCGTGTGCCCCAATGAGGGAAATATTTGCCAGGTTCTGAGCTAGAAACCTTAATTCTGAAACGAGATAGCTTTGTGTGCCTTCTGTTGAAATGCACTTCTCTATCCTAAGGAACAGTTTAAGCAGCATGTTGACAACACTAAACCCTGAAATAAAAGCAGCGATGGTATTAGGCACAACCCACTCTTTCCCCTGAACCTTTAGAAATGAGCGTGCATGAAGCGCCTGCTAAAATACACTTAATCTAATCACCTCTGGAGACTGAGAGGTGTGTGCCCCTATAAATGTCAAGTGGGGATATAATTTAGCTGGCCTCTGGGGTGTATCGCTCTTGCCAGAATCCCTCTTTATTTGATCTTTCAATGTATCTCTTTGGTTCTAAACCAGGTAAGAGGAAGAGATTAGAATGCGCGAGTTTCTCATTTGGATACCACCATCCTGAAGCCAGCGGTGATTTAAGGACGCAGCAAGGTCCTGTGTGTGTGAAGGAGAAGCAGAAAGGACCCTGAAGCAAACTACCTGGGGTAGCCCTGATCGGCTCCACGGTGGTTGTCGCCTTGACAACGTTCCTTGATGTATTACAGGGAGCGGAGCAGAGGTTAATGAAAAAACAAAGCAAACCCGGACTTCAATATTAGAGGGGCAACTTCTCTTTGTGTAACATGGCCCTGGCCATTCCACTCAGCCACGCGGGAGCTACGGAACCCGTTTAAAGCTTTTGAGGTGTGTGGGTAAGGGGCGCCATCCGGAAACACTCGGACGTCTGCCTCAGAAAACAGCGGTTTGCCATGCTGCAGGAAAAGCGCAATTACGCTGGCCCCTTGCGCTTCAAGAGCGCCCTTGGAGAGGAGAGCCGAGGGCAGTGATCTCATCTGGGCCCACTTTGCCCTCTAGGGGACATCTGATAATGTCTGCAGATATTTTTGATTGTCAAATCTCCTGGGATTACTGAGTAGGACAGCACCCTCCTCCCCCAAAAGAATTATCTGCCCTAAAATGTTAGTAGTACCAATATTGAGCCACCCTGATGTAGTGGAACATTGATATTCCTTTTCCTTATATTTACAAATGAATGAAAAAAGAAAAATAAAAGGACCTAAATAAAGCAAGTCAAATGATAACTAGGATACTAGCCTTCTAGATGCAGTACAGAGACAAATTTTCACCTGTGTACACTTTCCGTTATATCACTAATTAGCAAAGCAAAAACTTTATCCTGAAATTGCAGAATATACACAATTTTCTAATGACATGAAAGAACAAAAAGCTTACAAAGGTCCTGTTCGTGGTATGAAATAGACACATCTGAAATTTCATTCTGCAGCACCCACAATCTTGTGCCCTTGAAATACATTTCTAAGTGTAGTTAAAAGTAGCTGTTTCAATATGTTAATACTCATAAGAATGTATTTCAACTTCTGCATATGTAGATAATGCAGACCCAGAAGGGAACATTTTTGGCGTGATAGGATATTGCATAAAGTGGCTGATGCCTTGGAAATGGATCATTTTATAAAGTAGTGCTATAAATATTTTTATCTGAAGCGCCAACTTTCAACTGACAGGCCCCCACACTCCTTTGCCTCTGCTGAACCATGTATATTTCTCCTGCAGCCCTTGCTGCTGTAGAAATTGCTTGCTGCATAAATAATCTCTATGTGGCATGGCCAAGACTTAAAATAACCACTGGAAAAAAAATAACCACTGACACCATCTAATCATAGTTACAGGAAAATAAGTCCTCTTCGTATGTAACCATCCTGCATAACTGACTTCCAAAATGGAAGAGTTTTTCCCTTCATTTATTTTGATCTTGCATTTTGATTTTAGGAGTTATTTCTATTTAGCAATGATTGCTTTGTAATGTAAACTAGAAATTCATTTAAGTGACTGTTGACATTATTCTTTGATCAAACAGACTTAATAATCTGGCTATTTTTTCATGACACTAGAATCTGTTGCCTTATTTTCACCCTAAAGGCTAAGTTGATGTAGAGTCAACCTAAAAATCCTGGAGGTAACAATATTTCTTAATATTTTACATGCAGAACTGCAGAACCGCATTTGCCTTTCCCCTAGTGAAGCCCAATAGTGTTCCGAGTCTTATGACATGTGAGGCCAAATAAAGGACTCTGATCCATGGAAGCAGCAAGATGATGAAAAGCACTGGCTTTGGAATTCTGGCTTCAACAGTTAGTTAGCTGTGTGGATCTTGAGCAAGTTATTTAACTGATCTGAGCCTCAAATGTATAGACTGGAGATCATAGTACTTAGTGCATAGGGTGGTTATGAGGGTTAGGGAGGGCTCAAGAAATGAAAATTTTTGAGAATATGAGATGCCAATGCTGGCCCCTGGAAACACTCCTCCATAACCTGCCTGCCTTACATTGGTGAGACGCCCTGGTGAGCAGTGAGAGGTGGGCAACATCTCCCACAGTCTGCTCTTCCTTTCCTATGTCTGCTGGGGAATCAGCACAATCGGTGTGATCCTCAAGTTCTTATGACTGATCCCTGCCAGGGAGCGGAAATCCGAGGCCCTTCCAGACATCAAGTGCTGGTCTGTTTTAGCTTCCTAGGCTGCTCAAGCAAATATAATGAAATGGTTTGGGTTAAAAAATGGGAATTTATTTGCTTACAGTTTTGAGGCTAAAAGAAATCCAAACCAAGGTATTATCAAGTGATGTTTTCCCCCTGAAGACTGTGGTGTTCTGCGGCTGCTGCTGGTGAGTCTTTGTCCTTAGCTCATCACATGGCAATGCACATGGCGGCCTCTCCTGGCCTCTCCATTCTCTTCCTGCTTCCACTGATTCCACCTTCTTACTTCCTGTGGCTTTCTCTCTGTCTGACTTTCACTCTGCTTATAAAGGACTCCAATAATGGGATTAAGACCCTCCTGATCGAGGTGGGTCTCACCTTTTTAACTGAAGTAACCTCATCAAGAGGTCCTACTCACAATGGGGTTCACACCCACAAGAATGCATTACATTAAGAAAATGCAGCTTCAAAACATGATCTTTCCCTACACCCAGGTACTCCATCACCTTGAGACTCTCTCCATGAGCTGAAATCAGTTACTATCTTCTGCACAGCCTATTGGGTCCCCACGAATCTTTTCTGTGGATGCTGCTCAATCTGGGCAGCCCTGGACCTGTTTATGTTTCCTTTCCATGCTTGGGAGCTGGGTCTTGTTTATTTCTGGCATTACTAGGAATCTGGTGGCCTTGAAAGGTCTGGCTGACTCCTCATGTGCCTTTGTGTCCCACTCTGTATTTCTAAGGTCAGGTCTTACTCCAGGTCCTCATCTTTTATTGGCAAGTGGCTTGGGTTGGCCTTTGTTTGGACTTGACTGATAATTTGGAGCTGCTTCTCTAATTGGAAGGCTTTGCAACTAGGTTTACCTGGATTGCCGTGAAGACATCAGCCTCTTCCTTCTAGGTGGTTGGAGAGATGGTGTGCATTGCATTTCCTTCATGAGAGAGCGTTTACTATGTGACATTTGATCACTATCTACCAGATGGAGTTTTTTGGATAGGAACAAGGTTTTGCCCATGATTTTATCCTCAGAGCCTACTATGTAGGAGGTGTTTAATAAATGTTTACTAAATGAATGACTATACATGGGAAGTAGATAAAGGAGTCCCTTATTTGATTTTTTAAAACATGTTTTAGATGTTGAGTGCTCTTCAGGAGTGGGATGGGGGTCAGCGGGGTCCATGAGGGGGTCAGAACACAAAGGCCTCGTGCGCTCTGGATTCAGTTAGAATCTAAATGATCAGTGAGGGGAGTCAATGAAGAGTGCTTAGCTGAGCAGTGAGGAATAGTTACTTAAAAAAAAAAGACATCAAGATGTCTAATGATTTTAAAGGTTGCCCTGAAATCCTCAAAAATACTTAGAGAAAAGGACATGAACTGGACTTTCATTTAAAACAGTTACATTTCTATATAGTGTCTTTTACATGTTTTGTCATGAGTGAAATGAAAACATCTGAAATCATGGAGACAGAAGAGCCTTTCTTTTCTCTCAGATGGTGCCTTTTTCTTTTTCATTTGAACCTGAATGGAATTACCAGTGAGAACTGAGGGCAGGATCGGCTGCAGGCTGCTGGAGCGAGCAGGGGAACCCACACGGCGGGATGATCACATTGTTCTCCTAATCAATCACTTCAGCCTCTCAGAGTCTTCGTTCCAGTCCAGGCTTCAGTGGTTAAATAAATCTACAACATGCTCTTTAATTTATTACTGTCTGCAATGTTGACATTACTGTATTTCATGTAGGGAGGAAAGTACACAAATTGTACTAGCATTTTATAAATATGTGGCATTTCAAGTACTAACAATTTTCTACTAATGGTAAAGAAATATCTTCTAACAAAAGTATTGCTGCTGTTATAATGCTCGTTTGTACTAGTTACCGTTTTAGAAAGAAATTGATCTGAACTTCCTATATTTTCTTACAATTAGAACCTGAAATATATTATTTTTGTGAAGAATACCATATTTTATTACAATTTGTGGGGGAGATACGATGATGAATTGTTGCATGAATTGGAAATAACCATTTCTGGCCATTTTTTTAATCGGTTATGTAAAAATGCCACTTGATGGATTTTGAAAACTCTCAACCTTTTCCCACCTAAAATGGATCCAGCGGAGATTTTGCTTTGTTTGCTAGTATTGTAACAAAATGATCAACTGATACAGTTATTGTACAGGTACAGGTAAGGATATTTCTTTATGTAACTGACTCCTAAAATGCTATCAAAGGGAGTTATTTATACTGAATAAAGTTTTGTAATGAATATTTTCTTTTAAATGCAAAGATTTTATTTTAAATGAGATATACCATCTAAGCTGCAGCTTATGTAAAATCATCTGGAGCAGGATTCATGAAAGGCTCTTTAGATTGGCTCCTGGTGAGTCTGGCTGCATGGAGGCCAGAGCTGTCTGAACTGTGACCCTGGGGCTACTGCTTGTCACAGGCCATTCTCCCTGTGCCATTCTCCGGAGCCGCTGTTTAGTGTGTTTAGTGGTGGATCAGCCACCATACACCGCACTAGCTAATTAGATAACTAACCAAGTAGATCTTCTGTGCACAAACTCCACAGATATGGAATTTATTTCCATGTAGTCCTTAACCCTGTTTAACCCATGTGGTTCCCTTTTACTGTTCTAGCCCATTTTAGTCTCAGCCCAGTATGATCTTTCTAATGTTTTATCCCTCGTTCTGGGCTCCTCAGGGTGCACCCTCCAGATCCATACTGGCCTGGGCATACACACCCAGTCCTTGACTAGCAAATCCTTTGAGGCATATTGCCTAGAAAATCCTCAATTCGTTCATTTATTTATTCTTGCAGTCAAAATATCTGAGCACCTCTCTATGCTGGGCCTCGTGTTAAGTGCTGGGGATACAACAGCAAAGAAGCAAAGCACCATTATTTTCAATGCAATTCCCAGCCTGGACATTAATCTGGGCTCATTCTGTACACTTTACTTTCTTTGTTCTCTGTGTTTGACTTACAGATTATCTTCTCTCATGCCTTCCTCCAGTCCACATTTATAGCCATTCTCACACACTGGGCTTCCCGTGGTAAGTAATTGCTGGCTCCAATTTGGCAAGTAGTTTATTACCAGTTCTCTTTTATATTAATAGATGAGGCAGTAGAGAGTACTTTTTTCTACACTTGAGCAAAGCCTGTTTGCAGACACAGAAGCTATAAGCTGGGGAGGCAGAGAAAAATGTTCTTGCATTTGAGGCACAGAATTCAGGACTTTATTGAATTTCAGCAGAGTCCAAAATTCAGTAGCTCAAAAATAATTTTCCCTTGTATAATTAGTAGTGGGTTGGTGGGAAATTACGAACTTTATCCGGGTGTAACTTCATTGACCACTAGATGTCACAATTGTTTCAATAAATACTGTGGACCCAGAAACTAGGGTTCAGGATTTGGGAAGTTTTGTAGGTCTGTCTGCATTTTTAACTCTCTTGCTTTGTCCAATTAGAATGACACTCACCTCAGAGCTTCTTGAAACAAGGTTGGATCATAAATACGCACCTTTAAGAAATAAAATTCATCTTACCAAGGAGTAACTATAGTTGATGATCTGATTTAGGTGACAAAGGGACCCTTGGGCACTTTCAAACTGTCATCAGAATAACCTGAGTGAAAACTGTCATTTCCCCCTTTGTCTGAAAGCCTAGATTGCTAAGAATCTGCACCATGCAGTGACTGTGGAGTCACATTGTAGAGGTCACCTTGTCCAGCATTCTGCCTCCGTGGAACCCTGGAAGAACACCTGCCTGCCTCTGTTTGCACACCCCAGAAACTGTTGTCTTTTCTTTTTTTTAAAAAGATTTATTTTTATTTATTCACTCTGTCCCCCCTGCCCCCCCTGCCCCCCCTGCCCCCGCCCCGCCCCAGTTTTCTGTTCTCTGTGTCCATTTGCTGTGTGTTATTCTTTTTGTCCGCTTCTGTTGTTGTCAGTGGCTCAGGAATCTATGTTTCTTTTTGTTGCATCATCTTGTTGTGTCAGCTCTCCGTGTGTGCGGTGCCATTCCTGGGCAGGCTGCACTTTCTTTCGCGCTGGGCGGCTCTCCTTACGGGGTGTACTCCTTGCGCGTGGAGCTCCCCTATGCATATGGATACCCCTGTGTGGCAGGGCACTCCTAGGTGTAGGAGGCAGCTGTGCCACCACTGGAGTGCTGGAGGCAAGCTGGAATGGATAGGAAGGGCTTGCTTCAACCCACATTTTTGCTGTTCTTTCATGAATACTAGATGAGGGTTTACTCTCGTTCACAAAGGAAGGAGGAAGGAGGCTTGGTCCAGCCTCCAGGTTGTGGGAAGGTGCCATCACAGGAGGTTCAGTTCCTGGAGCGGACTGGTGGGGACTGGGAAAGAGGCTGCAGGCTTTTTGGCCTCCCCACAGCGTATCACATAGTGATGGGCTCACTGTGGTGCTCACAGACTCTGGACACTTTCTAGATGCTCCTGGTGAGCATGGGAGGAGTTTGTTGAATTCAACAGCAGTTCAATTTAATTAATATAGTTGTCTTCCCCTAGAGCTATGCGCAAGATGAAACCCTGTAATTGAATGCTGTTTTTCACTGGTTCTGGCATGTAACTGTAGGACCGCAGGCACAGAGAAAGTTCATATTTTGAAGCTGGGAGAAAGCATCACCTATTTCTGCTCCCTCTCCCACATCCATTCTTTCAGTGTAGACAGGGTGGCTCACCTACAGGTGGGAGCACCTCCCCTTCTCCACCCGTGCCCCATTTAGAAGCCTGAGCAGGACAGTTCAGGACCCCAACCTGGAGTCACCAGAGATGGAAGAGGTAAAGAACTCCCTGCCTTTCTACAAGCCCCAAAGCCCTCACAGACAAGATGCTTTTTAATCTATTACTGATGGACATTTGGTGTTTTCTTTGGCTCACTTCTATTTCAGAATTTTAGTGAAATGCCTAAAAGGCGATGTACGCTCTGGAACCCAACAGATAGAGGTTGAGCTCTTGGCTGGGCTTCTTTCCAGCTCTGTAAGCTCAGGCAAATCCTTAGCTTCTTTAAATTTCAGTTTTCCCTTTTTGCAAAACGAAGATAATGATAATCATAATATCAGCCCCCTAGGGCTGTGCTGAGGATAAAATAAGACTACATTTAGGGTGCGTGGCACAGTGCATATATGCCACACAGGCTTAAAAAATGTTAGCTATTGTTATGGAGGTGAATAAGTTGACTTGAGAAAGGACAGAAGGAGCTTGAGGTTGACAATGGGACTATAAATTTGGGAGAGGCCCTAGACAGCAAATAATCAGATCATGTAATAAGTATTTTAAAAATACTTTTAAAGTTTTTTATTTTTAAAAGATACTTAGATTACATAAATGTCACATAAAAAGTATAGGGGATTCCAGTATGCCCTGCTCCCTACCCCTCGCACATTAACAACTTCCTTCATTAGTGTGGTGCATTTGTTACAATTGATGAACACATACTGGAGCATTGACACGAAGTATGGATTATAGTTTACATTTGTATTTTATACTCGCTTCCACACAATTTTGTAAGATATGACAAGATATATAATGGCTTGTATCTGTCATTGCAACATCATTGAGGACAATTCCAATATCCTGAAAATGCCCCCATATTACACCTATTTTTCCCTTCTCTCTTTCCCTCAGAGCCTCTGGTGGCCACTGCCTCCTCGTCAATGATACAAGTTCTTCCAGTGCTAGAATAACAATAAGTCTGTAGTAAAGTAACAGTAAATCTACTCTAGTCTATCGTTCATTCCTCAATCCTGAGCATTCTGGGATGGTGATTCCTACTCCACCTCCAATTGAGAGGGCAAATAAGCATTTTTAAAAGTCTTTCATTCATCAGGCATTACATCTGGAGGAAGATCCAGCCTCTGTCTTCAGAGAGTTGACAATTAAGTGGCTGAGACCCACTAATAGATAATTATAATTAATGTGGTAGACACAACAGCAGAAATATGCCCAGGGATTAGAGGATACTAAGTAGAGAGACTCAAATTTCCACGGAAATTGTAATATATTACATCAATGTAATATATACATCTAATGAACTTTTTTATTTTTTATTTGCTGCATTTTGTTATTGTAAAACCTGGGAACTTGGACTGTGATAGAGAGACGGCTGAGTCACGGTCTACTGTGCCATCTCAGGATGTGGAGTTATTATATAAACAACATACCTGGAAAGTCTTTTGAATAAATGGGATTGTTTTGGTCCTTCACAGTATACATGTTTATGATCAAAGCAAGAAAATCCAGTTTGCCAGAAAGACACTACAAATTTATTAGTATTTCCAGGGAACAATACCTTTTCCATCCAAATATACTTCCTGTCACTTTTGCTGGACTTATGCATAAGTCACCTCAACATTTTAACTAGTATTGATTTTAAAAAACGATGCAGAATCACTTTCCTTTGACTCAACTAATTATTGCAGTGTGCTATTTAGATCACTCACTGATAACAGTAACCCTCAGCCTTCATCCTTCTTGACAAATATGGAAGTTGTGCGATCCCTTTTATCTGAAAAATGTTCATTGCTGCAAAATCTTCAGAACTTATCTACCGGCAGCATATTTTTACAACTATTCATTTGACCAGCATTATTGAGTACCTACAATGTACACAGTACGTCAAGCATGAAATCACAAACGAATCCCTTTTTTCACTGAGCAAAGGTCAACATCGTATTCTTTTAGTCAACCTGCTTGTTTAATATGATGTCGAACACCATCTGCATAGAGAGAGAGCCTTCAGTGTGTGCTTCCTAGAAGAAGAGTCATGGAAGCTTGTGAGCATTGGTAACAAAAACACATTGAGGCACCCGAAGTTCTAATTATATCTATCAGAAGGATGCTATCAGAAAACCTCAGGACTTCTGACAAGTATATGTAATGAAAAAGGAATAATTGCTATGAACAGCCCAGCAACTTTTTGAGGAGAATGGATTTTATTTTGTGAAAGATCCTTCTGTGAGCACTTTTAAGAGTCTGATACAAAAGAGAAGCCAAAAACTGAATTTGGAAATAGTGGTTAGAGAGAGGGAGCTGAATTTCTCCACATAACAAATAGATGGAGGGTGGTGGAGTTTCCAAAATCAGTCTGGGTTGGAGAATTGGAAAGGAGGACAGATGGGACGAGAGGAAAGGAAACAGGGAAATGGCCTAGAGACTTATGGTCTTGTGTCCTCAGTGGACAAGGGAAAGTCCCCTAGTGGAGGGAGGTCAAAGTTAAAAGCAAGTATGTCTAATGGTGGGTACGAGGTTGTTTCTGAGATGCTAAGACCCCTTCCTTCATCTCTTGGCCTTAATACCACGGTTGTGTATGGTGGTTAATATTATGTGTCAGTTTGGCCAGGTGATGACATTCAATTGTTTGGTCAAACAGTGGCCTAGATATTGCTGTGGAGGTATTTTGTAGATGGGATTAACATCTACAATCAGATGACTTGAAGCAAAGGTGATAATGCTTGGTAATGGGGTGGGTCCAACCAGCTGAAGGCCTTATAAGCAAGAACTGTGGTACCGGAAAAAGAAATTTTGCCTCAAGGCTACACACTGTATTCCTCTCTCTGTTTCCTGTCTGCTGGAAATGCAGACTCAAGTCTGCAACATCAACTCTTCCTGGAAATTCCAGCCCGCTGGCTTATCCTGTAGACTTTGGACTTGCCATTTCTGACAAATGCATGAGCTACTTTCTTAAAATAAATCTCTTGTGTGTCCCTTTGGTTCTGTTTTTCAGAAGAACCCTGACTAATATACCTGTGTAGGTAGATTTTTCTTTAAATCAAGGCTGAGTTTTACCATTAGAACAATTTTACCACAGAAACAGGGTTACAAAAGCAAGACCTCATGGAGAAGCACAAACGGAGTTATTTAAGCAGAAGCTCTGGATGCGATAAAAAACAGTTAAGTCCTGCTGCCCCCAGGTTTGTCAGTTTTAGTGAACACTGGAGGAATGGTTTGGACTTTGGTAATCCATAGAATGGAGGTTTGAATCACCCTAACCTAGAGCTTAGGGGTAGGAGAGACTCACATAGCTGATTTTTGGAGCAAAAGTGACAAAGTTGCTCCTCTGTGATGCCTGACCCATTTAGACACATGGGGAGATAACAACTATTTGTCAAAATAGTATAGATAAATCACATGTAAGTTCAGGAACTGACCAATAAAACACTTGTTTACTAAAGAGCAATGCTGTGGCTTTAATTCTAAGATGGCTTGCAAAAATAGAAGTCATTAAGTAAAGGTTCACAAACTGGGGCAGAATCAATTTTTATGCTAAATTATCCATTATAAAATATTTCCTTAAGTTTCTCTCTTTATTATGTGTCTTTAAAAATCAGTACTTTAAATATTTAAATAATTATGCCTCTTATTTTAAAAGTCTTTATTAAACTCTCATCTATGAAATTTCTCATTAAAGGCCATATTTATGTCAAGGTTAAAGATGAAAAAAGAAGCAAGACATTATTACTAAAAAAGCCAAAGAACCCAAATTATTTTTCTTAATTGAAAATGGTATATGTCATAGACCAATAACACCGAGATGCCCAATGAGGTTGACCTGATATTCTACAAGTATTAGCTAAGACTCACACTGGGAATTTTACAGTTCATTTTTTAATGATAGAGAATTTAAAAGAGGAAAAAAAATAATCACCTGAAAATTTGCTATTGTATCTAATAAACGAGTTGTTAGGATTCTGTTTTATATGAAAGAAAGTATGCACAATAAAAGTAATGTTTTCACCATAAAAATATAGAAAAAGATGTTACAAAGAAATATATCTTCAAGAAATCTGCATTTGGCTATTGTTTTCTAGTTTGACCTATGTTGTTCAGGTTGTAGTTTCATTTTATCTTATAAAATTAGAAAGATGTGTTAATCTGGCGCTCAGACCTTTTAATTATTACAAGATAGTCAAAGAGCTCACAAAGAGTTAATTATAATTCCAGTCAAAAGGAAAAAAAAAGAACATATTTTTGCTTGTCTGTTCAAGTTTTTTTCTAGATAAAAATATGATTCCTATCCACTAGGATTTATAAAATATGGGAACAGGCCAAAAGTCTACCACTATAGTTTCATGGGCTATCAGGTTCAAGGTTAAACAAAGTGGGGAACTACTGGTTTTGATTCCCAGGTGTCTGCTTCTGAGGCTGAGATTCAGGGGTGTGGCTAGGCCATCCCTTGGCCTCCCCCTCAACTTCTGCCTGCTACCCACTAGGTTTGCTAAACTCAGGTTGTGAGTCTCCAGGCCCCTGGACTGACAGACAGAACTGCTCACATTTGTAAAGATTGAACATTGCCATAAGACACCATTCACAGTGGCCATCATTAATTGTATAGTTCATACGACCATTTCCCAACAGATGGCAGTTAAGTGAAGCCTGAGAAAGAGGCACCTTTTTCTTGTTCACCCAAAGTCACCCAAACAATGGGTCTGGCGCTTTGTCTTCATTGCCCAACAGGGTACTTGTGGCAGGTTGCATAAGGTACCTGATTTAGACAATCTTAGTCCCCGCCCCTGTGGGGGATCCATTGTAAGTAGGACCCCTTGAAGATGTTATTTTCAGTTAAGGCATGGCTCCACTGAATGAGGTTGTGTCTTAAAAAGGGTTACTGAAGGCCTTCGTAAGCGGAAGTGCAGACGGAAGAGGAAGAGGAAGTCACGGGGAAGAGCCAGGAGCAGAAGCCGGAAGTCAAGGAAGATAAATAAAAGAGAGTCTGTGGGGATGTGTCAACTGTTAGCAGAGACACGAGCCAAGGAAATCCAAGGATTGCCGGCAAGCCAGGACCAGAAAGTTACAGTGTTGAGGGAGAAAGCAAGCCTTCCTGCCTTTGAAACTGAGGTGATGAGTTCCCATTGTTTAGTAGCCTGGCAAAATAAGACAGAGCTGGTTAAGCAGCAGGTGCTGGAAGGGTAAGTGGATGTCACAGAACTAGAAAGTCAGTATCATGTGCTCTCTTTCATCACATGGCTCCTTTCTGTGCCTCAGCTTCATTCTTCTCCTTCACTTTTTACAGTTTGGATAGACCACTTTTTGGAAGCACATATTCTTAGTTTCTCCCCCTTGTGATAACCGATAGAGTGTAGGTGGTGGTCTTGCTGAAACAAGTGTCCCGGGCAATCCACCAAGCCAGGTGGTTGTTGGTGGAGAGTAGAGTGGGAATGCCTTCTTTCCAATGTTTTTCCTGACAAAGGAACAATTTGTCCTACTTTTGGAGGCCCCAAAGTTTCTAACAGAGGTACTGTGGGCCCTCCTCATTTTCTGTTTCTCTCTCTGTGTTTCATCCATGACCACGCAGATGAACAGCTGAGAAGGTTTGGCAAGTTCCACAAGGGCTACATAGGTAGAATATTTGCTTTGTTGTTCCTGGTTTCTTATCCTTTCATATTTAAAAAAAAAAAATCTGTAGGTACAATGAGTGTCAAAGTCAATATTTTTGCATTCTGTTTAAACATCATTGTGTTCTGGATTCACATTTAACACAGAATCATTTAGTGGGTTTGCAAATCTCTTTAAAATGTGACTTCCATGGTCTGAATAGCAGCTTGAGTATGCAGATGCTCACACAATTCATTTGGACATAACCCTCTGTATTTGCCAAAATACAGTTCTTCTAAAAAATTACACACGTAAACAGGAAATTCTAAGCAGCATTGTCATTTTAACAACCATTTGTATGACTCTTCACAATTGACTAAATGTGTTCATATTATTTATTATTTATTGTGGTAAGTTGAAAATATGGGATTTATCCCTCTGGAAAAGAGCACATCCTAAAATAGGCAGTGAAAAAGTTCATGAAAGAGAAATTATTATTACCATTTCCAAACAGAACTTTTTTTAAGCATAAGATGTTGATTATATATATGTATATATATTACATATAACAAACAAATATACATGTGTAGTAGTTTGTCATTATTTATGAATTCCAAAAATAGATATTGGATTATGTTTGTAGACCAATTTGTTCCTCTGGGCATATTAAATTATATTGGATTCAGAGGTTTCACTTTTACTTGATTAAAAAATGATTAAGGCTTTGGTTGTGTCACATCAGTAGGATGTTGAATTCCCACCTCTTTTTTGAAACAAAACAGAGAAATTGCACCACAGAGTAGGAAAGTTGAAGTTTTGAGCTGGAGCCCCGGGAAGTAATCACACAGGAGAAGAACACAGAGAAGTAGAGACAGATCCATAGACATGGCAGAAGCCCCAAGAAAAAAAGAGCCTGACAGTCTACAGCTGACCTTGTGGAAAAAGCAGAGCAGCTGAGCCTGGAGAGAAATGAGCCCTAGGAGAGAGACGAGACTTGTCCCAGCTGTTGGCTGAGATTGGAAGAAGCTGGGACCATAGAGCCTTGGGAGAAGGAGGAAGACTGAATCCTCACAGACATCACCTGCCATCTTGCACCATGTGGCAACAGGTTTTGGTGAGGGAAGCAACTTATGCTTTATGGCCTTGTGACTGTAAGCTTCTACTTCAAATAAATACCCTTATAAAAAGCCAGCAAATTTCTGGTATTTTGCATCAGCACCCCTTTGGCTGACTTATACAACATGTAACTAACATGAATTAATACGTGTGTTGAGATATATGGCATATTTATGTGTCTGTCTATCTATCTCACAAGCAAGGGCTGAAAATTCCTGTGGAGAAGTACAGGTGGATGCATGATTTACCATATGACATAGAGTCTATGCTCAAATGCTGAGGGGTAGAGTGTGGTCCTGGCCCTATTCATCTCTACTTTTTGAATCCCTTGTCTTCTTTTGGTGTTCTTTATGCATCAGATACTTGGGTCTCCTTGATCATTCCTATTTAGAAAGGATTTAATCCAGGGAATTTAAACTTCATATGTCCAAATCCTGAGCTACACAGAAAGGCTCGAGGATGGTTTTGTGTGCATTTTCTAGGCCTGGCCATTGAATCCACCCTCTCCCCCATTCCCTTTCTGGTGGCTCAGTGTCCAAGAGCACACTGACCTTGAAAGCTATGTGTTGAAGATGTTGGAGTCATAAGATGTGAAAGAGCCGGGGCTCCTGAACTGTCATTTGGAGGAGAGTCACCCTGCTGAGTAGGAACACCCATTTTGGAATTTACATGAATGAGAAATAAACTTCAGTTGTGTTTGAGGAACTATTCCTTTTGGGTTGGTTTCTTACAGTGGCCAAAGGTGCACTATTTAGTACAGGGTTCATAGCTTTCATCAGATGAGCAAAGAAGCCCATGACTACAGAAGGATAGAAACTCTTGAATCACATTCTAGAAACACACACATTGTCAAATGTTATTGCAGGAAGTAACCTCTGAGATTTTTTTAGCTAAATTTTGGGACATTACAGGTTTGTTGGGCAGTGGGATGAGAGCACAGAAGTGGAGGTGGTACAGGTGTATGAGTGTTAGGACAAAGGTCTTCCCTAGGAGATCCTTCTAGCCTTCTCTCACCTCAATCTCCCCATTTTTTTATTAGAGAATTTGTAGGATGACAGACAAATCATACAGAAAATACAGAGTCCTCATATACTCCCCCTGCCAGTTTTCCTTATTACCATTTAGCATTATTATTATAATTGATGAAGCAATATTGGTATAATTATACTATTAACTATAGTCCATAGTTTATATTAGGATGTACTGTTTGTGTTGTACAGTTCTATGTTTTTGTTTTTTTAAAAAATTGATTCTGGTAACATGAACCCCCTAAAATTTCCCCATTTAACCACGTTCAAATATATAATTAAGTTTTGTTAATTGCATTCACAATGTTGTACTACCATTACCATTGCCACCATCCATTATCAAAACTTTTCCATCACCACAAACAGAAACTATGCATCAATTAAGCATTAACCTTCTTTTCCCTACTCCTACCCCTGGCCCCTGGTAATCTGTATTCTAGTTTCTGACTCTACAAATTTGCTTATTCTAATTATTTCATATCAGTGAGATTATAAAATAGTTGTCCTTTATATCTGGCTTATTTCACTCAATGTGATGTTTTCATGGGTCAACTATGTTTTCACATGTGCCAAAACTTAATTTTTATGGCTGAATAATATTCCATTATTGTTTAACCATTTATTGGTTGGTGGACACTTGGGTTCCTTCCATCTTTTGGCAATTTTAAATAATGCTGGTATGAACATCAGTCTGAAAATATCTGTTCAAGTTCCTGCTTTCGATTCTTTTGGAAATGGCATAGCAGGGTTATATAATTCTATACTTAGCTCTCTGAGGAACTGCCAAACTGTGTTCCATGGCAGCTGTACCATTTTACATTTCCACCAACAATGAGTGGGTATTCCTATTCACATCCTTGCCAATACTTGTTATTTTCTGTTAAAAAAAATTTTTTTTTTATTAGTAGTAGCCATTCTAGTGGGTGTGAAATGGTAGTCCCTGTGATTTAAAAAAAAAAAAATTCCTCCCTCACCTCATTGTTTTTGCACCTGCTGTCTGCTCTATGTGTCTGCTTGTCTTCTCTTTAGGAGGCACTGGGGACTGAACCTGGGATCTCCCATGTGGGTGTGAGGCACTCAATTGCTTGACCCACCTCAGCTCCCTGCTTTGTTGTGTCTCTCATTGTCTTTCCTCTTTGTGTCTCCTTGTTGTGTCATCTTGTTGTGTCAGCTTGCCATGCCTGCCTGTTGTGCCAGCTGGCTGTCTTGTTCATCTTCTCCAGGAGGCACTGGGAACTGAACCTGCAACCTCCCATGTGGTAGACGGGAGCTCAGTTGCTTTAGTCACATCTGCCTCCCAGATCCTGTGATTTTGATTTGTATTTCCCTAATGGCTAATGATGTTGAATATCTTTTCATATGGTTATTGGCAATTTGTAGATATTCTTTGGAGAAATGTCTATTCAAGACTTTTGCTCAATTTTTAATTGGGTTGTCTTTTTGTTGCTGAGTTATAGGATTTCTTTATATATTCTGGATATTAAACCCTTATAAGTATGGGTTTCCAAATACTTTCTCCCATTGTATAGTTTTTAAATTTTCACAATGAATTCCTCTGATGAACAGAAGTTTTAAATTTCAATGAAGTCCTGTTTATCTGTTTTGTCTTTTGTTGCTCATACTTTTGGTATGAAGTTTAAGAAACCATTACCTACCACAAGGTCCTGAAGATGCTTCCTTATATTTTCTTCTGGGAATTTAATAGTTTTAATTCTTATATTTAGATCTTTAATTGATTTTGAGTTAATTTTTGTATATGGTGTGAGTTAGGGATCTACCTTCATTCTTTGGCATATGGTTGTTCAGTTTTCCTAGAATAATTTGTTGAAGAGAATATTCTTTCCAAATTGAGTAGACGGCCATCCTTGTCAAAAATCAATTGGCCTGGAGGTGAGGGTTTATTTCAGATCACTCAGTTTGATTCTATTGATTTGCATGTCTGTTCTTATGTCAGTACCATGCTGTTTTGACTACTTTAGCTTTGTAATAAGTTTGGATATTGGAACGTACTTTATCTTTGTAATAAGTTTGAAAATTGGGAAGTGTGAGTCCTCCAACTTCATTCTTCTTTTTTTAAAGATATTTTTGGGTCCCCTTACCCTTCCATATACAATTGATTATTGGCTTTTCCATTTCTGCAAAGAATGTAGTTGGAATTTTGATAACATTTGATATATAAATATTAAATGACATTTAATATATAAATCACTTTGGATAGAATTGACATTTTCACAATAATTTAGTCTTCTAACCCTTGAACCTGTAATGTCCTTCCATTTATTTAGATCTTCTTTGATTTCATTTTGCAATGTTTCAAAATGCTCTATGTATAAATCCTTTACACCCTTAGTTAAATTTATTCCTAGATATTTGATTTTTTTAGTTACTATTGTGAATTGATTTTTTTCTTGAGTTTCTTTCAGATTGTTCATTACTAGGGTATAGAAGCACTACTGATTTTTGTGTATTGATATTGTATGCTGTCACATTGCTGTATTCTTTTATTAGCTTTCAGCTTAGTTGTAGATTTTTCAGGATTTTCTCTCTGGATAATATCATGTTATCTGCAAACAGTAAGAGTTATACTTCTTCCTTTCCAATCTGGATGCCTTTTATTTCTTTTCTTGCCTAATTGCTCTGAGTAGAACTTCCAGTACAATTGAGTAACAGTGGTGACAGTGGGTATCCTTGTCTTGTTTTTGATCTTAGAGAGAAAACTTTCAACCTTCCACCCTTGAGTGTGCTGTTAACTGTGATTGACCCTATCCTTGAAGAAGATGCTTGAATCCAGTCCAACCACCTCCTCTTATACTGATGCTTAGGAAGCCAAAGGGTCTTATCCTAGGTCTCACATAGTTGGGCATCCCTGATGCAATCATTCAAGCTGTAATATTAGTGGCTTTTATGTTATTCCTCCTGTGATATTTGCATTTAAAGGAGACCTGAAGAAAAGGACATTTCTTAACTCAAAATTCTATTTTAAGCTGTATGTCTCTTCAGTGGTGGTGTTTCATGTGTGGTGGAACCTGGGTGCAGTAGACATTCTTTGGAGATTTTAGGGAACCCCTGAAAACACAGTATTATACCTATTGATAAATAAAACCTAGCAGTCTCAACCCAAGGTGCCCCATATAAGCAAAATCACGATCTGAGTAAGTTTCTACTCCCTGTAAATACCCAGCTTGTCCAGAAAACAGTATTTAAATCAGCCAGTCAGTTGTCACCAACATCCTATTTTTATGAGAGCTAACATCTTCACCACTTCACCAAAAAATGCAGTCTGCTCAAGCAGGCTTTGAGGAGGTCCTTGATAGAGATCAGGTTATTTTTTCATTAGCTAAGAATAAAGTGATCTTGTTTACAATACTTTTAGTCCCAGTTTTTAATTAGCTATATATATATTTTTTGTGAACGTATTAACTAGTCGTGCAATGGAACCTTCTTACAATTGCATTACTAGGATCATATTGTGTTCTGCTATAAATTAAGCAGTACAGAGGGGCACCCTTAATTTCTTTCACTTCCTTCTCAACATACACATTGGTAGATTTAAGATATACACACGATTATTACCTCATTTCCTGCTTGGCCCTTTCCTGCCCCATTTCCTTGCTCAGTTTTCATAACCCTTTTTTGATGCCTAGGAGCCACTGGATATTTTCAGGCTGCTTTTACCTCAGGATTTGAGACATGTACCTGGAGTCCAATTGTTTAGGTGTTGCTCTGATTAACACCTTCCTCTCAGGGCTTTTAATTCTGAAAAAGCTGTGGCAGTTTGGAAAATCAGGGTCCTGATGTTAACTAGCCCTAAGAGCTACAAAATAAAGCTTCCCAGGCAGCTGTATCTCTGGAAAATACCAAAGCTACAAGGAATAAGCATTTAAATTCAGTGAAAGGGGTTCAATGAATTAATGAGGGGTTAAATGGGCAAAGATTTAAGCAGGGGGTTTTGTCAAGGGGAAGCACAATACCGTTTCTCAGGTTGGCACTTCAGGAGTTAAGCTTTTAGGAGCCCAAAGAATAACAGTTAAAAAAATTGAGAGCCCCACCAGCAGTTCTGACCTTTATCTCCAGGGTCCAAATCCAGACAAGGGTCTTAATTAGCTGCAGAGAAATCTCGAGCTTTGGCAACAAACCAGCAGACATTAAAAAAAATAACAAACACAAAAAACAGTAAATAAAAGAGCCATTTTCTGTTACAAAAGTAAAATAGTAGAAACATTTATATAACCTTTTGGTGTTTCTATTTCCGAGTCTCTTACTTTTTTTCCCTTTTAACATTTCCATTTTCACCTAATTTCTTTGCGTATATTTCCCCCTCAAATTGCTTTTTTCTGGTCTCTCTATACATCTTAATGTTTTTCATGACCTTCATTTTTAAAAACTTTTATTTTGAAATAATTTCAAACTTACAAGATAGTTTCAAAACTAATACAAAACCCGGTACTGAGAACCCCAACATACCCCTACACCCCCAGATACCCAGATCTACCATTTTGTCGGCCTCCCTCCCTTCCTTCTTTCCTTCTTTCCTTCCTCCATCCTTCTATCTATCTATCTATCTATCTATCTATCTATCTATCTATCTATCTATCTATCTATCTATCTATCTCTTGAATATTTGAGAGCAGGTTGCACACATCATACTCCTTGAACACTTAATTGATCCATGTACATTTCCCATGAATAAAGATATTCATTATGTAATCACCTTGGGTACAGTTATCAAATTCAAGAAATTTAACATTGATGTAAAGCTTGCATTCTATATTCCAATTTTTTCTTATGCCCCAGTAGTTTCTTTTTGTGCCATTTCTCCTCTGTCCTTAGATCCCATGTATTCCATTTAATTGCCTTTAGTAATTATTTTTCTTTAATTATGGAAACATACATATATACATAATAAATCTTCCTATCCCAACCTCTCCCAAATATACCATTCAGTGGGATTAATCATATTCACACATGGTTGCAATACACTCACCACCATCCATTACTGGTACTTTCCCTTTGCCCCAAACAGAAATCCTACACTCAATTTTTACTAGCTCCCCATTGCTCCTGCCCTCATGCCTGGTAAACTGTACTCTACTTTCTGCTTCTGTTAACTTGCATATGCCAAGATCATTTCTATGTGGTTACCATGGGGTTTAAATTTAATATCCTAAATCTATAATAATCTCATTTGCTTGTGTATCAGCTTAACTTTAATAGCATACATAAACTATATTCCTTACCCCTCTCTCTCCCATACCTTTCTGTAGTTCTGGTCACAGATTACATATTTATACATTATGAGTCAAAACCATTGATTTATCCTTACATTTTATGCATTTGCCTTTTACATCCTGTAGGGAGTTAAAAATGGAGTTACTAAGAAAAAATACAGTGTATTGTATTTATATTTATCCATGTCATTATCTTTACCGGAGATCTTTCTTTCTTCATGTGGCTTCAGCCAGTTGTCCAATGTCCTTTCCTTTTAACCCGCAGACTCACTTTAGCATTTTTCATATGGTTGGTCAACAGTGACCAAGTCCTTTAGCTCTTGTTTATCTGGGAATGTCTTAATCCCTCCCTCATTTTTGGAAGACAGTTTCTTTGGATATAGAATTTGTGGTTGGCAATTTTTTGCTTTCAGCACTTTAAGTATGTCTTCCCACTGCCTTCTTGCCTTCATGTCTTTCAATGCATTTGCGAAGTTTTCAGCCATTATTTCTTTGAATATTCTGTCTGCCCCTTTCTCTCTCCTCCTTCTGGGACTCCCATAATGCATATATTGGTATATCTGATGGTGTCCCACAGTTCCCTAGGATCTGTTCATGTTTCTTCATTTTATTTTTTCTGCCTCTCACACTGGGAGATTTCAATTATCTTATCTTCAAGTTCTCTGACTCTTCTGCCAGCTCTGGGGAATTTTTACTTTCTGTTCTAGTGATCTTCAGTTCTGTTTGGTTCCTTTTCATAAATTCCATCTCTCTGTTTATATTCTCTCTGTGTTCATCTATTGTTTTCCTGATTTCTTTTAGTTCTTTGTCCATGTTTTCAAATTCGAGCATTTTTAGGACCTTTTTTTGTCTTAATAAAAGTGTTTTCTGATATGTCCCAGATCTGATAAACCTTGATGATGGTTTCAAATGCTTTAATTTTCTCCTTTGGCAGTGTCACCACTTCCTGTTTCTTTGTGGTTTGTAACCTTTGATTGAAACCTGGACATTTTGATATTTCATGTTATTGTTAGAATTTAGACTCTGAGGCATCTCTTCCTTATGTTTGTATCCAGCTAGTATTATGACAGAACTTTCCTTGAATGCCAGGAACTGACAAAAAAGGGAAAAAAGAAAACACTTTTCCCAGTCTTTGCAGATTGACCTGTGGGAACGCTCTCCTTCAGTGCTTGTTCTATACAATGAGCTTAGAGAATACCTCTAGGCCAAAGTGTAGTGGCCTCCCTAGTCTTTTCTGCACACGTATCTTGTCTTGGGTGTGTGTGTTTTGCCCTAGAATTTCCCTGTTTACACAGATACAAATGTCCCTTCTTCCCTAGGAAACAGTTTCCTCACATCCCAGGCATATACTGTATGTTCCACAGCCAGCAGTCCATTGCCCCAGGCAGCCTTTTGACTGCTCAGAGAGCCCTCTGAGCTGACTTCTACACTCAGGGCAAGTGCTGGGACCCAGTGAATCCCCAGGCCACCAGGCAGATTGAGCCAGATATACATGCTTCCAGAATGTGCAGGAGGGTTACTCTGCTCCCTCTGGAACCAGGACTAGGGATCCACACTGGAAGCAAGGGCTGGCTCTACACTGAGCTCAAAGGGGAAGGGGTAAGGGGGAGGGGCCAGCCAGGGCACCAGAAGAGCCTATATTTTTAAAAAAAGATTTTTTATTTATCTCCCCCCAGCCCCCCCGGCTCTCCCCCACCCCGCCCCCGTTTTCTGCTCACTGCATCCATTCGCTGTGTGTTCTTGTGTGTCTGCTTGTTTTTTCTTTTAGGCGACACTGGGAACCGATCCTGGACATTCTGGAGTGGGAGAGAGGTGCTCAGTCTCTTGTGCTGCCTCAGCTCCCTGGTCTGCTGCATCTCTTATCGTCTCTCCTCTGTGTCTCTTTTTGTTGTTGTTGTTGTTGTTGTGTCATCTTGCTGTGTCAGCTCTCTGCACGGGCCAGCACTCCTGCAGGGGCCAGCTCTTCACTCGGGCCAGCTCATCGCACGGGTCAGCTTGCCTTCACCAGGAGGACCTCCTATATGGTCGACTGGAGCCCGAATTTGCTTGAGCCACATCCGCTTTCCCCCTACTGTTTTTAAGTGGCCTTTTTCTTAATATGGCGCTCAGCCTGTAACTGCAGTCCTTTAACTGTTTTTCTGAAGTTTTAAGAAAGATGTTTCTGCCAGTTCTTGGCAGATTGTTCAGATCTCCTGTGGGGGTAACAGAGCCCTGAAATTTGCCACTCCTCTATCTTAATTGACCTTCATTTTATTCTCTTTTGTTTTCTTACCTGTGTATAGTCCCTTAAACCTTTCCAATTTCATGTTTGGGCATTTTCTATATTTTTAGTTTTTTTTTTATTATAAAGGGAATGCATACATATTGTGTAAAAACTTTTAAACAAAGGAAAAGTGCATATAGTTGAAGAGTTTCCCTGCTTCCAAGATGTGTTCTGTGCATTTATTTTTTATTTTATTTTTTTTAAGGTTTATTTTTTAATTTATTTCTCTCCCCTTCTCTCCCCTCCGTGACTGTCTGCTCTCTGTGTCCACACACTGTGTGTTCTTCTCTGTCTGCTTGCATTCTTGTCAGTGGAACCAGGAATCTGTGTCTCTTTTTGTTGTGTCGTCTTGCTGTATCAGATTTCCATGTGTGCAGTGCCACTCCAGGGCAGGATGTGCTTTCTTCACCTGGCTCGGCTCTCCTTGCAGGGCACGCTCCTTGCGCATAGGGCTCCCCTATGTGGACAACACCCCTGCGTGGCACGGCACTCCTTGCGTGCATCAGCACTGCGCATGGGCCACATGGGTCACATGGGTCAGGAGGCCTTGGATTTGAACCTGGACCTGCTATATGGTAGACAGGCGCGCTATCAGTTGAGCCAAATCCACTTCCCTCTATGCATTTTATATACATGTGTTTATGTGTCTAATCATATACATAATACATTAAAAAAAGTTTTTTTAACCAAAAAAGGATCATGTGTACAGTTCTTCAACTTGTTTTTTACCCCCTGATGTAACTTATTATATTTCTACAGTGGATCTATGTAGGTGGCATGCCTTTCTACATAGATCTTTACTTAAACTGTGATTTTAAAAAGCTCCAGCATGACCAGTATATTTTAAGCTGTTTGTCTATTCAAATGCACCTAGGTGCGGTGACTTATAAAATATGATTGTATTTCTAAGTATGGATTGTGTGTTCTGTTAACGTATTTCTTTGTGAACTATTTTGGAAGCATAATCAACACTTACTTCTGTTTTGCCATGATTATTATTTTAATCTTTTGTTCGTTCAACAAATTATTTTTTCCTCTTTAAGTCTTTCTTGTGACTAGTGTTTTTTTGTTTCCCTTCTTCATTCCATATTTCCCCATCTAATTGTTTGAAAGTTATATACACTGCTTCCCTTCTTTTATTGCATATATTCAAAATTTTAGCATGTACACATGATTTAACTCTGCCTGTATTTATTTTCTTTATGGTCCTGTCAAGCACACAAAGCCTGAGAGGCCCTTAACTCTGGTTGTCCCCTCCTGACTTAGACGGCATTGCTGCTTGGAACCTTTGGTTCATTGTTTTTTAACCACAAACTAGATTTTAAAAAAAATTTTTTTTCAGGAGGTACTGGGGATTTAACCAGGACCTTGTACATGGGAAGCAGGTGCTCACCCATTGAGCTATACCCGCTCCCTCAAACTAGACGTTTTAATGTTAGATGTAGTCAATGATACATATATTTTCTCACCATTCCTTCTTTCCTCTGGCATAATTTTCATTCTTCATGAAATAAATACTCAAGTTTCATTTTGTGCAAATCTGTTGGCTGGAAATGCCTTAACTATATTTTCTTTTGGAAAATACTTTTATTTTGCCTTTATTGTTGATAGTCTTTCAAATTCTCAGTAGAGTTCTCAGTTTGTTGAAGATATTACACTCTTTCCTGACTTTCAGTGTTGTTTAGCTATTAATTTAATTGTAGGTAAATGATCTGTTCTCTCTGGCTGCTTTCAAATCTTTGCTTTGTTTTTGATATCCTTCTCTGTGATATGATTAGTGAATTTTTCTTAAGATTCACTGGGCTTCTTGGACCTGATGATTGGTAACTATTTTGCAGTTCTAGAAACTTGCCTCTCCATTTTTTTAACTTGTTTTCTGAACCTCTGATTAGATTTATTTTAGATCTCATTCTATCCTCTATACCTTCTAACCTCTCTGTCACATTTTCCTTAGCACTCTCTTTCTCTGTGCATCATTCTTACTAATTTATTCAACTTGTTCTTCAAGTTCTTATGTTCTTTCTTCAGTTGATTTTAAGCTACAGTTTTACAGTTTTTCAACTATTTCATTTTAGAAACTCTATTAAATTCTTTTACAAACCTATGGGAAATTTTTGATAATCTTTTAATCATCACAGTTTTGAAATTATTTTTATCTCTTTAAACATGTGAAACATATTCACTATCTTTCTATCCCAATATCTGCAGATTGTGGGTCTGATTCTATGGTTTGCTGTTTCTACAGACTCACACTTGTGATGGCCTGTTTTCGCATGTATCTAGTGTTTGTGAACAATTTCCTTTGCAATTTTATTTGTTCTTTGTAGTCTAAACTGTGTTCTTACAGGAAGGATTTGCAGGTTCACTAGGCAAGAGCTCTTTAGAATAACTTTTTTAGCTTGAGTTTCTTGGGCTTCAGCAGTAATGAAACATGCATGAAAATTGGCTTATGGTTAGGAATTATTGGGGGAAGATTAGAGACAAGGCTGAAAGATGCATGCATACCTATTGTTTCCCTCTCAGAAACCTTTTAAAACATATACCCATGTTTTAAATGAGTATATGAGGTGGTCATTTTTGGGAAGTCTCGATTATACCATATAACCTCCTGCCTTGTTTGGGCCCCAGGTTTGGTTTCCTTCCTTGCCATTTATACTCCAAGATCTAACCATCCAGGAATTAACAGACACCCCTTAGGCAAATAGTGGTCCCAGAGCTTGGATATCTATCTGGATTTGAGATATATCATGGCATACGGACTTTCCTTCTTTCTCATTCGCTTTTCCATGCATTAAAAAATATTTTCTATATTTTATTCAGCATTTTTTGGTGTTCTATTTGGAGACATCTTGTCTACCATAATGCTAGAATTAGAAATCCCCGTGGAACTGACTTTTCATTCATGGTGTCCACTGAGCGCTCCAATTTGCATAGGCTTGTATACCTAGCCAGATTGCAACACTATGGAAACCAAGATGACAACTTACAAATCCAATATCCGGCATTACTGGATCCATATCCTTTCTTTTTATGTTCTGACCATCTTAGATTAGTGATTTATTTTACAGTACATATTTATACATGTTCCATTTTGCTCTTTAATAGTACCAACTCTCCAATTCTTTCTTTGAGGAATAGATTCAGATTTCAAATCAGAAGAGCATGGGCAAATTCATCACTGTCTTGAATTTTTATCACCTTTCTGTGTGTGTGTGATTCATTCATTCATTCATTCATTCATTCATTCATTCATTCATTCTTCTATGAATATTTATTGTTTTGTACCAGGCACTTCTCTGGGCTTTGGGGATATAGAGGGGAATAAAACAAAATTCCCTCCCACATTCTAATGGGAGAAGGACAGTAGCTATGTCAGCAAATAAATAAATAAGGTAGTTTCAGGTAAATCAAGAAGACAATGAGACAGTAATGAGATAGAGAATGACTATGAGGAGGGCTTACAGCTAGAGGGGTCAGGAAAGGAGTCTGTGGGGATGATATTTGACTGAGATCTGCTGTCGATGATGAGGAAGCCTTGAACATATTTGGGGGTAGAACTTTCATGAAGGAGGAACAGCATGAGCAAAGAATCTGAGATAGGATTAGTTTAATTGTCTAAATCCTATCAGAGAAACCTAAAATCCCAGCAGGTGAAGATTAGCTTAGTGAATATTAATCTTAATGTATGACTTCTTAAAAATGTATTTATGAAATAAAAATAACCAGAGGATGCATTTAAATCATCAATCTCTCATTTTCAACTCTGAAATCAGTTAGCATCCCCACCCCCAACCCCCATTTCAGGAACTTCAAGCAGTTTGAGAATGCTTCTTTCCCTACTTCTCTAAGTGCATACTATGCAAGTTATAAAGGTTTTGTTTTGGACCTTCTAGTGATGCCTAAAAATAAGTGTAGCTTTGTGTATGGATAGAGTATTATAGTTTCTCTGCATAATTTGGTGTTTTGGTTTTTTTTCTTTTTCTAAGTAGTTAGAGGATCTAAACTTTCCAATTTGGGTATATTACTCTAATTTGTATATACCTGTAAGAGCTCACCTCTTTTTTATGTTGTGAAGACAAAAGTCACAATTAGGGGTAATCTCAGAGATAGCATTTGGAAATATCAGTCAATTTGCCAGTTGAGTGTTTCTTTCATTGGAAACAATAATAAACCCTGAATACATTCACAGTCTGTGTTTCCGATTTATGTACTACCCAATTAATGTCCTATTTAATCTGTTCACCTGTCGTTGCTTTGTTTTGAATTTCATGGCTCTGTTGTTTCGGTTTCTCTCTTGCATACATTTTCAGAGTGAGGCTGATCACTGCACTGTGTTTTTTTGGGGAAAGCTGGAGTACTATCTGAAATGCCTGAATAATGCAGAGGCAGTCCTGTAATTATTTTATTTTCTTCCCAGTTATTGATGACACATGCATGGGGTGCTTTCTCCATCAGGCTGGCTGGTCCCTCTACTATGGTATTAATGTCACTGCCAGGATGCTCTAAGTTACAGTTCGTTGGGCAACTCTAACATGGGGAAACAAGCATGTACTCTTTTATGTGTCGGCAATAGCCGTACACTGGCAGATGTTCTCATATGCTTGCTGATGTCATGACTGGGGCTCATATAAAGCCTGGGAAATTAAAAGAAAGGCAAAAATGTTAGCTGAGGCTCTAGAAGGAGAGATTATAGAGAAAGACAATAGGGTATTCTGAAAAAAGAGAGCCCACCAATCTATTAACTTTCCCTTTAGGTCTGATTTTTTAAAAAAAATGTGAGAAAATTCAATATTCAGATTGCTATCCTTTCCAAGCGCTCATTTTCAAAGTATAATGAATGAACAAAAGGTGCAAAAATAAATGAAAGTGGTCTTCTCCCTAGCCCCCCCATTAAAAAATGTGTATCCCTTTGTTTACTTGGTCAACCAATTATTTTAAATGCTGGGTTTCAAGGAAAAAGTCACTCTCTGGCAGAGACCTTACATGACAAGTTCCGTTCCACAGTGGATTAAAATGGTTGAGAAGAGATGCTAACATAACTTCAACTACAGCAGTGCGAACACACCACTGTAATAATTCATTTAGAATGATGACACCTGAGACCTAATTTAAAAGTCCTAGATGAATACCAGTCTCACATTCAACCCTGAGGGCTGCTGCAAACATACCTAAGAAAGTCTAAGAACCATAGTGAGTCTAATTGAATTGGACTTAAACGGACCATTGAGATGGCCTCACTGAGCTCAGGGGAATTCAGATTGTCTATACTGTATCAGAATCACAGCTTGAACTGAATAACTGGTTACATTCAATCATGTTACTGTAACTCATGCTTGAGGTAAAGGGGAAACCTTTTGCTATCAGCAAGACTGGATGGAAAACAATTTCAAATCACTTTAAACCCAGTTGGCAACTACTTTGCCAATTATGGAATCCAGTGGGAAAGGTGTGTGCGAGGGCTCAGGCCTAAATGATTTATGTCAGGCAACCGGGTCTCCTGAGGAATGCGGGAGAGTGTGCGGAGGAGGGGCACGTGGCTAATTATTTCTCCTAAGAATACTTCCGTGAGGTAATTTGTGCTTGCAGATGAGTCACGCTGCAGGCTGGATAAAAGGCAAGGTAAGCACTGAAATTCCTAAGATCCCATTTAGAGACAGATACAGGGGGAACCTAAGGATTCAATCTACTTCCTCATCTCTTCACTCGGAAACATTTTGAGATATAAAGTATAAAGAGCAAACTTACTTCTCTGCTCTAACGGGCAAGTTGGGATCAAAGAAAGTAATTTGTACAACAGATACTGCATTGGCTGCTTTCTAACACAGAATTATGAGCACAGATGATACACTCTAATTCCTCAGATGGATGATTGTGAATCTGGGGCCCTATATAATGACCCTCAGAAAATCCTCTTTTTTTTTTTTTCAGTCCTAATTTATTTTTGATGACTCTGGTTACAGAGATGAGAATGTCTGTACTGCCCAATGCCTTGTAAAAAGAGAATGTCACCTTTCCCTGGGGTTCATGGATGAAGCTGTCCAACTGAGAAATGAACCTGAAAGTTATCCCATGAGTATGGAGATCCCCCACACCCCCGAACAAAATAAAAGTGGTGATAAGAATTCCACTCTAGTAACTTGCAGTGGCAGCATAATGTTTCTCGAATAGTGTTCTTAGATCCTTTCATCATCTAATGTCTTTAATAATCTGAAAGAGATTGCTAATGTTATAATTATTTCAAATCCAGCACTGCAGCTCTTGTTAAAACCCCACTTGAATATGTTGGTACAAGGCTGGCATTCTCTTGTCTTCTCACCTTTCCTCTCTTTTAGCAGCTAATACAGTGGATTAAACTTTTGGGCTAGCTGGCAGCTCTGAGTATCTCTCTAAAGGTTTCCATCGTGCACATCCCTGGAAAACACTTCTGACCAATGAACCCCTAACTGCAAATGACACAGGCAAGCTTCATTGAAAATGACACCACTGGAGGGAAGCTTGCACTCATTTGGGATATTTCCTCACTGGGGAAAGAAGGCCATTTGAGCACTTACACCAAAGGGATGTTGTCATGTGGCATTTACTTTTCTAAGGCACTGAACAAAGCCGGGGAGGGGGTGGTTTGTGCTCCACCATGCTAACTGTGTGCTTAGCGGTGTGATGTCCAAATAAGAATCCCAGCAGGCCCCCAGGAGTTTGAGAAATAGGAGTCTTCCCAGTTCATCCTTATACAGGATGCTAAAGGTAGACATCAGACCATCTTAACTGAATCATGATCCAAGTCTAGAATCAATCTTGTTTAAGTGCAGACATCGTGACAAATGGCAGTTAAGCACCATCAGAAAGGGGAGAGAGGCACGGGAAGGACCCCTGGGGCTGGTGGCTGGGCCAGCTGGATTCTGATTCAAGGCTGCAACCAAAAATATGTGCTGGCTTTAGGTGCCTTTCCTCACTTCTTTGGATCTACTTCAGTTTCCTCTATAAAATGAGGGTGGTAAGACCCAATAGTCTAACCCAATGCAATAATTGTTCATTGAGTGTTTAGTTTGTACCAGATTTTGTGCTGGGCAGTGGGGAGGACATGAAAATAAGACAGACATGTGCTGTGCCCTTTTTGATTTTATAATCTAGCAAGTTAAACTGACATAAAACAAATTTTAAGGTGATACATTTTACTGACTGGGAAGTATACATACTAGGTATGAGAAGGCGTGACTGAGTTTAAAGAGCTTGGGAAGGAAAGTCATTTAGGTTGAGACTGAAGGATAAGGAGGAGCTGGCCAGGAAAAGATGGAGGTGGGATGAGGAGCATTTCAGACAGACAAATGGCGTTTGTGACGACTCTGCCATTAAAGAGAAGTTGGGTTTGGAGCCTGCAGGAGAGAGTGAAAATGTGTGCCAGGTGGTGGGTTGTACACAGCTAAGCTTTTGACCTTGTCCTGAGGGCATCAGAGAGCCAGGGGAAGCAGGGTGGGGCTGATGGTTTCTTACAGACACAGGCTTCTGTGGTCCTAGGGCCACGTGGTTGTTGGGGCCTCTCTAATCCACAATCCAGAGAGATTCAGAGGTTCAGGTGTAATCCAGAAAAGAGGACACAGAGCAGTGCTCCCTGGAAATCCCCTCTCCACTCTGCCATGCGTTGTGTGCAGGTGGGTTTGCAGACATGCAGGTAGGATTTGATGCTTTGGGTCTAGGCTTCCTGGGCTGAAATCAGCCTGGCTCAGCCTCAGAGCCAGGCTCTTCAGTTTCTGTTGGTCAAACCAGGAGGTTGTCAAGGAAATAAAGAGGTCGTGTCCTGTGCCCAGGGTTCCTCCCCAGGTAGGAAGATGGAGAACGGAGGCTTCAGATCTTCAGCCTCTTCTTGACCATCTCCCTTAGGGCAGGACTCCAGAGACTTCCGTCCGTGGCACTCTGGGGTGCAGAGGAGGTTGGCGGCGATTGAACCACATTTGGAGGGGTCCTCACAGTGCCCAGCGTCAGGTGGCATCCAACAGCAGTGATAACCATCTCAGGAGCTTCTCTTCTGTGAAAGTCTTGGCAGTGGGAGGAGGTGGGACAGGTATGCTCACTTTGCAGGCGAGGAAATGGGAGGTTCCAGAAGGTGGAACCTTATCTGCCGTTTTTATAGCTAGTAAGTCACAGAACCAAGAATCAAACCCAAATCAGACAAACTTCTAGATTCATACTTTGCAAACAAACCTCTGTTGCCTTGTGCAGAGCTTCTGCTGGATATTTGATGGGTGGGGTGCGAGAAAGGTGAATTTTAGTCTCCTCCTATGTTTGCCACTCTTTCCTGCCTTTGAGGAGGTATAACCCAGTCCTCAATCTCTGTAACAGCTCAGGTGGGAAACGGGTTCAGTGGTGGCCCCAGCATGGTGGGGATGGATATTTGCACTCTCCGGTCTCCTCACAGGCAGCACGAATCAGCTGAAGTTTGTCTCTGCTGCATCTGTGCAAAGAGTTAATTGTTCTTTGCCCCTTGGAAGAGATAGGCCATGGGATTGCTTCTGGAATTGTCCTTGTCTTTCTGGAAGAACAGAGGTGTGTCTTCATTTAGATAAGGCAACACCTGCCTTTGGCATCTATCCGTTTTCTGGTCTCCATAGTTAATTGCATGGGGCGGGTGGTGGCAACAAAAACCCTCACTCGAAACGAAGAGAGCAGAGAAAAGAATTACCTCCGTAACAAAGTACAAGGGTATCATTTCCCAGTTTTCTTGGGAACAACCCCCCTCCCCCAGAAAGTTACAGGTCCTCTTTAAATGTTCTAGAAATAATACACAGATGGAAAAAACAAAACCCTTTTCAATATTCCCTATTTGACAAAGAATGATTTAACAATAAATATTCAAAGGGGATTCAGGTTGAAAGCAAATATTGTCCATGGCACCAAAATTCCTTTGCACTTTTTTGTGGTTTGTGCTAATATTTTCCTTATAGAGTATCACCCCCAAAATTAATCTTATAAGAGTTATCCATTCAGAGATGAAATAAGTTACTGTGACACAGTAAGAGAAGTTTAGATTCTTTAAAATGTGTCTAACAAAAGGTTAATTATTTAATTTTTTTGGCAGAATCAATTTGATAACCTTGTTCACTGATCAATTATTTTGTTACAACTTCTTTTTTTTAAACTTAGAAACAGGGTTAAGAAACAATTTTGTGATATCCTAATGCTGGGCTAATTGGTCAAATCTGATAGTGTTTTCTCTTAAATATTTTAAATAGCATCACGTTCCCTTGGAGGGGTTAATATTTCAAATTATGTAAAAAAAAAAGCCCTGTTTACTTTAAGCTATGATAAAAAGTTCAGTCTGTCAGAAAACATTCGGACAAGTTTCCACTTTGGATTCCACATGTACTTATTTTCTCTGGATCGACGAATGGAGCTTGCTGCATTCCTAGGCAGGAAAGGCCAATTTGGCGGGGTGCAAAAACCTGCCAGTCCTGATATTTCTCCCTCATCTTTTGGATTAAGCATATATTCATTTTTCCAGTTTAAAATATGCTGAGGAATTGATTTGTCATTCTAACTCACTAATTCATTGGCAGGAGTCAGGTTGTCAGATCCTCTGGATGGTACATGGCAAGGCTAGAGAGCAAGGCTTGAGGGCCAGGCAGAAGCTCTGATGGTGGAAGACGAAGCGGAAGGTTGGACTGCTGGGCCGGTGGCCAGGGACGGTTCTTCCCTCCTTCCTCCCTCTCCTTCTCCTTCCTTTCTTTCTCTCCTTTCCTCACTTCTTTTCCCTCCCTCCCTTTCTCCTCCCCTCCTTTCTTCCTCCTTCCCCTCCCCCTCTCCCATCTCACTGCTTTCTTCCTCCAGCTCTCCTTCCTCCCTTCCCTCCCTCCAGTCATTGATTCATCCAGCACTTATGAAATATGTCTCAGGCTTGATACTGGGCTCTAGGAATCCAGAGACAGCGAAGCCAAAGTCTGGGCCCTCTGCGCCGTCTCGGTCGGGCGCCACGGAGCTCGGCAGAGGGAGAACGCCCGACGGAGAGCGGAGAGTGGCGTGGAAGCTCAGGACCCAGCCACCGCCCTGGTCTTCCTGGGACCGCCTGGCCTCCACATCTCCACAAGGGCAGAGAGGAGCCTGACATGCCCTCTCCTGGGCGCAGGGAGTTCCAAGGTCAAATGTGCCCTGTTCCCAAATGCCTGCCCCCCTGGAAACAGACACCTTTGGAGGCTGGTCCTGGCTGTGCCACCACCCGCTGTGTGGCTGCAGTCACATCACACCACCACCCTAGGCCCAGGTTGGGTACAACCAACCTTGGATTGAAGGTTCTTGGGGCCTTTCTGGCCTCAGAGTGCGACGGTTTAGAGGGAAAACAGTGGCGTGTTACTGTACTCACACTGCCTCAGATCCCACGATCTGGTAACTGTGCTGGCAGTAGTTTGAAAATCTTGCTTGTTGAAACCCAGTTTCATAATTTACTTGCTTCACTTCCAAAGAGCCAGGGCATTTTATTTGCTACCCACTGCTTAATTGTGGCAACTCTCTGCACAATTAAGGTCTTATTGGGGAAGAAAAGGCTTTGATCACCTTTAACAACTCTCGGAAATCCCTCTAAGTGCCTCTGCTAATTCTCACCTCTTTTAATAGCGTTGATATGTTCAGTCACCCTTGTCCCACCCGCTCACAGACCCTGCCTATCGGTCCCCAGGCAGAGATGTTCACTGACTTAATTATCTTGGAAGCTATTGTTAAAATAATATCTGCTGTATCAATAGCATTGGGTGTCCAAGTGCAGCTTGTGGGGAGTGAACAGAACTGGGAATGTGGAGTCCGGAGCCTCCTTCCAATAACCCCAGAGCATAAGGGCTTCCTTCCCCTTTGTGCGGTGGTGGCAGTGGAGGGAGAGCCCAGCTCTGTTTCCCAGCCTAATGCATATCAGAGAACACATCTTGCCCAGACTCATGACCCTTTCAGGGACACAGGAGAGACTTGGTAGGGCACACCTAGCGCGCATGAGCGCTGCGCATGGGCCAGCTCCACACCGGTCAAGGAGGCCCGGGGTTTGAACCGTGGACCTCCCATGTGGTACATCCATACACAAAGCTATTGATTTTTGGATATTTTTTTACATGTCAAATTCGTGAGCTTTCTAAGTTATGGCTAATCTTTTTTTTTCCATTTGATTCTCTTAGGTTTTCTAGTCATACAACTGTATCATCTGCAAATAATGGCAACTGCGTCTTCCTCATTAATTGTTTGTGTGTGTAATTTCTTTCTCTTCTCTAATTGTTTTAGTTAATGCCTGTAGAACAATGTTAATTAATAGTAGTGATAATGGGCATTTTCATTTTGTTTCTGCTTTAAAAGGATTAATCATTTTTTTTTCCCATTATGGATATTAGCAGTTTTTGGCTCTAGATAAAACTATTCTCTATTGCATTCCACTCTGCTGCACTCTACTATAGTGGCCTGCCCCTGACATTTATGAGAACTGGGACAAGAATCCAAATGGAGGCCCACATGAAAAATCTGTAAATATTTTAAAGTTATTAATCAAACTAAATATTGTGAAGTAAAATAATTCCATCTGCTTATCATGACAAATATTCTTCAAAAAAGATCTGGAAGCCAGGTTTAAATATAGAATTTCAGGACTCTTCAGAGCTTGTGCTGGAATGGAATCCAGGGGAAATCAAGCCTGCTTAGTCTGTTCCCTTTTTCACATGACTGCCAGCTTTGCCCCAGTGGAGGGGCTGAATGCTCAGCCTGTGTGCTGAACACCCCAGCTAAGCTCCCGAGTTCTGATTTCACCCCTTGTAAACAGCGACCCTTTGGCTTCCCTAGGGCTGGGGGCGCACATGCTGTGGTGTGGTATGATCTGCCACTGGAGGAGGAGCTCAGGGAAGAGACTGTGCTCACCTGGAAGTGGCCTGGGGCTATTTGGACAGCGTTTCTGTGGTCCTGCATACCCTGAAGGTGGGCCAGTAGTGGGCGTGGGGGCTGTGGGCTCCAAAGCATGGGGCCGAGGAAAAGGGTGGTACTGAACCCACCTGAATATGTTAAAAATCACTGTAAGGATGAAATTGAATACTCCTCTTCTTACTTGTCTTTATCAGTAATGGATGCTGAATGTTATCAAATGGGGTCTCAGAATTTGATATAATTTTATCATTCCCTCCTTTGTTCTAGTAACGTGATTCTTTATATGAATAGATTTCCTACTATTGAATTGTCTTTGCATTATTGATATGAACCCCACTTGGCTTTGGTGCATTTTAATTTCATAAAGCCGTGTTTAAAAAGAATTAGTGGAAATCCAACAAATCTACCTTAAAATACTAGACAACAAAAGTATTAACATCTGTGAGAAAGCTATTTCAGTCAGCTGAGATAATATTCAGAAATATACCATGGGAATCTTGTTTTAATGTGTTTTTATTTTATTTTCCATCATGAGGAGAGCAGGTATTAAGAGGAAGTGAAGGCATAAGGGGTTTTTATCCCCTTCTGCAACCAGTTTGGGGACAAGCACTTTTACCTTATGAAAAATCAAACAAGTTGCCACTTTGGGACCAAGGGGTGACATCTCACTTGCCAATGAGGAATCTGCTTGGTGTCAGTAATGTTCTGAACAGGAGAGCAAACTGACTAGACCATAACAAACCTAACGCGCTGGAAAAGTGAGCCTCTTTTTAAACTTAAAATTGCAGTAATGATCAACAAAATTTTATACATTGATTTCTCCCTTTATTTTATAGTATATTCTTACCCATATTGATGTAGGCTATGGGTGGGGGGCTGTTCATCTCTTCGTAGATAACCCAAGCTGTATGTGTCCTGAGCTGTGCATGTGGGACAGTGAGAACTGCAGCCCTGTCCTTGGTAACCATGACAACAACTCCAGTCCCAGAAAAACAGTTTAGCAATGCAAACTCTATAAACTTTAAATATTCAGGGGAAATGCAAACAAAATGTGCTAAAAGTTTACCTAGAATGTATAAAGTCCACGCTAAAAGCTTACCTAGAATGTATGAAGTCCGTGCTAAAAGCTTGGGAGATATGTGTTAATTCAAATTTATTGAGCACTGAAACAAAAGATCATTTAACTCTTCCTCTGTATGAAAAGAACTCAAAAACCTCGTTCAGGGCTTGGGTTTTGAACAGAAAGCTCCCGAGTCTGACCAGCCGTGAATAAATTCCTTTCTCCTTCCCAAAATTATTATTTTGAGTCCTGGCCTTTTCATACGCAAATAGTTGAATCTCTCTTGACGTCTACAACATCTGGGGGTCATCTGGGATTTGCAAATGAAGGCCAGAGAAGTAGCATTTTGCTACCCCTTCCAGATCTCTGAGGAAGCCTGGAGGACTCAAGGTGAACCCCAAATCCGGGCACCCCTGGATTAAATTTAGTCCAGAAAAGATGTGGGCTCCATTGGAATCTTCCTGATGAAAATCGAGGGACAATGGAAGGTCTGGAAAAAAATTCTGGGAACGAAAAAGACTCCAAACTCGGAAAAAGGTAAGACTCCCTGGGGAGCATAGTGTCAGGGAAAACTCTAGCTTTAATTGCTAGGAGGGGAGCCCAATCACCTCCCAGGGGGCCCCATTATCTCCAGAAATTCTGGGGGAAGCCATTTCCTCCAGGTCTGAACGGAAAGGGAAAAAAAGGGGGAAAAAGCCTGGTGTTTGGGTTTGTGTAACTGCATGTTAGCATCTGGTTCTGGTCTTGTCTCCACTGAAGTAGTGAAGGCTTGATTATAATAAGAAAGGATATTTATAGGTTTGAGTCCTAATATCCTGGAACTTGGTCTGGATTTTGAGAAACTTGGTCACAGGAAAACGAATTGGCTTTTTAGTGAAGCTTGGTCTGGGTGTAAAGTTAAACAGTGAAAAGGTCTAGCCAGAATCTTTGTTATAGTGCTGAATTGCAGATGAATTTGCTTTATAGACAGCAAGCGTAAGCAGAAGATCCTGTTCAGATGTTAATGTTAAGTGTTCTCTTTTTCTAAATTTTATAATGGCTGCAGGGACAGCCGTGCTGAAGAAAATATATATAAAAATTGTGAGTCAGATTGATAAGTTTTGTGCTTCTGTCTGTCTGCTAAATGCTGGTGTTAAGATTGTATAATTATGTAAAGTGGTAAAATTTGGTTAAGCTGGAACCCTCCCTTGCCATTGGCAAAGGAGTGAATTAATTGTAGTTTATAAAGCAATAAAGCAAAACTGTGGCATTTGAATGTGTGTGCACATGCTCTGCTGTCTTGCCTCTCTGGGTCTATCCCATTTTCTGGAGCTCAGGGATTGTCTGTGTCTGTGTCCACACCATGCATCCAAGTTCATTAAAACTAGCCCAGTCAGGGTAGCTGATGGAACCAGTAACTTAAATCATAGCCCTGCAATGGGGCCCCTGGGAAAGGCACTGAATTTGAAAAGTTCTTTAAAGCCATTTTAGCAGCCTGGAACTTGCTACCATCACCTTCTTTCCCCTCCTCCCTTTAGGAAGATGCAAAACAAAAGAAGAGAGTTGGGAAGGGGCAGCGGCTTGCCCCTTTCTATTGAGTCCATGCTTTCTATTCATAAGCCACATTCCTATTTAATTGCTATGTCCCCGACTGCCTGGAAGGGTGGAGGAAAAGGGGGGCACCAAGCAATACCAGAATAAATGCACTTAAATTTCCTCCCTAAAGCATTGAAGGCCAAAATAAATTGACTTCTGCCCATTTTCTGATTTTCTGAATCTCTCTCTTTGTAAGTCTACATAGAAATGCTTTGAACTGTTTTAAAGCTGTAAATTTGCCTAAAGGAAGGAAGCTATTGCTTGAAAAAAATAAACCTCAAACTTCTCAGTTTAAACTCAATTGTGCCTATAAAAAGTCTAAATAGTAATTGAAATAAGAGCTCATGTGCCATCAGTTAGGGTCAGGGAGTTCCTTAAAATGCTAACATAAGGAATTCCTCTGTATTAATCTGTGCTTAACTTTGTGTTCAACTTTAAAATCTGTATTTGGATTTTGTCAGTCTGCTTACACCTAAGAAATCATGGTAAAAGGTAACTTAAAAATGAATCTTTAAATGCCAATACTGTCTTGCCGATGAATTAAATGCATAACCTGCAGATGAAATTTGTTCAGGTACTAGGAAAAACAGGAAAGCTTTGCAGGGTTGTTACTATTAAGGTTCTTGTATCTTAATTAATAAAGGTATCCAGTTCATCTTAAAGTAAAACATACTAAAAACTGTAACTAAGAATTAAAATCATTGTATAAGTACCTTTATATATATATATATATAAATTATAACTAAAGCTATTACAACAGAGTAAATGTGGCCTGGATTTCAGCTATTGTAATGGTGATATTGAATTAATTTGCCTCTATTTATGGCTACTTTGAGTTTATATAATGCTTACTGTAATAGTGGTGGTTATTACTCAAACTTATCCAATAGTTATTTTATAACTAATTTCACCCCTGGTCTTCAACTATTGTGATGGTAATTATAAGCTGTGTTTGCATTGCCTTTACTTACAGTTCCCACGGTCTGGCCCACCATTAACAAACTAACATAATAATTAAACTTTAAAACATATAGTTAAATTAAAAAGGGGGCTTTTTATGCATACCACTTTTGTGCCATTCTAAATATTTTTAGTCTTCTCATTTCCTCTTTACCCTTTTAAAGAAAAAACTGTCTTTTTCCTTGACCTTTAAAATGATATGAATTGGGAAGTGGACTTGGCCCAGTGGTTAGGGCATCCATCTACCACATGGGAGGTCTGCGGTTCAAACCCCGGGCCTCCTTGACCCATGTGGAGCTGGCCCATGCGCAGTGCTGATGCGTACAAAGAGTGCCGTACCACACAGGGGTGTCCCTGCATAGGGGAGCCCCATGTGCAAGGAGTGCTCCCCATAAGGAGAGCCACCCAGTGAGAAAGAAAGTGCAGCCTGCCCAGGAATGGCACCGCACACACGGAGAGCTGACACAACAAGATGACGCAACAAAAAGAAATACAGATTCCTGTGCTGCTGACAACAACAGAAGTGGACAAAGAAAAACATACAGCAAATAGACAGAGAATAGACAACTGGGGTGAGGGTGGGGGAGAAATAAATAATAAATCTGAAAAAAAAAATAAGATGATATAAATTAATTCTGATTGGCTATTTCCACCAGAAATCAGAAATAACTGTTGCCAGGTTTTCCAGGAGTAAGCAATACTCTTCCTAGGGTACCAGGCCTTACTGAACAATTGGCCCCCCGCCCCCCCCATTGTTCAGGCTGTCTCAAAGAAGAAAAATGAGTAAAAGCTACCTGGTTTCTGGTTTCTTTCCAGTCTAAGCAAAAGCCCAAATGCTTGCCAGGTTCCCTCCAAACAGCAATGTAACTAGGAAAGTCAGTGAGGGAACTATATTTTAAATTAAAAAGGTTTTAAATGGTATTTCTGTATTAAACCGTTCATGTCTGCCTATATGCTAAAGTTAAATATGCAGTTATATATAAGTAATACATATTTCTAAAACCTAAATTAAACTAAATGGTACAAAAGGTCATGTAAAAAAATCTAAATACAGAACTGTTAAAAACCTGTGAGATCCTTATTAAATTATAATTAAAACAGGTTAAATAATTGCATATTTAAGTAAATGGTAATGAAAAGATACCTTGATTCTACTGGGAATCTTCCATTTTCATTTTAACAATGAAAAATAGTTTTTTTCTTCTACTACTAAGGTAAAATACCTACTAATATCTTCATGGTAAAATTGTAAAAGTAAGCAAAGCCATTTAATATGTAACACATTGCATTGTTTAAATGTTTAAATGTTTAAATGTTTAAAAGGTATATAAAAATCAAAAGATAAACTTCAACGTTGTCAAACTCTCTTGTGCATTCAAACCAGGCCTTGAATACATTACAGGTTGCCTCTCCATATGAGTTATTGGCTAGGCTGGTCACTTATCCACCAAACAATAAAAATATATACTACATCACGTCTCTGGTTGTGTTTCGGAAGTTGATGGAAACTACATTGCAGTTTCAAACTCCTGCAGCAGCCACTGATGGCTTGGTACAGCCAAGTTTACGATGGATATTGCCTCCATACTGGCCATAGAGCACTATGCACCAGGCCAGTAAAATACTGGAAACTACCTTCTTAGCTTCTCTCTAGGATTGATGATTCTGTGACTTGCTCACTGTGTGAAGAACATACCAAGTGGAGCCATAATCATCAGAGTATCATAAGTAAAACTTAAATACAAATTGGCATTATGGTCTGTTCCCATGGAGAGAGAACATATAAAGTATTACAAACCTGAAACTTAAAACTATTTTACTTTATTTTTTTAAAGTTATTTCTCTCCCCTTCCCTCCCTCCCCCCAGTTGTCTGCTCTCTGTGTCCATTTGCTGTGTGTTCTTCTGTGACTGCTTCTATCCTTATCAGCAGCACCGGGAATCTGTGTTTCTTTTGTTGCATCATCTTGTTGTGTCAGCTCTCCGTGCGTGCGGCGCCATTCTTAGGCAGGCTGCACTTTCTTTCGCACTGGGCGGCTCTCCTTATGGGGTGCACCCCTTGCTTATGGGGCTTCCCTGCACGGGGACACCCCTGCGTGGCACGGCACTCCTTGTGCACATCAGCACTGCACATGGGCCAGCTCCACATGGGTCAAGGAGACCCGGGGTTTGAACCGTGGACCTCCCATGTGGTAGGCGGACGCCCTATCCATTGGGTCAAGTCTGCTTCCCAAGAACTTCTTCTGAAAACAGGACAAACCTCAGATTTTACTCAGGAACTTTGTCTTTGGGCCCTCACTGGGAAATTGATAAGTGGGATAATCAATCAAAACAACAAACAGCCACCCACCTCATAACTCCAACAATAATTATGCCAAAGCTTAGCAAGTTAAGCTGGCATAAAGGATGGAAATGATGTAGGCTATGGGTGGGGGGCTGTTTGTCTCTTCGTAGGTAACCTGAGCTGTATGTTTCCTGAGCTGTGCATGTGGGACAGTGAGAACTGTAGCTCTGCCCTTGGTGACCATGACAACAACTCCAGTTCCAGAAAAACAGTTTAGCAATGCAAACTCTATAAACTTTTAAATATTCAGGGAAAATGCAAACCAAATGTGCTAAAAGCTTACCTAGAATGTATAAAGTCCATGCTAAAAGCTTACCTAGGATGTGGGAGATATGTATTAATTCAAACTTATTGAGCATTGAAAGAAAAGATCATTTAACTCTTCCTCTGTGTAAAAAGAACTCGAAAATCTTGTTCAGGGCTTGGGTTTTGAACAGAAAGCTCCCGAGTCTGGCCGGCCGTGAATAAATTCCTTTTTCCTTCTCAAAATTATTATGAGTCCTGGCCCTACCATATGCAAATACTTGAACCTCTCTCGACCTCTACAACAATATGAGGAACTCATTTAAAAAGAATTCCAAAAAACAATCCTGGTCCAATAACCTGTGACATGTCAGCAGTCTTGTTAACCCCATTTATTATGCATGAAAAATATAATCAGCCTCAAGTCAGTAGAAGAGTTTTGCCACCACTTTCTTTAACTGTCTCATTTTGAAGAGACTATTAGGACTTTGTTGTTCCTCCTCCTCTTCCTTTTTCTTCTCTTTTTTTATTGTCTTTTATGTTTCTGGCTACTAATTTATTCATTATCTTCTTCCCTAGGTCTTTCCTGTTGTTTTGAGAAGAAATTAGGTTTCTGATGATGATGATAGATTAGGATGGAAGTGCTTGCCCAGTTTGCCCTACAGGACACTGTGTGGCACCTAGTCGATAACTGATAAATATATTTTGAATAAATAAAATTTCAAATATATTTTCTCCATAAATATTCACCACTTTTTTTCCTGCTTTTCAACACAATCTCCCATAGCAAAGAAAATTCTTCAAACTTTATCTTTGCCAGGATAATTAAAGAAATGTTTGCCTCTCACCTAGAGTAAGTGTAGGGTATAAGTCTGATTTTCTGACCCCTACTTAAGAATTTCCTGGGGATACTTGTTAAACATTCGGACTCTCAAACCATACCCCAAATCCAGCCATGAGATCTCTGGAGTGGAACAGGGGACATCTGTAAATGTGAGAACTTCCCTTGGTGAGTCTTTCTGCAAACCCCAGTTTGGGGCTGGGAAGTCCCAGAATTAATCTCCAGATTTGGGGCACCCAACAGTTAAGATTTGGGCTGCAGCAGCTCAAGCTCTCCATCATTCCGTTTGCCCATTTTGGCTTCCCATCATGCCTTTTGTCCATTTGTATTTCTCAGACTTGTTTTCTTTGAGCAGTGAGATATAAGAAATGTTCTTATATATGATTCTAGTTAACTTCCCCATGTTTTATTACCAATACTTTGACATAGTATACAGCTGAATAAATGTTCTGTAGGTGAAAACTGAATGGGATCAAGCTCTTTGCCTGACTCATCCCCACTCTGATTTTAGTAGTAAAACCACAGGACTATGATGCCAGTTGATATGGAATAGCTCTGTCCTCCAGCAGCAGCACTATACTGAAATGTTAGGCTGATGTGTGTATTAGTCAGGATTCTCTAGGGAAACAAAATCAACAGGGGATATCTGTCAATAATGTGAGATTTTAAGAGTCTCTCACATGACCATGGGGATGCACAAGTCCAGGTTCTGCAGGCAGGCTGCAACCAGGGGCTCTGATGAAAGCCCAAGGAAGGTCCTTGAATTTCTGGGAGATGTTGTCTGTCCAAAGATGAGCTGGGAAATTCTCTCTGAATGCTGAAATCACTTCCCCTTGTAAGGCATTCAACTGATTGGAAAAAAAGTCACTCATTGCTGACAGCAGAATCTCCCTGGTTGATCGTAGATGTAATTGGCTATCTACGCAGTAAATTCACTGATGACTAAAGCCCATAAATGTCCTTGTATTACAATTAGCCCAGTGCTTGCTTGGCTAAACCACTGGACACAATTACTTGGCCGAGCTGACACATTAGCCTAACCATCACAGTATGTATGCACTAAGGTTGTTGGATTTCCAGCAAAGAATAATTCTGAACCACTTTGTAGTTTATAAACACCATAATATTAAAAAATCATTTTAAGATTATGAAATGTTTAAGTACCATACACTCTTTTAGACATAATTGAGCAATCAAATTTTTCAAAGTGCTTGTTCCATTCTCTACCCAAAACCATTTTCCTCTCATCCTGTAGTGATAGAAAATTGCATTTCATAGTTCTTGGTTGTAACATCTTAGTTGTTGCTTTTATCTATTTTCCAGTGGGATGAAGTTTAAAAAACAAGCAATCTTCCTTTAATCATTGCTCTGATGGAATTTCTTTATCTTTATTATCAGTTGAACAAGTAATTTGCCCTAAATTATATGATTCCTTAAAGATTATTTTTGGGTGTAAAAAAACAAGCATAGTGTAAATGAATTTAGGCCTTGAAGACAAGTAGGTTTCTTTACAGAGATCACATGTAGATATCTTCGTAAATACCTTTGTTATTCATGAAAGCAATACATGTTCAGTAAAGGGTTTTGGAAAATACAGAAAAGCTTAAAGAACCAAATAAAAATTATCCACCGATAGTTCTATTTACACCAATAAATGGGAAGAAGACAGAGGAAAAAAGATAACACGTTAACTGAGTACCTGGTAGGCGTTGTGTTATTCGGGTTTATATATGCTGTCCCATTTAACCTGTCCAACCGTCTTACATGATAGATATTATTACCCTCTCCATTTCACAGAGGATGAAATTCGAAGCTCAGAGACAGCAGTTAAACTTGCTTGGGTTGAACCATCTACTCAATGCAGAGCTGGGTCTGCTCAAGGTTAAAGTTAAATCACTAACCACACTGATTTGACTTTAAGTCTGCTCTGCCTAGCACAGGCACTCGAAGAAGAGATGTTCCTTTGCATACATGAGAAAGTAGTTACAAATTTCACTTTGGTACGTTTACCGTGGTGGGTGAGTATGGTCTGAGGAGAAGCTAGGGTCTCGTTGTGCACTGTGACTTGCTACAGTGACTTGAAGGATGCTTAAGGGAACTGCTCCTTGGTGGGGAAATGAAGCCTTGCACCGACAGCCTTCTAAGGAAAAGGAAAGAGTTATTTGACTGACTTCTGTTCTGCCTCAATGCAGGAGTCAGAGGTGGAGATAGAAATGAAAGCAAAACCTACCACTGTGTTTTAAAAAAAGTGATTCCAGATGGAAAGATAAAATGATGAATATTGTTTTCTGAAAATTCGTTTAAAAACTCATTTTTCTTCTGCGCTGGCTTCCAAGTTTGCCCCAGGCAAAACATTCTTCGGTTTAAAGAGAAGCACTAAAGTTAGGGGAAAGGCCATGTGGCCGGCGTGGCGGGGCCCGCTGTGGGGCGCTGTGGGCGCTGTGGGGAGTGGTGGGGAGGAGGTAGGCTCCTGGCACTTGTGTTTCCAGTCTGCGCCCTCATGCTCATCCCCTGGCGGGGAGGCCCAGGAGGAGGTGTGCGATGAAAAACATACCGTAGGTTTGCCTTCCTTGCAAGTACAGAGAATATTGCTTTTCCCACTTGGTTCCCTGAATGTCGTGCCTCCTCTTTCTGGGTTTGCACTGGGAAGGAGGAGTGGTGGAAGCCGGCCAGATTCTCTGTGCAACCACCGCCTCCTGAAATGCTGCTCCCGCTCACCCAGCTGTCTAGCCCCGACCGCCCGGGGGCTTGGTGGGAAGTGGTGGTGGTGGATGCCTATGTCCCTGCCAATGCCAGGCTCCGTGAGGTTGGGTGGCCTGGCAGTCTTAAGCCTCCCCCTTGCCTCTGCCTCTCTTGCCTCTCCCTGGGCTGTGGCAGAATGCAGGCTCCCCTGGTGCCAAATGGTAAAGAAGGCAAAAGTGACTTTCAGTGCACCCAGGCTTTATTTTTCCCATATTCCTTTCTTTTTTCTCAAGGCCCACATATGCTGACTATTTATTCTTATTGAACTTTCTTTTGCTTCCCTTATATTAGACTTTCCCCAAGTTGGGTGCATATACCTTTGTGGTATAGGGATGATCTTTTAGCTGGTATTTGAACAAATATTGTTTACTTGAATAGTTATATAATTTAATGTATTTGCCAAAAAAAATAAGACTTGAGAAAATCCTGATTTTTAATGGACATTATTACATAGGATGTTGTTTCAGGTGGAGGTAAATACTGAGCTGCTATAACAAACACAGCCTCCAAATATAGCATGTGCTACAAGAGAGAGTTTTGTTTCTCTTCCTTGTAGCTGCCTGGAACTTGGGACCATGAACCCATGGAAAGACGTGGATTCTTTCCATTTTGCTGCTTTGCCATCCTCTAGCATGTGCTCCTCTGTGGGATTAAAGCTGCTTCACTGCCATGCTTTTTCTAGATTGTCGGAAGTGGGAAAGGGAGGAAGTCTGTGGGAAGGTGTTTCCTTTCAAAGTGGAAGTTGCATGTATCACTTCTGCTCCCATTCTGATGTCAAATACTGTACCTAGATGCAAGGCAGACTGGGTGGCCTGGTACCCAGTCAGAACCCCATGCTGTGGGGGTGGTCTATTGCCCTAAAGAAAAGAGGCAGAATGGAAACTAGGGAAGAGTTGGCAACCTCTGCTGCAGGTTAAAAGGTTAAAGATGAATTTAGAGAAATCTAATAGGTAACTAATAGTACAGATTGTGCACAGATGGAGCAAAAATTGCAAAGAAGGTAGGAGAATGACTGAGGCTTAGAAAGTACTGCTTGTGAGGGGTGGATTAGGCTTAAAGTCTTCCTTCTGTTAAGGGTATTTGCTTTTAAATAAAACTTTAAGTGATGTATACTAGAAAGAATGTTGGTCTTGTTCCAATTGTTATGCATCCTAGTTCTGATTCTGCCCATGACCTAATTTTGACTTTGGGTAAACCATAATTTCTTCTTGTAGCATAATCTCTAAAAGCAAGGTATTGGGTGAATGTTGAGGTCCCTACTATTAAAGTTTTTGTGAGTCTCATGGTAGACCTATATCCTTAACAACTTATAAAAGTGATATTTTTAAATGTAGTAGAGGAACAGTTATCCCAGTACCCCAGAAATCTCTCATCTAGGTGATTGCACTTTTTCTCTCACAATGATGAGGGGCTTTGCGTTTGTGAATTTATGCCTCCTCAGCCACATGCCCAGCCTGCTCCTTTCTGCCTATCCACCTACCCACAGTGTGGTCCCAAAGGGATATCCCTCCAGAGGACACTGCTGGGAAGCTATGGTCTATTCCATTCTCCCAAGGTCAGTTATATAGAAATCCTGGGCTCCAGTTTTACTCTCCCCTTGGATGCTGTGTGACCTTCCTTTTGCTATTCAGCCCAGAGAGGTTCCCAGCAGTGTGGGTGGCCAAGGCATGCGTGCCACACGGCTGCCCACCGAGAGGATGACTTCCCTGCATTTGACAATAAAGTTTCTTTTGCTCCAAGAATTTCACTGGCTTGGGAATTTGCTCTCTCTGCTTCTTGCCTGCTCTTGGAAATTCTTTTCTCAAATAGATCAAATGGAGCTAATTTGGGATTGATTGAGAACCTTATAAAACAACACATAGAAACAAGTTGTTCAATTCAATTCAAGAAGCATGCAATGAACTAAAATGGTGTCTAGCACTATTTTAGGCTTTCCAGGATACAGAGAGAAACAACACATGGTCCCTGCCCTCAAGCTGCTCATGTATCTTTCCAAGATAGTTTAGAAATAGTTTGTCTTGAGACAACAAAATTGACCAGTAATATTTTCCAGAGTGTTTTAAGTAGCTCTTGATTTCTAGAGAAACTTAGAAAGATTTAATGGATTGCTTTAAAGTGGTATTAAGACTTTAAATGTGTTTATGAACTTGCTGAATATTTTTCTAAATTATAATGATGTCAAAGAACTTTGGAACCAAATATGTTTCTACCCTTCTTATGCATAAAACTTCATTCTAGAATGATCAAGGATCACAGCATAAAAATGACTATAAATGCTATCATCTGTAGGCATATATTTAAAATTCAACTCTTTCCATCATCCAGGAAAAAAAGGAAGAATGCCACCATAACATTCAAAGTTATCCTCAAGGTCTTAACAATAGGGCCACACTATTATTGTTCTCAAAATAACGAGAATAGTAATAGAAAAGGAGGCAGCTTTTTTTGTTGGTTAAAATAATTATGGACTTGAACCAGATTGTCTGGGTTTGAATCCTAACCCTACCATTTACTACCCATGTGGCCTTAGGCATGTTACATAACAGCTTTGTGCCTCAGTTTCCTCACCTATAAAATGGGGATAGTAACTCTTAGGGTTGTTATAAGAAAACTAAGTTAATATTTCTAAAGCATTCAGATCAATGCCTGGCATGTATTAAATTCTGGCGAAGTATTTATTAAATAAATAAACGAATATAACATTTCAAATCCCATTCATATAGATTATTGAGTGTAAACGAGTTTCAATTTCTTACTATTTGTTTGTGTATAGTATATGCATAAGTTTATATTTAAAACTTTATCTTTTGATCAAGGTGGTGCCAGTTAATTTACATATGTAAAGTTCTTGTGACTTTTTTTTAAAGATTTATTTTTTCTTTATTTCTCTCCCTTTCCCCCTCCCCCAGTTGTCTGTTCTCTGTGTCCATTTGCTGTGTGTTCTTCTTTGTCCACTTCTATTGTTGTCAGCGGCACAGGAATCTATGTTTCTTTTTGTTGCGTCATCTTGCTGTGTCAGCTCTGTGTGTGTGGTGCCATTCCTGGGCAGGCTGCACTTTCTTTCGGACTGGGCGGCTCTCCTTACGGGGTGCACTCCTTGAGCATGGGGCTCCCCTACGTGGGGGATACCCCTGTGTGGCATGGCACTCCTTGTGCACATCAGCACTGCGCATGGGCCAGCTCCACATGGGTCAAGGAGGCCCGGGGTTTGAACCGCGGACCTCCCATGTGGTAGACGGATGCCCTAACCACTGGGCCAAGTCTGCGTCCCTCTTGTGACTTTTCTCTTCCACTGATTGATTGGTTGATGCAGCTAACATTTGTTGACTGCTAACCACATGGAAACCACTGCACTGACTTTGTCCGAGAATTTGGATATATAACAATCTTATTGTCTCTAAGGGAAGGAAAGAATTCCATCACTGTAGTCCAAGGTGAGAGTAACAAGTTCCTTGAAGACATAAATTAAAGTCTCTATGGCATTTCAAAAGATAGAAATTATTTCCAAATTTTAGAAGGCCTTATCAAAAAGAGCTGAGGCTTGAAGGGAGGACAGGATATATCTGTGTGGGGCAGGGTAGGATGGGGCAGGAAGGGATGTGGCGAGGTCAGTTCTGGACTTGTTGAGTTGGAAGTGCTTGTGGGACATTGGATGGACGTAGCCATAGGGATGTGGAAATGGGGGACTGAAACTTCTGAAAGAAGTCAGGGCAGGTGTAAATTGTGGGAGTCACCAGCTTAGAGGTAAGTGAGGAATGGAGGAAAGGGCTTTTTATGCATCTCTCCATCTGTCAGTCCTCTTCCCTGCCTTCTTCTCTTATCTCAGTCGTGGCATCCATGTTCTCTTATTATTCTGATCCTTCTGGCACAGATGTAATGGATTTCTTAACTAGTCTCATGAAGTTTTCATTGATGTTATGCTTTATCTTTGCATACTGAGAGAGGATGCTAGGGGAAGAAAGTGCTTAACTCAAAGAAGTGAAACAACGTTAGAATTTTAGACCATGTAGACTTTGATTGGGGGAAAAGGGTTTGGGTACTGGGTGAGGGTAGTGTCTTCCTTTATTCATTTGGAATGTACCTAATTAGAACCAATTATTCTGTTTTTGTGAATGTCCCTGGAGTTGGGAATGTTAACTTCCTCCACAGTTGGAAAGAGAAAATTTCCCTTTGTCTTGCTATGTGGTTCCACATAAAGTATTTCCCTACTGCCTTCAGGGTTAACTTTTGTCCCATTGAGAGGCTCCAAGGTCAAGTCTTTATTAAAACTGTAGGTAAACAGCACTCCCCTGCTTACCTCTGAACCTTACAGGGAAAATCTGCTTAAAAACACATGTACAGAAATAGAGAGACCCCAAATCATAACTGCTCCTCTGCATTTTCCCCATGCTTCTTCGGTCCCTCTTTTCCTTTGGGGTAGAATGAGTTGTGTACCCCACTTTGGACATGCTCTTGGTCTCAGTCCACCTTCCTGTGGGTGTGAACCCATTGTAAATAGGACCTTTGAAGATGCTATTTTTAGTTAAGGAAGGTGTGGCCCAACTGAATCAGGATGAGTCTTAATCCTATTACTGAAGACCTTATAAAAGGAAAGTCATGGGGGTAAGTTAATGCCAGATGGCAGCTGGGCATCAGCAGGAACCCGGAAGAGAAAGGAGAGGACAGGCCAGGTGATGGGAAAGCCAAGGAACCCAAGGGTTGCTCCTGACCTTGGGAAGAAGCAAGACTTCCAGTCTTCAAAATTGTGAGCCAATACATTCCTGTTGTTTAGGCCAACCCATTGTGTAGTATCTGTCATAACAGTTAGGAAACTAAGACATTCTTCTTCTCCTTCATTCTTTCATTCATTCCCCATGTATCAGTGAATCATTGTAAAAGCCCTGAATGGGGCTGTCAGGAATAACAGCTGTTTAAGGTGGGGCTTCTCCTTAAGGAGTTTGCAGTTTATTAGGTATGGTTGTCACTGATGCTTTACCAAATGGTTATGTCCTTTTTCGTACACACCATAGGAGAGTTGAGCATCCAGGTTGTTCCTATCCTACTTTTGAGGAAACAACTATTCAAGAAAATTCAAGTAATTTGTCTGTGTTCTTTCTGTTCAGATTTGTCTGCTTCTGAAGTCTATTCTATTGAGCCACCCTATGGTTAGGTGGTTAGGTATTTTGATAGGTAGAGTTATCGGGGAGGGAACAGTAAAGCTAAGGGTGGAAGGAAGAAAAAAGTGACAGATTTGTTTTGAAATCAGTTAATTAGATGAACTGAAGTCTGATGGAAGCAAGGCATGTGCGTCAGGAAAGAGTAGGAGGTGAGGCCCGAGTGTAGAGAGCCTTGTGTGCTGGGATGAGGAAATGGGGTTTCTTCAATCTCTACTGATCTTTTCTGACAAATGTTTCCTATTACATCCCAGTTTGCATTTATCAACTCTAAAGAGTGTCTCTCCCTTCCTGTTAAACGCGATTAAGATGAAATGGTCAAGAAATGTCAGAATGAGAGATCTACTTGAGCTATTCATTCTCCTACTCAGTACCCTGTAAGATTCTAGTGTTGGGGCAATAGCAAAGGCAGAGCTTAGCTGTTCTCCAGCAAAATTCTAGTGATGCCCGGAAAAAGTGGTGATTAATTAGTGGAATACCTCATTGGAGAGAACTTAGCATCCCCCTCTTTGGAGGACAGACTCCCATCTATCTTGAAGATTTTAACAATGAGGTTGTCTCATTATAGAAAATAGAATAGGAATCGGGCTGGGCAGAGGAAAAGAAAAGGCTCTAAAATACCAAGAATGTAATGAATTGCCTAGTCTGTTGTCATTAAGGAGGTAGACTAAACTGGTGAGAGATTTTTTTAAAAAAGCTTCTTCAGGAAGAAATATTGTGGAGAAACTGAGAGTCGTGTGATTGGACGGAGCAGGAGTTTTGGCATCTTGCTTGGAGCCTGCTGAGCTCTGAGGCATACGGCTGAAGGTCAAGGAGGGTATGCAACTAGATATGGATTAATAAACACACTGGAGTGTCTTACTGAGATAGTAATATTTGGATTATAAAACACTTTTAAAAACTATTTGAGCTCATGATTAATTGAGGCTCACAAATTTCCAGCAGTGAAATGTGTTTTACTGCAATCGCTATTAAGAGCTCCTATCAGCGATCGGATTCCTTGATTTCCCTAGTGAATTTTATAATCTAAATTAAACAGAGAATGGTATAAATTTTCCCTTTTTGGTAGCTGATTAAAACCAATATCATCTCAATATACTGTTACATGGTAGTTATATTTGACTCTATGGAACAATTTGTTATATATCTGATTGCTTCCAGTATTTTTATGAATTGATCATAAGCCAATTTGAAAACTTACTGATCTAAGATAAGTCCAGTAATAACAGAATATACTGCCTGTAAGAATTATTAATGAAATAAATCAGGATGCATGGCAATTAGCATCTCACCTTGTATAAATTATGTTGCCATGAGACTGTGAATCATTGTCTGTAACGTATTTCTGACTCCATATATAATCTGTGCCACTGGCTCCATCATGATTTCTAAGTGTGCCTGAGTAAGGAAAGATTTTCTGAACAAATTTCTTTCTTAAAAATTAAAAGAAAAGAAGCAAGAGAAAGAAGAGATTCATATATGTATACAATTGTAGAAATACCTAAAAGTGCCCTTCTATCTTTATTAGAAATGCTTTAGCTTCTGAATAAGCATCTGTGCTATTTTAGGTGTTAGAAGTTTATCTTTGCTAATGGAGAGTTCCCCGAGTTTCTCAAGGAAAAAAATCCTTGCACACAAACACCATACTCAATTCATTACAGAAGACTTGAGATGGAGGGAAAAAAATGACGAATATTTTCATTTCCCTACTCATAGCTGTCTTCTTGCATTACAGAGCAGGAACTGAACAGAGTGGAAACCAAAGAAAGAGTGCTTTGGGATGTTTTTTCATGCAATCATAAATTGGGACATAAAATCAAACCTTCTCAGAGGAATTGGGGGACTGTTTGTTTTGACCCTCCTTTCCTCCCTCCTCATAAGCACTGCCAGATTCTTTTGCATGGGCCGAGGAAATATGCTTTCCTTCAGTGTGCAAGAGAGAGTGGTATCTATTTCTCCTAAGTTGCCCCAGCAAGTTTTGGAGGGAAGAATTCCAGGGAAGAATTTTTATTCTCTGTGCAGGAGTTGGTTGGATTAACTTTATGGAGTGTCTGTGACAAACCACAGACCTGTGAGGTAGTGGATAATTAGGGGCTGTGGCTCTTTGGGGGTGTGTGCCGCTTACTTCTCCCTTTGCCGCTTAGTCCCCAGCCTCATGTGGTCCAGGTTCCCTTGTTTTCTTGCTGGTATCACTGAGGACTGCGGCTTCCCATCTCCCTACCTCCTAAACTAATACACAGCAATCTGAATAATAAGAATAATCCTTGGCTTTCAGATGTCACTGTGCTTCATACAGTCTAGTCATGCCCTTCATGGGAGCCTGTGAGGTAACTTTCACAAGTCCAGGTTTCCATTGTGAGGTACCATTCTGTGCCCAATCCTGCTGGTTCTGCAGGGTTTCTCTTTCTTGACACATGATCCATGTGTGGTGTGACAATTTTCATCTCCCTCTCCATTTTATTTCCCCCTACTCCCATCATGTCTGTGCAGTGATGTGGTAAGTTTATCAAGGGATCCAAACTCATGAAGGTTTTTGGGACTAGGCAATCCATCTAAACAATGACATATTACCCAGAGGTGTGAGTGGAGTGGGGTCAGTGATGGGGAAGTTCAAAGCAGGAATAAGGGTGAGAGGCGAAGGAATGTGTCCCGGGTGGCCAGGAGAACAGGAAAGTACCTGGAACTGGAACAGCACCCGAACTCTTGACTTTCAGAGAACTGGAAGTTTGTCAGGAGGTTGGGAAGGCTGTCCAGGGAGCCAGCAAACTTTATACATCATAAATTAAAAACAGCTCAAGTTAGATTGGGCAAAGGCCAATAAAGATCTTTTATATTTAGGGAAGAGACATAAAAGAGAGTCATGAAGTAGGGTTCATGGAGATAGAGGAAAGCAGATGCTGTCATGGAAATGAGGGAGGAGTGCATTTTGGAAATGTGAAATGGGTTTTCCATGGTATCAAAGATGACTGCTCTGTACGTGGATATGGGCCCCAATATAAGAAGAGACCCTGCCACTTGAAAAATTTGACCCTCACTGATAATCATATTATTAGGTGCTGTCTCAAATTCCATTTTTTTTTTTCCTGGAGGTACCAGTGATTGCATCTTGGACCTCGTACATGGGAAGCAGTGCTCAACCACTGAGCTACACATGCTCCAAAATTCTGTGTGTGTGTGTGGGGGGTGGTTTTAGGAGGTACTGGGGATTGAGCCCAGGACCTCATACATGGGAAGTAGGCACTCAACCAGTTGAGTAACACCTGCTCTCTCAATTACTTTAAAAAATTTTATTTTTTTTCCAAGAAGTTATTAGACAATATTTACTAGCCTAAAATGAACTCAGTTAATGAGTCTTATGTGCTTGTAGATATTATCTGTATACTCACACATATATGAATTTTGCATAATTTAACATAATTTAGTCATCATTCATGCAAGTATTCTTTTATTTAAAAGTAAGTATCAGGGGATACTGTATATTTATCAGCCCATCTATGTACCAAGCACTAATCTAAGAACTGGGGATAGAACGGTCACAAAGGGACAAGATTTCTGCCCTCCCAGAGCTCATATACTAGTGGAGAAGATAAGCTCTATAAAGATGAATTCTATGAAGAAAAGTCAAGCAGGTAAAAGGGATAGACAATGGCAGGGAATGTTATTTAGAAAGCATGGTCAAAAAAGTTCTCACTGAGAAGGGACATTTGAGCAGTGATCTAATGAACTGATTTCACAATTGCTAGTTTTGGGTGACATTGTAAAAAGCACTTAACCATTTTTAAGTGTAAAATTCAGTGTTGTTAATTACATTTACAATCTTGTGTAACCATCATAACTTTCCATTAATAACCATTTTTTGCCATCCCAAACAGAAATTCTTCCTAATAAGTAATAACTCTCCATTCCCTCTTCCATTCTAGCTGCATGGTAACCCCTAGTCTACTTTCTTTCTTTATGAATTTACTTGTTCTAGATATTTCATATGAGTGGAATCATACAACATTCGTTCTTTTGTGGCTGGCTTATTTCATTTGGTGTATTGCTTTGAAGGTTCATTAATGTCGTAGCATGTATCAGAACTTCATTTCTTTTAATGGCTGAATAATATTCCTTTGTATGTCTATACCACAAACTATTGTATGTCTATACCACAAACTATTGTTGATGGACACTTGGGTTGTTTCACCTTTTGATTACTGTGAATAATGCTGCTTTGAATATGGGTGTACAAGTATCTGTTTGAGTCCTTGCTTTTAGTTTTTGGGCTATATACCCGGTCATATGATAATTCTATGTTTAACTTTTTGAGGAACTGCCAAACTGTTTTCCATAGTGACTGTACCACTTAATACTCCCACCAGGAATGCACAAGAGTTCCAATTTTTGGAATAATATTTTGAACAACAATCTACTGCAGAGGGTAAGATGAATCTATGTGTGTATATATCCTACTTCTTTAAGCGCATGAGCTACCCACTCAGTCAGTGGTATCTCTGAAGTGCTGGAAGACTTTGGTGTTTGGGCATTTAACATACATGGACAAGCAAGCCCACGGAGTCGTGGATGGTGTGCACCTTTTTTAACTCTAGCCATCCCATTTTAATTTCCTCTGCTCTTTACTTTGGTCTCTCCACATTAATTCAGGTCATTCCCTGTTTAAAAAAACGAGACAAGAGAGTGTTTCAAAGAAAAATGTTCTCTATGAAATATTTAAACATGGTTAAAACTACCAGCAAGATGGCGTTGAATGTTTTATGTGATAACTGGTACTCTAGTCTTTGTTGCCCTCAGGCCAGAAGGGAAGAACAGTGGTGGAAAACCTAGGCCTTGCGTGTACTGCTCAGTCACCACTGGAATTTTAGGGTGGATTTTGTCCCCCTAGCCCTAAAGTCAAACACCCATGCTGAAATGTTGGCTTCTCTCTGTTCCATGAACAGAATGGAAGTCAGAGTTTCTAGGACCCTTCAATCCCAGGAATGGATGGAGGGAAGAAGGAGCATGTGTGGGGGTGTATTACTATTTATGGAGGAACTACCATATGCTAGAAGCTGTGGCTGCCATTTAATACAGGAGGGAACTGTTGCTGAGAGAGGGTAAGTAATTAGCTTAAGGTCTTGTGGCTAGAAAGAGGTGAGCCTGGATGCAAATTCCAAAGTCCAGTGTTCTTAGGACCAACACTATATTTGGGTGTCATAATTTCCTCCCCCACAGTCCAGTGTCTGGAAGCTCACTTCTTATAGGACAGGTTGTACAGACAACTCAAGTTGGTTACAATGACCTTATATTGACTGATCAGCAATCTCTTGTCCTTGGAAGTTCTTTATAATTTCTTCCTTAGTCCTTTCTAGGCTAGTGCCTTCAACTCATCATATGACACAGTATTCCATTTGAATCACCCTGGTTATCCTCTTTCCAATGAATGCTAGCTCTCCTTAAATGGCAAGGGACCAAAAGTCAAAAGAATCCTCCAAAAAGTGAGGCAAGCTCATCTGCTTTATCTTGGCATTACGATGGCAGGTGATTCTGGCTTGTGTACTGACACCTTTGTCCATTTGTTTACAAACACCCTGTGTGCACCTTGTCTGTCACACTGCCTGGAGAGCCCCTGGAGGCAGGAACTGTATTGTGCCCATGAACTGTTGGGCTCCAACCATAGAGTCTGCTACCACTTGCCTCTCTGTGGTCATTTGTAAGCTGGGCATTTATTATGCCACTTAAAGAAGACACACAGAAAAGGAAGGATAAGCACAAACGGAACCCAAAATGATCCCACCCCTAAACCTCATTCCTCTCACACCCTATTGAGTATGTGGTAGATGGTCTTAACCAATTAGTCCCTGAACATTTCAAGAATTTAGAAGATGCTGTTTGTACTGCTAAATAAGCATTAAATGTAGGGCTCCCTAGGTGTGAACTTATGAATAAATATGAAAAATATAAAACACAAAGATAATTGAAAAGAAAAATAGCATGCTTCAAGGAAATGCAATAAGGGAATGGACTTGCTGTCACAAAAAAATCCCAGTGGCTTAATACTCTGTATAAAACAATATCACATCTTATTTGGGGAAGAACCTTTCCCATTTCTCTTGGTGTTTTAATCAAATCCATATCTTCCCCTGATGCTTGGGAGAGCATGTCCACTCAAGCAGTGACTGCTTTGAGTTCAGACATCTCTATATACAGCAGCCAACCTTGAAGACATTGTTTTTGACCTAGATATACTACTCAGCACTTAGAAAAGGGATTTTGACAAAGCTCATGCAGAAATACTTGTGTATACCAGATAAGAGGGAGGAGGAGAGAGAGAGAGAGAGAGAAAGAAATTAGTTTGTGAGAGTTTATCTTCCAGGATGTGTGGATCTTGGTTCAGCTTGGGAATTGGGTAGGGATAATTGATGACATGTCCTTACGTGAGGTTATTGCAGCCTTTGGTTTATTTTAAATATATCATACATCAATTAGCCCAAACTTAAAAACCATTCTAGAATTGAGGTAATTTTCATTCTTTTAAAAGTAGAAAATTGCAGCCCACAAAGCACGGGTAGAGATGCCAAAAGGAAGAGCAGATATCCTCGTGATGGGAACTGGCACCTGTTCGGTCCCCCCACCCTCAGCATTCTTCAGTGTGGGAACTTGGCTGAAGGGAGTACTGGGCCCTCTGAAAGCAGCCACTGTGGATTCCTTTAGGTGGGGATTCGGCTGAGCTGTTTTCATTCCGCTTTTTACTAAGATGAGCTGCCAGTGTGTGTTATGTCAAGACAACCACCTTGTGGAAACCCAGAAAAAGCTGCAAAATAGGAATGAGATAATCTCATTGAAGTGGCTTGTCGGCGCCTTCTAAGGTCAGTGGGGAGGACCTGAACTCCACGGCGTTTCTGAGATCTGAGTGGGGCTGCGAGAGTGCCAGGGTGCCTGCTCCTGCCTCCTCCGCGCACACTTGGAAGCCACAAAGAGCCTTTATGTCCACGGCAGCCCTGAATTGGCTTTCATCATTGGCGCCGAAGACCCTCCACTCTCGGGTAATAAAGGACGCAGAGATCAATCCCAACGGAGAAGACTCCAGTTCCAGAATGTCTCTTTGTCCAGAAACAGCTGTGTGGAATTCAAGACTATCCAAGGATGTAAAGATCACAGGATCTCTTTCTTTCATTGTCTACTTGTTCGTCTGGGCCCCACACTGTGCCTCTGCCATCGGCAGAGCTGCTCACTGCAGTGAAGGCACGAGGCCTGAGGTTAAGGATTTATTCTTTTTTGCCGAGGCTTGAGTCAGTTTTTAACCCTCTCCTTGCCTTTCCTTCACTTTAAAATTTTTTATTAGAACTTTTTTGGGGGGGAAACACATATGAAAGGGTGTGTTAGTAATATGGGGACTACTTAAAGAGCAAGAAAACAACTAACATCTATCCGCTAATCTCAAAAAATAAATGCTGCTTCCTTCTGGGATGCTGTATTATTAACACTAGCAGGACTTCATTTCTCTTTGGGATACTGTCTTTTGACATGGCTGTGATATTCAGTCAAGCTGAATATGGGTATGAATTAGGGTATGAGAATAATTTACTTGTGTGTTGGGTTATATCCTCGCACTGTTGAACCAAACATGAGCAAACGAAGGTATGGCACTGCAGCAAATCACTTGTTAGTTGTATGATTGCAGGTAGCTCCATTAAAAACAATCCCTGTTTCAAAGTGGGAAGAAGTGTAACTGTGTAGATTAAGATCCAGCCATTCATCCTTCCATCCATTTAATTTATTTGTAATTCATCAACTCACCAACTAAATAGTTACTCTGTGCCTTTGACACCTAAAAAAGAGATCCCAAAAGGAGTGGGAGGAGGAAGGGAAGAAGGACCAAGGCAGAGCTCTCTTCTTGCCTGTTTCCTTCCTCTAGTTCAAGCGTCCTTGACCCTTTCCCCATAAACACGGGCACTGTGACCTTGTCCCACATGGACATATGGTAGGTGTCAGAGGACAAGCATAGCTGAGTCATCTTTGCCTCTGACCAGTCAGGGAAGGCTTATCTTCCTAGATTCTCAGCTCTTCAAACCACACCCCTGGTATAACCTTGAAAAAGACCTTAACCCACATCGTGCCAGCGTGTCTTCTGGTGGTCTCTGGGGATTGCCCAAATGCTATAGTTATGGAGGAGTTCTGCTTTCAGCTGGGATTAGTTGGGGGATTGTATGAACTTGTGTCTCTGTGGGTGAAAATTTGGAGGAATGTGATAACCATCAGATCTTCTGTCCCCATGGAAGGTGAGGGTGGGAGCAGGAACAGTTTTACAGCACAAGGGGAGTGGAAGTGGGTTGGATATGATGAGCTCAGTTGTCCCTACTTTACTGGTTCTTCTCTGAAGGAAGAAAGGATGGAGTGCCATGTATTGGTATCTGCATTGTGGGCCGGGTACTGAGCTTGATAGAATTCAGTCTTCAAAAAGCTCCCAGGTAGTTATTCTTATTCTCATTTTACAGAGGAAGAAACTGAGTCTCTGAGAAGTTAAGCAATTGCCCAAGATTTCACAGCCCAGAAGTGAGGGGGCTGATATTCAAAGCCTTCCTTTGTTTACAACACCATCCTGCCTCTTATTTCAGGACTGACTACCCTTGACAGCTCTGTTCCAGGATATGCTAGACAGATCACTCATTCAACACTGTGCATGGCTTTTGCAGAAGTGCCTAGAGCAGCCATAATTCCCCACCATGCAGGCCTGGGGCAGGGAGCAGAGCTCATTCAAGGCACAATAGCAAAGCTGGCCATATTTTCCACTTTCTCATTACCACTTCCACTGCTTTTCTCTTTCTTTTCAATATTTCCTCCTCTCTGAGGTGCCCAGTTCCCCTGGCCCAGAAAAGCAGTCTGGCCCAATGGGGCATCTGTGACTTATAATTCTAAGCCACTGTGAGATTCCAGGCAAGCTCCTTTACTTCTTCAAGCCTCACTTTCCTCATCTGTAAAAATGGGTCAGCAGTGCCTGGTTGTTATGAGAAGACATTCTAGCTATTGTGCCTGGCACATGGCAGAACTCCACCAAATGGGGTTTGTTTTTTCTCTTACCTTGACCCCCCTCCTGCATTGCTTCAAGATTTGCCCCTTCCTTTCCATGTCAGCACTGTCTGAGGCTTGAACATGGTCTCTCTGCCCTCATCTTGGCTATATATTTTTTAAGGTATTTATGGCAATTAAAAGCAGAATGGGTAGCTCCTTCTGGGAACATCCTTGCATTTTAATAGGAATTTTCCAGAAATAACACTTTAACTCAAAGAATGAGCCTCTAATAGTGACATTTACGGCAAAATGATGAACTGGTAAAAGACAGTCTTGGGCGGGTAGATGTTTACTGATTTCATGGAATCTTAAAATTAACTCACGGCCTCTGATTCTCCATGAGGCTGACCCAGAGCTTGGGCTTGCTGACAGAATCCAGTTGGTCCAATATGGAATCCATCTGGTCTTTACCTGGCTCCACATGTGAGAATGTTTGTGAAAGTTGGGGAAACTCATCACTAAGGAATAATTTCAGAAGCTAGAGCCCATGCATTCCACTTTCCTACTCTCTGTTACCCCTGCTGTATTCAGTGATCCCGGGACCTGGGCTTCCTTCATACAGCTGAAGCCATCCCACTGGGGAATGGCCACGCCTGGAGCTCGTTTTTCTGTAAAATGCCAAGTAATTAACCTGTGCTGATATAGTGTCACTAACTGTTCACTTGACTTCTGCCTGACTAGTTATCATGGCCAAACTGCAGTGCACGATCCTTTAGCAATTACTGTGTTTGGGCACATAATGACAAATCTCCATAAGTGTGTGTTCTAATCTGACGTACTTGAAACCCATAGACTACAGATCAATGTCTTTTAAATGAGCAAATAGTGTTTCTTTGTGCAATCACTCTAGAAAGAAAGACAAATGTCTGGAATTGCTTTGGGAAATTAAATACACATACACACCCCTACCCCCACTATCAGAGGTAAAAAAGAAATCTCTGAATTTTCATGACATGGAGTCTTAAAATTGTCTGGGATTTGAGGAATTACTCTAAACTCTTCACTTTACAGTGATGGCACCGAGGCTTGGAGAGGGGAAGGAAGGCTTGAGTTTGCATAGTTAGTAAAAAGAGTCAGGATAAGAGCCCAGGGTGCCTCAATCCTGTTCAGTGGTACACTTTGTTTTGTTTTTGCTAAAATCCACAGCACCTACAACAGTGCCTGGTGCACAGTAGGCACTCAATAAATATTTGTTGAATAAACGGAAGAGCATCTACCTGTGAGAGGCATGGTTTTGGGTACTACTGATAACAACGGTGAATGAGCCTCCACACCTGCCCTCATGGAGCCTTCAGTTTAGCGGATGAAGAACCTGACTTTAGTCATAACACATTGTCAGCAACTCTGAAAGGCAGCACAGGGGTCTGCACGAGGGCAAACCAAGGGGTCCTCAGCTGGTCCGAGAGTCTATGGCAATAGTAGGGAAAAAACTGCACACACCCTAGTGTAGTCATTATCGAGTCTGACTTAGAGAATGTTCATTCCCAGTAATGTCCGAATCAAGTTTTTTGAACTACAAATTCGACTTGGTTGCTGAGTTTACCCTCATGTAGGATGTGTCTGCTTATTTGACAGCTTCAGGATGGGATGATCCTGTCTAGATAACACTGTGTAGAGATATAAATCATTGTAACTATCCTAAGCTTGGGTGTACACATTTGATTCATTTTAATTTTTTTTTAAGGAGGTATCGGGGAATGGGAAGCAGTTGCTCAACCACTGAGCCACAGTGGTCCCCTGAGTTGTTTTTGTTTGTTTCTTTGCTTATTGTTTGTTTTCTTTATAGGAGGCACTGGGAACCGAATCCGGGACCTCTCATGTGGTAGGCAGAACCCCAATCGCTTGAGCCACATCTGCTTCCCTTCCCCACCCTCTCCCATTCACTTTTTGAGTGATTTATTCTAAAGGGAAGGTGGCACTCCTGTCTCTCCCGGGAAATTCATATATGAGAGAAGACTGGTTAGCTACCAGAGGAGCCACATGATGTCGCTGTTGCTTAAAATGTAGAGCAAAGAAAACCTTTTCTGTGAGGACCCACTTAGAAATAAAGTTTCAGGAAGGCAGATAACTTGTCACCAATAAGAGGAATGCGTTTATAAACTTAAAAGACATTTCTAAATATAACAACAGCAAACCTGTGCCCAGAGGCCACTGTGTTTTTAAATTATTATCTTTTTAGAAGGAACCAGGGATTGAACCCAAGAGCTCATGGTAGGGGAAGCAGGCACTCAAACCACTGAGCTACACTGGCTCCCCTGTTTTTATTATTTTAATTTTTAAATTTTTTATTATTATTGTAGTTTATGCAGAAATATCAAATCTTTCTCAGTCTTCTGAAGAATTCAGAGCATCCACATGTCTAATTATCTTGTATATCCTCAGAGTATTTTAAAATAGAAACATTTCATTGAAACATTATAGAAATTAGAAGTATATGGATGGCACGTGCTGTGAATGGGGAAGTATGGTTACCTCAGCTTTCTCGACCCTAATCTTTCTCTAAGAATGGCCACCAAAAATGTAGAGTGCATCTATTTATATTTCCCAAATCTATACAGTTTATTAAAAAGTTGTCCATTGCCTGTTATTTGAAACTATATTTTCAAAATACTTATATTAATAATAAAAGTACTAGATTTTACCTCAGCAAAGGGCATGGACACCCAAATGCGCTTTCTTTACTTTCCCCTCTCATTTTTATTCCTCTTTGCAGAGAATTTTCATTGTTTCTTTTATTATATAAAAAATGTATCTTGGTCTTCTCTTAGTTCATTCATTCCTCAAACAGTTGCTGGGTGCCTGTTGTGTGTGAGACAGGTGTCAGGTGTTGGAGAGGACAAGGAGATGAGCATTTTGTCTCCATACATAAAGCTTCTCCCATCTAGTAATAATAAAAACAATGCTCACAAGGGTTTCACTACACATCAGACCCTTTGCCAAGCTCTTTACATGGTATCTCATTTAAATGTCATGACACTGACTGTTAATCCCGTTTTGCAGGTGGTAAAACTGAGGCTTAGGAAGGGTTTGATAATTTGCCTGAGGTTAAATGGTGTATGCTGGAGTTTTGGATCCTGGCACATTTGACCACCAGAGCCTGAGCTTTACTTTACAGAACGTTCGGTAAAGTTAGGCAAAATGGAGGAAATGCTAAAGACAAGTTCAAAGTAGTCATACTAAGAGAATTCAGTTGTGGGGAGGTCGCATGAAGGAAGAAGCAATGGAGATTGACTTTAAAGGATGATTACAATTTCCGCAGGTAGAAATGAGAAGGGAGACTTACCGCAGCACGGGGTTAGTTCTTGCTCATGATCTACTTACAACATGAACAGGCAAGGGCTCTTGGTTCCACAGCTTGGCGCGGGGACCCAGGCTGGAAGTCCACGGTCAGAGAGCGGCACCAGAGAGAAGGGGAACGGATAGGTGGAATGACCCCGGGGGGGTTCATCGCCTCTGCCCGAACAGGACCCACGTCACTTCTGCTCTCATCTCATTGGCCAGAACTAGTCACGTGGTGCCAGTTAGCTGCTCGGGGGCTGCAAAGTGTAGGGGAACAAATGGGAAATTGGAGCACATACCCTCTCTGCCCCATTATTGTGCTGCCTTCCTGGGATTAGGGAAGACGTGCATTTTTATCCAGACTTAACTTTTATCCAGATGAAGGGACTCACTCAAGAACGAGAGTCACCTCCGTCATAGTTATCACCATAGGGTGGGACAGGCAGCTAACGACACGACAGTATTTCAGGAGTCCCCACATGTCTTTCTTTCCTCCCATGGTTGGTTGAAAGGGGTGGACATTCTACAATTTCAGATGGTTTCTTTGGTTTAAGCCTTGGCTCCGTTAAATGTTAAAATAGTCTTCAGACCCCTTTTAGGATGATGGGATGGAGGTGGCGTTTTCTAGTACAAATAAGTAAGCAAGAGAGTGAGATTCAAAAATGACCTTCATTCTCATCTAAAGCCTGGGTTTCCCAACTTTTTTCCAGGAGAAGACCAATTTGTTAGGAGGGTGTGTTTCAGTTGTTGCTCTGTGATGAGCAATGTGTGGAAAGAATCTAGAGGCTGACCCATTGTGATCTGTAGTGAATGGAGCATTTGCGTGTTTGGAAAGACATCCTAGGCACGTTTCTCCCAAAAAGAAACCATATGGTGGGAAAAAAAAAGAGAGCTAAAGGAACAGCCATACATGGTTACCATAGGAGCCACATGATTCAGAGATATCCTTGTTAATGACAGTTGCACAGCTGGATAATTAATCAAAATATGAAGAGAATATAGAGCACTCTAATGCACACTGCTCCTGCCATTCTCCATGGATCAGGCAATCATCTACTTATTCTCCTTTGGAATGGCTTGAGATCACTCAATTATTCAATAGCTTCCCTTCTTGCTGTGATGGGATGTATGGGTTTTAATTGGCACTGGGGTCTTTCAGAACCTATGAACTTTGCTAGTCACTCTTCAGAGTCCAGTCCCTGGAAACCTGTTTGCTTATCCTTATCTGGAGCTGGGCTCAAACAAGGCACCCTGAAGTACCAATCAGCTTTTAAAAATGCAATTCAGCCAAGCAATTCAGAGCAAAATCATGACCCCAAAAAAATCTGCATTTCAGTTTTTCACTTTTTCTTTCTACCCGTGTTGTTCTTGGCATGGAATATAGGATAAAAAGTCCACCTTTGGCATGAATTTGCTCTGCCATTATGGTTAATTTTGTAAATGTTGTCTTTTCCTTTGGAGAGATTTTAGGTTTTAAGCCAACTGGAGTGTAAATATTTGCCTAGCATGGTGTTTCTTTGAAGTGCTTTCTGGATATGCAATTCAATATTTCTAATATATAAATATGGTGTTTTTTTCAGACTTAGGAAAGAGATTATTGTAATTTTTCATCAGAGACTTTATTAAGAAATACATTACTACCTATTTGAGGGCCTTTGAACATAAAATTACAATAAAATCTCATTAAGTGGGCTGCTTTTACTGCTCTTAACGCTAAATATTTTCCCTCTTTAGTGAAATTTTTCTCCTTGAGATGCAAATTCTTCCAACATTCTGTATTAACTAACTCAGAATGTTCTTTTTCCACCTTGATCCCCATGTAACTCAGCCAATGTTCTTTAACACTTTCCTGCTAATGCTTTTTGGTTCTCCTCTGCCTATAATTTCAAGATTAATATAGCTTACTATAAGACCTGACTCCTTGGTCTGGTTTTCAAGGCCTTATATAACCTGACTTCAAAAACTAAGCCTACCTTTTTTCTTGGTACCTCCTGACAAACACCATAAGGATCCTTTTCAGCCTCTCTCCTTCTTATAGCTATGTGCCTTGGTAATCAAAGTGAGGTCCCCAGAACCATGCACCAGCGTCACCTGGAGGTTTGTTAGACACGCAGAATCTCAGGATATAACCAGACCTAAGGAAGGAGAATCTGCATTTTGACAAGTCCCAGTTGAGTCACGTGCACATGAGTTTGAGCGGCCCTCCCCTGGGACATTCTGGCTGCCTTCTTCCTTCCATGCTTTTGCTTACACTGATTCCTCTGCTTGCAATGCCCTCCCTTCTTCTCTCTCCTTAGCTACATTTTAGACATGTTTTTAGGGTCAGTCAGTTGAACTCTAACTTTCTTCCTTAAACCTTGCCATGATGCATATGTATGTGTGTGTGTGTGTGTGTGTGTATATATATATATATATATATATATATATATATATATATATATATATATGGTTTTCTCCCCCCCCAGGAAGCACTAGGGTTTGAACCCAGCACCTCATACATGGGAAGCAGGCACTCAACCACTGTGCTACATCTGCCCCTGCCATGATGAAATTTTATGTTGAATCTTGGTTTGGAGTTCATTTTTGAAGAAAAATCACATAGAGCCAAAAGTACTCTCGAAAATTGTTTAAGTTGCCCTTCAAATAGAGCATAGATGGATTAGGTTATCCTGGACTGTCTTGAAAGCTGTCCATGGTCAAATTATGCTCTTCAGTCAGAACAATTTGCTATTTCTTTGGCTAAGTACCAGATAGACTGAATGGCTTGGGTTTGGGGTCAGATCGTATAGAGAGTATGCCCCCACAAGTATCTAGTTGAGTGTGTGTAAGTTTAATACATGTAAAAAGCAACTCCCCTGAAGTCAAGTCTGATATGGATTTCCACTGGTGCTTTTATTGCCATGTTGAATTGGATCTGGTTCAGGACAAATGTGAATTATCTTGGAACTATTTAGAAAAATACATTTTAGGTTTTTTTGAGTTAATTGTGAACCACTCTCCTTGCTTTAAAGAAAAGATTCCAAACGTTTAACAATTAAAAGAGAAAAGTAAGAGAAGAAAAACATTTTCTAACTTACCATAAGACTTATTTGGAATGGGAAAGAATCTGTATATAATAGGGAAACAAAACAGGGAAAAGAAGGAGGAGGAGGAGAAAGAGAGGGTAGAAGGAGGAGAAGAAGGAGAAGGAAAAAATCTCCAAGTTTAAACTCTGGAAAAATAACATTTTGGGATAGGTTAACCTTGCCTAACAAAGCTCGCCACCCTGAGAACAAGATGGACTTTTGAAGCCAAGGTCTCATTATTTCGCCCCTTATAAAGATATAACTGCAGTAATAGAGTTCATTGTGCAGCTATTGGTCTGTCAATCTCAACAACTGCTTTTTACTTTATGACATTTGTGAGATGAATGGAGTAAAACTTCATGTTAATTCTTATAACTTGTTTAGATTCTAGCCAAAAGCTGCAGTCTCCAAATCTTTTCCCCAATGCAGCTAAGGATTTCGAATGGATTAAATGACCAGCCCTGAAACCAAGTGGTACTGAAATCCATAGTTTGATATGGTAATGGTGTTATTCTAGCAGAAGTATTGTGGGGCTCTTAAATAGTTGTAGTTTTCCTTCTTTAGCTGATAGAACATTCTTCCAGTAAATTAGAGCAGTCAAGGTGGGAACGTCACTTTCTCTAATGAAGCTTCTCAATGAGGTGTTAAGTGTAAAGTTTACCTTCTCTCTTTGGCCTTTAGTAAACAAAAAAGACCGTAGGAGGTAAAATTCAAAGTGCTAAAGCTGAAATATAAGAAAAGTGGGAAACATGGGTTGTAAAGTGCTGCTTCTGTCATCAGGAAGCACATCCAACATGCGGGATTGATGACGAGAGCCGGTGGTCTGGGGAGCTAGAGGGAGCTTCCGTTTGGTGTTGTACTTCCTTAGCTGTGTTTCACCACGTTCTGCCCCAGTCACCATGGTTCTCCATGGGCTTCCCAAATATTTCATTAATGGTATTTGGTGGTCACGTTGGGATGCCATGAGGGGTTTTTAGAGCTGAGGGTCCTAGGTTTGGTCTGTCTGAATTGTGTTTTGTTCCTGTCCTGGTTTGGAATGTGTCCAGTTGGCATGTTGCTGGGGAAAGCATTTAAAACACGTGGCTGAGGATGTTTGTTAAGTATTACATTTCGGTGGTGGACTTGGCCCACTGTTTAGGGCGTCTGTCTACCACATGGGAGGTCCGCGGTTCAAACCCCGGGCCTCCTTGACCCGTGTGGAGCTGGCCCATGCGCAGTGCTGATGCGCGCAAGGAGTGCCGTGCCATGCAGGGGTGTCCCGTGTAGGGGAGCCCCACGCACAAGGAGTGCGCCCTGTAAGGAGAGTCACCCAGCGCGAAACAAAGTGCAGCCTGCCCAGGAATGGCGCTGCACACATGGAGAGTTGACACAACAAGATGACGCAACAAAAAGAAGCACAGATTCCCGTGCCACTGACAACAACAGAAGTGGACAAAGAAGAAGACGCAGCAAATAGACACAGAGAACAGACAACTGGGGTGCGGGGGAGGGGAGAGAAATAAATAAATAAATCTTAAAAAAATATATATAACATTTCAGCACCCTCAGCTTCTTGCACTGAATATCGTTAGACCCCTGAGTTAGTTGTTTCTAAGGTATACGTCTTATGGGGGCAATGTGTAGATAGACCTTTCTGAAAACCAGGAGGTTTGTGTTTGTGTTCTGTTCTACCCTTATCTTTATCTTTAAATTCCAGAAAGGCCTTAGATGAGAATATTAAAACACCTCCTAATTTCTGGATACTTTCCCTATGATTTAGAGGCAGTTCTTTGAATCTCTGTGAATATGAAATACATGTAGTTGAGCATAGTCCTCACACACAAGATATTCTGGCCGGTTTCTCTGGCCAAGTCAGCTCTCCCAGATCACCACCCTCCCCTCCCAGCCACCCATGCACCACCCTGCCACCATTCTCCTCCTTGCTCTGTGCACTGGTGCCTTCTGGGGGCAGCCCCAGACCTCCCCATTCCCTTGGCCGGTCTTGAACGAGACAGGTAGGATGTGAACTGGCTCAAAGCCCAGTTGGCTTCCAGAGAGGAGATATGGGCATCCTCAGCCATTCCCTCCCCATTGCTGTTTCCCCATAGAGTGGTTATTTCTTTGATTCATAAGCATTTTCTCTGGCAACAAAATGAGCACTTATTCATTGCCCATTGGTACTAAGAAGAAAGTAAAAATCACACATCACCTAGGGATAATTACTACCCACATTTTTTATTTCCAGGAGAAACTGGGGATTGAACCTGGGACCTTGTATGTGGGAGGCAGGCACTCAACCACTGAGCTATATCTGCAACCGCTACCCATATTTTGATGTATTTTCTTCTTCCCTTTGTGCATGTGGATTTTGAAGTTTCTGCCATATGGTTTTCTTCCAGTCTAGATAAAAATAAAATTTAGCCTTCTTTGTCCCCTTTCTTGAGGGTCATCTTACTCTGATATATTTAGGAGAGGGCAGTTGCTTCATTTCCAGTCCTGGGTCAGTCGGGATTACCACATATGGTTGTGCTGGTTGTGCACTGCACAATCTGGAAGGCAACACGTCCTTTCTCTGCTCATCCTAAAGTCTCTAGTGACCTTACCACAGGGCTTTTGTGTCTAATGGATTTTCCTGAGGTTGTATTATAGCCCTGCCCAGAACAGAAAAACAAGTTATGATAGAATAAGAGACACCACAGTGCTTAAACATCCTCAGTCATCCCCAGCTAGGGAGTATATCTCCCAGGCTGCTTTTTCCTTAGCCTAAACTTGCTGTCATATTCCTGAGACCTCTTCCCATCCAAAGTCTACTTCTCCTTAGGCAGGACCCCCAAATCTCTAGCTTCCTAGGAGAGAGTCCTAACATTCTTGTTACTTTGTTCTGCACAACACTTTCATTCTCCTCTTAATCCTATCTTTTGAGGCCACATCCAGGGTACCTTACTTATCATATCCAAAGAAAGGCCATAAAAGTGATATCCTAAAAGCTCAGTTTTCTTCCTAAGGAGAATTCTCTACCCACCTGACTGTGTGTGTGTAGACACTCACAATGAAAACTAAAGGTGATGTTTATTTTCCTGCCTGATGCTCGTTTTACTCTGGTGTTAATATTTTCATTGATGGCATAAAAATGGTCAGCGTGGCTTGAAACCCTGCTTTTTGGATACATGCGTGTCGAGGTTTAAATTCCCTACCAGGACTTTTGTTCTTCTCAAAGATTTGGCCTTCTACCTCCTGCACAAGGTGACATCTAAGTCTTCATGGTGATTGGGTAGGACCCACAGGTTTGTCCTTGTGTTCTCCTCTGGAGCTTGTTTGACCTCTTCAGAGATGTCTGTTCTTTCCTGGCAAGTGCTTAGCATTACTATGAGGTCTGAGCTGGCATGCTCAGGGGTCCTGATTGCCCTTTGTCAAGCTCTCCTGCTGGCACAGCCCCACCTCAGCTCTTTCATGCTCAGAACCCCTGAGTCTTGGCCACGGGTCATCCAGGAGCTGGCCTAGGCTTCTTCCCCCCCAGCCTCCGGTTTAGAGTCACCTTGCAGCTACTCATTGCCTGTGTGCCGGCCACCACCTGCATCCCCCGCCCCACCCTGGAATCCTATGAACCTATAAATTATCTTTTTGTTCCCAGCTCTTTGATTTGAGTTTCTGTCATGAACAACCTAGAGTCCTGTGTAATATTAAAAGAGGCATAAAAGACAGAATATTTTATAAGTTTACCATACCCAGAGCCATATTAGCACTCTGTCTGCTTTACATGGCTAAAGGCAGCTTGTCTTCATCTCCCTAAATATTTCTGTCCCTCCACACATCAGTATCAGTCCAAATGGATCCCCAGATGCAGAGAAATGAGTGTTTCCCTTTCTGCTATAGAAAGTTCACTACCTGGTTTCTATCTAATTTTTGGCCTCAGGCTGACCCCTTCCTAAACGATTGTCACAGTGAATATTCATTCTGTTCAGGCAAAGTCACATCCCAACCACAGGAAAATTGTCTGGTCCCGTGGTGCTAATAAGACAACCACACAATAATGTGACATCAACTTCCCCAAATCTAGATTATTCAGTGTGAAATGATGTCATATGTGAGACACACACGTTAGGCCAAACCAAGCTCAATTGAATTTATTTTCAGTTTTCTCCTCATGAGATTAAAAAAGTACTATGATGAGTGTGGGGTGTGTGTGCATGGGATAGGGACTGTTTGGTTTGGAGATACCTCATTACGTTTGGAATTGGAGACAAGGTTTTCTTACAGAAGAGACTTGTGTCTAAATGGTGCTTAGATTCCTTGACTGGCCACTAGACATCAATATTCCTGGCAATAACTCTTAAATAGTTCCAAACACTCCAAGATTTCAAAGCTTATGTATGCACCTTGAGTCCAAGGAGCCCTGAATCTGAGTCTAGCACCATAACTCCTAAGTCACCCCAAGTTCTTGTGCAACCTGTATCCTCAAGCTTTTCTGAGCCCGGCCTGGAGGTTGTCCTCATCCTGAGAACACCTGAGACAGGTAGAAGCCCCAATAACTGGGCCCTGCAGCCCTGGATGGAGTCCCCTGTTTCTGTGTTTCCCACTCAAAGTTGAAACCATCATTTCTCCAATTCTAGGCTGAGAACCACTCTGTTTTCTGAGGGATTTCCAACCAACAGAATAAGAGATTCCTAATGGTTATGACTCAACCATCTCCATTCTTGTCCAGTGGGGACTGAAAGGTCAATTCCCTTGTGCCTGGTGGTTCAGGCAGATCTTCTGGGCTCCTGCATGCACACCTCCACCTGTCCTCCCTCCCATCACCTCCTCCTCCAGCCCCAAGTATCCTTTGCTGTCAACTAGACTCAGGATTTAGACTTCAAGGGCAAATATGGAATATACAGGTGCACTAATCTCCACCTCTCATATTAGCCACAGCCTCAGCTTCTGGCCAAAAGCCTCTTCTATGTGGCTGCCTAAGTATCTTCCTAAGATTAAGACCTCATTTGGATCCCTACACCTAAATCCTTTCTGGTTTCCTCCTTGGGCTTGATCCATTAAAATTTGTAGACTGCAGAGAACTCTCCAAGAACCACAACATCAGCTCTCCAAAGTGGTTTAGCTCTGCATAAAACATCTACTTTGACATGTTCAGTTTGTTGGGTTAACTAATAAATACAGTGAAAACTAGGAATCATGAAAACACTTACTGCATGGACAGTAAATCCATTCTTTTGATGTAGGGCCAAGATCTCTCTTTTATAGCTTTGCTATTTGAAATTTCATAGGTTTACATGTTATATTGAATATACATTCTAGGTTATTAAAAATTTTTAAGTGGAAAGTGAAATTAATACTTTAGAAGAAGTTTGAGTTTAGAATCATTTTGGATATTTATAATCTTCTCCCGTTCTTTTACAATTGTCTTTCCTAATGCTAATCTGATAGCAGGTTTTTAGTGTTTTGTGTGAACAAGGTCTTTCCAAGAGTTCAACTTAGTTTCTACAGAAATAACAATTCTACTTCTTTTTCCCATTTGCAATTCATGTGGTGTACATATTTTGTCAATTTACGTAATTTTAATAACATGAACAAACCGGTAAACAGGTTTGGGAACAAACACAATGAACTCTTGTTAGGCATTAACCTCTAGCCTAGCACTAATCTCTTAGCCTTGAGGCTTCATTGTGCCATTGAGCATTTGCCAGAATGCTTTGTAGAACAAAGCCAGCCAGGCAGAGGTTGGTTAAAAGAGCTACAGCTATGGAAGTGGATATGGCTCAACAGATAGAGTGTCTGCCTACCATATAGGAGGTCCAAGGGTTCGATAACCAGGGCCTCTTGGCTTGTGTGGTGAGCTGGCCCACGCGCAGTGCTGCTGTGTGTAAGGAGTGCCAGCCCAGGCAGGGATGCCCCCACGTAAGGCAAGGGTGCCCCTTGCACAAGGAGTGGCTCCTGTGCAAGGAGAGCTGCCCCACGTGAAACGGCAGCCTGCCTAGGAGTGGCACCACACACACAGAGAACTGACACAGCAAGGTGAAGCAACAGAAAAAGAGACACGGATGCCAAGTGCCACCTGATGAGAATACCAGTGGACACAGAAGAACACACAGTGAATGAACACAGAGAGCACACATTGGGGGTGGTGGGGCGGTAGGGGAATGTGTGTGTGTGTGTGTGTGTGTGAAATAAATAAATAAATCTTTAAAAAAAAAAAGGAGCTTCAGCTATATCTGACACTAACCTTTTCCTTTTGCTGTTTCAGGGCTCATGATTTCCAAATTTACAACGGTGATAACTCTGAGGACCCCTCCCTCAGACTTTCTGCCTTGCTGGCCTCTCCCAGGTAGCCTCACAGGCCTGCCGGGTTCCCAGACTTTTCTCCTCAGTTCCCAGCTTCCTCTTCTCTGTGTGCTGCTGGGCTCAGGAGAGAGCCCCCTCTCTCTAGACCGGCTTTGTGCTAGGGCAGCTGTGGATGTGCTCCAGTGTAGGGATGCCACTCCCCATCTCCCTTCATATTCATTAAAGTCCACTCTTCCTTGCATGAATTGCTACTGATTTGGTGGGAAGAGGGAACAGGGTAGAGTGGATATCTGAGGTTAATGTGATGTGAAGGGGAGGGGGTGGGCAGTTGGTGGTCGGTTGATCCATAAAGTAAACTAATCAATGGAAGTAGAGGCTTAGGAAAAAAGGTGACTGGCATCCACAGGATACTGAGGTAGGCACTGGACTTTCTACAAGTGTGAAATGGGATTTGAGGCCATCCCATTTAGACCTTCAAAGGTACAGAAACTTCCCTAATATTGGGATTACATATATGAGAAACTGAATTTCTTTTCAAAATACAATCTTCTTTCTATCAACTCTTTAATTAGGTCTAGAGATTTTAATCAGACAACAACCTGAATTATGGACCATCTCCTCATTTACCCTTGCAATTATCTCTCTTCTCCCAGTTAACTAAAGAATAACAACCCATCCAGAATTAAACCGCCATCAGTGGCAATGTAGTTAGAATCAAATTGTGCTAATGGTTTTTTTCTTTATTCGTTATTTAGCTCCCACAAAAGTGCTCCCACAAGTCAATGCTGCCTTGAAGCATTCATGTTTGAAAAAGGGATCTGTGGTGGACACACTTGTGGTTTGTGACCAGCTCATGTTCGGTCCTCTAGAAGGACCCCTCAGTCCTGGCTGACTCTGTGGCCAGTGTGACCAGATGGCCTGGTTCCTCCAACCTGATTGGATGAGGGGTGGGTACCTGACTCAAGGTGAGCCAATCAGATTCTTTCTCTCAAAATTTCTAACTCTGAAACTCAGAAATCTCTCAGTCAGTGGTGATGGTTGAGAAGGAAGGTCTCTGAGGGTCAGGGACTGGGCATCCGTGACATCGCATTATTGAGAAATGAGAGAAAAACTGTAAAGACAGTAGCAGTCAAGGGATGATGCAAGCAATATAGCAGAGGACAATCTATGTGGGTAAGGGGGAAGAGTGTGGTATTTTACAAAAAAAAATTTTTTTTTTCTTCTCAAAATAGGAGAGGCAATGAAACCAATACTCAATTATGTGAGCAAATTGATATAAATTTAAAATATATCCTTCTTAGGAGGCAAGAATGTGGGTAAGAAGGCCAATGTAACATATCTACTAAGAAAAGGTAAAGATGACATATGGCTATTTTTGAAATTAGATATCTCATTAAACAAAACACTTTAGATAAGGCCTTGCATGGCAGGAATAAATTCTAGAAAGGAGCATCTACTGCAGAGGACATCCTGTGCTACCTAGACCATGCCCCCTGCCCTTACTCATCCGTGTGACCTACTTAGTGTGGTTCTATGGGCTTCTGCCGCCTGGCCACCCCGCTTCCAGCCTCATCTCCCACGCTCCTTTTCTGGGCACTCTGTGCTCAACACACACTAGGATACTTGCCATTTCTTTTTTTTTTTACAGATTTATTTATTTCTTTCTCTCCCCTCCCCCCACCTCCCCCAACCCGGGTTGTCTGTTCTCTGTGTCTATTTGCTGTGTCTTCTTTGTCTGGTTTGGTTGTTGTCAGAGGCAGGGGAAACTGTTTCTTTTTGTTGCATCTTCTTGCTGCGTCATCTCTCCATGTGTGCGGCGCCATTCCTGGGCAGGCTGCACTTTCTTTCGCACTGGGCGACTCTCCTTATGGGGCGCACTCCTTGTGCGTGGGGCTTCCCTAAGCGGGGAACACCCCTGCGTGGCAGGGCACTCCTTGCGCACATCAGCACTGCGCATGGGCCAGTTCCACACGGGTCAAGGAGGCCTGGGGTTTGAACCTCGAACCTCCCATATGGTAGATGGAAGCCCTAACCACTGGGCCAAGTCCGCCGCACAACTTGCCATTTCTTGAATGTGCCATGAATTTTGTCTTGGTAGATGGGTCTTGGCAGAAGTGAAGTCCTAGGCTGTGGTTAGGTGGTAACAGGAAAACACACTCTCAATTGCCTGCTTCTAGGGTGGGCTTGGTGGGGAATCAGAAGTGATTAGCAGAATAAGTAGATCTAGCTTCTAAGGAATGGGGCCAGCATAAAACCACAGTGTGTCCTGTTGAACCTTAAGTACTTGATTTAGATAACACACATGCATCTATTTATTTCATTTTCTACAAATAGTGTGCATAATGCAAGGGCAATGTGCTTATAAAAACATCTAAAAACAGTTAATTGCTTGCTGTTGACTTAATTTTTGCTCTGATGGGAAAAGATTGGAATGTCTATGATTCTCCTGTCTGTTGGTTGTGCCAGGTCATCTGCATCAGCTATCTCATCCTCTGTACTGGCTTGACCATCACTTCCACTTAGACTAGCTGGCTGAAGTCTAAGTCTACTGTTACCCCACATCTGTTACTCACTTGAGCAGTGGATGGTTCTAAATAGTCTCTCTCCAGTAGCTCCTCCCACATCTGACCTGTTGTAAGATCACCAAGTTCTGCAGCTCTTCTCTTTCCTTTTTTATTTGAGTAGAACTCCACAGACCTTTAAAAGGGACCCACACTCTCTCCAGAGCTGCACATCCAATTTTTAATTGGCTTCTTACGAGCTACCCTCTCTGGGTGAATGTGACAACCTGAGTTCTCAGCTTTCTAACAAATCAAATTAGAATTCTAAACCGATCTCCCTACAATGAGGTTTAATAAGTGCTGCCTCCCATTTTTAAGTAACCATTTGTTTGTTAAGCATTGACAATCATAATATTTTGGCCACTAAAAGGAGTTTTATTCCAGAAGTATATTAGAAAAGTCTGCAAAGTGTAATGCTGAGGCTGATTTGAAAATGAACACATTTTTTCAAAGAGAGATGAGGTTGGAAGAAAACAATTTACTCCAGAATCCACTGAATCCACAGTTAATCATGTACAGTCTTGTGACAATCCTTCTATTGTTTTTCCTTCATTTGTTTATCCACTCAATATCTTCCAAATGCCACCTGGGCATTAGAGGTACATTCTTGTCCCACAGGTAGTCATAGTAATAGTAACAATAGCAATATATTAAGAACTCATTTGTTGAGTTCTTTTTGTTTACCAGGCATTACACTGTGCATTTTAGATGCATATAGCAACTTAAAAAAAAAAAAGATTTATTTTTATTTATTTCTCCCCTCCTCTTTGATTCCCGCTTCGTTCCCTGATTCGTTCCCCCATGTTGTCTGCTTTCTGTGTCCATAGGCTGTATGTTCTTCTAATGTCTGTTTGTATTCTCATTAGGTGGCTCCAGGAACCTATCCTGAGACCTTCTGGAATGGCAGAGAGGTGATTTCTCTCTTGTACCACCTCAGCTCCCTGTTTTGTTTCACTACTTCTTCTTATTTTCTCCCCTCTGTGTCTCTTGTTGCACCATCTTGTTGCGTCAGCTCTCCATGTCAGCCAGCATTCCTGCACAGGGTGGCTTTCCCACACACAGCAGCATTCCTGCATGGGCCAGCACTCTGCGTGGGCCAGCACTCCACATGGGCCAGCTCGTCCTCACCAGGAGGCCCTGGGCATCAAACTCTGGACCTCCTTTGACGTAGACGGGAGCCCAATTAGTTGAGCCACATCCATTTCCCTATTATAGCAACTTTTTCCCACAACAACCCCATATGACAGATGGAGACATAATGTACTCTCAGCCACATAATTAGGACATGGCAGAACTGGTACCTGACTCCAGAACTCTTAGGTTCCACCAGAATATACTTGTGGACAGTGCTAACTCCTTGGCTGAAATAAGCCCAAACTGTGAGGATCAGCACTGAGGCTGGCCCACCCAGCTGGATCATGGCCCTCAGCCCCAGTAGTAGCAGGCCAGCTCTTCCAGCCCCTGTGACATTCTAGGGTAAGGCTCTATATCCAGGGGTTAGCTTCTTCTCTCTTCCTGCCTGTTCTGTATTAGGGGGCCATTCATCCCTGGGTTCCAGTTCTGATCATGTACTCAAAAATATGTGCTGATTTGATTGGAAATGTAGCAGCTTAGTTTAAGAAAAATCTTCATATGAGTTTCATTTTCGTTCATTTTCCAAGCCCTCTTTATTTTTCTTAATCCGTGGAATGTTACCAGTTCTTGTTATACTTAGGCTCTACAGACTGAGATGATGGGGCTCTGAGAAAGTGTAGAGCTGCTGGCTATGGAGATCATTTTCAGTTTCTATTAAAATTTGCACTTTCCTCAGTTCGTTGAGTCTGGAGACAAAGATGAAGTTAGTGTATTGAGTTGATGGGTAGTCACTGAATATTGAACTCATGGCCAATTTTCCATATTTTGAGCCAGATTCAGTCATACTATTCTCTCCTACTCTAAGTTAATAAGGCATTTCTGCCTATTCATTTCTTCCTTAAAAATCTTTCATACTTAGAAAAATAGGTAATGAGTCAGTGGCAGAGTGCACAGCCCCAAAAGCACTTAAGACTAAGCCTAGGGGAGTGGATGTAGCTCAGTGGTTGAGCACCTGCTTCCCATGTACGAAGTCCTGGGTTCAGTCCCTCGTATCTCCTAAAAACAGACAAACAAGGAAACAAAAAATCCAACTGGGGAGCTGGTGTAGCTCAGTGATTGAATACCAACTTTCCACATATGAGGTCCCATATTCAATCCCTGGCCCTGGTACCTCAAAAAAACAAAAAAACTTAAGCCTTGTTAGGGAGGTGCTTTGAGTTGGTGAGGAAAATACTTTGAGAGTACTGAATCTATTCCAGTAAATCATAAATGAAATACCAAGTGACAGTTGAAGGGTCACATCAATTTACTTAGGAAAGCAAAAACTGGGTCTAAATTTGGAAATGGAACAATTAAACATTTATGATCATAAGGAACTGAGGGAGTGCTGAGTTCCTAGCCGGGGGAGCTCTATCACAGTCCCTAAAGGAACAGCAACAATCCCCCAAGTGCAAGGGCAAAGCCCAAAAAAGAATGAAGGTCCAACAATGAGCCCCTGATACTAATGACTATGCTTGTGAGCCTGTGCACCTGAAATAAGAACAAGGCCTAGAGCTGCAGGGTACCTAAGAGTTGCCTCCTGAGAGCCTCCGTGTTGCTCAAATGTGGCCAGTCTCAAAGCCAAATTCAGCATGTAAATTTGTTGCCTTCCCCCTGGTGTGGGTCATGACTCATGGGGATGAGCCTCCTTGGTGCCGAGGGATTACTACCATGTACCAGCTGATGATGTAACTAGAAAATGACCTTGAATAAAAGGTTCAACTCAGACCAGCAGAATATCTCTGTCTATGTATAATAACAGGAGTTAAAAATGCTTTTGACTTAAATCAAGGAGGAAATGGAAAGCACAAATGAGTTTATATGGCTATGAGTCTCTAAAAAAGGGCCGGGAGGTTATCAGAGGGGTTGCCCTTATGCACACCTGAGCAGAGTCCCAGAGACAGATAAAGTAGATACAACCCCAGGTATTGGTTCTTCTGAGGGCTACAGAGACCCACAGGTTTATGGTAATGGCAGATGGAGTTCAGTGCCATGTCAGTTGGCCCTTCTTTGGAGTTGGTGTTTTTGTGTGATGGAGCTGGACTCAGATGTAATCTCTTTTCACAAGCCTTTCCTGTTATTTTACCAGAATTTTAGTTGGTGCTGGGGTTTAATATAAACCCAGGGGATCTGAATCTCTGGACTTATCATATGATAGCCAGACCCTGAGCCTCAACAGACTTCTGCTCCTACACTCTGGTTTATTGGACTTAACCCACTCAGCTAACATGGAGTTGAAGAAGGTCAACCACCACACCATGGAGCCTAGAGTGCCTACAACTGAAAGACCCCTCTTGACACAGATGTGGAATGGACACAACTAATCCAAGGTCCACAGGATGGAGGAATAGAATATGGATTAGAGTGGACTTACTGATATTCTATTCATGAACTATTGTGATTAGTAATCGAAGAAAATGTGGCATTGGTGTGGAGAAAGTGGTCATGGTGGCTGCTGGGTGTGGGGAATGGGAGGAAGAGATGAGATGTGGAGGCGTTTTCGGGACTTGGAGTTGTCCTGGGTGGTGCTGCAGGGACAATTACCAGACATTGTAGGTCCTCCCACGGCCCACTGGATGGAACGTGGAAGAGTGTGGGCTATGGTGTGGACCTTTGACCATGAGGTACAATGATGCTCAGAGATGTATTCACCAAATGCAATGAATGTGTCATGATGATGGAGGAGAATGTTGCTATGGGTGGAGTAGTGGGGTGAGGGGGGTGGGAGGTATATGGGGACCTCATATTTTTTGAATGTAATATTAAAAAAATGAATAAAGACAAAAAAATAAATAAATAAATAAACTCCGCCCCCCCAAAAGGAACATTTTTTGAAAAATTACGAAGAAGCTGTAAAACAGGACTTCCTCAAATTTGTATACCTGGACTTGTTGATGGGAGCTCACTTTTCTCACCCAAAGACCCTCACTTCTCCAAGAACATTATTGCAGTTTTAGGCATCACATAATTGTTCAAGTCAGGAAGAAGAGCACAGTGATGACTCTTAAAAGTAAAGCAAAAAGCCATATGACTCTCTACTAATGTGTCATTGGCCAAAAGTAGCCTGAGCTCCCAGGGAGGCTGGGAAAGTGTGCTGGTAGCTTTTTACAGTCTCTATAATGGAGGTGGGAAGGGAGAAAGGGGTTGAGAACGGGGGTTCTGTAAGCCACCAAGAGTACCTGCCACACCCTGCTTCTTCATTCTCTCTGCCTGCCCATGCGTACAGCCATGCTTAAGCATATGTACCACTTCCTCCAAGTCAAGTTCTGCTTTTGCTCTGGCTGAACTCAGAGCACTTGTGTGCATATGTCTAGGTCTTCTTTCCTCAGCCAATTAAAAGACCTCAGAAAGCAGGACCTACTTACGTAGCTTTGCTTACCTAGAAGTATTTCCTAAAGTGCTTTGAACACAGTAGAAATTTAAAAATAATTGTGTTAGAATGGTGAAGAACATGCCTTGGCTCACTGTATAAATATTTGGCAAAATGTAATGAAACAATTGCCCCCGTCAAGCCTTATTCATGCTTCAGAGCCCACCTAAAACGCCATAGTCCATGAAGTCACCCTTTTCTAAAAAAAAGAGATTTATTTATTTATTTATCTCCCCCCGCCCCAGTTGTCTGCTCTCTGTGTCTATTTGCTGTGTCTTCTTTGTCCGGTTCTGTTGTTGTCAGCAGCATGGGAATCTGTGTTTCTTTTTGTTGTGTCATCTTGCTGTGTCAGCTCTCCGTGTGGGCGGCACTATTCCTGGGCAGGCTGCACTTTCTTTCGTGCTGGGCGGCTCTCCTTACGGGGCGCACTCCTTGCGCGTGCGGCTCCCCTGCACGGGGACACCCCTGTGTGGCAGGGCACTCCTTGCGCACATCAGCACTGTGCATGTGCCAGCTCCACATGGGTCAAGGAGGCCCGGGGTTTGAACCGTGGACCTCCCATGTGGTAGGCGGACGCCCTAACCACTGGACCAAGTCCGCCGCTGAAGTCACCCTTAATCCCTTTTGTCAACCTTAATTTGTCTCTCCTCTAAACTTTTGCATTATATAAGCAAGAGGTTCATAATGTCCTACCCACTTCCATTCCCTTCTTAGAGAATTTATTCTGGAATGGGCAGCCATATTTGACTTTGCAGCCTTGGCCCCTGCTGAGCTGATTAGAATGGACACATGGCCAAGTGAGGGTCAATTGTCTTTCCTGGAATATGTCATTGAAAGCAGAGATGGAGTTATTAGATAGTTCTGAATTACTGTCACAAAAAAACATGTGGAGTTGTATGACAAGTAGATGGGTGCATTGACAACCAAACATTCCACAAATACTGATTGAGGGCCTAATGTGTGCCAGACATTGTATGATACCATAGAGAATAAAATCGGCCAAAACGCCTGCCCTCATGGGACCTCTATTCTAGTGGGAAGGGGACTTCACTTTACTGTGGAAGAGAGGAAGACATTCTGCAGCAAAGAGAATGGAGCAGATCAGCAAAAGATTCTACAGCTGTTGATAAGAGAGACTTGGGGATTTGGAGATTATATGTCATATAGTTCCAATGAGACCTAGCTCAGCTACTCCTACCACCTCACTACCATCATTGCTGCTATTACTGGCTGACATATACTTATTCTGTTCCAAGCACAAGGCTAAGCTCTTGATATGCATTTAATAGTCTTTTATGATCCAACATTCTTTTTTCAGTTTTTTTTAAAGTAAAATTTTATTGAAGTATTCATACATGAACAAACATAAACAATAAGTGTATTGTAAAAGTTGTGAACTTACAAAACAAACCTGCATTTGATCATATAGGACTCCCATACATTACCCCACCACCAACACTTTGCATTGTTGTGAAATATTTGTTACAAACTATGAAAGAACATCATCAAAATATTACTAACTATAGCCCATATCTTACATTTGGCATATTTTCCCCCCAACCCACCCGATTATTAACACTCTGTATTAGTATCATACATTAGTATTATAGTTCATGAGAGAATGCTTTCATATCTGTTCTGTTAACCACAGCTTGTCTTCCACCACTGGATTCTCTGTGTTACACAGCCCCATTTTTTGTACAATCCATTCAAAGTGTATACTCAGCATTCGTTTTCATCTCAGAGTTGTACTGTCAACAATTTTAGGATGTTTTCATTATCTAAAAGGAAGAAAAACCCCATATTCTTTTATACCCCTCTATTGTTGTCTTTTAAAATTGATATAATATCTTCTTTGTGATCCAGGCATTCTTATTCTCTCTATTTTACATGTGAAGAGACTGAGGCTCCGAAATGGTTGGTAAAAAGCAAATAAGTGACATTACCAGAATTTGAAGTAGGTTGTACTTTTTGTAAGTGGGTCCCCTTATATTAATTACCCTGTATCATTACATTGTCCTTGTAATAAACTAGCTTTGTTGGGTGTAGCTCAGACCAGAGGCAGCAGGTTGGAGTAGTTCTCTATCTTTTCATTGTTTTCTAAAAATGCAGACATTCAAAATACTATCTTGACAAAATAAGCCCTCTCTTGAAAATGTTAAAAAGTTAAACATCCATGTACCTTTTTTTTTGGCTTGACTATGCATTTCTTGAGTTGTTTGATTAAAACCAGTGGTTCCTACTCTGACAGCATCTGGGCCCTGGGCAGAGCTGTAGAGGAGGTGGGGGTGAGCACAGAATTAATATAAGGGCACACACATGCACAAATATCCCAGCATTGTCTGTAAATCGAGTGAATAATGTAACCTGCACACATATTGTCCATGTGTTCTAAATGTATATAGAGGTAGTTAATGCCAATAAAATAAAAGTTGATGTAAAATAATTACTCAATTCACATTAGCTCTTTGTCATTATATATTTTCTATATCAATAGACACTCAAGGATTATATGAGAGTCTTCCCTTTTTATGAAATTAAAAGTAAATCATCATAATCAAAAGTAGGGAATTGCTACTGTAAATTATACCAAAAGGATATTGAGTATTTGTAACAGGGAATACTGCTGCCATCTGCCCCTCCCTCATCCTGTATGCAGGGCAGGCATCTCTGAGGACACTCTTTCTGGAAGATCCCAAAACACACCCTTATTAAGTGCTCCAGGCAGCCACTACCAACTGGCTTGAAGTGGCCTGTTAGATGCTGACATTTCTTGTTTAGAAAATAAAGAACTAAAGTTCAGTGCCCACCCCTTGACATCTCCTAGGGCCCAGACAGAGCACTGGCGATCAAGAAGCTCATTTTCTCCAGTAAGTCCCACTTACTTGGCTATGTGTCAGTGTTGTTGAGTCACTAAATCTGGCACCTTATTCATTTCAGTGTGTCAAATGGATAAAACTATTTATCTCAATATATGGTATTAAAAAGCTAACATTGTGGAGCTTCTGTAGATAGCAGGTAGTTGAGCAAATGTTATGGCATAATTGAAATTAAAAGTCTTTTAACTCCCCAAAGCAAGAGAAACAACCTCCTCCCCAAGATTTTAGAATATTATTCTCATCCCGTTTAAAAATAGCACGCAGTCTGTGACATGAAGGCATGGAAGTTCTCTGGAGCTTTAATCACTAATGACCTCGTCTTCAAATGGTCAGTGATAATAAACAAGAAGAAGGGATTTCCAATGGGGCAGAGCATTAATAAGGTAGGATTTTTAAATTAATTTTTCAAGTTAATTAAAATGTCCAAAAGCACAATAAAACTACAGAAAATCTGGCAAGGGAATGGCAGCAGGCCTGATTAATGCAAGTCAACTGTCTTTGGAGGGTAATAGTAATAATGATGAGATTATGGATATGGAAGAACCTGCTAAAGAGAAATGTGATGCATGAGGAATACAAACTGTGTCCCAGTTACTATTTTATGGTGCACAATGGATCTTATTAAGGAGGAATAGTGGCAAGAATTACCACCGAATTGCCCAATAAAAGTATTGTGTAATTAACAGTGTTGTAGCAGCAGCTGGAGCAATGCCTCCCATTGATATTCCATATTCTCCATTTATTTCCAGTTTGTTAAGGGGAGTGGGTTCTAACTAAGACTGTTTATTTAGTCAATCACTCAGTAAGCATTTACTGAGCAGGGCGCTATGCTAGGAGATATGAGGGCTACAATGCTGAGTGCAGCACTGCTTCTGGCCTCAAGGGGCTTATGTTCTAATAGGGAGTTAGGATATGATTCTAATTAACCATGAAACAATGAAGATTGTATTGAAGTCTTCCATGAGAGGTCAAAAGAAAGAGAGATCACTTTTGGCAAGAGGGATTTAAGAGAGGTGCCCAAGAATATATGGGATTTGAGAAGGCCATTGATTTGGATATTGGTCAGGTTTTGACAGATGGAGATAATAAAAAGTTCTTATTATGAGCTTCTAGATTTTTGAAGAGTAATTTTTGTAGGTAATGTCACCAAGGTAGGTAGGAAACTATGCAAGCTTATTTGTGGTGAAGAGTGTAGTCAAAATAAAGGGGAGCAGTGGGCAATATGTTGAAAGAGATGTGTTGACACACAAAATGAAAGCATTTAGTGCCATGCCATTGTATCTTGTGCAAAGGGGACTTTTGGACATTTTGAAGGCAGGCAGTTATGACTGAGCCCGATAGGCTTGAACTTAACTGTGCCTTAGGAAGTCACTCTGGCTGCCAGGTAGACCAGAGGGACAAGGAGCAGGTCATAAAACATTTTGGGTGGCTGCAGAAATAGAACATGATGGAGATGATGGAAGCCTGTCCTTATGGGGTGATTTTTGAAACAGAGAGGAGAGAACAGTTGTTAGTAATATTGTAGAGCAAGAACTGATAACACTTGAATGAAAAGAGGGAGGACTCAAAGATGACTACGAACTTGAGTTTGGATTATTCCTAGGAGGATGGAAGCCGATCATTTGGTGGATGAAAGGGCCTTGGGAATTAATGATATGTAGGTTCAAGGATGATGCTTCTGGAGAGGTCCATTTCCTTCATCATGCATGGAGAGCAGCCTCCTCCTCCTTCAGAATGAAGGTGAACTAGAGTTACCATTTCTTAGATCCTATGATAATATGGGTCTAGGTGCTGTCGAATGTGCTTGCAAGATAAGACCCGTTAGGATGGAATAAGATACTCTTCAGGCAGGTGCAGAAGATTATTTGGGCAACATCCATTTGGGCATCAGAATCATTTAGAACAACAGCTGAGCTTTTCTGTGTTCTAAATGAAGTCAGAGTTGGATTAAGCTCAGTCCTGCTTTACTGAAAAGGATTCTGGGCCCAGGACCATGGGATACAATTGATCTGTAGTTGTGGTTTTGTCAGGTTATCTTCGGGCCTCCTTTTTATTTTCTCTTATCATCAATGCATACATTCCAGGCTTCCTTTTTTGTGCTAATATTTCTGGCTATAGTGCCCGTGTCCAGCTGCCTTTGCTTCTGGCATAAGAGCTGATGAGCAGAGAAGGCGTTCAAGCGTGGAAGCCAACTGACTTGCCCAGAGTATGATGAAGCAGAACCACTGAAATGAAGATGGAGACTTGCCAAGACATTCGAGCTGGGGTGGATTATAGTCTGAAGGCTAGAGCGCCATACTGGGCTCATGAATTTAGTGTCCTTTTCAACTCCTCTGCCTCCTTAGTCCCTTGTAACAATTTTACCACGAAGACATAAAAGTTTCTAATTTCCTTATTTCTCAGCTCTGTCCCTGCCTCTGTAGCTTCACAGTCAGAGGCCTAGTCGTGGTCACTGCTTTCTTTAATGAGGACAATTACAACCTTGTAACTGGCTCTCGGAACTCTGTCTTCTCTTCCAAGCTATCCTGTGCACGGCAGTGCGTATTATTTTCTTTCTTTTTTTTTTTTTTAAAGATTTATTTTTATTTTTATTTAATTTCCCTCCCCTCCCCTGGTTGTCTGTTTTCTGTGTCTTTTTGCTGCGTCTTGTTTCTTGTTTCTTTGTCCGCTTCTGTTGTCGTCAGCGGCATGGGAAGCGTGGGCGGCGCCATTCCTGGGCAGGCTGCTCCCTCCTTCGCGCTGGGCGGCTCTCCTTATGGATGCACTCCTTGTGTGTGGGGCTCCCCTACGCGGGGGACACCCCTGCGTGGCGCGGCACTCCTTGCGCGCATCAGCACTGTGCATGGGCCAGCTGCACACGGGTCAAGGAGGCCCGGGGCTTGAACCGCGGGCCTCCCATGTGGTAGACGGATGCCCTAGCCACTGGGCCAAAGTCCGTTTCCCAGTGCGTATTATTTTCATTCTGAGGGTTGTCAAAATTCTATGTGGTTCCCAGTTGCTCCTGGAATCAAATTAAAAATTTGAATCCTGGGCTTTGGGGCCCTCCACTGACAGTTGCCCTCTGGAGGCATCTTTGTTGCCCATTCATGTTTTGCTGTCATTGGTGAAGAGCCTTCTTGTACTCGGCACACAACTTGCTAATGGGCACATCAGCCATCCTTCTTTCAGAAATGCTGTTTTTCTTCCTCTCTTCCACATAACACCTCAGATTTCTTTTCTTTCAGAGGTCTTTCTTGTTAGCATCAGGCACCCTGCTTCTTAGTACAGGTGACTTAAGTCTTCATAGCCTTGAATGCAGGTGAATTGAATAGACTTTCTTTTTAGCAGGCTGTGAAACCAGTCTTATCTCTTTTATCTCTTAAGAGAAGTATACCCTTCCACACAACTTTCTACTGATTTTTTCCCCTTTGCATTGAGCATGGTGCCATTAGCTATACCTCTTTGCTGTATGAAGGAATTACTACATAGCTAAGCTAAGCTTCTTGCTAAACATAGACCCTGGAAATATGCCTTACAGAGACTGTAGTGTTTTCCCAAGGGCACTTGGATTAAAAAATAAGTTCTATTTTCAAATAACTGTGGGGACACCTGGGTTAAACAGAGTTAAGCAGATTGCTTTCTGGAAGACTACTTAAAGATTATAATACTATACTTCACAGATCTCCAAGAAAGGAACATTTATAATCCATGAGAATTAGGGCTAACAATCCTCTCTGGGTCAGGGCTGTTTTGATTCTCTTTTATTGCAATGAATTGTAAATTTCGGGACATCAAGAGATAGAGACTGATCAAGAGAGGTCGATTGAGTTTTTATTTCCTACACCCGAGCAGGGCTAACTAGCACCTGGGTATTACTTACTCTCTGCCTGAAGGTGAGAATCTTCAGGGCTCAAAAGCCTTCATGGCCCCAGAACTTTGGGGGAGGAGAAGAGGTGCCTCTTCTCTCTGAAGCCCTGTCCCCATTCTAAAAAGGGAAACCTGGTTTAATCCTTCTTATTGCTTTCCTCAGGACACAAATTGCAGGCCAATAGCGACAGCAAAACTCAACCTGCCGACCTCATTTGGGACACTTAGGGGCAATTCCCCTCCCCAGCTCATCTTTAGTAAAACATTAAAAAGCAAGCGCGACTTCCAAACAACTGTTCACAGAGGAATCACAAGCTTGTCCCTTGTTTGTTCCCTTGTTACTGATGTATCATCCATGAGCTGGTTATTGGATGTCTTCCATGTCCCATGCCCCCCTCTCCCTCTCCCTCTCCCTGTCCCAGACATTTCCTCTTGCTCTGTGCCCCAGGAGGCTCTCAGCTACAGAGAACTCCTCTCCTGCCCCCTTCTCCTCCAGCTTCCGGTTTGAGGCAAGTGATGATGGGGGCTCTTCTCTCCTGTTTCTCCAACTTTGATGTTGTGTTTCTGGAAAAGGCTGGTCCCCGCATGGGGCATTCATCCCCACCCCCGCCCTCTCCCCCCCCCCCCCCCAGCCCTCCCTGGCCTCCAGAGACACTCTCCTCCCCCTTAGGCTTCCCTCTGTTGTAGGCTCTGGGTGCCTCCACCTTCCCTGAGGTTTCCCTTCTCTTCGCTCCCTCCTCTGTTAATAGGCCTTCCAGCTGTTAGAGCTTCTGGAACAATGTACCTTGGATCCTATTTCTTGCTGGAGCCTGGTGGCTGCAGTGTATTTTCAGGAGTGGTGCACAGATCCTTGCTGCCCCTAGCCTAAAAACACCAGAGAGCTGTCTAGAGCTGTCTAGACTTCCCACCGACTTCCCACCATAGGCAAAGGGGAAGCTGCTCTGGGCGCCAGAAGGAGCCCTCTTAGGGTCCTCCAAAGCTGTGGGCTGTGGCATGCCATGTTTTCCCAACTTTCTGGGACCACAGAAGTGCTTTTTGGGGCAGTAGGAATCTCAGGGGGCTAGTGTTCCACAGAACCCATTTGCAAATCCATGGAGTGGAGTGCATTGCAGGTGGGTGGCACCCATCCAAGGTTTGCTGACTGGAAGCGTTTAGGAACCATGCAGGGACCACCTGGCCTGGGGGATGGCCCGCGGAAATTTGAGAAGAGCCCGTCTATGTCCTCAGTAAAACAAGCCCCTGACCTCCGGTCTCTTAGAAAATGTCTGAGCAAATCTTTGCTTCCTTTGAGGGAGATAAACTCCTGTGGCTTTTAAGATATATTCCAGCATAGGCAGAGGCCCAAGGCATGCAAAGAGCCTGGACAGGTTCTTCTCCTCCCTGGAGGTGTCCCTGCTGGAGGAAGAGTGGACAGTGAGGAATGGTACCTGCTGCACAGTCTGCCCTCTGCTCCTAGGGGCATGGTCCCTGAGCAAGGTGTGGATGTCAGAGTCCCATGTCATGAAATTGTAAACTCGCCCTAATTTTTGTTTTTTAGATTTATTTATTTATTTCCCTCCCTTCCCCTCCTCCCACCTGCTGTTGTTGCCATCTGTGTTGTATTCTCTTCTCATTTTCTCTCCTCTGGGATTCACTGGGATTCCATCCTGGAGACCTCTGATGGGGAGAGAGGTTCCCTGTCAATTGCGCCACCTCAGTTCCTGGTTTCTGCTGCGCTTCACCTTGACTCTCCCCTTGTCTCTCTTTTGATGCATCATCATCTTGCAGCTTGACTCACTTGCGTGGGGGTACTGGCTTACCACTTCTGTGGGCACTGGCTCATCATGCAGGCATGTTTTCTCTTCTGCTTTTTCACCAGGAGGCCCCAGGGATCAAACCCAGGTCCTCCCATATGGGAGGTGAAGCTCTATCACTTGAGTCACATCTGTTTCCCCTCGCTCTAATTTAGTAAGTGTTGGGTATGGTAGGCGTGCCGTAGTGAGAAATGATTTGGCAAAGAGGCTTTAACATTACTGCACTTCAGAAAGAGAAAAGATGGGAACTCGGCTTGTCTTTTACTGACTCTGAGGTCAGATATAATGACCAAAGGCTGGCAGCATCTCTAAGGTGTCAGGTAAAAGCTGCGTCCACAGGGGTGGGGCAGTAGCAGCTCTGGTGAACCAGGGTCTGTTGAAGAGTCCTGCAGACTCTGCCAGAGCTGCCATCCTCTGTGGCCAGCTGTCTCCCCCTCCCCTTTCTGTAGAGCTGGCTGCCTTGTGAGGTCCTTGCTGCCCTGTGAAGCTCCTTTCCGTGACTTGGTGTCCACTCAGGCGGTCAGCATGTGGGTACTCAGCTGTGCATCACCCCTGCTGCTATGCCCTTCTGGCCTTTTCTCCTTCAGAGTCACACAGGGGAGGGACTTGCCTTGTTTTTAATTCCTTCTGCAAATGGAAGACTGCTTTGGGCAAAGATGAATGGGTTTCTGGGAGTGGAATGGTTCTTCCAGAAAACTCCCTGTGCTGATCAGGCAGGCAGCTCTCAATGTCCTACATGACCCTATGGTCGTCCTGCCTACTCCTGAGCAGGGACGGCTGCATTCTGGGTGATGGGTGCTGCCTGGAGCTGAGGCCCTCCATGAGGCCCACGGTCCCATCTTTTGTGGACGAGGCTGTGTTCATTTTTACCCTGTATTTGGCAGGTGGAAAGAGGACTGTAGGATTAGAGGCCATTCTTCACACAGTTCTGGAAGGGCTTTCGTAACACAAAAAGCAGAAAATGACCTGCTGCAAACCCAAGCCGGCTGCCCAGCATACCACAAGGCTTCGCCTTCTCACCGAGCACCCAGGCAGGGAGGCGATTGTAAAGCAGGACTTCTTCCTCCTATAAATATATATCATTATCTTTTGGAACCCTACCTAGGGGTTCTCTTGGAGACTGTTCCTGACTCCTCTATGGTGATCAGCTACTCCCCATTTACAGAGGATTCTCCTGGCTAGGCCTGCTTTAAAAGCCCATGTGCCAGGAAGCTCTTCATTCCTGGGTGAACCTGGACAACTGGTCTCCCTGGGCCAGTACAACTCTTGTTGCCCACACCCTTTTTTAAAAAATATGCTTTGGGTCTTCTCTGTTAAATTTTGGGCTCCAAGAAGAGAGAGCATCTGTCTTGTTAATCTTTATCTCCCCACATGGCTGCTATTAATTGGCCCCCCACAAATGATGAATTGCTATTCAAGGCTTAGATGTTGGATAAATAGCTCTACTTCCAATTGAAATCTCAGGAACTGGGCAGGCAGGAATTTCTACCTAAGCATTTACAATGTGGATCCTCAATACTCCACATTGCTGGAGGGGCCCCTGATGTATTTCTGATAGAGAAATCTGGAAAACTCAACCTTGGCAATGAATAAGGGGACCTCAGAGTACTCATAGTCTTAGACTGTGACCTGCAGCAGCTAAATATTTATTATTAAAAAGATGTTGACTTTTCTCCCTCAATATTGTAGGCAGCCAGAAAACACAAAGAAGAAAATATAATGATCCATTATTCTCTCAGTGGAGAAAATCACTGTTATTTAGTATATCTGCTTTATAAAACAAAAACTGAATCATAATTTTGTAGCCAGTTTTTCTATCATCTTATATAAAGTGAACATTTTCCCTTCTCAGTAGCATTCTTCCACCACCATTAGGTTTTCAATTATGAAAACGTTTGTAAAGAATTAAAAACAAAATGAAAAAAATGGGGATTCTTCAATTTTCTATTTGTATAGTTTTAGTATTCTGGGCAACTTAATCATAAAACAGAAATTAATATATGCTGATTTTTTAAAATTGAGGCTGTTCCAAAAGGGAAAGAAGAAAATAAAAATCACCCTGAAATCCCACCCCCCAAAGATAATCATTATTGCTAACATTTTGGTATCTTTTTCCCCCCAGGATTTTCTTGTGCATAGACTGCCACGCCCATGTATAGTACAAACATACACATACTACCAGCCAGGCTGCATATCTCTGGGTATACTAACTGGTCATTTGGATTTTTCATTTCTAAAGTGTTTGCTCATATAATTTGCATTTTTTTCTGATTGGGTTTCAATTTTTATACTGATTTTAATGACCATTTTGGCATACTAGGGCTATGAAACATTTTGTTTTAAAATTTAGCAATATCTCTCTTAGAATTTAATTCCTTTTAACCATTTTTTTTTTTTTGCTCTTCAGACTTTACATTTTAATTGAGACTATTATACCAATAGTATCTTTTCTGTTTCTGCCTTTGGTTTTATGTATGAAAGACCTTTGGTGACCTAAACCATAAAAAGAACTGTGACTAAGTATGATTCCCTTTTCTTTAAATTTCAATTTTTAATCCATCTGGAATTCCTTCTGGCATAAGGACTTATGCAATAAGGATCCAAATTTACTTTTTTACCCCCTGAAGGCTAGCTAATTGTTGCAATATATTTTTCCCTTTAATTTGAAATGTCAACTTTAATATATGTATATAGCTCATTGTTGGTATTCTATGAAATATTCTGCAATTGCTTTTATACTTTTTTCCTTAACCCATGAAATTTAGAATGGTATAATTCCTCAGTGGTTGGCTTCATTTCTTGGTTCTTTCTATGGTATTAATCTATTTTTATCTGGTTTTATTCTGCTGTGGTCAGTAAGTATTACCTGAACTGTATTTATTAGTTGGAATTTTTTGAGATTTCCTATGTGGTGTAATTTGGCTCAATTTTTGTAAATGTTCTATTTTGTAAATGTTGACAAGAAGGTATGCTCTCTAGATAGTATAGGCCCCTCTCCTCTCATATATATAATTTTAATTACTGGGGTGCAGGGAGGGAGTGTGTTTTGAAATTTTTCAAAAGAGAGACTTGAGGTTTGGATCTTAGTTTGTGGTAGAAAAAGACCCCTTTTGAGGGTGAGATTAAGTAAGTGTTTAATTTACTGGTACTCTGTGCAGTCTTTTTTTTTTTTTTTTAGGTACTGGGGCTGGGGATTGAACCCAGGACCTCATATGTGGTATGCTGGCACTCAACCACTTGAGCTACACTGGCTCCTGAAGTCTTTTGAGGTCACAGTTTCAGAAAAGAATAACCTGCTACTTTGCTTTTCTATAATTATTCTTTTACTTTTAGCTATCCCGAGTCATTTTATTTTAGGTGTGTCTTTTATGTACAGAACACAGTTGGAGTTTAGCTTTTTGAATCAGGTAAGAGGTGTTTTTCCATTGATGACTGTATTCTCTATGTATGGTTGTTATATTGGTTGTGTTTTTTCTTATTTAATTTGTATCATTGGTAGATTGTATTGCTTGTTCTCAGTTACTCATCCACCCCCCTGCTTTGCCATAAGTCTCAGTGGACAGAGTATACTTTCCTGCCCCTTTGACTTTGAGCTTTGCCATGTGATTGCTTTGACCATGGTAATATAGATGGAAGTGGCAGTGGCAGGTTTAAAAAGAGGCTTTAAAGCCACTGTGTTTTGGCTTGTTCCTTGAGCTTCTGTCTCCTACCGTAAGAAGAGAATGCCCTAGACTGCAGCTGCCCCTTTAGATGGGGTCTTTGAATGAGAAGACACGTGGAGCCCAACAGAGCTCAGGTAAGCCCAGCAGAGATGGAAACGAGGGATCCTGGGAGAAATGTTGTGTGCCAGGGCTGGGGCAGGGAATGCACAAGATTGCCTTGTGCCAGAATGTAAGGAAACACTCAGTGAATGATAGGGGAACACGGAAGCAGATTGAAGGGCTCACCGGCCAACGCTAGGACAACTTGAGCATCAAAATAAATAATAATAGTTACTAATTATAACCTAACGAATGAGATAAAAACCTTTAAGCCCACACTGATATAAATAAATAAGTGAATAAATAGATTGGGAGAAGAAAAAGCTCTTCTTTATAGTAGAATGAAAGATGGTAATAAAAAAATCTCTACTTTGGAAATTTTCATAATAATAGCTAATGAAGGTAAGAAACGCCAGTGGTTGCTAAAACTAGAGAGTGATAGTGTGGTGAGGAACAAGATTTTAAATAGTTTGACAGTACCTCCCTACAAAATATTTATTATTCACAAAAGGGAGAAGGTATCTTTGCTGTCAAGAAATCTGGCCAATCCCACAATGAAGTGATCAAAATTAACACCAGCAATAGCACAGCTGGACATCAGGTGCCACCCAGTAGGGTGCAATGAGAAGAACCCATCCTGTGTGTGTATTCCAGACAAGGTGCAAAGCCTGGGTCTGATCGTGAGGAAATACTGGACAAATCCCAACTGAGAGACTTTCTACAAAATGACTGGCCTGTAATCTCCAACAAAGGTCAAGATCATGAAAGTTAAGCAGACACTGATGTTTTGTTCCAGATCAAAAGAAACTAGAGACACATGATGACTAGTCCTAGACTGGACCATTTGCTCTAAAGAAAAACAATTGGGGGACAGTTGTGAAACTGGGAAAAGAGTACATAGGAATTCAATTTGCCATTCTTTCAACTTTCCTGTAAAGTAGAAAACTTGTTAAAAGTAAAATGTTTTTTTAAATGCTGACTGATTAAATATCTATTTTATTTCAGGTTTTCTACTCCTTCTGCTTCTGTTATGGGTTGAATTGTGTCCCCCCAAAACAGTTATGTTCAAGTCCTATGCGCCAGTCCCAGTTACGTGACCTTATTTGGAAATGGGACATTTGAAGGTGTGGCTAGTTAAGAAGAGGCCAAGCTGGATTAGGGTGGGTCCTAATACAATATGACAGGGGCCCACAGAGAAAGAGAAAAGACAGCCAGGTGGAGATGGAGGCAGAGATGGCGGTTATGCTTCCCAAGCCATGCAGCACCAAGGATTGCCGCCACCACCACAACCTGGAGAGAGGCAAGGAACAGATTCTTCCCTACAGCTTCAGAGGGAGCATGGCCTTGCCAGCCCCTTAATTCTGGACTTCTGGGGTCCAGAACTGTGAGAGATTAATCTCTGTTGTTGTAAGGCACCCAGTTTGTGGTTCTTTGTCATGCTAGCCTTAGGAAACTGAGAGTTTTCCTGACTTTTTTTTCCTCTCTCACAACTCCAAAGGTGAATTTACTCAATTATAAGTTGTTTCTTCTTTTCCAGATAATATATTTATTTTAATAAAATAATCACATATACATTTTATTAAATAAAGAGTCACACACATATACTAGCTTGGCTAATATACATGTTTGGGTCACCTCTTTTCCTTGTATACTGTAGACGTTGATCTACTACTTTTTGACATCTCATATTGTTTAAGAGACGTCTGAGGTTTTTCTCATTTATTCCTTATGTCAATAATTTTTTACTTCTTCCTGGATGGTTATTGGATACTTTCTTCATTTTTGAAATTCAAAATAATAATAGTAATAATTAATAATAGTAATAATTTGCTGGTATACCTTGAGTCCTTTTGAGCTGTAGGTTAAAATCTTTCATTTCACAAAGATTTTCTCGTTATGAATATTTGTATATTGTTTCTGGTTCTGTTCTTACTTTCAGGCCCAGCCGTTATTTACACGTTAGATTTCCATGTTCAGTCTGCCACACCAACCATATTCCATCCAATTGTTTTCATCTTTTGAGTTCTTCTGTTCATTCCAGTTGATTTTCTCAAATTTATGTTCTATATCTCATCATCCTAATTCTGTAGAGTTAATTCTGCTTCTAATACCATCTTAAATTCCATGATACTATTTGTCTCAAATATTTACTGAACTATCCTGGGTCTCTGTTAATTTCAGTGTATCTTATTCTATCCTCTTTCATTCCATTTCTTTTGTACCTCAGGAGTGCGAAGTGCCTGTTGTCTCAAAACGACTTCGGCTTCCTAGATTAAATAATCACCTAAACTGTTCTTTATTTACTAATACTAGTTTCGTTCCTTCTTCTTTGTTGTTGTAGAATTATTGCTTAGGTCCCACGCCCGTCATCTTTGAACTGGCATCTCCTAGTCTAACCTAGGAGAGATTTAGTCTAAGCAGTTTCTGTAGAACTTCACTCTACAGCTTACTTAGCAGTTGTTTGGGTTGAGTCCTCCCCTTTCGTCTTGGCTGCAGGTCTGGGTGTTCAGTGTTTGATTACCTGTGTACCACTGAGCTGCCCTGGGAGGGTGCATAGGAAATAGGGCTGTGAGAAGCTGTAGCCAGGAAACTGGCCTTTCTAATAAGGAAGTCTTCTTCTTTTTTTTTTAAAGATTTATTTATTTATTTATTTTTTTATCTCCCCTTACCGCCCCCCACCCCGGTTGTGTGTTTCTGTGTCTATTTGCTGCGTCTTTTTTGTCCACTTCTGTTGTTGTCAGCAACACAGGAATCTGTGTTTTTTTTTTGTTGCGTCATCTTGTGTGTCAGCTCTCCATGTGTGCAGCACCATTCCTGGGCAGGCTGCACTTTCTTTCGTGCTGGGCGGCTCTCCTTATGGGGTGCATTCCTGCGTGTGGGGCTCCCCTACGCGGGGGACACCCCTGCGTGGCAGGGCACTCCTTGTGCACATCAGCACTGTGCATGGGCCAGCTCCACACGGGTCAAGGAGGCCCGGGGTTTGAACCGCGGACCTCCCATGTGGTAGACGGACGCCTTAACCACCGGGCCAAGTCCGCTGCCCAAGAAGTCTTCTTTTTATTCCTCAGTAAAGTTCTAAGTTTTTGGAATAGTCTGTGTCAAAGCAGGAAGTGGAAATCATTTTGGACTTTTTAACAGAGGGAATTTAATGTTGGGAATTGAGTAAATGGATGGGGAGAGAGCTGAAGAAGCCAAACGGGCCTGGGAGGCCACCCAGAGGTGAGTGACAACAGGAAGCCTCCCTGCCCACTTCCTCCCCCCTCCCCATTTCCTCTCCCCTCCCCACTTCCTCCCTACTTCCTACCCCCCCTCGCCCCCCCAGAGCGCAGGGGGCAGGAAGGAAGAAACAGGGTTTCTGGAGCCCAGAGGCTGGAGCCACCTGGCAGAAGCTAAAGGCTTGAAGGGCTTGTCCAGTGGGAACTGGAGCCCTGGAGGAAACAAACACACCATTACTGAGATGTGACTTGAGGCATAAAAGGGGGAGGGGGCACAAGTGCCCTAATTTCTCTCACCTCTTGTCCTTTACCCTCCCAGCAGTGCTTCCCATTGGCCAAACCCTGTCAGAACAAGTTGATGTAGCAACCTGGAAAACGCAGCCTAGCATTGTCAGCCCCTCTGAGTTAAAGATCAGATCAGAGGAAGGGCGAAGAATGGATCTGAGGGTTGGGACTGGCACAGGTTTTTCCCCCTCCATAGGTTTTGTAGACTTTTTTTTTTGGTGGGGAAGAGGGGAGTTAAGTCTTCTCCAAACAATATAGCTAAACACATACATAAACCTACATAGGGCGAGTGAGATCTGTTTTCTGTATAACTTATTTGGGAATGCTACTGACTTTTACATATTTATTTCATAAAGACTACCTTTTTTATTCTCAAATAATTCTAAGACTTTTCAGGTTTGGTGTTGATTCCTTTGAATCACAAGGAGGGCTGCCTTTTTTCTTCTTTGAAATTCCTGAAGCCAATCCCATGGTCTTTCCTGCTCTAGACCTGAGTTCCACAGTCTCAGAAGGAATTCTACATTTGGTATCCTAGTGTGTCTTGATTCTAGAGCCACCTGTTCAGGGCCCACCAAATCAAGGAGGCATCTGCTGCCTCCTTCTGATGGCCATATTGGTTAGATACTTGCAATGCCATCTCTTTTCTGGATGAACCATTCTTCTTGCTGTAATCCTAGAGCTAATCTAGGATTCAGCTCTAGCAAACCTGTCCATGCTTTTACCTAGAACACCCACTCCTGTAGCCCTGTGGCATGTTTTCCTCTGCTCAAATCATTCCCAGTGATTAGCATTATACAATTTCTAGAACAGTTCTGCAAATATATGCCACATATGCTGCCACTATACTTTCTACTCAGGCACAATAACACTAATTATGGTTATTCAGTTGATTGATTAATTGTGATTTTCATGGACTATACTCATTTTCTGATGAACATGACCTTAGGACATGTCTTGAAATTATGTTGGTGGAAGACACAGCCAGTGGTGGCATGTGTAAAGACCCATATTTGCCATCTTGGACTTGTTAACAGTGTCCAAATGCCAGATCAAGCTTTAGTAGGCAATGGCTTGTTCCAAGGCAATAAACCCAGGAGTCCCGTCAAGTGTGAGACATTGATTGATTCGACTTTTGCTATGTTCCCAGGAGCATTGAAAAATAACAGCACTGATGACAAGAGCTGAAATATTTGTATAAAACAAGAACTAAACAATAACACTATTACTTAGTAACACTAATAGCAAGGGAAAGAAGTCGAGTTCAATTGGATATGTCTTAAATTGGGTTCTTTGAAAACATACTCTGAGTTGGAGAGTTAGATTCCACGTTTATTGGGGAGAGCTCTTGATATTATAGATAGATCTGTTAAGAAGTGAGAAAGGCAAGAATGGGCAGAAGGAGTGGCTGACTTGCAGTGCATTAACCACTGAGGCCTCAACTGATTCTTCAGGGAGCTCTGGAGGGAAGTCTCTTTTCAGAATTGTCCAAAATTGGGGCAAAGGGCTAGGACTTTGTATCCTCATATCAGTCTATCCCCTGGGAGGGTGGCATAACCTTGGGTGAGTCAATGCCCTATGGGACATGTATGGGCAATCCCAGTGAATTCAAAGTGGTGCACTTTCAACGTCAATATTCCTAGTGGCTTGGGATTAGGTGCATCAGTTCTGAAGATGGAATCTGGGCAGACTATGAAAGTATCTACTACAGTGTACCACCCGTGCCACTAAGATGTACTTGTTTCTTATAGTAAGTTTGCCTTTTTTTGGAACAACTATTAAAGGATTGTGGTATTGTTTTCCAGGGAAACTTACAAGAGAAGTGTTTGTGATTGATTTCAAGGCTGTAACTGATGCTTATCACCCTTCTCCTTTGTCTCCATCCTAGATGCATCTTGTCCTTGGCTGGCACATCTGTTGGTCAGGTTGATTGCCTTTCGGGGTAACCCAGACTCTCATCCCTGCCTCATATTATCATTCCCTCTCAGGCTGTGACTGCTGCTGCTGTCCACTTACCATTAAAACTGGGTATGGGGCACTAAAAGATACCCCAGGGGATCATTTGAGCATCAAGCACATTCTTCCCTGCCTCTGTTTTATAGCAGCAGCCCTGCCTCCTCCTGATTATCAGAGTAAGTTACACCCTTGTGCATGGTGACTCTTTTCCTTGCCTGCTTGTCTCTTGGCATGAGAAGCCTGAAGTCGTCAGATAGTGGCTGAGCTGAAGGCTTTTGCTCCCTCTTTTTGATAGGGATGGAAAAGAAAAATTATACAGGACAATAGCTATGACTATATTCCCTGATGCTGATGGTTGTGCTCATTTGTTCTAGTGAAGATGTCACATCTGGCACAGCAGCTGCTATTGGGACTTCTACTTGGTTAAGCTTGTGGTAATCAGTGGTGTGCAGAAGGAGGCCCACACCGGCCTGCAAGAGCCGACGGATAAAGTTTCAGAAAATTTTTGAACTGGTTGTCAACCCTTTGGGGAACGTATTATATCACATATATTGGCAAATACTACAATCAAGTCTTTCCCCACCCTGAAGATCTGGTTGTTAACCATTTACTGGCATACCACCAGTGGTAGTCCATTGTCATATATCATGAACGATACAGTTTTTGTGGGGGCCAGAGTGACAAATTAAATGGTATCATGAAGATCATCCCTGCTGTAGCAGTTTGATATTATTTATGAATTCCAAAAATAGACATTGGATTATGTTTGTAAACTGGTTTGTTCCTCTGGGCATATTAGATTATATTGGATTCAGAGGTTTCACTTTTACTTGATTAAATAATGATTGCGGCTTTGATTGGACCACATTACTAGGATGTTGCATATCTACCCCCTTGGTGGGTGGGGACTCACAGAGAAACCACACTGCAAAGAAGGGAATTTTGAGTTTTGATCCTGGAACCTGGGAAATAAGCACATAGAGAAGCAGATATGTGAGGAAGGAGAGAAGGCTCAACTGGACACAGTAGAGGCCCCAGGAAGAGAGACGAGCCATTTGCCTGATAGTTTACAGCTGGCCTTGTGGGGAGAGCAGAGGCACTGAGCCTGGAGAGAAACGAGTCCCAGGAAGAGAGGAACCAAGGAAGCCTGAACCCTGGCAGATGTCAGCAGCCGTCTTGCTCCAACACATGGCAAAAGACTTTGGTGAGGGAAGTAATTTTGCTTTATGGTCTGGTAACTGTAAACTTCTAACCCAAATAAATACTATTAATAAGAGCCAACAGATTTCTGATATTTTGCCTCAGCACCCCTTTGGCTGACAATATACCTGCATTCTTTAAAATCTTGACATTGGTACTAATTTTTGCCATTCCTCCTGGGATATGGTGTTGTTTCATATTTACTATCCTGGAGGATGGCAGTGGAGTCATTTCAAGAGGCTCCCACTTGGTTTTCCCCAATATAGTAACTCTGAACCCACAGACCAAGGACCTGATATGAAAGTTATGTCCCTTATCATGTATGTCCATTCCAATCATACATTTGAGTACAGGGAAATAATCACTGGATGGGTCCATGAGCCCAGTGGACATAGTGGGTGATGCCTGGCCCCCAATTCTCCCTATTCTATTGGGGGCAGGAATGGTACTTTGGGTCCCTGGTTATCAAAGCCAATTCAGACCCTGGGTCCAACAATCCTAATAAGACTTGAGTATTTCCATTTTCCCACTGCATAGTTGCCTGAGAAATGACTATAGTTTGCTTTGGGGAAGAACTGGAAGAATTACTACTGAATGCATTTGCTATGGTACTGCAGGGGCTTCTCTCATGAGAACCCGGCCTCCCCCTCAGTCATTCTGAATCTGAGAAATGACTGAGACCTAGAAGCCTAGCAAAGGATCAGGACTTTTTTTAGGCAGCTACTTGCAGCCTCTTGATCATTCATTCTTGATATCTTTCAGTTGGATAATTTATGCATTACCCTTGCTGGCTACCCATCAATCTTGCCCCTAGGAACACCACGCTCTACTTACCATTTGCATAGCTTTGGTATGCAAATGGCCCTTGGTTTCTACTCTAACTTTGCCTCTCATTGTGATAATTGTGCCCCCTTGCTTCTGAGGGTGAGGTGTTGCCACCAGGCCTTTGTTATTTCAAGATCCTATCATTCCCACTGCTTTCAAAAAGCTCAGCCCTCTAGCAGTGATTCCCACTCTCAGTCTTGACCTACAAAGGACGCTCACCACTGAGATTCTTGATAATGGTGGTGTCCTCATGAGCGCTTTCTTTACCTCTTTTGTGGCCTTCCTGTGGAACATTGCTGGCTGGTGGGCTCCCAGACTTACATAGTATATCTAGTATATCATAGTATATCTCCACTAGCATGCCAACTTCTCTGAGTCTTGAGACCCCTTTACAGACCACTCACTGTATCAATTTTGTCATTTTTAATTCAATGGGTCATTCACGTGTGCCCTCCTGGCAGTGTATACAGCACTATCTCTGATGATGCCCAGACTTGTGTTTCATCTTTATCCAACTCTATGTCCCACGCCCTACTCCTCAGTTCCCATGCATACAACTCCTGCCAGTACACATTAGCCAGATATTGCAGCTTCTTTGGTGTATGGTTTCTATTCTCCCTGAGCAGAACAGTATATCCCCAGCTAGAGTCTTAGGGTGTGCTGGGATTTAGCAGCTCTTGTTGGTCTGGTTCTCAGGAGGGGCAGTGCAGGCAGGCATTGTCTTTTAAGACACTGCATCAATCAGGGTCCAGTTAGGAGGCAGAAACCACACCAGTAATTTGAACAGAGAAAATTTAACCTAATGAATTATTAACTGGTAAAAGGTAATCAATTACATAAAGGGTTAAAAGAAGATCCTAACGAATATAGAAATCATGGTTTCTATTGTAGAAAGCAGTTACTACTGCTAGGGCTCAAGAAGAATGAACAAAGAAGGAACTAAGAACTTGGAAGCGCATTTCTCTTCTCTGCCAGGATGAGATTTATACCTTTGAGATTCAGAAGGTGTGACTCCCTTGGGAACATGCAGCTTGATGGTGAAGAAGAAATTTACTAGAAGGCACAGACCAAGGCTGGTCTGCAGGAAGCAGCCCACTGTGGCAGAGAGAATTGCCAGAGGGTTTAGGTAGCCTGGGGTTGGTCCACAAGGGCTGGTGAGGTGAGTGTCAGCAGACTCCTCACATACCCATCTGCTGGCAGCTGGGCTAAGGGAAACAGAAAAACAGAAACCCTTCTTCAGACTATGGCTTCACACTGTCCCTCCAGTACTCTTTATCGACAAAGGCTAACATTGCACCAGTCGAAAAAAGAAGGTCCAGCTCCACTATCACAAAGCAGCGCAAAGGGTAGATTGGAGCTGTGTGGTGGTTAATTTCACGTGTTCACTGGCTAGGTGTCCAGTTGTTTGGTCAAACACTGGCCTAGATGATGCATAGAGGTGTTTTGTAGATGGGATTAGCCTTTACCTGAAGGAAAGGAGGTAACTCTTGATAATGTGGGTGGTCCTCATCCAATCAGTTGAAGGCCTTAAGAGCAAAGAACTAGGGGTTCCAGAAAGAAGAAATTCTGCCTTAATACTCCACCATCGGCTCCCCTCAGAATTTCTAGCCTACTTTCCTATGGATCTTGGACTTGCCAGCTACCATAATTAAGTGAGCCAATTCCTTAAATAAATCTCTCTATATAGAGAGATATAGCCTCTTAGTTCTGTTTCTCTGGAGAACACTAACTGATACAAACTGAGAGGCAATAAATTTATGACTGGCACAAGCAATGTGGCATTTTGCAAAACATGGCACCAAATTCCTCCTGTTTCTACATTCTTACCTCTTTGTTAAGTAATGTTACCATTCCTTCCATCTATATATAGAGTCTATTCTCCATTCAATTGAATCTGGCCTGATAGAATGACTTGCTTTGACTCATAGAGTTGAAATAATGTTGTTTATCTTATGAACTGAGGCTTCAAAAAGCCTTGCAACTTTTATTTTCTCCCTCTTAAAACCCAACAGCCATATTAGGGAGCCTAAGCTTTGTCATGTGGAGAGACCACATGGGCAATAGCTCCAGTCAACTGCCAGGCATGTGAGTGAAGCCTCCTGGGACAAGCCAACCTCACCCTATCTACCTACTGACGGAAAGCTCATGAGAAAACCCAGCCAATACCTCTTTGGGCACAGCAAGTCATTTCAGCTTAGCCCAGTCTCAAAGGACCCAAAAAAGTGTAAGCACATAAATGATAACTTTGAGCCACTTAGTTTTGGGGGTGATTTGTTGCACAATAATTATAACTCATTGTTATAATGTACAGAAAAGAGTCAACATAGCAGGTCTGACTCAGTCCTTTTAAAGGCATGCTTGCAAGGTTGGACCTTGGCTGGCATCTAAGAATTTGGATTTCAGGAACTGCCCAGAACTGATCAGAGTAGCTTATTGTGCCTGAACTGTTTGTGCAGATAATATGGTTTATGCTGAACATCTGCTTTCCTTCTGGGAGTCTGGAATATGGGCATGTTCCAGGCAGGGGATGCCTACATAACCAGCCCCCATTAAAACCCTTGGGTGCTATGTTTCTACTGAGCTTCCCTGGTTGGCAAAATTTCACATGTGTTGTCATAACTTGTTTCTGGGGGGATTAAGCTCATCCTGTGTGTCTCCACTGAGAGAGGACTCTTGGAAACTTGCTCCTGGTTTTCCCCAGGTTTCATCCTGTGCACCCTTTTCCTTTGCTGATTTTTCTCTGTATCCTTTCACTGTAATAAATCATGACTGTGTTCTGAGCCCTGTGACTCTGGAATCACTGAACCTGGGGGTAGTGGGGGGGGTGGGTGGGCACTGACATACCTATATAGACACTTGCTTCATTGAGGCCTCTGAATGATCTTCAAGCAAGTTGAGGGGCATTATTTCTAACAAGGGTTATGGGCCTCCTTTGTAGGTCCAGGGCTCAGGGGACTCTAGAGGTTAAAAGTTATCAACTGCATTATTCAGATATCCCCATTCTAAGTCTTAGTTCCCCACCCCACCCCCATTCCCTATCTCAGCATAGGAAATCTTTCAGAAGGAGAATTTAACTTTCTCTGAAGCTCTGCTATTCTTGCAGTTAAGTTCTGAGCCCCATCATTCCCGCTGCCTGTCTGCTGATTATAGGAAATTAGCATTTCCTTAAATGTTGCCAGGCCCTTTGGCTTCCAGGATTTTGCTTGAATTGGTGAATAATCACCCTAAGCTTGTCATAATCTCTCTTCAATAAATCAATCTCCCTCAGCAACAGCTACCCAATTCCTTTGCCTTAACATTTCCTACATACTTCTCAAATGCCAGAGAAAAAGCACCAGCCAGGGCTCCCACTTCCACCAGTGAGGATGTTCACAGTGGCACCACCACAGCAGGCCACGGCCTCTCTACTCTCTGCCTACCATGAGGGAAGGCGTCCTCATTCTCATTTATCTCCAACGTCCCTGTCACTTACTACCATGACTACTTACAACTTAATTATATGCTTATGACTACTTTAGAGGTTACTCTGTGATTACACAGAAAGGATGGCATTTATTTCTGAATCCTGAAGGTAGGCGGCAGAGTTGCTGCTATGTCCATACTCAAATAAGGAAATATAGTCCCATAGAAGTAGAATGACCAGCCCAAAGTCATGATTCTGCTAAACTGCAGAGCAGGAAATTTAACCCAGATTCTTTCCGTTTCACCACATTGTGGCATTTCTCCAAAGAATGAAATGTTTTGGCTCCTGTAGTAGGTGAGGCAATTGCTGTTTGTCTCTTATTCAAATGCTTTGAACGGCTTAGTAATGATGTGGTTCCTGGCCCTCTCTATCAGACTTTTGACCTAAAAGAATCAAGGGCCTTGGTGATAGGGTATTCCAGAGCAGGGCTCCTCAGGTTTTAATGTGCAAACAAATCACTTGGAAATCTTAAATGTTAAAATGTAGATTCTGATTCAGAGAATATGCTGGAGCCTGATAGTCTGACAAGCTCCTAGCTTGGTCCTCCGGTCACACAGAAAAGCACAGGTTTTAGTAGAAGGTTCTTGAGGGGCTAAAGGAAGACAGTTGTAGAACTATAGCTGTGTCTTCATTTTCCAACTTTTCAGTTTCTTAAGGTGGGAGGCATTTTCCCACATTAATTCAATCTGTAAACACTCCTACTAGAAAGGAAATAACAGAAAAGAAAGCTACAAAAATTGTTAGAATTTAACCAGCCATATATAACATAAAAATCACTATTTCTACAACAGCTCCATGAAGGCTTTTGATCAATGCAGCTTATAAGCAATGAGTTTAGGTAGGTACCTGTCCTATACCAGAATTCCCTTACAGTTTTAACAGGACAAGGTCAAAAGAGACAGCTAAAGTTTTGACTGATCCATGGAGGCCAGACAAAACCACGTTGGGGGATCAACTGCATACAGGGTGATACTTTAAAAAAAAATTATTGAAGAATATCACTCATACATGAACATACATAAACAGTAAGTATATAGTAATAGTTGTGAAGTTACAAAACAAACATACATAACATCATACAGGGCTCTCATACTTCACCCTACCTCCAACACCTGGCATTGTTTTAAAATATTTTTAACTAATGATTAAAGAACATTCTCAAAATATTACTACTAACCAAAGTAATTTCCCCCAACCCACCCTATTTTTATTATTTTTATATCATTTATATGTGAACATACATAAACAATAAGCATATAGTAAAAGTTGTGAACTTACAAAGCAAACATGTATAACATCACATAGGGGTCCCATTCATTAACCCTCCTCCAACACGTTGCATTGTCATGAGACATTTGTTACAAATTATGAAAGAATATTGTCAAAATCTTACTACTAATTATAGTCCTTATCTTACATTTGGTGTATTTTTTCCCCAACCCACCCTATTATTATTTTTTAAATATATATTTATGACAGATGTTATAAACTTACAAAACAATCATGCACATGTGCAGAATTCCCAAACAACACCCCTCTTTCAACACACCACACTGTGGTGGAGCATTTTTTATAGATTATGAGATAATATCATCCAATTATTACCAGGTCCATTGCATATATTTGGCGCATATTTTCTATACTCCTCCATTATCGACACTGTACCGGGTGATACTTTTAAGATCCAGTATCAACTTACAAGAAGTTTTCAAGTTGAACTCAGGAATATCTCAGGCTGTGATAAACTTAGGAAATATCTTGATATGACAACCCTGCCAAGCTCCCACCCCATTGCCTCCCAAACATGTTCTAGTTCCTGTATCCCAAGCCCTGCTGCAGGCAGCCAAGAACTTCTTCCCGCCTAACGCAGCCCTTTCTCCTTGCTAGTGCCTTGGCCGTTTGCTTAATATTCCGCTCCTGCTCTCACTGTCCCCAGCCTTTCTTCAGGGGAGGTGGGGCGACTGGAGCAAGGTGCTGCCAACCAGGGGTCCACTCTCTGGGTCAAAAACTGGGGTAAGTTCCCTGGAAAAACTAAAGTGCTGCCAACCTTGGAAACAAAGATTGACTTTTTAATACTGGGACATCTGGTGGCCTGAACGCAAGCTCCACAAAGCCTCCCCATGGCTTTTTCAGAAAAAAAAGAAAAGAAAAGAAAAACCACAACAGCAATTAAATTAAATCCCCCCTCCTCCCACTCTACCAAACCACATTGCCAGACTCTCTCAGAGTCCTTTCCCTGACTGCCTTGTTACACAAATGACAAAATATTTTCACTCAAAGTTGTGCGATTTTCACATCCCACCCTTCTGCTGCTGCTGCTTCCTTTTGCATTGAAATTGAACAGAGGTTTGGGTTGTACGTATTTTTCCCCTTTGCAAATGGACTTTGAAGCAAGAAGGCAGGACAGACAATTCAATTTATTTATTTATTTGTCTACCCGTCCACCCATTTATTTATTTATTTGTTGTGTAAGGTAATAGCTTATGGTACTTACCCAGAGCCAGCTGTTTGCAGGATGCCAAGAGCAGGTGGTCTGGGAGGCCTCTGATGAATTGCAAAAGACACTCACCAGCTGCCGACACTGTGTGTAATGAGCAAACCTGCAAAAATCTTTATTTTCAATTGGATTGTACCTTTAAGTAAGCAAGGGAGACAGCCAGTATAACTACAGACCATGACCAACAGCCCACATAAACAGTGTGCAAACACAAGTGATTAATGTACCGGTATTTCAAAACATCTAAAGCTAATGAGTCAGATTTACTAGGGTGCACAAGAGAGGGGGAGAGGGGTGAGGGGGGGAGGAGAGAACAACTTAATGGGCCTTAATGGCCTTTAGCAGAAGCCTAAGAATTCTCCCTCCTTCCTTCCGCTGTGCCATCTGAACTGGTAAACAAACATTCTGCTGGCCCTCGAAGGCCATTTTCTTTCTGGCCATTGGGGGGAGGGCGTTCCAGTTTTAGGATAGAATTAGGGGAGCAAGCTGGTGACCACGGCACCCTCCAGTGATCTCGGACGCTGTGCGAGGATAATGGGTTACAAAGACAGACATTAATAAGGTAAGATAAGAGGAGGGAGGTTTATTAATTTTTCAAGTAAGTTAGGATGCCCCAGGGCATGGTAAAAGTGTAAAGAATCTGGTGAGCGATGAGGGGTTTGGCTGATTAATGCAAGTCAGCTGTCCTCTGAGAGCCATAGCAATAATGATGAGATTATGGAAGAACCTACTGAAGACAAATGAGATGCATGTGGAATAAAAACGAAGTGTCCTAGTTACTCTTGTGGAGTGCATGGTGGATTTTTACTAAGGGAGAACAGAGGCACAAACGACAGCCTGAGGACGCGCCAGGGCAGGGGATGAGCTTGCTCTGCCCAAGTGCCCCCCGCCCCCCCTCTTCCCGGGTCTTGCAGGAATCCTGCCTGAGAGCAGGGCTGGGAAGGAAGCACACTCCAGGAACCCCTTCCCTGTAGGCAGATAAAGGGAGATGAAGCAGGTGTCGCCTGGTATTAGTCTACTGCCCTGCACGGGGCTCGCCTGGCGCTGTGTTCCCTCCAGGCTGTTAGGGGAACCGAGCTTCTTCCACTTCAGAGGTCCACAGCCCGCTTCTGCTCATCGGTTCGTTTGGAGCTAGAGAAGGAAATTTAAGCTATTCTTCTTTTCCTTTTTGATATTGCTTACTGGGTTTTATATGAGTTTGTCTGCGTGGCTTCTGCATGTCTCTTCCTTTCTTCCCTTGGACGCCCTTTGGTTCCTCTGTTATCAGTCTCCATCTTTCATTCGAGGCACAGGGGGCGCAGGCCGCTGTCCTCTTGACCCTTTTACACCAACATGCAGAAGCATCGATGGCTGGGACCCTCGGTGAGTGGAATTATTTGAGGAACTTTCTTAGAAGCAGGTTCCAGGGCTTAGCCTCCAGAGAGTGCAGGAGGGTTCCCGGAATCTACCTTTTGTTTGAGAAACACTTTGAAAGAATGTGCAGTTGATGTGAGGGTTACCTCCATGGGCTCTCCTGGACGTCAGAGTGCCTCAGATTCCACGGGGATGACTCGCTCCTTTGGATTGGTTCACTGAGACTTGGAGAGGTCAGGGTAAAATGCCAGTCTCCTCCCTCAAGCGGGATAACCTCTTAAACCATTTTTAGATATTAACACCTTAACTTGAGTCTGTTTGTCCGGTTAGAGAGGGAAAGTCAGCAGCCAGGCTTTTAGGGATAGAGTCACCAGATCAGTTTGAAAGGAGGAGACAAGGGAGCAGAGAATGGTTGGGTTGGTGCCTGGAAAGTTGGATGAAATGAGGTCCTCTAGTGGGAGGCAGGATAGAAGTACTCGGTGGCTCTGGAGCTGAGGGCAGAAGGTGGGCTGAGAGGAGGAGGTGACATGGCAGCAGAGGTAAAGCCCCAGGCTCATAAATTATTAATAAATTTTTTGGTAGCAAAGCATTTCTTTTCAAATGAAATCTAAATGGAAGTCCCAATCTATCAAGCCGATTAGATAATAATTTGTTCATAATTTCAAAATTTTAACAATTATCTGTATAAAGTCAGCAAATTATACACGTGAAACTATTTGAATGAACACAAAGATTAGAAATCAGGGATTACAGATCAACACTTACAGCCTTAGATCCATGCCTAGATCCATGCCTAGACCCATTGCTTTCTGTATGCAGCAGATGTGCTCAGATAAATAGTTGCAAATTATAAGTTTTCAACAACTGGCTTTGCAGGTTTACCAGACCCCTTAATCAAACTGATCTGGACTCTTGCATGAGGAATAGCATAAAAGTGATATTAGAAATCTAGTTAGGTCACTGATGACATTTAGCAAGTGCTCAAACTCCTCACACAGAAATGTTACTCAGAAAGCACGCAGGACTTCAAAACAGGGCTAAAACCATCTATGATATGATACAGCCTGGCTTGCTAATAGACTAATGCCAATTGCCCTGCAACAAGAGGTCACCTTATGCAGGTACAGGGACCATTGGTTGGCATTTCCTTGAGTTGCCTGCTCATTTGCTTTAATGGTATAATTCTTATACAATTTTACATGAACAGCCATGCACAGGCCTGAATTTATAAAAATACCAGTGCAACCCTATAGCATTCTTACTCAAAGACATAGTCTTTGGGAGCTGCAGGAGAATCTCTATTTCCAAATCTGCACAAAATGATTTACTTGGTTAGCCCAAGTTAATGGGTTAAAACTTGATGTGTAAACTTTTCTGGAGACTGGGAGGCAGGGGTGGGGTGGGAAGGAGTACAAGATAGGTGTCAATCATTTGAAATGCATTTGAATAATGGGATTAAAATAAAATTTGGTAGAACCCTAGGAACCTCTTTGAGGAATGTAGGATTTGAAAATCACAGGCCTGGACCAAGAATTTAATTAAGACAGACCCTGTCACTGAAGGTAGAGGTGGGCAGTAGGAACCAGACATTGAGAATTCTCTCCAAGCATCTTTGACGGACACTGGATTTTTCTTTCATCCAGCTGTTTGTGCAAGAGGCTGCAATTAGAAAAAATGGAAAGAATTAAACATGGGAAGTCGGTACTGTTGGGAGAGAAACAGAGAGGGAAAGAGAATGAATTCTGCTGAGCTGGAAATGATTAATGAAGAAAGTAAGAAACTAGTCCGAGCATGCATAAAGATGGAGAAGAAGCCTCTGGAAGGTGTGATAAAAGAAAAAGGAAAGGAAAAGGGAAGGAGAGGAGGGAAAAAAACCAGAAAGGCCCTTGGGAGGGTCAAATTATAAGGAAAAGTAGACGTGCCTTTATTGAAATAATCCATGGAGCTTGTGCCAGCACCGCTTCATTTTATTGCCCTGGCAAGAGTGTACGCGCTCAGAGGACTTTTCTTGGAAATCCATTGTGGGCCCCCCCGTGGCCTGGCACTTCGCACAGCTTCCAACCCTGTCCTTTCGCTCTCATTGTTTCTCGCAGCCTGCTCCCCGTGGTCTCTCATTTCTTCTCGGCTCTCTCCCAGTTAGCCCACCCAGGCCTGGCTATCCAAGCAGAACCGTCTCTCATTTCCTCGGGTTCACACTGTGCTCGCTGCCGAGCCCGCGGCCGGCCCCTCGCGCGGCCCCTCGCCAGCTCCCCGCGCCTCTCATCTCTATGGTAACGGAAGACACGACGATCCTCCGGGTTTTGCCTCCGAGAGTCGGTCGGTCCTGGCCGCCTTTGCAGCGTCAGCGTGTCCTTTTGCAGTTACCCGGGATGCCTGGGGAGAAGAGGCGCCCCCGCCAGGACGGCTCCACGGCAACATTGTCCAGTTAACCGAGCCTCGGCAGCAGGCGTGATTCCGCACCTCACATCGATCCTCCACGTCTCCTATTTCCTTTCAGTTTTTTTTTAATTGTCTGCCTTGACAGGAAATCAGAGACTTATAGTGGTGCGGGAGTGCGGGCTGTGATACCAGGTCAGCATTTCCTGGAGAAACCCTGAGCTTAATCAGTTTACTATCACTCCATCATCCCCTTTCACTCCTAGATTAAAGGTGCCTTTCAAAAATGCTAGGAAATAGACGTTTTTGAATATTAAAAAATCAAAATAAATTGTAATATTTTGAAATTTGAGAGGTGGATTTAAAAAAAAGATTAGGTCCAAGGCCATGCCAGCGGAGCTTGCTTTCTCCCTTAGGCTCCATGTGAAGTTGGCAAAGACATTTGGGTACAGTTAGACGGAAGTGCTATATTCCCCCTTCCCAAGTTTGGTGGGGTTGGGGAAATGACCTGGTGAAACCAAGGAGAGAGACCTTGTTACACTAAAGTTAAGGAAAATACGTTTCCCCAAATGGGCTTGTTCATGAGATTTCATCTGATGGTGGGCTGGTTTCCTCAATGCCTTTATTTCCAACTCTAAGACAGGCGATAGAATCTTGGGTTATGCTTTGCTTCGGATTCCTTAAAACTCTGGAGAAAGTAGGCAGAAGGCTGGTGGTTTTTGACCTGTGATGGGGAAATAAGCTGGCATCTGAAGTCTGCTAGCTCCACATTTCATTTTATGATCTGCTTCAGGCTGAATTGGTCTTGCTTTTTTTTTCAAACTCACTTGCCTTGGCAGATTTCATGTCTTGGCATACTGTAAGGAGTCATTTCTCTTTGTCTTTTTATTGATCCAAGTAACATAACTACTGTATAAATAATTAGGAAACCAGAGAAAAGAAAAAAAATTGTGCATAATTCTACTACTCAATCACAATAGCTAGTATTGTTTTGGAGCAATTACTTTGGGTCATTTTCAAATGCAGAGTTTGGATATGATTCTATGCATAATGTACAAACGACTTTGTATTTTGCTTTTTCACTTAATATGTCATAAGCATTTCCCTGTGTTATTATTAACTTCAGTAAATATCATTTTAATTGCTTCCTCAGTAACTGGAACAATTCATCCCCTCACAGTGTACCCTAAGGAAGTGAAGAAACCTTACTTACTAAACTATTTTCTGTATTTTTGGGTGATCAAATTCATTTTTCACTGTGCTAAATCCTATGATAAGCATCTTTACTCTTCAGCCTTTCATATATAAGATAACTTCTTCAGGATAAATTCCCAGAAATTACTGGGTCAAAGTACATGAATATTTTAAGACGATATTTCCTGTTGTTTTTTAAAAATATTGTGTAAGTTTATATATTACCTCTTAAAATGTTTGAGGAATTGTGTTTTAAAAGGGTCTTTTCATCTACTGAATATGCATTACTGTGTGTAGTTTGATAATGCTGACACATATCTCAGAGATAAATATTTCAGAATTTAGGGGTGTCCCCCTGCCTATTTTGTTTAACATACAGAGGTGATTTCATTATAGCCATTACTTCTAAGTGTGTAATAAAGTATGAATTCTTTGCCTGGCTGTAATGTTCTATCACATCAAACCTCATAAAACTAATTGGTGTCACACCCCCTCAGTTTGGCTGTGAATTTTGAAATTGATAGAGATTTCTCTTCCACGACACGTAGAATTCGGTAGGTATACCCTTGCTGGGAATAATACCTCTTTGGAAAATAGGAAAATACCGAGTGGGAAGAAAAGTACATTTTCTGGGAAAAGAATAAGAACCCAGTGAGATGGAGTGAGAATTGTACCACAGAGTCCCAGCAGCAGATGTTTTGGGTGTTGGAACTCCCATCAGAACAGCTGCACAAATGTAGAATCACATCTGGGTGTGTGATGGGCTGCATCATTTCCTACCGACAGCAAAGCAGCCAGATGCTTCCAATTCATTTTAAGGACCCAGCTTCAGGTCTGAACCTGTGAATGTCTCTACCTCCCAACCGGCGACTTAACAGTTGCCGAGGCAGTTCATGCAAGTGTAGCCTCACGGGCACCTTAAGGACAGATCCCCTCGGTTAGGGCAGGTAGAGACAGCTCGCAGCGTCTGCACGCCCCCATCCAGCTCCAGGTCTGCTGTCTAGCTGAGAATAAAGCCATCAAAACCCTTCCACACATCGCTGCTGCGTGGTTTGTCTAGGATGAATGAAGCTTCCAGGGCTTATTTTGTTTTGTTTTCCCTCTAGTTCTTCACATCTTCTCTGTCCCTCTTTCCCCGTCTCCCCTCTTCCTTTCTCTCTCTCTTTTTCTCTCTCTCTCTGTGTATGTGTGTGTGTGAAAGAGAGAGAGAGTTTCTCTCCTCCTCTCTTCCCTCCTTCCCCAATTTCCCAGATACAAATCTCTTTCCAGGCAAATTGAACAAATAACTCGATCATTACAGTAGCAAATGGTTCTCAAGACCCTTGGATAAACACTGTGAGTTTTGAGTACATAGCTACTTTCCTGTATCATTGCTCTAGCCTTATACTGACAGTTATTACGGAAGTGGAGCAAAAGTGGCTCCTGGTGACAGGGTTGGACAGCCTCTGGATAAACTGATCACAGCCTCCAACAGCCTGCCCCCTCTCTGAATGAGCACATGGTGCAGGGCAGCTCACAAGCCCCAGAGGGGAAAAATCATTCCACGTGGAAAACTCAGCCCCAGGAGAAAATAGTCATTCAATATATAAATCTCATTCCCCATTATGATCAAAGGCAGGGTTTCTCTCAGGAGTAGCCACCCTCCTGGGATGAGGGAAGCTTACCAGAAGCATTTGGGGAAAGGCAGGTTGTGCTCTTGTGTGAGAGTCAGTGTCAATATGCCCCTAAGAAATGAATGGTGGCATATGATTCAGGAATTCTAAGAGAGCAGAAAGAACCTCCCATTTTTAGAAGTTGCTCACATCCTTAAAAATGCTTCTTCCCACTTAACCACTATACAGTTATCTTCCTGTTAGAAACTTCATATATGCTATTAGAAGTATTATTTTTAAATAAAAATTTTTTTTCTTGAGGTACAGGGGGCCAGGGATTAAAACTATGATCTCATATGTGGGAAGCCGGCGCTCAACCACTGAGGCACATCGGCTCCCTTGAGCTGGTTTTTTCATATGTTTTGTTTTGTTTTTCAGGAGGCACCGGGAACCAAACCCAGGACCTCCCATATGGGAGGTGGGCGCTCAACTCCTAGAGACACATCCACTCTCCAGCAGTATTTTTATTATGGCAAAGAGGCAAAACTCTTCAGATGGAGTTTGTCAAATGGGGCAGGCCAAAGAGGTCTTGTCAGCCCAACGGAGGTATGGAGCTGTCCCTTGGTGGCCATTCAGGGTCTGTCCAGTACTCTACCAAGAACTGTGAATTACATCAAAGTCATAAAAATGGATGAGCCCCCAAGGAGGTTTGTGTTTTTTTTTGGGTGGGGGTGGTGGTGCAGGGAGAGCAGGAACCAGAATTCAGGGAGAAAATAATCAAATAAATGCAGAATTGAACCAAGGTTTAAAAAAAGGTCATCATAATATTAACTGGTATTTATTGAGTGCTCACTATGAGCTAGGCAATATTCACTGTTGACAATGTATATTGTTATTAAGGCATTTAATTCCCATAATTACACTCTGAAATAGATACATTATTATCCCTGTTTTCCAGAGTGGGAAATGGAGGCACAAACAAATTAAGTTGCACAAAGTTTCAAAGCTTGTAAGTGGGGTCTGGCTACAGATTTCATTCTCCATTGGGTTCCTTGTCATGCTGCCTCTCTGTTTGGCCATACCATGCCAGACTCAAACAGGACTGGAGCTAACTGTAGAACTCTGGGCTTCTGCTAGGGAAGGTCATCAAATCTGGGTGAACTGGTTGTGTTGAATGAAAATGATCCTAGAGTTGAAGAAAACTAGGGTGTGGTGCCCATCATGACTTGTGATGGGTACTTCTTATTGAACATTTTTTTATCCAGTTGTAGTATAATAATAATAATATTTCTTGAGGTGTATACCAATTCTTGCAGGAGCAATTGAGAAGTGCAAGATGCGTATGCTGTCTTTAAGCCCTTAAAATCTGGTTGATCTGATTAGCAGAGAGAGAGGAAACATTAAGTAATGCTGAGGATAAAGTAAGAATCGCTTACATTGAATGCTAAAAAAGGGATAATTGTCTTGAAATTTACTGGGCAGAGTCAACCCTTCAGCTATTAGGATTTGGGAAAAATGTAATTGTGGAAGTTAACTGTATTTGAAAAGTTACAGAGGACTCTAGATATAGAGTAAAAGAGAAATATTTTAGAGGCAGAGGGTGGGGGTGGGATGAAGGGGTGGTGGAAGCATTTTGTATACTGTGTGAGGCAGATAAGGGCAAAAGGAAACTTGGACTCAGGTCCTCCTAGCCCAGGAAAGGAGAAACAAAAATACTGCATGCTACCTGCAGCTCTGCTTTTAAGAAATGGCCTTCCATAAACTCAGTGGTGATCAAAATGTTTAGAGCTAGAGTTTAAGGGCAAATTAGAAAACCTTTGTATTTTGTTTTTTGCCAGCTAGATCACCTTTTAGCAACCATATGGAAGATTGTCTTCTATGCTGGCCACCGGTGATAAAAATCCCTTTAGTCATCTTTCAACTCAAATGCAACAGCAAGGAGAGAAGCTCCAAAGGAAGTTCTGTGACAACTTTAACGGCAAAAATACCTCTTCTAGAACTGACTAGTAGAGGTTTATGGCTAGCTCTTCACTATGGATTTATTAAAACCAGAAGAAAAGACATAACAAGAGGAAACTGATTGTGCAGGTTGAAAATTCAGCAGTGTCTTCTGTGACTTGAGGAGGGAGTTCTGAGTAGAGCCTGAAATGTTGTGGAATGGTACCCAATCCTATAGGTAAACCCAACAGATTCCCCACATCAGAGAACTGTTCTTGGGGCACTACTGCTCCTGCAGCCTTCTAGTTCAGACACAGCTGAACATAGAGTTTTAGAGTTGGAAAAAGCCATATGGATCATTTGGACAAATTCTACGTCTCAAAAAATATCTCGAAGCCCAGACAGATTAAATGATACCTGTTAGAGGTTTGCAATAATTAATAAACTGTAACTCAGTTTCCCCTAATACGCACTGAGGAAAGGCTAACCCCATCCCCCATAAGCCTATGTGTCTAAGGGCACAGCACTTCCCCATAGGTTAAACAAAGAAACCACATAGAAACGGGAATAAAGGGAAATGGAAACCTTCCCCACCTGCATATCAGAGGGAGATAAAATCCCTACAGATCAAAGAAACGTCTGTTCCTGCAGCATTCCAAGAAACCATAACTCCCTAATCCACTACCTTCTAGTCACTATCAGGAAAAAATTTCACCTCTAGGGCTTCCTATTGGTCCCTGCACCTCACTCGGACCCTCAACCCCCTCCCACCAATTATCATTTCCATGCCTGGGAAAGTTCTGTATAAATTCAAGTCCCCCTCTTCCAGGAGTGGGCTGAAGTCTCTCTCCAGACCCCCACATGCTGGTGGGGGCGCTAAAGTCTGTTCTTCAAACCCCCTCCATTGGGAGAGCTTCCCAATAAATTACTTCTCTGGCTGTGGTCATATCAGTCTCTGTGTCCCAGTAAATGCCATTTTTCTCCAACGATACCTCTACTACTTCTTGTGGACTTAAGACCTTCTTCTTGGTGGCTACTGGTATATTACCTCTTTTAGAGGTAAATCTTCTCAAGGCTAAGGTACTGATGTCATTCTTTAAAAAATTTTTTTTATTAGATTTTTATAGAAAAACCATGCAGAAAGCAAAGTTCTCGTATTACCACTCCTCCCCCAGTTTTCTATTATTAACATTTTGCATTAGTGTAGAAACTTTGTTACAAATGATGAATCAATTATTATTATAATTGTATTATTAACTATAGTCCACAGTTTACATTAGGGTTCACTTATTGTGTTGTACATTCCTATGATTGTTTTTGGTTAAATTCTGGTAATATATCTACAACATAAAGTTTCCCATTTTTACCACTTTCAAGTATACAATTCAGTGGTATTAATTACATCCATTACCAAATCTTTTCCTTCACCTCTAACAGAAACTCTGTAAACTAAGTATTAACTCCCTATCCCCACCCCCAATACCCCTGGAAACCTGTATTCTAATTTCTGGCTCGATGAGTTTAGATATTTTAATTATTTCCTAAGTTTAGATATTTTAATTATTTCCTATCACTGAGATCATGCAATATTTGTGCCTGGCTTGTTTCACTCAACATGATGTCTTCAACGTTCATCTGTGTTTTGTAGCATGTATCAGAACTTCATTCCTTTTTAAGGCTGAATAATATACCATTGAATGTATATATCACAGTTTGTTTGTCCATTCTTCTGCTGATGGACATTTGAGTTGCTTCCACCTTTTGGCAATTGTGAATGATGTGCCTTCAAAATTATTCTTAAGGCAACATAATTTCACTGTAGAAGATTTGAAGAGTTATCAAATACAGTTATGCACAGGTAATGAGTGACAAGTACCAAAAATAATTGAAAAGAATCTACGTAGAGGTTAGGATGTAAAACTTACATACTCAATTTGTGTTTACCCACAAGGCTGGTACCTACACTTGCACAACTCCAGGGAGTACCAGTCAGCTAGAATATGATATGAGTAGCATCCCTTGAGTTGGGCAATATGCAGTTAATGCATGACCAACTTGGTTTCTTTTTTACCCGACTCTCCCAGAAGTCAGTGTATTTTCTTAGTTCCAATGTTATGTTTCTGTCAGTCCAAACTAGAATCTTTCCTATATCATCTAAAAAAGCAATTTCTTTCTCCCTGAGTCCTCAGTGCTCATCTTCCATTTCTGGCAAAAGAGCACCTGTGCCTGACTTAGCCTGATCGTCCCTCACAGTTTTCACTTCAACATAAGTCTTCCTGGATGTTTCATCAAAACTTTTTATTTCTCTATTCATTCTCCTGTCTGTCTATCATCTCTCCCTCCTCCCCCTCATCTGTTTATCTCTCCTATGTATTAATCTTTCTAGTATTTTTTAAATGTTTGTTAAAGTAATATATATACACATAATTTTTAAAAAGTCAATATCATCAAAAGGTTTAAAATCGGCCAGCAGCAACCTCTTTCCATTGGCAATTACTTCTAGCTTTTTTTTTTATAACTCTTTTCTTTGATACATACATATTTTAAATAATTTGCTAATATTGCTAATTCTTTATCTATTTTAGACATTCTGTTTACTTTGTAATATTGTAGATGAAGCTTTTCTCTAATTACTCCCTTCCTCTCTCCCTTTCCTTTCAACATAATTATAGCACATTAGTTAAGTTCATTTTCAGGGTTTACATTATGTGACTATGTAAACATTGTTTACTAATGAGCCAAAATTTAATAATGTACTATATGTACCTTTAGTTCATTACACAACTTTTCCCCCTAGAAGTTAATAATTTCCCTCTTTATTCATTCACTTTGCATTTGATGAACTTCTCACTAATTTTCCCCAAATCATCTGATAGCTCTGTAAAATGCTTCACATGCAGTTTTCCACAGGTCAGCTCTATCAGATAATCTAGAATTCTTCTACCTCTCTGCTCCAGCTTGAAGACTTTTCTCCTAGAGTTTTCCCAACTCCTGCCACCTGCATTGGTTACTCTTCAAGCTTGTTGCCGCACAGTTGTCTTAGGATTCCTTTTACATATTATCCTGGAATTGATTTTTTCTTCTCTCTTTTTCCTGGATCCCAGTTTTTGCTTTTTCCTGATAACCAAGAAAGAATTCTGGTGAAGCATTAACTTTAGTGAGTTTTTTGAAGACAATTGTCTGGAAGATATATTTTCTTAGGCTTTGCTTATCTAAAAATATCTTTGTTCTACCCTCATACTTGATTAAGAGCTTGGTGTGGTATAGTCATAGACTGAAAATTATTTTTCCTTGAGGATATTGATGGCATTGCTATATAGTCAATTGACCTGTGTTGCTAGTAAGAGACACAATGCTATGTTTATTCCTTATTCTTTGTCAGAGGCTCACTTTTCAGCAAACTAAAGATCTTTCCTGTTCCTGGTGCTCTGAAATTTCATGATATTTGCCTTGGTATTGGTCTTTTTCTTTTCTTTTTAAAATACATTATTAGGACACGATCTGGAAACTCATGTCTTTCCGTACTGGAATATTAAAATCAAATATTTTATTATTTCCTCATATTTAGTTTCTCAAGTTTTCCTTTGTGCAACTTCAAATATTGGGCACATTACATTGGCTCTCTCATTTTCTTCCCTGTTGCCTGTTTCTTTGACTTTTTGAGGAGAGTTCCTCAACTTTTTCTTCCAAGTATTTTGTTGAATATTTTTTGTTTTAGCTATTATATATTTAATTCCTGAAACTTTTTTCACACTCTGATTATTCTTTCTTAATGCTTCCTATTCTTGTTTCATGAATGTAATACCTTCTCATTTCCTTCTGATGATAATTATTCTAGTTTGTTTTTCAGTTTTAGTTTTCTCCTGCAACCCCTTCTGCCTCTATATCTTCTTAGAGCCTTAAAAATGTGTCTATTTTATTTTTAGTTCTTTTTCTTTCATGTTTGAGGTCTTCCATAAATGTCTGGTGATCCTTGAATGTCCATCTATGGCTAAGAACTGAGAAATAAGAAGCCAGTAGGAGACTCTGTGTGCATGGGGGTGGCTTGCTCCTCAGTAAGTATTGTCAGGAGATGAGCTGGCTAGTTTTGGTAAAGAACATTTTAAATGTCAGTTTCTGTGGATCTTCTCTCTAGGGCCAGTCAGTTTCTCTGGAGAAGAATCCTTCTTTCTCTTGCCAAGGAGGTATATCTCTAGACACGAGTGTTCTGGGAACAAAGATAGGAAAGGTACTCTGAAAAGGATTTTCACCCAAGTGCCTTGGTTTCAGGCTAGCACTGCCCCCCACCCGTCCCTGTCTCCTATGCCTGTTTGTACAGGTTCTGGAGAGTCTCTGTTTCAGGTCACCTGAGAATATACTTTTGTCCTCCTGGAAGGGATGGAGCAGGGCTGGGCTGATGGGGCAGTGGAGGGGTTAGTGTTTGGTAGTGTGCACTAGGGGAAGAGATCTATACAGACTGCATACATATTTTCAGTCATTACCCTCTGCTCCAGGCCCTCGACTCATTCCCAACTACCCAGGAAGCAGCAACGTCCAAACACCCATACTTTCCAGAGTGCTGTGGGTGAATCTGCAGGTACTTATGTTATGGCTTCCTCCTCTCTGCTGAGGTAATTATGTCTTCACCATCAGGACCTCCACCCCCCAACCCCACAAAATGTGTTGACATTCTCATTCACTGTCATTACCTCCCCAGTTCCCTTTGACATGTGGGTTTACATCTTTTTCATTCTTTGACTGCTTTTTCGATCACATTTGGGATGGGAGATGAGATAAGCTTGTGTACTCAATTGACAGTATTTGACCAAAATTCCTTTCTTTCCTGACTTTCAGAAGTAGCGCCTATGGGCTTAAGCACAGACAGCTCCGTAGATTGCCATTCATCTCCAGTTTATGGTAAACTAAGAATTCCTTTCTGTCCCGGAGGGTCCCCTCACAGGGAGCAGCCCTGCCAGGCGGCACCCTGACTGGCAGCTGGATCTCCTGGTCTCTGAGAATCCTTCTCTGTGCCTGGCTAGAACCAAGGCCAGGGCCAGAGAGACCTCGGAGAGCTGTCTCCCCCTGAGCAGCTGCAGAAACATCAGGCAAAGGAGCCGGGAGACAGGCTTCTGGGATGGCTTTTGTGTAATTAATTGAGGTCTGAAGCAGTAATTTTCTTATTTATTCATAATGCTCAGACTCACTCCAAACTGCCCCATCATATTTATTAAAGAGAGAAAGAAATGAAGAAATAAACCTGGGGTAAGATTTCAGAGAAAGCATGTCAAACAGGAAAAGTTTCATATATGCTTTTTCCCTTTATCTGCCCAATTAATTCAACTTGAGAGCAGACTGTTACCAGTTAATATTTTTCCAAGATCTCACAAGGTGTCTTGTGGAGAACTGGACAGAAGCAATGCTTTTTTTATAAGCATGAATCAAATACAAATAACTACAACACAGAGTTTAGCAATGGAGAAAGTGTCAAAGAGAAAATAATGTAAGAACAAAACAACCGTAATTGAAATCCCAAATAAAAAACCCCTAGATAGAAGCCACACCTTTAAACACGCACACACACACACACACACGCACACACACACACACACACACAACCCAGGTGAGGAAACCTTGCGGTTAGTGGTTGAATTTCAAAGATCCTTAGGAGATTTATTAGGAATTTATTTATTTGTGACTGCAATTTGCTTTTAAAAATCTCTGCAATTTTCATTAAATGCCGTTGTTACCTTGTGAAAATACCACGGTATCAACAGAGAAAAATGGGTCTGAAATGCACTTCTGCTTCTTTTTGGTACAGAGCTTTGTAAACATCCAGACATTATCTGAAATATGAAGGTTCGTTTTCTACCCTATTTGATTTAAAATTTATATTTAACAAAGAAGAGTATAAAATAGTAAGAGTGAGAAACATCTAATAATCAACTTTTGCTAACTAGCATTGAAATATCAGGTGTTAGATCATGGTTGTCCCAGTCACCTTTGAACTGAAGGGCTAAAATGGTGGGTTGGCCTGGGGTTTGGTCAGTAGTGGTGTCAAGTGGAGCCTCGGACGCCCCCTCAAGGTCCCCTCAGCCTTGCCCTCAGGCCTCTCTGGTCCCCTCTCTGAACCTGGCAGAGGAGGGATCCGAATGCCTGAAGCCCCGAGCCTGGAGGGCCTGACGGAAATGGAAGGTCATTGGGGGGAAGGGAAGAGCAGTGTTGGCATTTCCTGGTAGAGGGTGTCCCTGAGGGGAAATGAATTCAGGGGTCCATTCAGGCTCCCACACACCAGTCAGCGTGAAGAGAAGCTAACTTGGGGTGAATGAATGCAGCAATGGATAGCTGGAGAAACGGCCCCTCGTAACGAGGAGCCTTCATTGGCTGAGCCTCCTGGAGGCACCTGGTTGCTCTTATTTCTTTACTTTGGTTTGGGACAAAGAAAAAAGTACTGCATTCATTTAGTTAGATAGGACTAGTGTTTCTTTCTGGGCAAGTAACTGGGTGAAGGGGATAGTTGGACACTGGCTGTTTGCAGCCTGGAGCTATGAGGTTACATAATGTCATAATTCACCAGAACCCAGCCAAGAAGCCGTGGCATCACTGTCATGCTGTACTTAACACCGGAGAGTGGGCTACCCTCCTTTTACCCCCGTGTCCATGCTGACCAAGGTCCAACAGCGAGCAACAAGGAGGAATAAAATTGAGCGTGAGAGAGTGACAAGGACAAAAACAGACAGGGAGAGCTAGAGTTCCAGGAGACAAAGAGCAAGAAATACAGAAGGAGACAGAGAATGAGACAGAGAAGACAGAAAGCTAGACAGTCAAAGGGAGAGCAGGTGAGTGCACTGGATCCCAGGTCCCCTGAGATTCTCACTGATGATATGTGTGATCTTGTTCTTATCTCTCCTTCTGATCCCCTTTAAACCCTGCTGGAGTGTCATGGGCTGAGGAAGCCTGTGGCTGTCTGCAAATGTGATGTGCTTTCAAATGGAGACCCTGTGGAGTCACTGGCGTGGAACATGAAGGATGTGGGAACCAAGTTAATATTTCTCGGTTTGATTTAAATGGACGGTTTCGACTGAGATTCCTTCATGTGACATGGACATCTCATTCCAGCAGAAGAGTCAAATGAAGAACTTAATCTGGGGGTGGCCAACAAGACTGGGGCAAGGAACGTTTGTTCTTCCTAAATGAGTCTTTATTGCCAGACTTTTTCTCTGGTGCTTGTTAAATACTGTATTTATGCCATGTATTTGTATACAGTGGGATTAAGGGACCAAACTGAATTACTGATGATGGTTGCTTGAAGGGGTGTTTGACGAGGAGATTTACACAGTGTTCTTAATAATCTTTTTTATTTATTTATAGAATGTTATAATTCCAAACGTACAGTGCTGCCATCCCTTAGGAAAGATGCTTTCTATTTGAGGACCACCAGCTCTGCATGTTGATTTGAAAAGAGATAAAAGAGCATCTGGCCGCCATAGTACAAGCTGCATATTCCCTCCCTCTTCATTATGCAGAGAGCTGATGCAATTTTTGCTTCTTTCCTATTTATACAAATAAAGAGAACGATTTGGGAAATATGTCATGCTGGCATTAAACAGCACCACTCTTGCTGGGTTGAAAAGTACACGTTCCATTAACAACAATTATATTGTATAATTAAGGTTGTGGTCCCCAAACTCTGACTCGGAAGCTTCCTCAAATGCCGACGGGTTTATCAAAGACTTGTTAAAATAAATATACCCCTCACATCACCCCCTCCAGGGCCGCAGCCCCCACCCCAGCCTCAGATCACCATCAGTACCAGTGTCCTGGCTTAGTGTGCAATGAATGTGGTACTCAAGAGCTCTCTGCTGTCGCTGTGGCTGAGATGAATCTGAAAGGAGAAAGGAAGCTTTGAAAAGGCAGCCGCCTGCGAGCAGACTCAGCAGTGCATCCCCCCACCCCGTGTTGAATGGGGCGCCCAGGTAGAACAGGGGCAATGGAAATGAGGTGAGGTGCCCTGGATGATTTGGATGACCCCTGCAGGGTGAGGCTCTCCATGTAACCTATTGTTATGCTGCTCTCCAGCGTTCTTTTGTGGAGCTCTCAGGTTAGGTTTCGGTGAAAATTTCCTGAGGCTTATGCAATCGTGGCACACACACGTGTGTAAACAGCCATGGGGAAAGGGCTAATGAAGTTCAAACCTTTGCGCCCGGGAGCCTCTCTTGACCCTGCGGTCAGCACGTTCCACTCTTCCAGGAGCGGGAGAGAGCCCTGACCTTTGTCTTATCAGTGAGTGCTGGTGGTGGTGACGGTAATGAATTTCTGAGGGCAGTTAACACAGTGACAGGGTTTATAAATTATAAATTCTGACAATACTCTCTGCTATCAGGTTTTTTCCTCTGATGACCACCCGCCCATCAGTAATAATCTCAACAGCCAAATCCTACTTTTCTACTTGTGGCCAAGACCAAAGAAAAACAAAAAAGTTGAACATCCCAGAGCAGGCGCTCATCTTAACCAGGAGAATGTTTGTTGGCCTTAATGCCCTAGGACTGAAACAAATCAGGTGTAGGAGAGGAGGGCGCACTCTGGAATCAGCCACACAGGCCGGCAAGAAAAAAATCAGAGCAGATGTATTTTTCTCTTCTGGTTTTTTTTTTTTTTTTTGAATCTGTGAGTGCAGTAATATAGAAAACAATAAAGTTAATCTTTCGAACTCCGTGAGTACGGATATTCTGAAAAGTTGTTGTTGGGAAAGGTTGGGATGGGTCATGGCCCATCCTTTACAGATGGGTGGTAGGTGGGTACATTGATGTGCCGCCTTGCTGAAGGTCACAATCAGGCAGATCTCTTTGGTGGTACAAAGAATTATGTTGAAATAGATCTTTCCTTCGTTCCTGAATACTGAGAAGAGGAGGTTAAGCGGAGGGGAGACATTTCCTATTGAGAAGATGCCATTGAACTCTAGGGAGGGGGATTCAGAGAAAGAATGGTTTAGGAGGCTTGAATATAGGGCTGACATTTGTGTGACCTTGAACTTGAACACTATGTGCCTCAGTTTGATCCACAAAATGAGGAATATAATGCCCTCGCAGGGTGTGGTCAGAGCCTGACTCACATTAGGTATCTAGGAACTATTCGAAGGGAAATCAAGTTAATGAGCCAAGAGGGTGTTACCTGGTGATCTAAAAATGACATGAAAATATGTCTTAAAGAGACCTAAGTAGGAGGAACGGCCATCCTCTGATAAAATGCAACAGCACATCCAAGGATCTCATTGCCACACCAAGAGATGAAGCTTTTACATCTGTGATATGCTCTGAATTAGGAGGTTTCATTGATTAAGGTCCTAAGAAGATGGCATTTTGCAGCTCCATGTAAGATTTAGTAGCAACATTATTGAAGAGTTAGTTTCCTTTTCCCTTTTGTGTCTTGGGGTGAAACATGAATCTTACATTGCCAATCTCAAAAATGAAAAACAATTTTTGGTGTTAAATTGAGGGCCTTTCAGTCAAAACTGCTGAAACCAAGTCAGTTCTCTGGCCTTTCTGCAATATTCTCTTGGGTTTAAGGCAGCTCCCTGGAATTCGGTTTCTCTGTCTGATAATTTCCCTGGCACTGATAAAGTTCATGAATTTTCTGGTTGTCCTGGTTGTTTGTTTGCTTTCTGTGACACCGGATCATTTTAGGAAAACCTGGTACTGAACATGAGTCACTAAAGTTGTCTGCCGAGTTGTTTTTACTCTAAAGGAAACCTCAGGAATGGAGAGTTCAAAGTGACACTATTAGCACTTAAATTGTCTCTCTAGAGCAGAAACAGCAAAAAGCATGTGCTGATAGCTGGCCGGATCAATCCTGTCAAGAAACATACAGCATCACTCTGCACTGAAGGATGGAAATGCCTCTGAGGCCCCAGCGAGAGGCTGTATTAGCCAGGTGCCGAAGGGGATGGATGGAGAGTGGCCGGAACCCCCAGAACGTTGGGATTTGAACCCATCATGACATTTATTGAGATGGATGGGCTGGATGTGAACATTCTAGCACTCCAGCTGTGCCTGAGAAGCCTTTCCTGGGGGACGGGTGTCTCCCAGTTATCAGAACTTGGCCACTAAACCAGAATCCTGCCTTTTTGGAAGTCATGCCTTCTACTTCCTGACATTACTCCTTGCTTAATTGCTTTTGAATTTGGCCCACTTATTTTCAAGTTTCTGAGGATTTGGATAGTATTGGAGAAAACACCTCAAATACAGATGTTTGTATTGATAAGCAAGGAATGTAAGGCCATAGAAATCAAGGAACACAATTACATTTTGCAACAAATTACAACAAGCTCCACAAATAATAATTGTAGTTTTTGCTGCTCAACCAAATAAAAGAAACCGTGGATGGTATTTGTCCTGCTGTGACTTGCTGTGACATCCCTGGCAGCTCCATCACCAGGCACAAGCTGCAGCTGCTTCCAGCTCAAAGACCTGGCATCCTGAGGTACCCAGTCCATCTCTCCTCTAATCACTCCTGATTGTAGCATCTTTTTGGTGTGTGTGGGGGAAGCAAGAACTATCATGTATCTTTCACTTCATTATGGGGTGGGTAGGGGTTGACACATGCAGGTAGTCTAAGGGACAACCAGCAAAATGGGGGTTATGGGGGTGGGATATAGTGGGGAGTTAAGGGCAGAGGTTTTTTCTAGATAGGAACTTCACCAGCTGCCCAAGTGGTGGTCATTTTTTGACTGTCCTTGGAGAGAACTCCTCCATCAGTGATAGAGGCCTGCAATCACATTATTTGACTGTCATTCTTTAAACAGAGTTTTTGATCCTATTAAAAATGAGTAGGTATGAATCTTGTAACCTTTATCTCCCTGTGTTATGGGTTGAATTGTGTGCCCCCAAAAGATATGTTCAAGTCCTAACCTCCAGTCTCGTGAACGTGAACTTCTTTGGAAATAGGGTCTTTGAAGATGTGAGTAAAGATGAGGCCAAACTAGATTAGGGTGAGTCCTATCCAATATGGCTGGTGTCCTTCTACAGAGAGGAGAGTTGGACAGAGGCAGACTGCATGGGGGAAGAAGTCCATGTGAAGACAGAGGCAGAGGTGGGAGTGATGCATCTCTCTAAAAGCCGAGGAACACAGAGCATTGCCAGCCAACACCAGCTTGAAGAGGCAAGGCAGGATCCTCCCCTACAGATTTTTGAGGGAGCTTGGTCTTCCAATACTGTCATTTCAGACTTCTAAGCTCCAGAACTGTGAGATTATACATTTCTGTTGGGCCACCTAGCTTGTGGTGCTTTCTGAAAGCAGCTCTAGAAAACGAATACACTGTGTATGTTCATAATTATCTTTTTCAAATAATATGTTAAGTATTTCTTGGTGTTGCTTAATGTGTCTAAGGAGAATACTAATGCTAATGGAGATTTAGGGCAAACTTGTAGTCTAGTTTTGTTCTTTTATGATGACGTTAAGTTTCAATGCCTGTCTGAGGTCATTATTCACATATTCCCTCTTTTAGTGGATATTTATAGAGCCCTTTCCATATTCCAAGCATTGTGCTGGGAGCTACAGATAAAAACAGAAGGGCAATGAATAAGGCATGTCAGTCTTCAAGGAGCTACAGTCTAGAAGGGAGGCAGCTTTAGCAACAAATAATTGCGATGGAATGTGGTACGTTGACAACAGAGACAGGAAGGTCTGGGCCAAGGACCCTGGGGCCCAGTGCTATTACTGCTAAAATACATCCGTTCCACTCCTCATGCAGGGAAGGATTTAAGAATTTGTGGGGAGGGGGCAATGATCAGAGAAGCTCTTTATAGTTTGAGTTTCATCAACACTGAATCATTCATTCTCTTTTCATGTACTGCTAGCTTCAAGCATTTATGAAATATCATTAATCTGCCCGCCAAAGTTAAGGAATAACTTTGTATCAATACAATGCTTTGGAGTTCACAATGGGCTGGCTTTCACAGGCATTTTCTCCTAGACTCCAATAATCCTATGAGGTGCATAGAATGAGCTTAATTATCCCTGGGTTTCAGATAAGAGATTGGAGGCTCAGAAAAGTTAAGGGATTTACCCTAGGTAATAGAGCTGATTAATTGGCAAGAGGGAAGATGTGAATCTAGGTTTTTCTACCTTCTTGGTCCATGAGTTTTCCTTCTATATTCCAATGCTGGGAAGCCTCTTAGTTTTCTTTTACATGTAGGTTTGATGGGTTACTGGGTTGGTCATTCCTCCTTTCAGAAAGTCTGTTCCTTTGCATATTTTGTGTATATTTCTATAACTTTTTTAAAAAAAGAGGTACCAGGGAGTGAACCCAGGACCTCGTACATGGGAAGCAGGTGCTCAACCACTGAGCCACATCCGCTTCTCAATTTTGTGTATATTTCTGACTATTCTTTCTCTGTCTCCAAGGAAACCTTCTTCCTCTCCCTGCTCTGTAGGTGTGGGCATTCTGCAGGGAGCTATCCTTGCTTTGCTCTTCTCTCTATATATCCCCCTTTGCTTGATCACATGTTTTCTCCTGGCATCAACTACTATGGGAAGGTGATGATCCCCAAATCTACATCTTTTAGTTCTGAGCTCACCCGCAAGCATCAGACTTAAATGTACCAACTGCCTGCTGGACAGCTCCATTGGATGTCCCACAAGTACTACATATTTCCACTGAGCTCCCCTTCCTTCCCCACTACCCTGGAACTTTCATTACTCTTCTCAACTCGTTGGGTGTTGACATCATCCAGCCAGATACCCAAGCTTGAAACCCATGAACTTAATCTTTCCTCTTCCTCATTCTTTACGTTTAAGTGGATCACCATGTCTTGATTTGACTCCCTAAAGATATTTTCTGAAATCTGTTCCCTGTTACTCGTTCTTGGTACTCCTTCACTATGTCAGACCCTTAGTATAGGCTCTCCAGTGTGTCTGTGGATTTCTTGAAAGCATATTGAGAAAAGGGACAAGCAATATATTCATGTGTGCATTCACTCTCTAATTCATTCCTCAGATATTTGTTGATACAAATAGACCTCACTGCTATTGGGAAAAATTGGGTTGATCCTTTTGAGGAAATTAAAATTGACCTGGAAACCTTTAGCCCTTTCTCATACTGATCTAGGTTAATTAACTATGTATTACAAAGCGGTCAAGCCTTAGTAGTTTCAGGTTGGGCATTTAGCTGTTATGTAGTCAGAGATCAAAAATCAAATGAAAATTCTTATCCGTTATTCCCAAAGTAATCATTCTCAAAACTGCCATGTAAGATCATGCTAAGTAGATGCTTTGGGCTTTGATTCAGAAGGATGTTTGGACTCTTACGAGTCCCTAATTTATCACTTTTCCAATAGCAAATGGTATTATTTCAAATTGTGATAGGATCTCAGCAAAAATGTGCGTATATCTTTGGTAATTCTCACAGTGATCTTTTTACTTCTTTCTGAATTTATTTTCATGAAAATGCTTGCACTGCTATAAAATTAGAGCTCATTTAATGAGATATTTATGAATATATTCAGCATCACATTTGTGGAATTGTCTTTATTGAAATGAATAAAGATAACCAGAGTTAAAACCATCTTAGAAACAAACAAGTGAACAAATCCCTGCAGAAAAATAGATTTTCTTTAAATAGCTAACTCTTTTTATGTATTTGCAATATGATTCATTTTATAAAATATTAAACTACAGACACATTTCAGAAATATATATTACGTGTCAAGTAAAGTATACCTATTGTGACTTATAGTGATGAGAAATTTATTCATACTAAAGAATGTTCTGATTCTCGGGATTTAAACTCTCAGTTGAGTAAGCCTAGCAATTCAATGTTGAGTTTATAGAAGGCTTAGCAGGTCCCAGAAAAAATATGTGCACTAGAATAAAGATGGCTGCAAATTCTTTGCCTTGCTTCCCATCAAAAGATAGAACCTATTTCTCCTCTCCTTGCATCAGTATTGTCCTCTGACCTGCTTTGACGAATCTATAGCTTTGGAGGTTGGGGCAACATCTGCTTTAACTGCTTGGAAGGAGTATGTCCTCTTAAAAGTCAGCATCCATTTAAGAAGTGGTATTACCCTCTTGAAAGGCAGCACACATGTAAGAAGTGTCATTACAGATTATCATGCTATGAGAAAGCCCAAGCTAGCCATGCGTGGGGGAGTGGAAGAAACAGAGAGAAGGGGGGGCACTCAACAGTGCCATTCAACATAAACTTGCTGAGCTCCTGGATTGTGTCTGGCACTGTGCTAAGCAAGGGGATGCATTTATATAAATGTGATATGGTTCCTGCCCTCACAAAGCTTATAGTCGAGCTTAGGGAGCAAAGTCCCATTCAGATCATTATAATTAAACTTAGACTATGATGCTTGCTAGGAACATAGGAGTGATTATTTCTGACTTGGTGGAAAATTTCACTGGGAGAGTGACATTAGATATGGGCCTTGAAGGGTGAAGAGGAGTTTGGATGGAAAATTTATCAAAGTCATTCTGGAATAGTATGAGCTTCTGATGAGCTTGGGGGCCTGCAAGGTGTCCAGTAAGGCTGGGGCATAGCAAGCATTGGTGCAATGAGATTAGAAAGGTAGCATGTGGTGTGATTGAATACTCCCTTGTTAGAAAATAAGTTAGAAATGTGTCCTTTTAAAATTGGGGTGTAGTGGAGTATTGAGGGGAGAGGAAGTCTCTTTGTTTGTGGATCTTTCTTCTCCCATCACATGTTGTGGTGGTTTAAAACTGCCCCAGAAAATAGGTTCTTAAAGCTAATCCATTCCTGTGGGTGTAAGCCTGTTGTAGGTAGGGCCCTTTGACTTCACTTCAGTTAGGGGGTGGCATAGAATGGGTCATAATCCTCTTACTGGAGTTCTTTATAAGAGAATGAAATTCAAATGAAGAGAGAAAAAAGCCACAGAAGCAAGAAACAGAAAGCAAGGATATCGAAGGGAGAGACCAGCGGACACCACCATATGCCTTGCCATGTGACAGAGGAGTCCAGGGACCATCAGTAGCCAGTCTCTGAGGAGAAAGCATTGCCTTGATGATGCCTTGAAATGAACATTTTTCTCAGCCTTGGAACTGTAAGCTTGTAAGCTAGTCAATTCCTACTGTTAAAAGCCAACCCATTTTATGACATCTGCTTTCAGCAGCCTAGCAATCTAAAGCACATATACTGGAACCTTTTGTTCACAGACTATTAATGCTGTGTGGAAGAAAAAAAAAAATAGGCTAGTAACTCAAAGCCTGACCTTAGAGGAGGCCTGCTTTATAGCCCAAGAACTAGTTTATCACTTTGCCAATTAAGAATAGGAGAAATATATTTAAATTCTTTTTGTCTGACTCTTACAAGAACAAAAAGACTGCCCTATACTTAGAAAGTGTCACATTTGCAGAAAGCAAGGCAACATAACTTTGGGGAGATGTTTTTCCTGGTCCCAGAGACCAGAATATAGATGGTTCCCAGAGCGACTCAGAAAGGTCTTTATTGTGGGGGAAAACCACTGTTTCCCTCAACCGGTGTTGTGTGCCAGGGATAATTACACATTCTCTCAATAACAAATTAAGCATTGCTTCTTGGCAAGTGTCCACTTTAGCCTGAGTTTATCTTGAAAGAATTCTCTGAGGTTTTAGTAAGCTGCACTTATTTAAATATTTGCAATATGGATATTGACAAGCAGGCTGCTATCTTAGGCTATTTTGTGGGAGAGGAACGAAGAACTAGACAAAGAAGTTGAGAATCTGGGTTCTATTACTGATCTGTTGAACTCTTCTCCCCAGGGGAACAATCATTCATTCACATATTTACAGAGGGCCAGCTGAGTGCCTAGCACTGAGCAAAGAATGAGTGCAGTGGGAGAGAAATACGTGGCTTGCCATGGGAGAAAGAGGTAAGGTTCTATAGCTGTCACTCATTCAAGAAGTACATTTGGAATGTTTTCTTTTGCACTATTTATTTTGTGCTTCCACCTCAGGATTACATTAGCTTTGTAAAATGATTTGGGAAGTTTTTATATCTTTTATGCCATGTCGTATTTTGTTTAAACCTGGTGTTTTAGTTTCCTGACTGCCAAAGCAAATGCACTGCGTTAACATCAGGAATTTATTGGCTCATGGTTTTGAGGCTAGGAGAAGTCCAAAATCAGGCATCATCAAGATGAAGCTTTCTTCCCAAAGACTGGCTTTCTGGGGCTGGCTGTGGTGGTCCTCGGTCTTGAGTTACTCTGTCACATAGCATTGCACATGGCAACCTCTCCTGGGCTGATCCCTTCTCTTCCGGGTTCCACTGTCCTTCAGTTCCTTGCTGAAGAAAACAGGAATGGATTAAGTTTAAGAACATTTTTTCCTGGGTATAAATCTTCAAACCACCGCGTTTGGAAACCATTTCCTTCTTGACTATTTGTGCACAAGTTGTGGGAACACTTTCTAGGTCTGATGTTCTCCCTGGAGATAAACTGTTGACTGCCTCTTTTTGTTTGTTTGTTTTCTTCCTTGTTTCTTATTGTGGTGGTTTAAAGCTGTACATACCCCAGAAAAAAAATTCTTAAATCTAATTCTGTGGGTGTAAACTCATTGTGAGTAGAATTTTTTGATATGGTTACTTCAATTAAGGTGTGTTCCCCTCAACCAGGATGTGTCTTAACCCTATGACTGGAATTCTTTATAAGAGAATGAAAGTCAGGCAAAGAAAGAGAAAGCCATGGAAGCAAGAATCTGAAATCACTGAAAACTTGGAGATAAAGAAGAGACTAGCAGATGTAGCCATGTGCCTTGTCATGTGACAGAGGAGCCATTGATTGCCAGCCCCTTGGGAAAGAAAGTATCATCTTGATGACCTCTTGATTTGGATGTTTTCCTGGGCTCAGAACTGTAAGCTAATAAATTTCCATTGGTTAAGTCAATCCATTTCATGATACTTGCTTTGAGCAGCCTAGGAAACTAAAATATTCACCAACTAAGGTTTTCTACTTCTCCCCAAGGGAATTTTGACAAGTCATTTATTTTTTTAAGATTTATTTATTTATTTACTTCTCTCCCCTTCCCCTCCCCCCCCAACCCGGTTGTCTGTTCTCTGTGTCTATTTGCTGCGTCGTCTTCTTTGTCCGCTTATGTTGTTGTCAGTGGCAGGGGAAACTGTATTTCTTTTTGTTGCGTCATCTTGTTGTGTCAGCTCTCCGTGTGTGTGGCACCATTCTTGGGCAGGCTGCATTTTCTTTTGTGCTGGGCGGCTCTCCTTACGGGGCACACTCCTTGCGCGTGGGGCTCCCCTACACAGGGGACCCCTGTGTGGCACAGCATTCCTTGCGCGCATCAGCACTGTGCACGGGCCAGTTCCACACGGGTCAAGGAGGCTGGGGGTTTGAACCGCAGACCTCCCATGTGGTAGACGGACGCCCAAACCACTGGGTCAAGTCTGCTGCCCAATTCATATTTTCTTGGAAATCAGCCATTTTGTCAAGACTTCATAGTTTTGTGTTGTAAACAATTTCTTCTGTTACATTCCTGCCTTTACTAGTAATTTCATCAGTGTTAACATCTTTTATTTTTCTTCAGTGGAATATAGGATTATCAATTTTATTTATTTTGCTTCTCTTAAATTCTTGAATTTATTCTCTGATTCTATTTTTTTTTTCTTTATTAATTCTTTCAGCCTTCTTTCTTTGTTGGTCTTTTGATTTAAATTCATTGCGGGTTCTTCGTGAAAATTAGTAAAATGTGTTTTTTTCCTAAGGAAAACATTTCAATGGCTTAATATATTTCTTTCATATGTAGCAGTTCAGTGTAGATGTTTCTGATCAGCAATGACTTTCTTCTGTGCTTCAAGACCCAGGATCCTTCCATCTGTATTTCTGTCTCTCCCAAGGGCCTTGCTTGGTTTGCATCTTGCTGATGGAAGAGAGTGAGAGTGGATTAGGGAAACTTGCTTCTTAAAATCCTGGTCTGGGAGTGGCACAGTCCCAACTATCCACATTCCACTGGCTGGAGCTTAGTCACATGGCCATACTTCACTGTAAGGGAGGCTGGGAAATGTCATTTAGCAATGCACCCAGAAAGAAATGGAAATGAATTTTTGGTAAGCATCAAACAGTTCTTGCCATATTCCCCAAATAATCCTTGTCTTAGTTTTTTTCTTCCTTTTCGTATTAACATAGCTATATCAGTTTTCTTATGATTATGGTTTGCCTGTCATATCTTTTTCTATCCTTTATTTTAACCATTTTGTTTCTTTCTGTTGTCGGTATATACTTGAAAAGTATATATTTAGGTGGCGGATTTGGCCCAGTGGTTAGGGTGTCCGTCTACCACATGGAAGGTCCGTGGTTCAAACCCCCGGCCTCCTTGACCATATGGAGCTGGCCCATGTGCAGTGCTGATGCGCGCAAGGAGTGCCCTGCCATGCAGGGATGTCCCCGCATAGGGGAGCCCCACGCGCAAGGAGTGCGCTCCATAAGGAGAGCTGCCCAGCGTGAAAGAAAGTGCAGCCTGCCCAGGAATGGTGCTGCACACATGGAGAGCTGACACAACAAGATGACGCAACAAAAAAGAAACACAGATTCCTGTGCCGCTCACAACAGAAGTGGACAAAGAAGATGCAGCAAATAGACACACAGGACAGACAACGGGGGGAGGGGGGAGGGGGAGGAAGGGGAGAGAAATGAATAAATAAATAAATTTTTTTAAAAAAGTATGTATTTAGATATGTATTTCCAAACTAGTAACAACATTCTTAACTAGCAACTTTATCTTTTATAATTTATTGTGATCATTTAACTACTTAGACTTGTTTCTAATATCTTACTTTATGCTTTCTCTTTTTCTTGCATTTTTCATGCCTTTTTTCTCTTTTTCATCTTTTCTTGACTTTTAAAAATGGATTTTAAAAAGTCTCCACTCCAGTGATTTGGGTAGATGCTAGTTTTATTCCCTTAGTTATACCTCTTGAAATTTAAATATGTTTACACAGCTTAACAAGTCTAAATTTTTAAAATAATTTGGAACTTCTCCCTGTGAAAATATAAGGACCTTAGAATACTTTAAGTTTAATCCTTTTGAATACTTTTATCAACTGCAGTGACAAGGCGGTGCTCCACATTTGCTTCATGACTTCTTCCACCAAATTAGGGGTTTAGTGGAGTCTAAGTTATGCTGTACTTACTTTCTCTGATGTCCACTGCTTTATGAGGAAAGTGTGTTATAGGTCAGTTTTCAGTACATTCTTTAATCTCTCTTGTCCTATATTTTGCAGAAATTTCTTTGCATGGCTTCTTTTCCCACTGTGTGTTTTTCCTTATCTTCATATTCCTTTGATTATTATACTGAACTCTAAGCTTTCCTAGGGAAGGGGCCAGGTTTGTTTCACACACTTTATCCCAGTACACCCATGACTAAGAACAGAATGCTTTATTAGAGAAAACATGTGAATAAGACTTCTGTTCAAAATCTCAGCAAAAGCTAGTAAACTAATTTTTTTAAAAATTCACCATGAAATCAAATAGGGTTGCTCCAAAGAGCTGAGCTGCTATACCCATTCCTTTGTGATATACATTGCAAGGCTAGGTAATGAACACGGGTTGATCAATGATGGAATACATTGAGTCACAGCCTTTCATTTAGGAATCTGTTTTGCTTTACATATCTGAAAGCTAGGCACTAGAAAGTATCTGCATATCCTATCAGGAGAAGCCACAGTCTTAAAGACAAGTCTTTAAAGAGTTTCATGCCTAGTGTTCATAGCACAAGAGTACAACTTAGTTCAGAGGGTATGTTGACAATACTTAATCTGAGCAAGAACAGGGACTTAACGAAGGCTTGTCGACTAAATTTTAATCGATTGTGAAAGTTCAAACTCTTACACTTTAACAAACAAAATCCTGAAATTACTTATTGGTTCAATACAGTTTTATGAAGACACTAGTCTGCAAAAAAAATCTTGGATTTGAGTGCAATGACCCCACCATTTTTGGGTAAAGTATATAAAGTTTCCAAGTAGGACTGGGCAAGGAATCACATTTACAACAGCAGGCATTTTCTTTTTCTCTTTGTGACAGGGGGTGGGCAGAGAACTGCTCCAAAACCTTCATCAAATACTAACCTGAGGCCTCACCTTGTGAAAGCCAAGGATTCAGGTGTTTCACAGTGCGAATCTCCTTAGCCATGGCTAACCCCTGTGGACGAGTGATGGGAATCAACTTCTTACGTTGTTTCTCAATGGAGTCTTTATCATCCCTAAGATCAACTTTAATTCCCACTAGGATGATGGGAGTGTTATATTTAAGGATGCCACCATGCATGGACATTTGCAAATGATGCAGGCTCACAAGGGAAAAGCAAGTTAAGGATATATCTGTTTGTGAATAAGATAGACGGCATAATCTGTCGTCATCTTCTCGTCCATTTGTATCCATGGGCCCAGATTCATTGTTTGTCCATCTAACATCACATCAAATACAGTGGGGCTATATTCTCCAGGAAATACATTGGTTGTATCACCTACAGTCTTCTACCATCCACACTCCTGATGGCCTGCATCTGGGCAGCAGGCTCCAGGTGTGGTGGGCTGGGGGGCACGTGGTGCCCGGGCTATCTTCCAAGCCCCTGTGCCACCAGTGGGCTGAAGGCTAAGAAACGCAACAGCATCAATCAAAGCTAGAGGAAAACTCCACCCATTTCCATTTTAGTTGGGACTTTTTAAGGCCAGAACACCCTAAAAGAAACAAACTTAAAATAATAGAATTCAGGGTGGAAGGAAATGGTAGGTGATAATGTGGCCCACTGTGATTTATCCAGGGTAATGCAAATTATTCCAGTAAGCCAACACTAGCTTCTAAAGTGGTTGGGGCTAGCCTCTCCAATTAGAAACAGCAATTTGAGTACAAGGCCCATCAGAATGCTTTTTTTTTTTTTTTTTTTTTTTAAAGAGGATTCAGAACAAGGTAGTAATAGAATCTGGAATTACAGTCGGCGAACCCGGATTTGACTTCCACTTCTGTCATGAATAAATCTGTGACTCTGGGTAAGGGTTTTTTAACTTCTCCAAACCAAGTTGCAATGATTCTAAAATGGAAATAACAACACCTCCCTACCAGGATGGTTGGGAAGATATAAATTAATATGGTTAAATTTAAAAAGCAGGCAAGGTGCTTTACTGGGTGGAATAGTGGGTCCTCCCAAATTCCTGCTCATTTGGAACCTCAGAAAGTGACCTTATTTGGAAATAGTCTCTACGGGTATAAGTTAAAATGAGGTTATACTGGATTAGCGAGGCCACTAAATCGAATGTGACTGGTGCCCCTAAGGAGAGGGAAATTTGGACAGAGAGACACAGACGTAGGGAGAAAATGGCCAGTCAGGGCAGACTTTGGAGTTAAGCTGCTAGACTCCAAGGAGTGCCTGGGGCCACCAGAAACTAGAGGAGGTAAGGCAGGACCTCCCCCTAGAGCCTCTAGAGGAACGTGCCCTCCAAGACCATGGCTTTGGACTTCTGGCCAACAGAACAGCATACATTTCTGTGTTAAGCCACCCAGTTTGGGCATTATTAACAGCAGACAGGTGTCTTGCAAACTGTAAAGTAACTTGAAAATGAAATTTTTTGTATTCACGCAATAAACATTTATTGAGGACTTGTGTGTGTAAACTGTATCGAGTTACAGCAGTTTATCACAGATATCTTTAAGTATTTCATACCATTTTAGCCTATCAGTTGAGAAATTTCAGTGGGGAAGCCTTTCTCTGAAGTAATTCTGTTCTATGTAGTAGTATTTCCTTATCCTATTAGTTGGATTTTAGAAATAGGTAAGGATTTTAAAACATCCAAGAGCATTAAAATTTCTTAGCACTTGCTCTTTGCTTTTATTAATAAAGGAGAACTGTGCCAAGGGTGCATGCTTCCATGAGAAATAATGAGAGAAAATTGTTACAGGGCTTACTTGGTTAAGTGCAATTAAGCTAGCCTGTAATTTTTGTATTAAACTCCTGGTAGTTGGGAACCAATATTTGGAGCTACTCATTAAGTAAATTACCCAGATTAAGGAGTTTTCCATGATTACAATCACAGAGAAGGAAGGATGCGTTTAAAACCTATGGTCTCTTAAAATAAAGACTAATGCAAGGCTGCTGATCTGAAAGCCACAGACCATGGCTGCAAGGCCCAGAGAAAATGTTGATTAAGCTCTTCTAGACATCAGAGGAGGGAATTACAATGAGTGGGCCAAGTATGGGACTTGGAATCTGGAAGCTACTGCTGCTTCTGCCTCTTCTAAATGTGTGTGACCTTTGGCACAGCACGTAAACTCTTTTATTTCCAAAGAGGAGTAATAACATTCATCTGGATAATCGCACAGAGCTTTAGTGGTCTGACTCAGGATGCAAATTACAGGAAAAGGTGATTACAAGAGGCTTGGCTAGTTCTTCTTGAATGTCTTTGTGCATAGTCTCCTGGGGATTTTGTTAAAAAGCAGATCCTGGCTCAGGAGGCGTGCAGTGTGGTCCCAGTTCTATGTTTCTGTCAAGCTCCCAAGTGAGGCTCATGCTGATAACCTACAGATTGCACTTTTGAGTAGTAAGAGCTTCAACAATAAAGACAATTTTAGTTCTTTTAACTAAACCCAGGACTAGTACTGGCCTCAGATAAGGCTTATTCCAGCCGTTCAATAAACTCATCAAAATACCCGTTTCTTTCACCTTCCTCTGTGTTCTGGACTGTCAGCTTCATCTATAGGTTGGCTCTCCTCATGGTACCAAAATTCTGTGGTTCCCAGGGCTCTGGACCACACTTCCCTGGTTGTGGTCAGTAGAAAATTGTTCTTCCCAATATTCCCATGAAACATGCTAAGATTTGTTCCGATTGTGCAGATGCAATAAGCCAGTTGGCTTAACCCAGGTCATAGCCTCTAGATTTTGAGGGTGGAGTGAAATGACCAGGACCAAATGGAAATCAGGATCAGTGTCACAAACTTTGTGAAGGATCTTTACTAAAATGGACTGTGGGAATGATTAACCTAGGGGCAGTATCTTTGGTTTTGAATGCTGCAGAATGGAAGAGTATGCCTGAATTGATACAGGACCCACAGCTCACTATTTTTTTTTTAAACAAATCAATTTTATTGATACCTGTTAATAAAGCATACAATCCATCTGAAGTGAACAATCAATGGTATTTGGTATAATCAGAATTGTGCAAATCAATCATTATTAGAGCATTTTCATTATTCTAGTAATAATAATAATAAAGAACAAAAACAGACAAAAACTCACCTCTTAATCTGTCTATCACAGCTCACTATTGAACATTCACAGATGCTTGTATGTGATTCAGACACACAGCAGGTTATTCCTGAGGGAACATTAGCTTGGTGGACTGGATAAAAGCTGCTATAAACTTGTGTTTACCCCAAAAAGGAGAATTGTCCTTCTCCTCCTATAAATTCAAAGTAGGGCCCCCAAATGACACTACTGATATGCTTTGTATGCAAGTCATGCTACACTGACTTTAGGATGATTGGGGCATTCATCCACTGTATACGCCCCTTCCCCAGGACATAGTAAATACTCTAGCATGGGTATCCCATGTAACCTTATGGCTGCAAAATTTTGAGTGACAGTCTGAGAAGCCTTATTGGATCTGTCTCAGCTTCCCCTTATGGGCTTTACAGATGCTAAAAAATTAGAATGGTTCCCATGAAAATGAGGAAAAACAAAGGAGTGAGTCAAATGACTCATCCTAGCAGGGTGGAAATCTTTAGATGCTTATTGAGAAATGGAATGAGTAAAGCAGACAGTGATGGAGTTGAAGCAAAGGTCTTAACACAGCACTATCAGAGGTTAAGTGGACCAAAGGGATGCCCCCAACATTAAAGGACTCTAAACAAATCCACTCTATATCTCCTAGTTTGGAGGTGTTGGAAAAATTGGGAGGTAGAAGTGACAATGAAAAAGCTGACTTCAAATCACCTTGGGAAATGGTCCAGCAGATTAATCAAGATGAAGTCTAACAGTGTGACCAGAGTTTTCTGACTTGACTCCCAGCAGGGGAGTTGTGTAGTAAAGGATTTGGCCTTGACCAAAGAGAGGTCTGGCCTTTGCCCTTGGCTTCTGGGAGGTAATCTATGCCATCCCTGATAGAAGTGTCTATGTTTATGTCAGGGGCTAGTCATACTGGATCTTAGGGGCTGGGCACCACCCTAAGTGTAGTCTTAGTGTGAAGAATGGCCATGTCAAAAAGACCAATAATATGACTTATGGTATGAGCTTTGGGACACACGGTACCATTTGACCTGGAGACTGAGTTCAACCACGTGGGCAATTATCAATCAATCATGCCTACCTAATGCAGTCTCAATAAAACTCTGAGCCCTGAAGTCAGGTGAGATTCTCTGGTTAGCAATACTGCATGCATACTGCCACACATAGACTCAAGGAGGGCAGTGTACCCTGACAACATGGGAGAGGACAGAAATCTCATCTGGAACCCTTTCCTTTGGCTGATTTTGATCCGTAATAATGGATTCCCTGTAATAAACTATAGCCCTTGGTATAGGAGTTTTCAGTGCATTCTGTGAGTCATTCTAGTGAATTATTGAAAATGAGGGTGTTTGGTGAACTCCCAAAACTTGCAGTTGGTGTTAGAAGTGAGAGCAGTCTCGGGGACTGTGCCTTTAAATTTCGCAGCTTGGTTAGTTCTGCGTAGGACCCAAGGCATGTGCATAAGTGTGGGTAAAATGCCTGGCAAGGGGGAGAGAAGAGACTTTACTAGGGCTCCTTTATATGGGAGCCCAATGCACTGATATTCCAAAACCTATTGGTGAAGTCTAATGGGGTTTACAGTTAGACTGGGAGGATACAGGGATACTGTGGTTGAGGGGATTCAGGTAAGAGTAGATGAAAATTGGAGTGTTTGCATAGACTTTATGTGAAATGAATGTATTCCTTTTACCTGAAAGTATTGTTGGGATGTATGTTACATCTGACTGGGGAACGCTTTTCCTACATAGTATTGTAAAACAAAAAGCATAAAAGTTTATCCTCAGGCCAGTTTTGATTGAACATGCTAAATGGGAACCACTAAATCTGCCCAAGCCCACTCCACATGGGTTCTTAATTTGGAACAGCATAGGATACCTAGTGGACAAAAAAGATGAACACTTCAATGACATGTTAGAAGCTGAAGTGTTGGTGAGCCCCTGATACTAATGACTATGCTTGTGAGCTGATAAACCCAAAATAATAACAAGGCCTAGAGCAACTTTGTGCCTGGGAATTTCCTTCTGTCAGCCTTCATGTTACTCAAATGTGGCCAGTCTCGAAGCCAAACTCAGCATGTAAATGCAATGCCTTCCCCCCAGCGTGGGACATGACACCCGGGGATGAGCCTCCCTGGCAACGAGGGACCACTATCAACTACCAACTGATGATGCAACTGGAAAATGACCTTATACGGAAGGTTCAATGCGGATCAGCAGAATATCCATGTCTACATAAAATACCATGACTTTAAAATGCTGTTTGACCTAAAGTAAGGGGGAAATGGTAAGGAGAAATGGCTACGTTTATATGGCTACGAGTTTCTAAAAAAGAGTCTGGAGGCTGGCAGAAGGTTTGCCCTCATGCACAACTGAGCAGAGTCAGAGAGACAGATAAAGCAGATACAACCCCCAGATATTGGTTCCTTTGAGGGCTAAAGAGACCCATGGGAGTTATGGTCATGGCCGATGGGGTTAACTACCAGGGCAGATGGCCCCTCTTTGGAAATGGTGTTTATGTGTGATGAATCTGGACTCAGATGGGATCTCCCTTCATAAGACTTTCATGCTAATGTGCTGGAGGTGCAGTTAATGTTGGGGTTTAAGATATATTTAGGGGATTTGAATCTCTGGACTGACAATGTGATAGCCAGATCCTGAGCCTCAACAGACTCCAGCACCTACAATCTGATTTATTGGACTTACCACACTCAGCTAAGATGGAGGTGAAGAAGGACAACCACCACACCATGGAGCCTAGAGTGATTACAACTGAAAATGGGAGGATTGCATCCAGCATCCAGGTGGAATCTGAGCCTCCTCTTGACATAAAGGTGCAATGGACACAACCAATCCAGTGTCCACATAGAAGAGGTGGCATTGGATTGGGAAAAGTGGACATAATGGACAAAGGGTATGGGGAAAGGCAGGAAGAGATGAGAGGTGGAGGCGTCTTCGGGACATGGAGCTGCCCTGGATGGTGCTTCAGAGGTAATCACCGGACATTGTAAATCCTCACAGGGCCTACATGATGGAATAGAGGAGAGTATGGGCCATGATGTGAACCAATGTATATGAGGTGCAGAGGTGCCCAAAGATGTACTTACCAAATCCAATGGATGTGTCATGATGATGGGAACGAGTGTTGTTGGGGGGGGGGAGAGGGGGGGGTGGGGGGGTGGGGTTGAATGGGACTTCACATATATATTTTTAATGTAATATTATTACAAAGTCAATAAAAAATAAAAAAATTAAAAAAAAAATAAAACAAAGAAACAAAAAACAAAACAAAACAAAAAAAAAAACAAAAAAAAAAAAAAAAAAAAGAAGCTGAAGTGTTGGTACCAAAGAATTCTCTATATAGTAGCCTTGTATGGCCCATGAAAAAAGCAGATGACTCATGGAGACTATGAGTAGACTATAGAGCAGTGGTTCTTAACCAGGGAGGGTCCATGAGCTTGAACTGAAATTTTAAAAACATTCTTCTTATGGAGACATGTTGGTGTAGGTGTGATATATTTATTAAATAATACACAGTATAACACAGTATAGTGTTATAGTGTATTAATAAGGGGGCTGTGGTTTCCATCTCACTGGCAAAGGGGTCCATGGAACAAAAAAGGTTAAGAACCCCTGTTCTAGAGGCTTAAATAAAGTAGTGCTGCTCTAAGCAGCAGGAGTCCTTGATACGGTTTTAACAGTTCAAAAAATAAAGCAGGCAGTGATTGATTACCTTGTGATTGATCTTGCAAATGCTTTTTTCTTTGTCTTGACTTCAGAAAAGAGACAACTGCAATTTATAATGTGGGAAGGATCTCAATTTCTCTTTACTGTAGTGCCACACGGTTATTTGGATTTATCAGCTTACTGTCATAATTTGATTAAAAGAGATTTGGCTTTGGTGCAGGTCCCAAGTGTAATATACTATACTGATGATATCATAATAATATCAGAGACTGAAAAATATCTGAGCAAGCTGGAACTGACTTAAATGCAATAATGGCGTACACAACCAACAGAGGTTGATTGACAAATCCAGAAAAGATCCAGAGACTCATCCAAATGGTGAAATTCTTAGTAAAACCTTGGGCAGGAATTACCTGTGACATTCCACAGGTGACTAAAAATAAACTGCTAGGACTAATGACAAAAGCCTGTGAATATTACCCTGCAGTGACCCATGGGAATCTGGACTAGAAAATTTCAGGATGCTGCAGTATGATATAAGCCACTTGAGAGACAATGATTAGGCATTGAGACTTGCCTTTATGACTGAAGAACATACAAAATCCTAAAATTTGAAATGCCCATAATGTCTTGGGTTGTATCAGAGAAACACTCTACAAATAAAGGCAGTACCCAGGAGATTTACATAAAAAGTAGAAATGATTTATACAGAAACGGGCTACCAGGAGAATACAAAGAAGTACTCCTTGTACGTAGCTTTTCCCCCACCATCAATGAAACACCTGAGGAGATGCTGGATCCTATTGTCACCTAGACAGTGCCCTATGATCAGCTCTCCATGGACCAACGAAGAGGTACTTAGTTTATGGATGACAGTTCCAAAGTTAATGGACAGCATCCTGTTTGGAAGGCTGCCACACTAAGACTAGTGGATGGAAAGATCTGATTGAAGAAGGACACAATGGGGCTGCAGCAATGGAGAGATGGCTGAATCTTGATATATTCCTCTTGGGTCCTCTAAGGCACAAAATTCCAATAAGAACTGTTTTTTTTCTGCCAATGAGAGTGACAGAGACTGCAGATTGCTGTGGAGCAGATTCCCCAGTTTGGGGCAGGGAAGCCTCACGCATAGCTGGCAAGTTGATTGCATTGGGCCAATGCTGGTAGCCCCAGAAGGCTATAAGTGGGTGTTGACAGGAACAGTCACTTACTCTGGACATGGCTTTGCCTACCTGATGGTAGATGAAAGTATGCAAGATACTATAACAGCAGTGAATGTCTCATGATGATGGAGGACATTGTTGATATGGAGGGAGGAGGGGGGGAGGGGAGGTGGGAAATATATGGGGACCTCATATTTTTTGAATGTAACATTAAAAAAATAAAGACAAAAAAAGAAAAAAATACAAAAAACAAAACAAAAAGATACTATAATAGGACTGGAACTGAAGATACTGTACCAGTATGGACACCTCACTTATATTTCCTAATCAAGGAAAACACTTTACATTCAATAGTGCTCAACACTGGACAAAGAGATATCCTATCAAATGGACATGTTATATATCATCCTCAAAGTAATGGTTTGAGAGAGAATTGGAACAGGCAATTGAAACATTTTTTATCTAAAATAGGGGGAGTTAAAGGCATGAAGGTCTGGCTTAATTGCCTTCACAAATGTGTGCTCACACTCAAAGGAGGGGCCCAAAGGAGAGTCCCCATTAGATAGATACTTCCACTTTTCTGGGGGATATTGGAAAGATGGGATTGGGGGAATGTTGGTATGACTAACCAATCCTTTCCCACATGCCCTCAACTTTCCTTTTTTCCTACCTGATGCAGAGGTCCCATGAGCAGGGCTACAACTGAGGGTGCCAGAACCAGGGGTTATACTTTTAAACCTTTATGTCACTATAACTTTTAAACCTTTATGTCAGAATTCCTAAGGGCTTGATGCAATGGATTGTGCCTTTATCCCATTTGGCAAAATTGGGGTTGACAGTAAATGCTGCTGAATTGCCTAGTGGTCTGGCGAGCCTACTAGTTCTGTGCATGTGTAACCATACACTCTGTCAGCGGTCCTGGGCTGAGAGGGAGGCACTTGCTAGACCAGCATTACTGGCAGCGATCAGTACTATCAGCACAGTGGCTGCACCTAGTGCCCCTTCCAAAAGTAGAAAAGTTTGGGTAAAAATAAATGACAGGCCTTTCTGTCTAGAGGTAGGCATCAGGGTTAGCCAAGACAGTGCTTACAAGTACATCCAGGAACGATGGAGGAAGAAGCAGTTGGGTGTGATGTCCTTTGCTTTGAGGGTCCGCTGCTGGCAGTACCACCAGCTCTCTACACTCTTCAGGGCCCCTGGCCCCACCAGGCCAGATAAAGCTTGCAGACTGGGATATAAGGCCAAGCAAGGTTATCAACTACAGGATTTGAGTGCGCAATGGTGGCAGCAGACACCAGGTCCCTAAGGGTGCTACCTATGGCAAGCCTGTCCATCATGGTGTTAATCAGCTGAAGTTTGCTCGAAGCCTTCAGTCTGTTGCTGTGAAGTGGGCTGGATGGCACTGTGGAGGGTCTTACCGGGTTGGTGAAGATTCCACATACAAATTCTTTGAGGTATTCATGGAGGCACTCCTTAAAGCTATCAGAAGAAATCCTGACCTGCAATGGATCACCAATCCAGTCCACAAGCACTGGTTGATGTGTGGGCTGATGCCTGTGGCCTGCAAGAGCTGTGACCTTGGAAAGAGCCACAAGTTCCACCACACTACTGGTGGTTCCCACCACGCAGCTTGGAGCAGGTGCAGTACTCACAGCTCCACCATTACTGCTTATATCTAAGTATGTTTGTAAAATTCATACCTAATAAACAATTCAGGATAGTTATGTTTACTTAAGTGTTCTTTATTCAAACAGTAGTTGTCTGCAAATTGTTTCATGAGTATATTGCCAAACTGTGAAAGTTAAAGTGGAATAATGTTTGAAGAATATAAAGAGATGATGTATTCCGTTTCTAATAAAATAAACAATTTGTCTTTTCTTTATTATATTAGGGAGTTATATGTCAGTGCTTAAAAATGTCATGCTGTGTGGTATAATAGGTATAAAATAAATTCTTTAAGAGGAGCACTGAAAAAAATGACAAACGGAGAAAAGGAAAAATAGTAGCTGAGAGTAAATGGATGATTAAAGGAGCTATGCAGGGAGGGAAATCCAACATTATATTCTTAGCGCAATTATACCAGAGGCCTGGAAGGGTGAAGCTACGTGTTTGCCAAAACAACCCCTGCTTTGGGAACCCGAAAAGGTCAAATGAAAGCCTGCAAACCTAAGTGGCATCACTCTGGGAAACATTCTGGTCACATGAAGTGATGATGAAATGGACCTATTGTTAAAGACTGAATGGAACTCTAGTGATGTGCCAGGATCTTTTGACTCTTATTTTTTAGGTTACCTTAGTAACAAGGCTATCATTTGGGTAAGAATTTTCAGGAACTGCTTCCTCGTAGGCCATCTGACCATGTGGTGTACAACTTCTAGAAAACCAGTCACTGCATAACTATAAACTTTGATGTTTAATTGTGTAGAAAGACCCTTGGTTACAATAGACAAAATGTAGCAGCAGCATACCTGACATGCCACAGTGTGCTATGAACAAATACATGTCCCCATTTTTGTGATAGAAGGCCATTACAGAGAATAGGAGAAAATAATAGGCATCTGTTGGGATTCAAGCAGTAGGCATCCATCCCGTGATAGATCTGAATTCCACTGGGGAACAGTCCCACCCTCGGGACCATGAGAGGTCTTCTGGCAAGCTCAAACTAAATTACATCTAGGTGTGACTGTCTCTCATCTAAACCTAGTTGGAGGACCCAACGGTTTTGGTATAGGACATGTATCCTAGCTGCACTCAGGCCAGTAGGTCACAAGGCAACTACATGCATGGTGGGTTAAACAGCAGAGGCTATAGGACAGACTCACCACAGGGCTTTAGGGAGATAGGTGCTGGTCCTGGTGTCATGGGGCAAGCTGAATTTGCTTTTGATGAGGAGCAGCATTCAGAGAAAAAACAAGACTTATTACTAGAAAAAACAGAATGGAAGGAATTGCCTTTGAGGAGGAAGGCAAGGGATGGGATTCATCCTGGAGAGATGATGAGACTTTAGTGATGTGGGTCAGGCAGACTCAACAAATAATGCTGAATCATGCTAGACCCAACATTGAGATAGGGCTTCTACCCCAGCTCCAGAGGCTGAAGCAGTCTTGGGACAATGGAACTCCATCCTGGCTTACTGAGGCATGAGCAGCAATCTGACAGAATCTTATAAATCTCCAAACCTATGGAAGTCCTGTGGGGGTGCTTAAAATTTACATCAATATGCTATGCCCTCATCCCCAGGAGAGATCAAAACAAGATGTCTCCGGTCATGCAGTTAGCAGAGATAGGAACTATTCTGAATACCAGCCCTGTCCTTCTAGGAGGAGGAAGGTAGTCAGTCCTACAATGGAATCTAGTCTCCAGTCTCTGTACAAGCCTGTGGCCTGGGACAGGTGATTGGTTTTGTCCCCAGCTATCTTGGAACCCACAAATAACTGAATCACAGCTACTTATAACAATACCTGGTCCACAATAGTAGCTGGTATTTGGGTAAAGTTCAATTCTTTTGGACAGGCATAACTACTACCTCTTTAATTCTTATTCATTTGTTCTGTAAGGAAACTGAATTGTCCCACAATCATATTGTATGTACTATACCACATACAGTGTGATATAACACTAGTACTATTGTTGAGATTTGACTGTATTATATAAATAAGTCTTACAATACTGTTATTGGTAATCAAATTTATTGTGAGATTGAGTTAAAGACTCTTTGGATGGATTGAATTGTGTACCCATTTATACCATACTCTTTGTCTTGGTCTGTGTAGCAGTTTGATATTATTTATGAATTCCAAAAAGAAATATTGGGTTATGTTTGTAAACTGATCTTTTCCTATGGGCATATTAGATTATATTGGATTCATAGGTTTCCTTGATTAAGTAATTATGTAAACCTCTTGTGCTGGTAGGCATGGCAAAGGACAGAGTTGAGGGATTTTAATATTGAAATTTTGATGTTGGAGTTTGATGCTGAAGTCTTTAGCTGGAACCCCTAGAAATAAGTACTCAGAGGAAAGAGAAGCAAGCCCTGGGAAGAGAGGAACCCAGGAAGACAGAACCCTGGCAGAACGTCAGCAGCCATCTTGCTCCAACACATGAAAATAGACTTTGCTGAGGGAAATAACTTATGCTTTAAGTCCTGGTATCTGTAAGCTCCTGCCCCAAATAAATACTCTTTATAAAAACCAACTGATTTCTGGTATTTTGCATCAGTACCCCTTTGGCTGACTAATACAGTCTGCATTCTGGTGGGTGTGGATCTATTGTAAATAAGATCTTTTCAAGATGTTACTTCAGTTAAAGTGTGCTGCCCGAGTCTCAGAGACAGACAAAGTAGATACAACCCCAGGTATTGGTTCTTTTGAGGGCTAAAGAGACCCACGGGTTCTATGGTCATGGCAGATGGGGTTCATTGCCATGTAAGTTGGCCCTTCTTTGGAGCTGGTGTTTCTGCGTGATGGAACTGGACTCAGATGGGATCTCTTTTCACAAGACTTTCATGCTACTTTACTGGAATTGTAGTTGGTGCTGGGGTTTAAGATATATCTAGGGGATTTGAATCTCTGGACTGACAATATGATAGCCAGGTCCTGAGCCTCAACAGACTTCAACTCCTACACTCTGATTTATTGGACTTACCCCACTCAGCTAACATGGAGTTGAAGAATGTCAACCACCACACCATGGAGCCTAGAGTGCCTACAACTGAAAGCAGGAGGATTGCATCCAGTATCCATGTGGAATCCAAGCCCCCTCTTGACATAGATGTACAATGGACACAACCAATCCAAGGTCCACAGAGAAAATGTGGCTTTGGTGTGGGAAAAGTGGCCATGGTGGCTGCTGGGTGCAGGGAATGGGAGGAAGAGATGAGATGTGGAGGCATTTTCGGGACTTGGAGTTGTCCTGGGTGGTGCTTCACGGACAATTGTAGATCCCCCCAGGGCCCACTGGATGGAACGTGGGAGAGTATGGGCTATGATGTGGACCATTGACCATGAGGTGCAGCGATGCCCAGAGATGTACTTACCAAATGCAATGGATGTGTCATGATGATGGGGGAGAGTGTTGCTGTGGGGGGAGTGGGGGGTGGGGGCGGTGGGGTCAATGGGACCTCATATTTTTTGAATGTAATATTTTAAAAAAATGAATAAAATTTTAAAAAAAAGTGTGCGGCCCCCCTCTCCCCCCACACACACACCTTCAGGTTGGGCTTTACTCTGGATTACTGGAGTCCTTTATAGACAGAGTGAAAGACAGAGGGGTAGAAAGACCAGGAGAGGCTGCCACATGCACTGCCATGGAACAGAAAACCTGAGGACTGAGGATCACCAGCAGCCACTGCCTTGCTGATGCCTTGATTTTGGACTTTTCCTAGCCTCAAAACTGTGAGCCAAGAAATCCCACTGTTTAAGCCAACCCATTGTATGGTATTTGTTTTAGCAGCTGGGAAGCTAAAACATCTCTACAGGATAAATTACCAAGGAAAGTGAGGTGCCTGAGGAAGAACTAGATGTAGATAACCATCAGCTAATTTCTGGCCAAATAGTTCTGCATAAATTATCATAAGGTACAGATAGATCAAGGAAAGAAATGAGTATAAGAATATGAAAATATAGGTAACGACTTTATAGGGTGGATTAGTTCCTTTAAATCTATCCCTACCCCACACTGTCTCCTCAAAATGTTAGGCATGTTTATACTGATGCTATTGTGGAATCTGCCATATAAATATTATACTAAATGTAGATGCTCAGACAAATATGATCATTTTTCTGTAAGAGAGTCTTGGTCAAAGGCTAGGGAGAGACCAATGTAATAAGGATTTAATCTTACCCAAAGAGAGGTCTGACCTTTGCCCTTGGTTTCCTAGGAGATGACTCTAGGGAGAGCCACATGGTCAGTCTACCAATGGGTGGGCTTTGGGGCACACAGCATCTGCTCTACCTCCAGAGGAGCTGGAGAACAAAGGTCAGCCACACGGGTAGTCAACCGTGTCTCCCCAGTAAAAACTCTGGACACCAAGGTTCAGGTGAGTTTCCCTGGTTGGCAAAGCTCAGTGTATATTGTCATGCACTTTTGTGTGGAGCAGATAACACTGTCTATGACTCCGTGGGGCGAGGATGCATTGCAGCTCTGTTTGGAATCCTCACAGATTCTGCCTCATGGGCCTCTTTCCTTGGCTGATTTTTAATCTGTATCCTTTCTCTGTAATAAGCTGTAACCAGGAGGACTACAGGTTTCGGTGGGTCCTGAGAGTTCTGTGACTTCTTTGAAGCTGGCCTTGCAGTTGGTGTTAGAAGTGACTGTACCCCCGAACTTAGCAGGTGGATTTTCTGATTTTATTTCCTATACCCAGCAATACCATCCACTTCTTCAAATATGTCTCTGCTACAAACATTATCCTTTAAATGGGTCCTTGGCTGCCATTTCAACTATGGCATCATCCACAGTAAAGCACCATTAAGATGTTAATACAGATGTATGAGCGAATTAAAAAGTGACTCTAAATGCAGAGTAACCAATTTACTTCACATTAATAATTCAGCTATTTTTATTTGTTTCTAAACCAAAAGCCAAGAGGACCCAGTCCACAGAGCAATTTTAATAGTACGTATGATTTTTATTAAACCAAAAATAAAATCTTTTAAGGTTCTTGGATCACAAAAGTCACTCAGATTTACTCCTTTAGTCTATTGTGTTCCTTCTTTCTAAAGTTTTTTTCTAAAACTTGAGTTAGAGATGGACAGCTGGCATGCCCTTTCTGCCTACATCTCATCCTGGGGCAAAAGGAGAAGGCATTTATTTTGTGCCCTTAAATACTATTCCTCTTAATAGGAAATCAAGTCCACCACTTACTAAAGTACTATTTATTCTATTCCATCTATTTCAAATAAGTCAAGTAAAGTGATCAGAGACAAAAGGAAGAGGAATAAAATAGCAAGGCATGCTACACAAATAATTTCCAAAGCCTCACAGATTGCATTTTGAAGATCTTCATGCTTGAGAATACTGTGCCTGTGATTCATAAAGCACTTCATGAATCATTATTTTTGTCCCCTCTATCCCCATTTTTTAACTGGCAAAAACAAAACAAAAAACCAGAGGTGGAGCGATAGTAACAACATCATTCAGAGGCACGAAGGAAATCCTGAAGCATGCCATATGCAGAACCAGTCACTGGCCTAAATTTCTCTGTTTTCCCATTTTGGCATGCCTTGGAATTGGATTTCGATTGTGGTTATTTAACTTATAGACTGATGGTATATTCAGCTTTTGTGGTATGTCATGGGATTTTTGCTACAGATTGGTTCTCACTCTCTTATCTCCCCTTTTATTGATTCACTGTCAGCATGTCCCTCTTGAAAAAAAATTCTGGTTTTGGGAAAGTCTAAACATAGAAAGTAGACAGAATCACCTGGAGATGGTTTGTGTGTAAACAGATCGCTAACTTAAAAAAAAAATTCACTAAATTCTTTCAATGAGCTCTTCTAGGTCACCATGAGTGATTTAATTAACAATTAAAAAAATTTACAGACACGTTTTGAGAAACATTTCTCTTTCAAAGTGTTTTTCAAGCTTTTTGATCCCCATTTTTTACCTATGTGAGATTACAATAAAATAATTATATTGAAAATATCAAATAAGCATGTAATAAAAGAATAAAAATATACAAAATTAAAACTAGTAAAATTTTTAAATATTTATAACTCTTGCATAAACATAAAACAAATAGAAAATTTCAAATTAAATATCAAAAAAAAAAAAATCCTTCCAAAAAGGAAATTCAAAATAACGTCTTTACCCCAAGGCAGGCAGATGATGCTTTTTTCCTGGAGGAATTTCATCTTTGTAAAATGACTGTGGTGCTGACTGCTATGGCCTAGGGGTTTTTGGATGTGGAAAACATTTCCTGCTGAGTGCTGTGGGATGACTGCCTCAATTCCCTCCCCATTTTCTCTAGTGGAACACCTGAACAAACTTCATTGGAATGTCTGCTGGTCTTCACGTGGAATGAACATGTCATAGACCTACCAAGAGCACCTCAGTTTTTTCTCATTAGCAAGAGTGTCCACGAGACTCTGAAATCTCACAGTTGTACTCGATTATGTCACTTATCCGCACAATCTGGAATTTGCATGTATTAATTTTTTTTTTTTAGTTTATCCTGAAATGAAATCACAAAATATGAAAAAAGGGACATGAAAGATTATGTTGTTTGGTCCCCTATATCCCTGGACCCCAGCTTGAGAAGCACTCTTGAAATTGATCTTGCAAGTGAATTTTTATTTAATGACATTTGGTCTGCTAATATGTCTCATCAGGAGGTAATTTAAATATTTCATGGTGTTGTTATAAGAATTAATGATGGAATGTATGTGAAAAGATTTTGTAAGGTATAAAGCACTGTAAATCTGTAATTAGTGTTTCCTGTGTCTGTGTACATGGTGCTCGGGCGATGTGTGTCGGGGGCAGAAATACTTCATACCAATCTCTGCTAATTGTAAGGGTGAAGAGGAAGGGGAACCAACCAGCAGGAGGTTAGGCACCAGGCACTTACAGGCATTCTTTATATTCTTGGCATTATTTTCCCATTTTGCAAAGGGGAAACTGAGATTAACAAAAATGAATCAGCTTGCCTAAAAGCACAGAAGGATTGGGGCAAGATGTGACACCAGGTATGTTTTGCAAGTCTATGTTAGTTCCTTCATGTCTGGCTGTGGCTATGAAGAGTGAGTGAAAATAGGAGGGAGGGCAAACCAGGGTCTTGGGCAGAAGAAACAGCTGCCCAGGCTGGGATTTACCAAAACACTTGACCTCAAATTCAATTTTCCAAAGGCAGCCACACACCACTACCTTCTTTCGTTGTAGCTACGTTCTCCCATCATCAGCTCTATCTTAAATATGAGATTCTTCCAGTAAACCACTCTGCCTTTTAGACTTACTTCGAGACTGGTTTTTTGCTCTCTATATAATTCATCTGGAGCCTCTTGGGTCCTTGAACTTGAGCACAGGTGTGGATGCAGTTTGTCTGGCTTCTGCCTAACAGCTGGGTGGTCCTAATAGCACAGCAGCAACAACACCAATGCTAACATTTACCATGCAATTACAGCACACCAGGCATTGCTCTAACTTTCTTATTTGCATTATTTCATTTAATTCTTCACAACAATCTTCTGTAGTACTTACCATTAATGCCATTTTACAGATGAATAAAGAGAGGCACACAAGGATCCAACTACACATAGACTACACACAACCTGCCGTCATGTCAGCCTCTTGCACTGTTTGTTGCCTTTATGAGCAAACTTGGGTGAATGGCTAGGACTGCGGATTCCTCCGTATGTGCTTTATCTGATCTCTTGCTCAGGTTGCAAGATGCTTGGTCCTGGAATCAAACATTCAACTTTCCATGTGGCAACCACAGTACAGGGCAGTTCTGAGCAAACAGCAAGCATTTAGAAAACAGTTGACTTTTCCTACATGAAACACTAACATCCAGGTTCCTACTTGTGAAAGGGGAGAGAAATAACCCATGCTAAGTGCTGGGTTGATACCTCTGAGTGTATTAAAAGGAAAATCAGGCTTTGTCTCAGGGAAACTAAACCATTTGGGCAAAAAGCCATAGGACCTGTCTCTCTTTGCTTATAGTAGAGGGAGTTTGTGGGCACATGGACTGTGATTTGGGGCATGCATACCTCAATTCCAGAGGTGTATTTTCTTCTGGGAAACTGGCTGGAGAGGAGGATTTGAACTTGGGTCAGTGGAAGAGGGAGGTTTTGTGACCGTCTGACACCAAATTTTTAGAGCATGCTTACTTGTTCACCCAACAAGTACTTACTGATTAGCAATTAATTATGTACCAGCCACTGGGATGGACCCTGGAAATAAATGGTGATCAAGATGTAGCACATCCTGACACCCAGAAGCTAAGAGTATATTGGCACACGCAGTAACTGCTTGTGACAAATGCTAGGATCTTGCCTTGGGGGAAACAAATGCAAGTGTCTGGGATTAAGTGAAAATTTGCTAAGAGTAAAAGGTGGCTTGCCAAGAGTAAAAGTTATCGATGTTGATCCTCTAGGATGGGTGAAAGGAGCTAACCAGGCAGTGAGGAGAGCGAAGAGAGCTCTAGAGAGAGGAAAGCTTGCAGGAGAAAGAAAGCATGATGTTTGAGAAGCTGAAAGTTTGGTATGATTAGAGAACCCACCATAATGAGCTGGAGGCAGAGTAGACTGTGGAGAGGTAAAGCCCCAGAGATAGGTTTTGGAGGGCATTGATGGGCATTATGGTAAGACAACTGGAAGTCACTGAAGGATGTTATGTTTGGTTGCTGGGTGTGTGTGTGTGTGTGTGTCTTCAAAAGGTATTTTAATTCACCCAGATCAGAAACAAAGGAAGGGGTGCCAACCAACCCATTATTACAAATTATAGCTAACAGTTACGTAATATTTTCTATGTGTCATTGTGCTAAGTGTTTTCTGTGTATCATCTTATTTTTTCTTTCGTGAAACAGACTCTCCTATGGACCCCATTTTACAGAATAGGAAACTGAGGCCAGAGAGCTTAACCTCTCTAAGGCTATGCAAGTCAGGCTGCAGAGCTGGGACCCAGAGCCACAACTTGTCTCTTATCTTTCCAATTCCCCTCTCTAGGGATTGAACATGGCAGTACAATAGAAAACCGCCACCCATTCTGTCCCCATGTACTTCACTGAGCAGGGAAGGAGTCAAGATCTGAAGAACTGCCACAGCCAGTTTGCAAGGTTTCAGCCTCCGTTCCATCTGGGTAGCAGTCTGTTGCCGTGACTCACTTTCCCTGTTCAAGAGTAGCTTCGCCTATGCCGATTCCAGTACAGCAGGAAGTCTGCTCAAGGCCAGCATCTTCATGCTTCAGGATGCACACTCTATGGCTGAGAGCAATGTGAGCAGCTCCCAATACTTATTCAGTAGAGCAAGGTTAATAAGCTGAAGGTTCCTTCCAGGCCTTGCCCTGCCAACCCCTGTGAATTTGAGGGTGTTTTGAATTCCCGCCACCTAATAGATTGCCTGGCATAGAGGAAAGCAATAAGCTTTTCTAGGCATGGATGAACTTTCCAGACCCCTGTGTCCCTAAAGAAGCATTCTTTTCCAAGTTTTCCCAATACCCTTTGCCCCACACTTTCTGGCAGGTTTTTTCCTTGCTGGTAGACACAGTCTCTTGTTGACATTCCCCCAAGTGATGCAGCTATTATCAATCAGCGTATTTTGGCTTTCCATTCTTTTATCCTTTCCATCTTGTTCTTGGTCTTAAAAATGTATGGCAGTCTACACGGAGACAGCAGAAGTGTGCAGCCCAGCCCTGCCCAAGGCACCATTTGGCATCTGGTTTGCTTGATTTGCTTGTTGTAATTGTTTGCAATGCCATAGAAAGGGAAGGCTTTGACAGCACAGCTGAAGGTTTCCACGATGACCAGAGCATGCAGATTTATCACACAAAAGGTGGCATTTCTGGTGCATCCGGGCCATTTGTGTACATGCCTCCCCTATCACAATTAATGCTTTATTATAACAAGGAAGAGACCCTATTTATTTAGTTTATATATATATATTTGCTCTTTTTTTTTGTTGTTTTTGAGAACTTATTTATTTTATTTAAGGTGGGGCACTGGAGATACGTTTTTTTTCCAGTATGAAACAAGTTCTTTTTAATAAAAGTTATGCAAAAAAAAATTTTTTTTAAAAAACCTTAACTCCATTTCCTCTAGCATCCAGCGGATTGTTTGCCATGTATACATGACTTCACAAAATTCCCAATGTGGAAACATCTGGATGTTTTGTACTACATAGGAGAAAGACCCAGAAACAATTTGGCTTTTTTTTTTTTTTGGTTACTTTTACATTCTGATGTTTGGCGTTGTGTAGACACATCCACAGGTGGAATAGATGCCTGGTGAAAACACCTGTCTGCTTTCTAAGCCAGTGAGGTTGAGGTGAGAGTATTGTCAGAGTTTGTCTACCTCTGGGACAAAAATCAAACTAGAAGTTGCGATGGAATGGATACATCACAAATAATGAATTTTCTGAGTTACTTGTTTAAAAAAAAGTTTTTTTTTTTTACACAGGTAATAACATGGCCAATTTGTTGCATAAAATGACTTTTGTGTATAAATTATTCCTAATAAATTCCTGTGTTTATATTAAAAGTCAGTGGATGAAAAAATTCAAAATGTTTTAGTATATTCCCTTGTAAGAATTTATTCCTATTATTGTGATATAGTCTCGATTCTTTACAATATGTGGGAAAAAAATAAATTTTGTCTATTTTGAGTGGCTAAATGTATGGCAATTTTATTTTCTCTTACTCTGCTTTTTTTTCCCTAGAAAAGTACTATATGGTTTAAGCTAAAATAAAGGGATTCTGCACCTAGAACACATGTATGGCAGGCTAATGTGTAGAATTATTAATTTATGCTTTGCAAACTTCAGAGCTCAAGGAAGCTTGATGGTGGTGGTAGTGCGTCTTCTGCCTCCATCCCAAGAACAGAGCCAATTTTTGTATTCTGAGTTATGCATTATAGTCATAACTTGGAGAGTTACTTAAATCTCTCTAAGCCTCATGTTTTCCCACCTGGAAAATGGGGATAATGATGGCATTATCCTGTAGGCTTGTTGGGAAGAAAAAAGAAGGTAATGTCTGGAAAAGTCGAAGACAACCATCCCTTGGCTATTGCTGTTGGAGTCCATAGTGACCAGTGTGTCTGGAAGGCGCACGACTAAGATGGAATTGTGGAGGATGGAGTGTGCTCACCAGAGTAGGGGCAGACCCCTGGAGGCTAAGAGGTGTGCGATGGTGGGGAGGCGAGTTTCCACAACTTGTGGAGAACTGTGCTCTACTCACAAGCCACGTCCTTGCTCAGGGTGGGACCACAGCAGCTGTTAAATGACGAGGCCTCGAGCGTGCTGGTGAGGATTGTGAGGTGCCTCGACCCACGGTGACAGAGAGGACCAGGCGAGGGCCATTCCAGGGCAGCCCCCCTGCTGCACAGCTATGTCTGTGCAGCTAAAAGAGTGTCGGTAATGATGGAAAAACTATGTACTGAAGGTCTGGTTCCTTCCTCGAGTTTTCTGCATCCATTTCAACTCCTGTTTCATTAAAGGGTAAGAATGGCTCAATTATGACCTTTACTGGGAGTCATGACTGCCCTGGGACACTGGGCCTTGGGGATTTGATTTAGAGAAATAGGAAAATGTGACATTTCTTGCACCCAAGCATTGCATCCCAAATTCATACTGGCAGCAAATACATTTATTGATTTTTGTTTGTTTAAAAAAATTTTTAACTTTGTAAAAATTGGAAAGTATAAAAAAACACAAAATAAAAATAAATATGATCTATAAACTCACCACTTGGAAATAACCATGCTATTGAATATTTTTCTGAATTTGTACCATGGACATATGAATCACCCACACACATACACCAGTGAGATTATACTGTAAATAGTTTTTACCCTATTTTACATTTAATACCATTACAGATATTTTCTCATATAGTATAAAATTTTGCATAAAGACCACTTAAATGTATGATATTCTATTTTAAGGAAGTGCCTTTGATGATTTAACTAATCCTAAAGTTAGGTCATTTCTAGTTTTTTGCTCGATTATATAATGTTGCCATGCTTATCCTTTTATGTAAATTTGTGATCCAGTGATTTATTTACTGAGAAAATTTACCTAGAATCTGTTCTCTCAAATTATTTCTAGTGTGATATTTCATCTTATTTATAAAAAGTTCATCCTATATTTTCTTAAACCCACTCTAAATTCAAAAACATTTCTTTAAGGAGTGCTGAGTTGATCATAACTTTTTCTCCCCACTATTCATCTCCAAAGATCCTCATTTTGAGACTGTTGAGGACTGTCCATGTGTTCAATGAGCAGGATTAGGAAGATTCCCATTCAGTCACTCAAATTAAGGAGTGTCCTTAGCTGGAGTCAAACTGACACTCCCAAAATTCATCCAAAATTAAGTTTAGGTTGATTATTTCATTTTGCTATTGTTTTGCACATCTAACAATATCCTGCTTGTGCTCCATCACAGGGTCTCTATTTTGCTCAAAACTACTTTCAGCAAAATTGTAAAGGGGGTGGGAAATGGGGACCCTGAAATTAATAGCAAGATGGTGCTTCATTGTAATGTGCCATTTGTGCTAACCGGTGTTTGCTTTCCCTCTAGCTCTGTGCGTACGTGTGTACGCTCATATGCACGCGTGCTCTAGGTAGGTTCGTGAATTTTAGTTTCCTAGGGCTGCCACGATAAAGTGCCACAAGCTAGATGGCTTTAAAAAAACAAAAACAAAACAGGAATTTGTTGTCTCTCAGCCCTGGAGGTTCAAGTCTGGAAGAAGGTGTCAGAAGGGACAAGCTCCCTCTGAAGTCTGTCGGGAAGAATCTGTTTTGTGCCTCTCTCGGCCCCTGGCAGTGGCCAGCAAACTTGGCATTCCTTGGCTTAGAGCATAACTCAATGCCTCCATTGTCTCATGGTCATCTTCTCTCTGTGTCCAGATTTCTTATAAGGAAAACAGTTGTATTGAATTAGGGACCCACCCTACTCTAGTATGAACTCACTTTACCTTAACTGGTTCCATTTTCAATGACCCTCTTTCCAAAGAAGGTCACAGTCACAGGGACCAGAGGTTAGGGCTCAACATATCTTTTTGGTGGATACAATTCAACCCCGACCAGTGTGTTTGCAGGCACTGGAAGGAAAGAGTTTCCAAAAAACATTTTAGTTATCCACAGTGCCAAGCTGAGGCAGCCCCAGAAATCCATCACGAGGGATGCCTCAAATCATATTGGATCCTCACATCCTAACCTTCTTGTCTGCCGTTCCATTCTAAATGCTACATTTACGATTTTCCTGAGAGTTGCAAGCTAACTAACAACAAGATTGACAACACAACTCAACAGCATTAAGGCCACAACAGGGAAAAGTCTCTCTTCACTGGTCTGTGATAGAAATGTTGGCTCACTGGGATGATGGCTCATGGAAGTTGTACTTGCCATCCTTGCCAGGCTCAGCCCACTTCGGACCAAACCCTGCTTCCCCCAGTCAGAGTCAGTGGTGCATTTTGCTCCCTTCTGATGAAAAGTAACCAGGTCTTTTGGTTCTAGGGATCAGATGGAGAGTGATTCTTTTTGAAGCTTTCACAAAGCCGGCAAGAATTTCACGCCATTTTGAGTGCTGCAGGTGAAGAATTTAACAGCTGGTGGGAGTGCAAATTAGAGCCAATTATAATTTGATTGACCTGCCTTGACAATAAAACTGTCTTCCCTAATTTAAAATGCCTAGCAGGATCCTTTCTGCCCTGGTAAGGTAGTGATTTCTTGAAGAGCAGCTCAAACTAGGAAATTCTTTAACAACAGTATGACAGTAATAAAGATTTATTTGTGTAGTACTGTTTTCCTCTTGGACTAAAATGACTATGTTCAAACTGAAGAATAGTATGTTACGTACAGGATAGAAAAAGAACTGGGTTGGCAGAAGCTGCTTTTGAGGATGGTGGCAGCCGAAGTAGAAAAATACATGTTAAGTTTTGGAAGTTATGAAGAAAGGGGGAAGCGGCTTAGTTTAGAAATGTAATGCCAGTGGTTGTAATATTTGTAAAGAAGCCAAATGTAGAATGAAAAAGCTTGAAATTTTAAAAAATAGCATAAGAACCTTTTTTTCATTCCTGTGTTTGATTTTAGAAGCTAATGTATTCTGTCACTTGATTTAAATAGGTCAAAGGAGGCTTTGAACTCCAGTTCACATTCAACCTTCTCATTCCCTATTTCTTATTCACACTGGATTTATTTAACTAAACTTCATAAGGAAAGGAGTTGTTTGAAGTGCATTTCCTGCTTTACCTTGAACTAGACCTTTGGGTCATTTTTACTGAAATCTAAGTCTGATGCAGGTGATCTGCACACTTTGCACAGGGTAGATTGAATCGTGTTCCCCACAAAGACATGCTCTTAATCTTGACCTGCATCCTGTGGGTGTGCTCCCACTTGTAAATAGGACCCTTTGAAGGTGCATTTCAGCTAAGGTGTGGATTCATTGGGGATAGGATCTTCTAAGATTCTGTTTCAGGGTGGCAAATTAACCTTACAAGGAGAAATTGGAGAAAACCACACAGGAGGAAACCAAGAATGTTGCCATGTGAAGGAGGACCACCATTACCCAAACACCACCGACCCATGGCCCTGGTTTTGGATGTCTAGCATCTGAAGCCATGAGACAGTAAATGCTTGTCATTTAAGCCAACCCCTTGTACAGTCCCTGTCAGAGCAGCTGCTTCCACCTCTTGGAAGACAGCATTTCAAGGAGTCAACCTTGTCATCACCAAGTAGAGACTAGACAGATTGACTTTCCAATCCCAACTTCCCCACTTAGGACCTACATGATCTTGGGCAAATTACCCTGTTTGAATCTCATATTTTTTCATCTGCAAAATGGAAACAATAAGATCTACCGCATGGGGTAGCGTGATGATGAATGAGATACTGTAGAGGGACTTGTTTGGCAAATTCCAGCCCCAGAGGGTCTCTTAGGAAACGGCGAGATCTTTCTCTCCTTGGTTAAGGCTGCCCAGACCCTCTTGCTTTCTCCTCTGCTCTTCCTTCTCCCCCTGAAGCTATGCAATGACTGGGGGGAGAGTGGAGTGGGGGAGAGCAGATGGGGATGAGAAGAGGGGCTAATCTTGCTTCCTGGATATAGAACTTAGAGTGGATTTCATTCAGCCATAGTGCTCTTCCTGTTGATGAGGGCTTTTAATACCAATAAGATTTGGACACAATGTCTGTTAAACATCCTTTCCAATTGAGCTTAGAATCCAATCTTTTAATCCTATGAGTTATATATAAGAGAAGTGAGGAAGGTTAGGAAAATAGCTGTAACAAAGCCCAAGAGCTTGACTTCAGAGGAAAAAGTATCCAGACCTTTCAGTTTCACAATCAGACTTTTACTGCCTTAATTTTGTGACAAGTCACTAATGGAAATAGAAGCCAAAGTTCCTAAAAATCAACTTAATACAAACTTTTGGATTATAGCTTTGTAAAGTGACTGTAACTGAGCTTCATCTTAATGGCTATGAATCATTGGGAAGCTTCTGGTTAAGGATGCAGAGTAAAGCACATGAGCTCTGTGAAAGTCTTCTCTCTCTGCTTTTAAAATTAATTCTGTATGAAAGTTGCATTTCCTGGAAATGCAGTTTTTATGTAATGAGTGTTTTCCTCTATTATTATTCATGTGGCTTCTATGGTCTCTTCCTGCTTGAGAAAAATAATAAAGATTATGTAGTGATGGTAGTATGCATCCTTGTACACATCTGTAAAATGGAAATTTCTTGTCGTTTTTAAAAAGTAAGTAATATTGAATAGTAAGCAACAATCCCAGTAACAAGGTCCTGGAGTGCAGCCAATCCCCAAGCAATGAAATGATGATTTCTGCAACCAGACTCGACTGGGCTGGACCAGAGCAGATGATGGAGGGGAGCAGGATGTTCAGGCAGCTGCTGTCTGGTGAACTGAAATGGGCAGTTTCACAAGGTGGGCAGACAGATGCCATAATCACCCACTAAAGAATAACTGCATGCAGTACAACATAGCTGTGAAACGTGGGGAAACAATGGCAGCAGATGGACAAAAACCTGCCACGTAATGAGCGGGGAGAGGCAGCTCATTTGTAGCAAAAAGCCCTGCATGGCTCAGGGAGAGACAGGAATCCAAACTCATACCAAGTCTGTATGTAACAACAGGCCCTGTAAGCGTCAGTCATCTTTTTTGAATATTTATTGACTGGTTGCTTCGCATAGTACACTGGTTGGTTCTTGGACTAAAATGACTATGTTCAAACTGAGGAATAGTACATTACAAACAGGAATGAAATTATTTGTATGGTACACTGGGTGGCTGCGTGGTACACGAATGAGGGGCTGAAGGTAGGCTTACCTACTGTAGGGAGTTTAGAGTCTAATGGAAATGCTGTGGCTTTCTCGCTGCTTGATCCCATTTAGGAATTAGGTTGTGGTTACCGACATCACTGCCATTTAATATACTTTAAAAATATGGTTATTCTTTTCTTAGCTCTTGGATGGTATAACTTCAGATGAAAAGAGATGCATTTTTAGAGGAGTAGAAAGTTGCAAGCAAGATTTGATGAGTCACCTCTCCTGCAACTTTACTCCAAGATTGTCCAGTAGCTAAGACTGTTGAATGAGACTCTTGTTCTATATTTTGTAGCCACACAGCACAGGATCATATTGCCATGAATACATTACAGAAAGGATGGTCAGCCCTTACCTGAATTATAGCTTAATACCAAAATCTATTTGCAGAAGAAAGGACATTATAGTTTCCAAATACAAAGGGCAATCTTATCTGTGTGTGTGTGGGTGCGCACACAAGATTTGTATCTTGTATTCTTTGGTTCCTGAGTAATCATTCTTCATTTTCATCATGGTTGTCATTATCACTGGACTGGTAAGAAAAACACTAAACTAAAAAATCCCTTCCTAGCAGTTGAATACTTTAATAACCTAGACACAAGTCATTTTCCATTGTTTATAAAGAACATAGAACAAAAATAAAAATAAGAAACCCATGAAACTGCACTATTCAGTGACTTCTAAGTTAAATTATGGACTATAGTTAATAGTACAATTATAAAAATGTGCTACCAATTGTAACAAATACACCGCACCAATACAAGATATTAGTAATAAGTTGTGTATGGGAATTCTGTAGTTTATGTGTGAATGTTCTGTAAACCCACAACTTGAATTAAAAAAATTTTAAAAAGAGAAAAGGAGATTGAAGTGCAATGTAAGATATACATAAATATGTAGACAACTTGAATTCTAGAATAATTTTTAAGGGGCTAAAATGTGGAATTGTTGCCCAGTGTGGTTTTTCCCCCATAGATGGACATGCTTTGTAATGGCATCATAATGTATATATTATTCTGCAAATTACTTTTTTTTAAGCTCTTGGTAGGTATTTTATTTATTTATTTTAGTAAATATATATATATTTTAAAAAGTACTTAGATTACATAAATCTTGCATTAAAATATAGGGGATTCTCATATGCTCCACTCCCTACCCCTCCCACATTCTCCCATATTAACAACATCCTTCATTAGTGTGGTACATTTGTTACACTTGATGAAAACATTTTGGAGCATTGCCATTAAGCATGGATTATAGTTTACATTGTAGTTTACACTCTCTCTGCACAATTTTGTAGGTTATGGCAAGATATGTAATGTCCTGTATCTGTCATCGTAATGCCATTCAGGACAATTCCCAAGTCCCAAAAATGTCCCCATAATACACCTGTTTTTCCCTCTCCCTCCCCTCAGAACCTCCAGTGGTCACTGCCTCCACATCAATCATGTAATTTCTTCTATCTGCAAGTTCCTTTTTAAAAGCAACATCATGCTTATAAAATGCTATTTCAAGACTTATCTATGGACTTTAACCTATCGGTAGTGGAATCTTCTTGATATCAAATAATTAGAATAAATTATTTTAATTATATATAATTATAATATATTCATAGAGTCAGAAACTAGAATACATGTTACCAGGGACTGGGGTGAGGTAGGAAATGGGAATTAATGCTTAAATTGTACAGAGTTTCTATATGGAGTGATGGAAAGTTTTGATAATGGATAGTGGTGATGGTAGCACAACATTGAGAAGGTAATTAACAGTGCCGAATTATATATTTGAATGTGGTTAAAAGGGAGAATTTTAGGTTCTATATATGTTATAGATAGTAAAATTATAAAAATATTCTTTTGTTAATTGTAACAACTGTGCCACACAAATGCAAGGTGTTAATAATAGGGAGGTATATAGGAACTCTGTATTCTCTGCATGATTTTTCTACAACTTCTCTAATTAAAAATATTTGAAAAAAATCAATTATAAAAATCACTGTACTTTGGGCACGTTCTAGTTTTACAGATTTAGCCTTGTCTATATCACCATGTCATCACCAGTTTGATCATCCTTAGAAAAAGTAAAAATGATGATGTAGATTTCACAAGTCATATACAAAATTGTGTTTCATAGAATTAAGCTGCATTCTCAAATGCAGTCTACATTTCCACTAATGCTTAACTATAAGAATTAAGGCTATGGAGAAATAAAAGATAAATTTGTGATCAAAAATAGCTTTTAAATTATGAAAAGTTTAAATACAAAATAATAGAATGCACATAGCATCTTCATCATAAAAATGTAGGACAGAAACAACAAAAACGATTCATGATTTTACTTTTATATGACAAAAAATTTACAAAAATCAAGTGTTGGGTATAGAGCATCAGGAAATCTTGTACACTGTTGGTAGGATTGTACAATCATTTTTAAGAGCAATTTGTAACTATCTATAGAGACCTAAGGGCATCCTACAAATAATTTAAAAAGTTTGCTCCCTGGCCAAGTAGAAGGGGTGTCAGAAAGATTCCATTAAAAAGGTGGAAGAGTCAAAAGATTGTGAAAATAAAATATGACAAATAAAACTCGAATATTCAGGAATAAACTCAACCAACAATGTAAAGGACTTGTACTCAGAAAACTACAACTCAATGTCAAAAAAACCAAAAAAGTCCTAAATAATTGGAAGAACATTCCATGCTCACAAACTGGAAGACTAAACATCATTAAGATGTCATTTCTATTCAAATTAATATACAGATTCAATGCAATCTGATAAAAATTTCACCACCATTTTTAAATAAATTGAAAACACGATTATTAAATGTATTTGGAAGGATAAAGAGTCCTAAACAGCCAGAAATATCTTAAAAAGGAAAAGCAAAGTTGCATGACTCTCAAAATCATATTACCTAGCTACAGTGGTAAAAACAGCATGGTACTGGCATAAAGACGGACACATGGACAAATGAGGCCAAACAGATGGTTCAGAAACAGACCCTCAATTCTATGGTCAAGTGATTTTTGACTAGCCTGTCAAACACACCCAGCTCGGACAGAACAGCCCATTCAACAAATGGTGCTGAGGGAACTAGATATCCATAGTCAAAAGAAAGAAAGAGGATCCTTATCTCATATCTCATGCAAAAATTAACTCAAAATGGCTCAAAAACCTAAAAATAAAAGCAAGAACCATAAAGTTTCTAGAAAAAAAATGTAGGAAAATATCTTCAAAACTTGGTAGTAGATGACAGATTCTTAGAGGAGATAAGAGGAGGCCTGAGATGGACTACTGATGTTTAATGTATGTAGAAGTTTTGATTAGCTTTACTGTAAAAGTGTGGAAATGTATAGAGTTGATGGTAACACATTGTGAGTAACAGCTAGTTTATAAATGGGGATATGGCCGAAAATGGTTGTCTAGGAATGTAAATGCCAATTGACAGAATGCTAGAGAATAATCTAGTAACTGAATAGCACAGTAAACCCGGGATAGATAAGAATTGTGGTTGATGGTACAGATGCAAGGATGCCCTTTGTTAGCTAGAACAAATGTACATCACTGTTGCAGGGGTAGGGTGGTGGGACAGTGGAGAAGCATGGGAAAAATACAACTGGAGTGACCTATGGACTGTGGTTAGTGGTAATAATGTAATATTCTTGCATCTATGCCAAAGATGTACTCTGTTGATAATAGGGCAGTATGGAAAATGTGTGGCAAATGTGCAGTGTGGGCATGGTAACAATCGGATGATAGTATCTTATAATTTGTAACAAATGTTCCATAACAGTGTGGTGTGTTGATAGAGGGGTATTGTTTGGAATTCTGTGCATGAGCATGATTGTTTTGTAAATTTACAATTTCTGTCATAAAAATATATTTTAAAAATAATAGGGTGGGTCAGGGGAAAATACACCAAATGTAAGATAAGGACTCTAATTAGTAGTAAGATTTTGACAATATTCTTTCATAATTTGTAACAAATGTATCACGACAATGCAAAGTGTTGGACCCTGTATGATGTTATGCATGCTTGCTTTGTAAGTTCACAACTTTTACCATACACTTATTGTTTATGTATGTTCATATATAAATGATATAAAGATAAGAATAATGGGGCAGATTGGGAGAAAATACTTTAGTTGGAAGTAATATTTTGACAATGTTCTTTAATCATTAGTTATAAAAATGTTTAGCAACAATGAAAGGTATTGGTGGTAGGGTGAAGTATTAGCTCCTGCATAATATTATATGTGTTTTGTTTTGTAACTTCACAACTATTACCATACACTTATTGTTTATGTATGAGTGATATACTTCAATAATTCTTAAAAAAAGAGGTGGAAGAAAATTACAGAAGGAATGGTAGAGATTGCAAGAGACAAATGGGTTTAGGATTTTTTTTTTTTTAACTGTTTTCCTCTGTGAGACCATATAGTAAGAGTCTGATTCCTTTAGAAAATGTGTTTGAGGAGGGAGGCAATCTCCACTCCATTTTGTTTCTATCATGTTTTCTACTTCCTGAGAGGGCAGGAAGAAGACATGGGATTGCGGAGGCAAAGTTCACAATGTTTGCCTCTCTGAGGGACATAAGTAGTACAATATATCTCTGGCAGAGAATTCCTGGTATATTAGATTGGAACCATATAGTGGCCAAACTGTGGAGTGTCCTAGATGTCAGCATAAAGAAGTAAGGCTATATCACAGATATTAGAGAGTCACTAAAATTTGTATGTTGGGGAGCAAGATATTATATACAAAAATTAGAATGTACTTAATATCCTTATAAAAAATAGGACAGAGACAAGCAAAATAATTCTATCTATATCTATGTCTTTGTCTATGTATCTATCTAATCTATATAAATATATATAGATATTTATAACTATATATGAGTATATAAACTTATATATAATTACAAAGGTATATACATGTATATTTCTATCTATCTATCTATCTATCTATCTATCATCTATCATCTATCTCTATTTATCTGTCAGTTTGTCTATGTCATTATTCTTCTTTGAAATGCCCTGACTTATCCAGGATTTGGTGAGGCCAGAGTGTTGAAGAGAAATTATAAAAATATTATGTGGTTTCATTTCTTTTATTGTAATATGAGAATGGGAAATGGAAACTTTAAGATGAAATGCTTAAATATTATAGCTATGATAGTTAATGGTAACTAATAGATTCTGAAAGGAGCTTTGTAGATGAGAGCACCACATATGGCATAATTATAATGATTATTTTTGAGAATAATGTTAACTTGCTAATACATGATGGGGAAGGGAGATGTATAAAAAGAGATTTTTTTCTATGTAAAAACTGAAGATTGATATTCCTGGCTGAGGAATATCAATTCAGAAATTAGCCCATTATTTCACAACTCTTTTGGAGATGATATATTCCTTATAGAAGATATTACAATTTCTTTCCATCTTTAAAAAAAGATCTAGAATAACATACAGCTGATTCTCATTATTCATGGAAGTTAGGCTCTATAAAGTCTCCATAAAAGCTGAATTAGTGAATACTGTACCATTGTCAGTAGGAGAAACTCAAGGTTCTTTTCCTGGGAACCTCTGCTTACAATATTTGCCAAGATATCAATATGTAGCCTTGTTTTCCTGCATGTTTTGTTTTAAAGAACATTATATCTTTTTTTTTTTTTCTCTGAAACTTGCAAACAATGATCCCTTAGGAAGATATTTCACCAACATTTTAGAGACTGCCCTCATTTAACCCCATCTAGAAACAGTATCATTGCTTTCAGAGCATTTTAGAGCAACATTTAAACAAGTTTAATCATAAAATGTATTGAAGGGCTGGTAATTGAAGCTCATTAAATAAGGTGTTGATTCATTAACATTGAACTATTGGCCAACAGCTTTAAATTCATGCCTAAACAAAATTTATCTAATGCATGTATTTTCACTGTAAGGCACATCACAACCTTTTTGTGTTTAGGAATACTAGACAGCACTTCAGCACTGTGCTTGAGAGCCATTTTAAATAGCAAAAGTCACCATAAAAGGCAGAAAAATGTGAAAAGCATGGCACTGAATATATCACAAAGGGGACATGTAATTACAGTGTGAGAGAGGAAACAAGAGGCAGAGCATCGCCCTGCTCAGCATCAGCTGGCACTGTGTGCATTGAGCAACTTATATTTTTCACTGTTCTGCACATGTTTGTGAATGACCATGGTTATTGATTTTAGGATTACAAATAACCTTTTGCAAGTAGGCAAACTTGGAAATACAGAATCTATGAATAATGAGGATTGACTTTGCATTCATTTCAAAAATTACTTTTTTGGTTCTAGTATTATAAGATCATGGCAGGTTTTCAACAAATAGTGGTTGAAGTTTCTCAACGCTCCTAAAAACAGGAGAGTTTTTATGTTTGATCACTAATATTTTTCATTCTTTTACCTATTCTTTCACAACCAAGTTATACAGCACCTACTGTGTTTTGGGCATCAAGCCAGATAACCAAAAGAAAGAGGTGCAGAGGTAAAGATGACCAGCTTTGGATAGTCATAGTCTATGGGAGAGAACAGAAAGTAAACAACTGAAATATGGTATGAAGATTAAGAAGTAAGAACTATAGGAAAGAACCATCGATCAGTCAAGAGCAAAGGTTCTCAGACTTGGTGCTATTGACATTTTGGACTGAATAAATCTTTGTTGTGAGGGGTTGCCCTGTGCATTGTAACTGGCTGTTACCCACTAGATGCAGTCGCATCCTCCTCCAGTTGTAAATTAATAAAAAAATGTGTCTGGACATCCCCTGGGGTGAGAGATGGGGCCAAAGGGCCTCCAGTTGAGAACTACTGCTCTAGAGACTTCTGTTTATTTTCAGAAGTGAAAAAGATTTCTATGGATTATTTATTATTTAGTATTATCTGTTATTTCACTCGTTTTTTTCATTCTGCTGAACCTGCATTATTGAGAAAGTATTGGAACCTAGTTTGGAGAGGATGGAGTAGAAATTTGACTTCTTACAGAAGATAAAAGATATTAGGGGGAAGCAGATGTGGCTCAAGTGATAAGGCCTCCATCTACTATATGGGACGACCAGGATTTAATCTGTGGGGCCTCCTGGTGAAAAAAAGAGAAAGCATGCCTGTGCGGTGAGCCAGTGCCCTGTGCGGTGAGCTGAGTGCCCATGTGGGTGCCTGTGGTGAGCTGAGTGCCCTCATGAGTGTCTTTGAGGCAAGCCAGTGCCCATGCGGTGAGCCAGTGCCCAAGTGGCAAGCCAAGTGCTCATGCAGCAAGCCGAGAGCCAGTGCAGTGAGCCAGTGCCCGGGCTAGTGGGTCGTGCAGCAAGATGATGACACAACGAAAGGAGAGACGAAGGGGAGCATCAAGGTGATGCACAGCAAAGACCAGGGACTAAGGTGGCACAGGTGACAGGGAACCTCTCTGCACCTCTGAGGTCCCCAGGATCAAAATCCCAGTGAATCCTAGAGGAGAAAAACAAGAAGAGAAAACAAAAAGAGAAAGAGATAAAGAAGATCACACAGTGAATGGACATAGCAAAAACAGCAGGGCGAGGAAGGGGGAGGGGAAGGAAAAAAAGAGATGGTTGTTTCCGTAAAAAAAAGATATTAGGATTTCTGGGCGAGACAGTTACATGAATAGCTTCTATCTTATGATGGAGAAATGGGATAATCGAGAAAGAAAATGCATAAATTATAAACTCCATGAGATGAGGATTGCATCTGTTTTTTCTTAGCCTTTATGAGGAATGATTTACATACCATGAGATTCACCCATTTGAGTATATAGTTGCACGAGTTTAAGTAAAAAACTTTTACAGTTGTGCAGCCATCACCACAATCCATTTTTAGAACATTTCCATTACCCCAAAGGTCCTCTTTGGAATGTTTGCAGTCAATATATGCTTTTACATTCCAGTCCCATGCAACCTTGAATCTGCTTTTTGTCATTATACTTTTGCCTTTTCTAGAAATTTCGCATAACTGGAATCATATACTAGATAATCTTTTCTGTCTGGCTCCTTTTATTATCATAATTTTTGATGTTTAACCATGCTGTTTTATATATATACTAGTTCCTTTTTATTGCTAATAGTATTCCATTGTATGGATATCATTTTTTAATTCACCAGATGATAGTGGTTTATATGGTAAATATATTTACAGAAGTTGATTAAGCTGCTAAACCATTTTCCAAAGAGACTGTACCATTTTATATTCCCACCAACAACGTGTGCAGTTTCTGGTTCCTCCACTTCCTATTCAACATTTGGTAGTACCAATCTGTTTGATTTTAGCCATTTTAGAGATTTTGTAGGGCTATCTCATTGTGGTTTTAATTTGCATTTCCACAATGGCTAATGATTTCAATCATTTTATTCAATTGCTTATTTGTCATTTGTATATAATTTTTGATGAAGTATCTTTTCAAAACTTTCATTATTTTTATTGAGCATTTGTAGTCTTATTACATTGAGTTGTAAGGGCATTTATATTTTCCTGAATAGAAGTTATTTATGAGATATTGGCTTTGCAAATATTTTCTCTCAGTCTATGGCTTCTTTTCAATTTTTAATAGTGTCTTTTGAGGAGAAAAATGGTTCTATTTGATGAGGTTCAATTTATTGGTGTTTCCTTCTTAAAATTGTCTTTTTGGTGTCATATTTTAAAAATATTTGTCTAATCCAAATAACAGATTTTCTTCTATATTCTCTCCAAGGACTTTTGCAGTTTTAGCTTCCTCTTATATTTAGGCTTAGGATCCATTTTGAGTTAATCTTTATGTATGATGAGATGTAAGGGACAAGGCTTTTCTTTTCTCTGTCTCTCTTCCTCCCTCCCTCCCCCCCTCTTTTTCCCTCCTTCCCTTCTTTCCTTTTCTCCCTCCCTTGTTACCTCCATCCCTCCTTCCCTCTCTCCTTTCCTTCCTTTCTCAGAAAAAGACTATCCTTTTTCTATTAAATTTCTTTGGCACCTATGTTGAAAATCAATTGGCCATATATGTTTTAGTCTATTTATGAACTCTATTCTGTTCCATTTATCTGTATGTCTGTCATTATACCAATAGCACATTATCTAGATTCTGTAGTTTTACAATAAGCTTTTAAATAAGTTTGTATAAATCCTTAAAAAATTGTTTTTGAAATTGTTTTTGCTACTTTAGGTCCTTTGCTTTTTCATATAAATTTTATATCTGCTTTTCAATTTCTACAAAAAAATGTTTGCTGGCATTTTGATTAGAATTATATTGAATCTATCAATTTGGAAAGAATTGCATTTAACAATATGGAGTCTTCCAATAAGTGAATGTGGTATATCTCTCCATTTATTTAGGTCTGCTTTAATTTAAGTCTTGCACTTCTTTTATTAAATTTATTCCTAAGTATTTTATTTTTGTTGATGCTTTTGTGAATAGAATTGTTTTCTTAATTTACTTTTCAAATTGCTTGATGCTAGCATATAAAAATTCTATTCATTGATATTTCCATGTCAATCTTGTAGCCTGGACCATTACTAAACTTGTTTATTAATCTGAGAATTTTTTTGTAGATTCCTTAGGATTTTCTAAAGATAAGATCATATACATCTGTGTATAAAGACTGTTTTACTTCTTCCTTGCAATCTCTATGCCTTTTACTTATTTTTCTTGTCTTATTCCACAGTGCCAAATAGAAGTGGTTAGAGTAGACATCTTTGCTGTGTTCCTAATCTCAGGGGAATAGTTTTCAGTTTTTTGACATTAAGATATTATTAGCTGGAAGTTTTTTGTAGATCTCCTATATCAAGCTGGAGTATTCTATTTTATTATTAATTTTGTGACAATTTTTTTTTATGAGCATGTACTGTATTTTGCTGAATGATTTTTCTACATTATTGAGATGACTGTGTTTTTTTCCCTTTATTCTATTGATATGGTAACATTACAGTAATTGACTTTTGGATGTTAAACCTACCTTGCATTCCTGGGATAAACCTCACTTGGTTTTTGTGTTTAATCCTTTTCATATACCTTTGGATTAGATTGGTTAATATATTTTTAAGGATGTTAGCATCTATGTTAATGAAAGATATTAGTGTATAGTTTTCTTTCTTCGTGATGCCTTTGGCTTTGCCATCAGAATAATATGGGCTTCAAAAAGAATGAATTGGGAAGTGTTCCCTCCTCCATTCCTTTCTGAAAGTCTTTTTGTAAGATTGCTATTATTCTATTATTTCTATATTAAATGTCTGATAAAATTCACCAGTGGTGCCACCTGTGCCTGGACTTTTCTTTCTGGGGAGACTTTAAATTACTAATTTAATTTCTTTACTTGGTATAGCTCTATTCAAAATTTCTATTTATTATTGAGTCAGTTTTGGTAATCTGTGTCTTTCTAGGATTTCATCCAGTTCCTTTAAATTGTCAAATTTGTTGGCATAAATTTGTTCATAATATTCTAATAATATTGAAACACTTAAAATATCAGTAATGTCTATAGTTATGTTCCTTCTTTCATTCTAGATTTTGGTAAAGTTTGTCTTCACTCTTTGTTGTTTGGTCAATCTAGCTAAAGATTTTTAAATTTTGTTGATCATGTCAAAGAACCAACTTTTGGTTTCATTGACTCCCCCCCCCCCCCCCCCATTTTCTTCTTTCTATTTCATTGATTTCCACTGCTCTTATTTCCTTCATAATACTTTGTGTTTGATTTCCTTTCTTTCTCTCCTCTAATTTCTCAAGATGGAACCTTAGATTATTGATTTCAGATATTTTCTGTTCTATTATAGTGTGCAAACTTATACCTTTCTCTTTAAGTGCTCTTATAGTTGCAACACATAGATTTAGATACATTGTGTTTGCATTTATATTCGGTTCATGATATTTTTCAATTTCCATTGTGATTTCTTCTTTGACTCATGGACTATTCAGAAATGTGTTATTTTATTTTGAAATATTTCGGGATTTCCAAGATTTCTTTCTGCTGTTGAAAAGAATGTGTATTCTGCTATTGTTGGGCTGAGCACTCTACACTTGTCAGTTCAATCAAGTTGTTCAAGACTTTATTTATTTATATTTACAGATTTTCTGTCTTCTGTCCAATAATGAGTGAGAGGTTTTAAATTTTCCACATATAATTGTTAAGTTGTCTATTTCTTTCTTCAAGTCTGTTAGTTTTTTGCTTATTAGTTTGTCTCTCTCTTTTGAGTTACATGTACATTTATGATTATTATATATTATAGATATATTAGCACTTTATCGTTATGAAATGCCCCTCTATATCTCTAGTAATACATATTTTCTAAAGATCTAATTTGTCTGATATTAGTATAGCCATTCCAGTTCTCCTGTGGTTACTGTTTTCATGATTTATCTTTCTTCATCCTTTTCAGCATATGTGATTCTAAAGCAGGGGTTCTTAACCTTTTTTGCTCCACAAATCCCTTTGCCAGACAGGTGAAAACCATGCAACTCTTACTACATCCACACTATACTGTGTATTATTTAATAAATATTTCACACATCAACATGTCCCCACAAGATAAATGTTTTATCAAATTTCAGTTCAAGCTCACAGACCCCTTGTTAAGAACCCAGGATCTAAAGTTTTTCTCTTATAAAGAGGACACAGCTGGAGCTTGCTTTTTTTAAAATACAGACTGACAATTTCTGCCTTTTGAATGGAGTGTTGAATTGATTCATACTTAATGCAATTATGATGTCATTGGATTTATATCTGCCATTTTGCTATTTGTTTTCTGTAAGACTCATGTCCTTTTTTGTTCCTATATTCCTCCTTTCTGCCTTTTTTCACATTAAAGAAATATTTTTGAGGGTGCCATTTTAAAGCTTCTATTAATTTTGGAAAAATATTTTAATGGACTTGCTGTAGGGATTACAATATCCGTTTTTAATTTACCACAATCTCAGATTAATGCTATTTAACTTTATTAAAATGTAGCAATTTTGGATTAGTACAGCTCCTTTCCTTGTCCCTCCTTAGAGCAATTATTGCCACATATGTAATAAACCTAAAAATATGGTGTTTTAATTATGGCTTTAAACAACTTTATATTTTTACAAATTAAAGAAGAAAAATATATACCATCTTTTCTACTTACCCAGATACTTATCATTCCTAATACTCTTCATTCCTTCCTGCGAATCCCTGTGACTATTGTGTGCTCTTTCCGTTCACCTTGGAGTACTTACAGTTTACTATTTCTTGTAGCACAGGTGTGCTATGAAAGAATTTTCTGTTTTTGTTTATCTGGAAGAGTCTTTATTTCATCTTCCTTTTGAAGAATAGTTTTAATGGATTTCGGACTCCTGATTGCCACCTTTCCTGGTAGCATTTTGAATATGCTCCTCAACTGCTTCTGGTCTCCTTTGTTTCTGATGAGCAGTCAGCTATTTAGAGTATCATTATTTCTTTGTGCCTAGTGACAAGTTTTTCTTTTGCTGCTTTCAAGATTTTCTATTTGTTTTTGGCTTTACATTATAGTTCATCTATAATGTAATTCTCTTTGTGCTTATTTTATTTGATGTTTGTTGAGTTTCTTGGCTTTGTAAGTTAATGTTTTTCAATTTTTGAGAGATTTTAGCCATAATTTATTTAAAAATTTCTTTCCCTCTCTGTCATCTTCTTTTGCAACTCCTATCACACATAAGGTGAATACTTGACATTATCTGTCAAGTCTCTGGGGAATCTATTAATTTTTATTCTTTTTTTTTCTTTTCTTCACATTCAGTAATTTCTATTGATCTATCTTCAAGTTTCCTCTTTTTTCTTTTACAGGTTCAAATCTGCTGTGGATCTGATGTAGTAAATTTTTCAATTCAGTTATACTCTTAAACTCTAGAATTTCTATTTCATTCTCTTATATTGTTTCTCTCTCTCTGTAGAGGCTTCTTATTTGTTGACTAATTATTAGCATATTTTTCTTTGACTCTTTAACATAATTTTCTTTTATTCTTTGAATGTACTTATGATTGCTAATTTGAAGTCTTGTCTGCTAAATCGGTATTTGAGATCACTCAGAGTCAGTTTCTAATGATTTTTTTTTTTTCCCACCCAAGTATAGGTCACACTTTCTTGTTTCCTTACATGTTTACTGCTTTTTAGTTGACTACTGGGCATTTTAAATAATATCTTGTAGGAATCCTAGATTCAGTTTTATTTTTCTGAGAGTTGTTAGATTTATGTGTATATGTACATATTTATTTATTTATACTTGCCTGGACTTTCACCATAGAATTTGTTTCTCTCATGGTATGCAACTACTGATGTCTCTGCCCATTTGTTTTTCCTATTTTTATTTTTTAGTGTGATTCACTAGGGGTCACTCCTCTGTCTTTATAGTTCAGTGATCAACCAATGATTCAAGCTCAACTTTTGTGAGAACACCGTAAACACATTAGGCTTCTATTCTCTGCCAATCAAGCTGTTCAGTGGTTTGAAAGGCAGACTCTGTCCTGAAGACCCTTTAGAGAGTGATGAATTATGAATCTCAGGGTACCAGGTTTTTCTAGGGAGCTCCACAAATGTTTGTTGAATGAGTAAAGGACCTAAGCCATCAGCTAACTTTTTCTTTGCTTTTATACAAGAAAGATATTTGGGAGCACTACCTTAAAAATTTCTTTGAAGTTCTGTTTTGATAATTAAATGTATTGATTTACTTGAGCTATTGTACTAGAATCTGCTAAGCTAGTAAAAATTCCTTACTGTGTTATGTCATCAGAACCCTTTTTCAGAGGTTTCCTTTAAATAAAAACCACTTGTTTTTCATTTAAAGAAAAATAATCAGCAGAAAACTCCAATGTAGGTAAATTTCCCTTTAAAGGTTCTCCCCTGTTCAAGTTCAGACTTCTGCATGAGCTTGTTGGAAGGTTTGGTGTTCAGAGAATATTTCAATGAGCTGGAGCTATGTTTACTTGCCAAATGTCTCCATTTAGGGAGTAAAATGCTCTAGCCATAAAACCATGTTCCAGATATTTCTGAACCATTTTGGTCGATGGGTTTATTATTCTCTTCGAAGGTTCATTTAATCTGAAACTAGAGTGAGTCCTAATCCAGTCAACAAACATGTTTTATTAGGCCTAAACAGTATTCTAACAAAATGTCTTATCACTTATTCTTTCATAATTTGTAAAAAATGTCTCACAACAATGCAAGGTGTTGGTGGTGGTTTGATGTATGGGACCCCTGTATGATGTTACACATGTAAGTTTACAACTTTTATTATACATTTATTGTTTATGTATGAAATACCTACACACATACATGCATACATACATACATATATACATATAGAATAGGGTGGGTTCGGGGAAAATACACCAAATGTAAGAAACTTTGGTTAGTAGTAATATTTTAAGGATGCTCTTTCATCATTTGTTGAAAATGTTTCACAATAATGCAAGGCATTGGTGGTAGGGTGAGGTATGAGAGCCCTCTATGATGTTATGCATATTTGTTTTTTAAGTTTACAACTTTTACTATACATTTATTATTTATGTATGTTTATGTATGAGTGATATACTTCAATAAAATTTTTAAAGGGAAAACAAAAGTCTTATCACCATTTAAACTTTAGTAGAGATTTCACATAACAATTAAGATTCCCTGAGATGAATGTCTCATAACGTAGCTGTCATTCCCCCAAGGCAATCATCAGCCACAGCCCCCTTTAGAGAGTGAGATCTGCTCTCCAGTTTGCCTCAGCCCTGGTCTTGCTCAACCTGATTCCCTTCTTATTTTACCACTCACACCCTGCAGACATTGGATTTTGTGACTTCTGGGACTGTGTGTTCCTTAGAGGACAGACCCACGTCTTATTCGTTTCTAGCACTACTACCAGGGTCATGGTGATAAGCAGTGGAGGATTAAACTGCATGTATTTATTGTAAATGGACTTGGATCAAGTGGAAGGCATTTGAGCCCAGCGTTAGAGAAGAATTTTGCACAAGTGTATATATCAGTGACATCAGTTCAAGTGATTTGAAATAATATGAATGTAATTAACTCATTTGTTCATTTATTCACAAAATATTTATGGACTGAGTGGGCCTGGTTTACCATTGTCTTCCTCCAAGGCCTGATGTTCCTGACATATACTAAGGATAGTACGTGTTTCATACATATTCTGTGAATTGTCACTGATGAACTGAAGTATTTAAAAGTTTTTTGTTAGAGTTTATTTGAGCCACAAATGATTCACAAATTGGGCAGTGCCAAACCAAAAGTGGCAAGAAGCTCTGCTCAGGGAGTGGGAAGGGGAAGCTTATATGGGGCAAACGAGGAAGCAAGTGAAGAAGTGTTCTGATTGGCTGATGTTATTTCCATTTTGCATAGAGGGCGTCTTACAATGTGGAGAGCAGATACGTATGTTGATTAGCACGGTATGCTTGCCCATTCTGATAAGCTCTCTTTTCTGGACCAATGAAACTATTTTATTACGAGGTGTTGCTTATCTGCAATTCTGTAGGTTGCATTCCATTGTTCCATTTTCTTGGGTCAATTATTTTTTTAACAAATACATTTTATTTATACATATTAATAAAGCATACATCTATCCAAAGTGTGCAAACAGTGGTAATCAGTATAATCACCTATTTGTGAGGTCAATTGTTTTTGTCTTCTGGAAATTCCTTTCTTGGAAACCAGGCAGTGTCCAAGGCAGGCGGGCATTTTATTTTACTTAACAGAATAAATGAACAAATGACTGAACTACATTCTTATTATTTCATTTTCCTGGAAAATGATATAACATTTCTTTTTTTCTCTCCTGGCAGCTACCCTCAGATCTCAATTTTAATTAATTTAAAATTGGTATTTAACGGCATTGTAAAGATTTTCACACCTTGTTAATGGGGGGAAAGGAGTTTTTTAAAAAAGCCAAAATATTAGATATTTTACCTGTAAGTGGGACTGAGCCATCTACTACCCACAAGGCAGGAATACCATATAGTTGGAATTAGGTGGCTTACAGAAAGGACTCTGCAGCCTTCCAATTTCTAGAGGAAACTGGGGAAAGTAATATTAAGAACCAGGGTAGACTCTTTCCTTGAGAAGCATGTCAGTCCTTTAATAATAGAGACCAGCTAGCATACAAAATATAAACCAATCTCAAATTTTTTGATTATATGAACAATAAATATTCCAGATTTACAAGCCAAATGAAAAAGATCTAAAAATTCCAAGGGAAATACCAATATTTAAAATGTAAGATCAGATTCCTTCCACCACTCGTAGCTTAAGTATATTGTAGTCAGAGGCTGGTATTATGAGCCCATGCTTTGATAATTCTGCTTTGGGAGGCAAGGCTCTTATGACAGAGAGACAGAGAGAGAGAGAGAGGAGTGGGAGCAGTTCATAGAGAAGATCCTAGAGAAAATCTGGGTGTCTGCCACTTAGCTCTCTGGCCCCTGGGAGGAGCTCTGGCAGATGCTTGGAATGAGACAGCTTGTTGGTCCCTCAGCGACATTCTTGACATTCTTATAAAGTCAGCTCTGGTAAGTGAAATTCTTGATGCTTGATGTTTTGCCAAAAGTTAGAATATTGCTTTTCTCTTAAATCTATACATGCTGCTTAGAAACCACTACGTTTCTTGGAGTTTTTATTTAGAATTCCAGATATCCCAGTAACATTTTTCAAACATTATGTAACATGTATTATAAATCTAGACAGGCAGGTATTTGGACTTAAGGAGACAGTGCAAAGTACCAGGAATCCAGAGACCTAGGGCCAATTCATCTTTAACTCTATTGCTTTTGCAAAGGACACTTTCCTGGGTACTGTCTTCTCGTCCATGCAGATCACCCCCCCTCCCCCCCCATTGCTGCTATCTCCATTAATCCCAAGGAAAAGGACAATCCACCTATCCCAGGTCACAAGACTCACAACGTCCAGGCTGGGATTTTAGATTTTAGGCTCCAATCCATGTAAGATGCCCTGGTCTTTCAGCAGAAACTGAAACGTCCTCAAGTGGGAAACACTGTCATAGTACTTTAAAAAATAAATTGGAAAGTCATTTGTAATTTGTAGTAAGAAAAAGACTTTAAAAATGAATCAAAATGCATGAGTCCAAAATGAACAAAAATGCTAACTGCTGACTATGAATATCTGAGTACGATACTACTTTCTAATTGCTCTACTTGCAACAGAGAGAAATAAAATTGTGCGAGTGTGAAGTGTATAAAGGATTCTACCGCTCTCCCGGGGCTCAGAGACCCACAGATTGGAGAAAGTAAGTGAGAGCCTTTCTGACCATTGAATTCCTCACTCTTAATGCAAGTTGGAAAGCTCTAAGGAGGACTTTAATGAAACCCGTCTCTGCACTTGCAAAAAGAGAACTGAAACCGCTGGGGAGGCAGCGCCATCTAGTGCCCACATAAAATCTCCCTGGCAATCTTGGCTAGTAATTGGCCCCAGCAACTTGCACGAAGTAGGGCAAAGAAAATAAATCCATCAAAGCAGGCCGGGTATCAGAGAGAAATGCCAGCTGAAAGCATTTTTGACTCTTGATGCTTTCAAAAGCCAGGAACTTAATCCTTGCCTTATGTTTCTTTCTTCGTGCCCAAAAGGCAGCCGAGCTTGTCACTAAACCAAGGGAGGTGAAGCAGGTCACTAAGTTTATAACGTAGTTGGTAACTGCTTTTCATTTTTTCTCTGCATCCTGGCAGCAGGAGATAGGCAGCTTGTTATAACTTAGAGGGGGCTCCTGGAAAGCCCGCTTGCTGTAGGCGTGGGCTCGCTGGGAATATTATTACCTCCTGGAGTCACGGATTTAATAGCGTTTCTTCCACTTCATTCAGCACAGCACTAAGTTACGGTGACTCTGGTTTCAGCACATTACAGACGCACATTGGTTCCCCATAGCGTCACGTCTCCACGGTCCCGTGGGGCTCGCAGCCACACTGCCTGTGCTCGCGCACACGCCCCTCGCACGTGGTCCCCTCACACGCAGTCCCTCTGGCCAGGATGTCCTCGCTTCCCCACACCCCAGCTGGCTTGCCCCTCTCCCTCCTTTCCTTTCCCGCCTTCTTCTAAGCCCCCCCCCCCCTCCCTTTTGTTTTACTCCCTCGAGACTTTATCATAACTGTTCCAGGCACTGTGCCAGGCGCTTTGCCCATAATCTGTCACCTGAGGTATTGCTATGTCTGTCTGCGGAGAGGGGGACTGTGGCTCGAGGACTGCACATGCAGTGGGGTGGAGGGGTCTGTGTGTGTCGACGCGCCCCCTATCCCCCTCCCCGCACGCCGCTTCTGCCCTTACATGCTTCCTAGAGAGAGGAAGGAGCCCCGCTAGCAATGAAGCTCTTGCAGCTCGCTCTCTTGCTCCCCGCGGAAGAGGAGAGGGGTGGCTCAAGGCGAGGGTGGGTTTGGAAGGAGAACGTGGAGCCGTGGCCCTCCTGTCCCTTTCCTCTGAAAGCCAGGCTGCCCGCAGGGAGCATGGATTCTGGTCTTTGCCCATTTTGTGCATTTCACAAGGCAGACTCCTTGCCTGTACCCTCCCTGATGGGTGGGTAAGTCCGTCTGATTCTGAGGTTCAGTGGCAGGAAGCCCACTTGCCCACAGACAGAAACCACAATCTCCAAAGCCTGCTCTGTCAGGAATGTAGGTGGTATTTCCCTTTGTTTATTCTCTCCTGGGGAACCTTGCACTCCTAACACTAGGGTAGTACTTCATTGCTAAATACACAGCTGAAGTTTGGGGTTATTTGAACTCCAACTCCAGGTGATTCAAACCCAAATAAGTTTTTTTTTTTTTTTTTTTTTTAAGGTCAGAACCAATTTGCTGGATGTAGAGAATGTTCTGGACTGGTGTTCTGAAGATATATTGGACTTGGAGTCTACCAGCTTTGTGGCCTTGAACACAAAGTTGCTCTAGGCTTTGGTTTTTCCTTCTTCACTTCTGTGATTCCAAGGCTGAGAACCCATGATCTGAAGGTACCATGAAGCCGGATGCTCATCTTTGCGGAAAGAAGAAGATTTTCATCCGCCTGAAACAAGTTACTGCTGGTTTTGACATTCCCTTTCTTGGAAAAGCTCTTGTTTTTTTAGAGACAGCAGATTCATGGACCATTTGCCCAAGACCCTCCCTTTGCCCTTGCTACAGTTAGGAGCCAACTTCTGATTCCTTTTATTTGCTGTTATATACCCTGGGCATAGGGCAGCCAACAGGTTAGATTTTGTTTTGTTTTGTTAGCCAGCAACTGGAACTCATGGGGTGACAAATAATTGTCTCCCTAATTTGTGAGTTTGTTCTACTTTGTAGTACATTTAGTTAAGCATTTACTAATTTGGTATTATTGAGAGGAATGACATAATATGGATTTGGAACTAGCAGAAATTGTGGAACTTAATGTCACCCAGAAGAAAGTATCGGAGGGCAGTAGGCACATGACCTCCCTCTGGGAAGATAAGACAAGGATAGGACATGGGAGAAAGCTTGCAATTCAGGCTTTGCCAGTATTATCGTGTTATCATGCAGCCTTACTCTTCCCCCAGACCCTTGGATTTAGTTATAGAACATTTTAGCTCCATTTTAGGTTGCCATTTCCCTTCAAATTATTACTTGCTCTTCAAGGCACTGATAGACTACATACCACCCATGCCAAACACAGTCTACACACTGAGTAGCCACCTCTGTGCCCTTCATTCCAAATTCATCTCTGTCACTGGAGCGTCAAAATGAGGTTTGTCCTTGATCTGCAGGAAAGGGGAGAGTGGAGAGGGCTGTGTGTAATGGGACACATGTTGGTATTGATGCCGGTTCTAGAAATTTGATAAATATTGGGTCTCCTTTGTTCCTCTTCACCTTCCCTTGGTGAGTCCATCCCTTCTCTGGCCTTAAATGCATGTATATGCTGATAATTCCAGTCAGATATGCTGTATCTCCAGGCTGAACCTTGCCTGCGCATTGCAGACTCACATACATCATTGAGTCCTCAACAAGAAGAGGAAATACTTGGATGCCCAACAGGTATCTTAAATTTAGCACATCCCGAACTGAGATTCAGATATTTTCCTAAATCTGCTCCTTTTTTTTTTCAGTCTTCCCCATCTCAGTAAATGGCATCTTTCCACGTTGCTTGGGCCAAACCTTGGAGTTACCTTTGACTCCTCTCTTTTTCTCAAATCCCACATCTGCTCTGCTAGCAAATCTTGTCATTTCTATCTTCAAATTATATCCAGATAAGCCCCCCTCCCCTGCCCACTTTCCCTGCTGCAGTCCTGGTCCATGCTCAATCATCTCCTGCTTGGATCGCTGCAGTAACCCCTGATAGGTCTCCCTGCCAACCCTCCTACCTATTCTCCATCCGGCAAATTAAGTCAGTCCATGGTACTCTGCACAAAAACTTCTAGCGGCTTTCTACATCATTCAGGGTAAAATGAGCCACACAGGACTCTTACTTGGCCTCCACGTCTCATCTTCTTGTTCTGTTCCTGCCACATTAATCTCTTTGCTTTTTCTTAAACATTCGAGGCACATTTACATCTCAGAATCTGTCCTTGCTGTGTATTCTGCTCTTCTTTGGAATCCATGTGGCTCACAGCCCCAGAACCCCCCAGAGACCCACTCTGGCTATTTTAAGATTTTACCCCTCACCACCAACATCCTCACCACCTTCTCTGCTTTATGTCTGTAGCACTTTTCACTATTATACTCTATTGGCTACTTATTTATACTGTCTTCTCCACACAAATGTAAGCACGTAAGGTCCATCAGGACAGGAATTTCTATTGCTTTTGTTCCCAGCTGTATCCCCAGTAATTAGAACCAGGCACTCAATAAACGTTTGTTGAGTGAATGAATGAAGATGAAGATGAGGGGCTGATAATACATTCCCTATTTGTGTGCATGGCAGACACTGACCAGGCAACCAATCATTTAAAAGACAAAGTGTATTGCCCTGGGTGGGGTGGTAGGTAAGATGACTCACTGGGGCATCCTACTTGAAGAAGGAATTACTTCAAAGCAGGGCTAAGGCTGATATCAGAAATTATATTATTGGAGATTTATTTTTCTGCTTAGAGCAATTATTTAATCTTGTTTGAACAGACATTTATTGAATAACTGTCATGTCATCATGATGGAAGCTGAATGTACAAATATGGTCCACGTTCTGGGGGTAGAATCAGACTAAGGTGATAAATTTACATATAAATAGATAATTTCAATGAAGAGAGGTAAGTACAATGGTTAGGCATGCCATCAAGGGTAAACAGTTTAGATCTCTTCAGTCATTTTCATGTTAGAAATTTTACCAGTTTCTGTAGCAGCACATATTTTGATTGGCGGGGATGGAAAGAAATTATATGCATTTACTCAAGAAACACATCTTAAATAAGAACATTCAGAGAAAGGTAATTGAGGACAATCGTTGTCACTTAATATTTTGATGGCCTTCACCACTCTATTCAGAACCTGTAGTTTACTTTAAGTGAATCTTAGGATCTGTAAGTGCCTTGCGATTTCTCTCTGCAATCTGAGGTTAATAAAATCTCTCTTTCATGTGAAGAATAATAAAGAGTGGGTCTGGCCAAGTCACAGTCTTCCCAGTGGCCCTCTCTGTCACAAACAGCTCCCCGTAACAGAGTCCTGATCTGTTTAGGTACCATTTTGAGGTATGGCTAGCTATTTACCTACCCTTTGCTCTTTGAGAGCCTCAATTTCTGCTCCAGTTGTTGGCTGGGTGCACCCACGGTCAGAGAAACTTCCTGAACTAATCTAGTGGTACGTCTTTGAGGCTTCAAAAGAAGCAATGGCAATGATTTGCTGAGAACTAAACATATTCTCTGGAACTCTACCTTTCCAATGAGTTACCTCGAACTCAAGTGCTTGACCATCCTTTGGGTGTCAGAGGGTAATTTTTCAAGGAAATCTTCTTCAGCTTCTCTCTCCTTACCCAGTCTGGATCAAGTGTCCTTTTTTTGTCTGACTATAGTAACCCAAATTTCCTTTATTACAGCCCCTAGGATACTGTGTTATAGTATGTTATCTGTTGGTCTCCCTAATTAACTGCTTGAAAGCAGGGAATATGTTAACTTGTTCATCGTTTATGCTTTTTTAAAAGATTTATTTTATTTATTTCTCCCCTGCCCCGTCATTGTTTGTGCCTGCTGTCTGCTCTGTGTCCATTCGTTGTGTGCTTTCTTCTTTTAAGGAGGCACTGGTAAACGAACCCAGGACCGCCCATGTGGGAGGGAGACACCCAATGGCTTCAACCACCTCTGCTCCCCACTTGTTGTGCTTCTCATTGTGTTTCCTCATTGTGGGAAAGTTGTTCAGTGTTGGCTTAACCTCAGGCTAGACTACAAAGCAGGATCCCTACAAAGGGTAAAGACAGTTTTTAAAAAATGCCTAAAATGAATCGCCTTCTGTTCATGGCTGCCAGCCGTGTGTCCAACCCTGCTGTAAACCCTCAGAGGCAAGGCTGTCTATTCATGGCTCCTCCGTTGTCCAAGCCCCCCTGCTTCTTCCTACCATCATCCTCAGTGTATATGTTACATCGTAGTTGGCACAAAATGGTTAAAAGTAAACCTTAGCTGAACATAGCCAGTGGGAAGAAGCATATTAGGTGGTCGGGGAGATATTTAACAATGCGACATAAAAGCAGTCATAGAATAAAGGTGTTTTGAGTCATGAAGTGGGCTTGTCTTTAAAAAGCTGCTCCCCGGAGCCGATGTGGCTCAGTGGTTGAGCACCAGCCTCCTACACAAGGTCCTGCGCCCGTACTGGAGACTGGCATGCTCCCTGATCAGAGTTTCGTTCTGCCAACTTTGAAGTGACCTTAGCTTGCCAGCGGCAGAATGCACATTCTTCCCTGGAAACTGGCTTGCCCAGGAGTCTGGGGTCAGTTGAGGAGAGGGTGGTGGGTTGAAGTAGGTGTTTTGCTGGGGTGAAGGAAAGGTGTTCAGTGTTGGCTGAACCTCAGGCTAGAATACAAAGCAGCATCCCTACAAAGGGTTAAGACGGTTTTTAAAAAATGCTTAAATATTTTATATCCTTTCCATAAAACAGTGCTTAAATATTCCATATCCTTTCCAGAAATTTAAAAAAATATATAGACAAGCAAAAAATGTTATCCTTATATAATACTATAAAACATGTAAAAAAAGGACATTGGTTTAATCCAAGGTCACAAAACGTTCAAAGCCCGACTCCTGAGAACCCGGAGGTATGTGAAGGACCACGCTGTTGTGTTCCTTCTTTTCATTTCTCTTTCTCTTCCTTTCCTCCTTAGATAAGGAGCAATACGAGACAATGGCGCAGATGCTGTGGCTTTTGTGAGGAGCTCGCCGTTGGCAGGTGGAGTGCCTCGGGAAGGGATGACAATTCCGCACGAGGTGAGCTACAGGGGCGCCCAGGTCTCAGCCAGAGGCACCCCTGCCTAGGAAGGGTGAGCTTGCTATTGTGTGTGTGGAGTAACAGTGACATCCTGTGGCCGGTTTGGTTGATCTAAGTGGCTCCTTTGTAGATAAAGAAGAACGTGTTGTCTGCACTGACAGGTGAGCCCACCTTTCTAAGACTTTATTTTTCTCCCTTTCATGGCAGCCACCAGGTAGAACGTACGCTGAGGATAAGGGTGGAAAATGGCAGGGGCGACTGGACGATGGAGAAGCATCCCCTTTAGACAAGACCCAAGAGAAAGAGGGCAGTGCGGAATCCCACAGCCAGTTCTCAGCTTCTCCATTTCAACAGCTGTCTCTGATTTGGAGATTCTTGGGACAGAGATTATGTCTGTTTTTATGCTTGATCAATTTAAATGTTACCATTTGAGTGTTGAGTGAACCATAACAATAACCATGAGAACAGAGTGAGGAAATAGTAAAGAGAAGCACTAGACCTCTTTTTAAATAAGACATCCCTGTGGATTAATGCATAAGAATCTGTTACTTAAAAATGCCTAAATTGCCTGACATTTAGTAATTTTTTCCTACATTTTTGGAGGAAATGACTTTATTTTGACCTTACTTAAGAGAGAAGAGGTTAGAGCTGGGGAAGAAAACACACTGCTCTGCAGTTACTCTCACATTCTTCTATAGTTGGGATAGGAGAGCCGAGTGTCTGCCTGTGTTCCTCAGGGACCTGGAGGTGAGAGTCCGAGTCTTCAAGGTGTGACCTCCTGAGACCTGGGACCTCGCTGGCACCTGGTGTGGGTGTGATGGAAGCAGCAGTGAGGGTGAAACCTCAGGGCTCCCCGCACCCACAGGGGAGGGTGTGAGCTAAACCAACACTGACCCTTCCCATTCTCCGCAGTGACGCCCCACCCTGAGTGCCACCGTTTCTACCCAAAAGATGCCATTGACCTGGGATGCCCTTAATCTGGACTCTCTCTTAAGTGCCCTCCATGTTACTGCTCTGAGAATAAAGGCAAAGGGTGTTTGAAAGTTCCGAGTTCACGCTGTAGGGGCACGCCACCTGGGTTCCCATCCCAGCTCCCCGCTTTCTAGCACTGAGACTTTGGGCACATTCCTTCATGCCTGGCGTCTCGCTTCTCTCAGTAGCAGGAAGGGGTTGTTGGGGGTTGAACTGTGTCCCCCAAAAGGTATGTTCAAGTCCTGATTCCAAATCCTGTGAATGGGATCTTGTGTGGAAATAGGGACTTTGAAGATGTGATTCGTTAAAATGAGGCCAGACTGGGTTAGGGTGGGTTCTAGTCCAGTATGACTGGCCCTTAGAAGGGGAGGGGAGACAGGAGAGAGAACCCAGGGAAAGGCCACGTGACCACGGGGATGGCGGAGTGGGGCATCGGCAAGTCAAGGAATGCCAAGAGCTGCCGGAAAACACCAGAAGCTGGAAGAGGCAGGGAAGGTTTCCGAAGGAGCACGGCCCTGCGGACACCTTGATTTCGGATGTCTAGCTTGCGGAATGGTGGGACGGTACATTTCTGTTGTTTTAAGCCACCCAGCATGTGGTACACTGTCACGGCAGCGCGAGGGAAGGAAGGCAGGTGTCCATAATCATGGCCCCCTCCTATGGGTGTCAGAATGGTGCCACGTGGCGATGCAGGGAAAGCACCGCGGCCCGCTGCTGGACACGGTGGGCATCCCTGCTCCTGAGACAGATAAAGCTGTCGTTGCAAAGGATTCTGCTTTGTGGAGAATCTGCAGTAAGGTGTCCGTAGTTGTGGTACCGAAGCAGGTTTGGGTTGAGAGAAGGAGAAAAGCAAGTGTGTGTGTAGGTGCAGGCGTGGTGTGTTTGGGCGTGTGTTGTGGGTTTGTGCGTGGTGTGTGTGTGGTGTTTGTGTGTTTGCGCCATCGTAGACTCACCTTTGCAGCGTTTGGCATAAGCAGCTTGCCACCAGAGAGCCAGATGTGAGGGCTGCCCGGGGGTGATCCACACGTTCTTAACCATAGGAAACGAAAAAACAAAAGCGGGAAGGAGCAGGGGCGAGGTAGCCAAGAAAATGCCAATAAAGGAAGGAAATGTAGGGGATTAGTGGAAAGTAAGGCTTTCAACATGGACTATTCTCCTAGGCCATTTTAAAGTTCTCCAAAATCATGATAACTTATTTCCTGTGTCAATAAGAGCTTCGCATACTTTTCGTCTAGTGGCAGAAAAAAGGGCAAGGTGAAGTTCCCCCGCCAGGGCACAAATCTTGTATTTCAGTTTTTAGGTGACTGTGCTGAGAACATTAAAGAGCTGGTTTGAAGCTGTCTGAATCTCCCTTCTAGCTGAATCGCTTCCAGTGTGGAAAAATGTGCTAATTTCTCAGTCTCTTCAGAGCACGCTGCCTGTTTCCTAACCCCTCTTCCTCCCCTATTCTCTCTCTCCTTCTCCCTGTCTGTCTTCTTCCAATTTGGGGGATGACTCTTGGCCTACACAGATGGTACTTTCTCTCAAAACCTTTTTGCCTCCTGATTTTCTCACAACTTTATGCCTTAGGACAGCCACCCTGTTTTACGAGTTTCTCTCCAGTTTCTACATGTGCTAAGATACAGATGGGTTTCCCACATCCTGACTGTAAAAGAAAATCAGTTTGCTTAAAGGTAAGTTCATTTAGGTATCAATAATACTTAGGGGAAGTTAATGGCACAGTATCTATTGGAGACATCAAGTATGAAATTACTGCCCTTGTGATCATTTAGTGAAAGAAAAAGGAGATTAGAAAACCTCAGAATGTGTTTGAGAGACATCTTGGCTCAAAGATTTGAGATTAGGGACTTGGGATGGCAGAGAAATAAAGCAAACCAAGTTTTCACTTGCTTGGATGGACGTTTGTTTATCCTGATCATGTGAAGCCCGAGCCAGCAATTTAAATTATTTTGACTGTCCCTCCATGCTCCTGTGCGTTTGGAGAGGGAAAGCATTACAAAGGGCCAGTTTGCTCACAGGACGTGTGCAGGGCAGAGATCTCTTCTGGGAAGCAAATGCTTGATGTTTCTGATTATACAAATAACAAAGCTAATTACACTTCACATTATTGGAGAACACTCATTAAACCCAGTTTTACACGTTAATATTTACACTGGTAAGCATGTGGCTGGGAAGATTGAATGCACATCCAGAGAGCACTGAATGGAATCCTCCAGCTGGAAACCTCCCGGAAATCCCGAGGGCAGCCACGGAGGAGCTGCACATTCCCTTGGTTTCCCTTTCCCCATCTCCGCCCTCCCATCTCTCCTTTCTCCTCATCCCCATACTACTGTTTATCCAGCTTTCCAGTTTAATAAGCAGAGAGAGGGTGGAAAAGGCACTGACAGGTGGGTGACCCTTGGGACTCTCCCTTCCTTCCTTCTTGCCCCTCCGCTTCCTCAAAGATGGAGCTGACATTAGAGGTGATGAAAGTATTTCCCTCTCACATTAGGCCCCTATATGTAGTGTGCTCACTTGCCTCCCGAGGACATTTTCTGTTTTAAGGGACAGAATCCCACTCCCACAGGGTTATACAAGGAAGGAAAATTTTTGGCTTTCCTTTGCTGAACTGCTTCGCCTAGGGCACAGCAGATGCAAATTGACCTAGGCTTATCCCTGGAGCTTGGGAGGATGGAGGTAGGGAGAGAAGTCTGTATTTAGGGTACCTTTGGGGTGTTGCCTGTGGTCCAAATGGATAAACCAGATCCCAATTTCTTTCCTTCTCTCTGTTCCATCTTCCACCTTATCAGCTTCATCTTAGGACTGGCTTCCCTCATGGCCACAAAATGGCTGCCGATGCCACTAGGGACATGGGGGCTGCGTACCTCCCTAACTATGGAAAGACAGGTGTTTCGTTGTGCATGCACACACAAGTAAGCTTTTTCTCTTTCCCTCCTTCCCTCCCTCTGCCCATCCTCTTTCTCTCTCTCTCCCTTTCTTCCTTGTTGAAACGCTGAAAATAAATCCCAGGCAGTTTTCTGACTGGATAAACTCAGGTTCTATACCTATCCTGAACTCATTGCTGAACTGTAGTGAGTTATCAGGTACAAGGGTTATCAGGTGCTAATTATTTGGCTTCTGCTTGCCTCTGGAGCTAGGAAGAATGGGGGTGGATAGAGGAGGTAAGGTAGCACAAGCAACATGCTGCTACATAACAGGTACAGCATGTCTATTCCTCCTGCTTATTATTTTTTTATCCAATCTATTTCATTCTCATCACCAAATATGAGAACCCATTTATCTGTAATGTACATACCATTAGAATGGACAAATATTGTCCTTTCGAAATCAGCAACGTGTGTTTTTAGTTATTTAGATTGTATCCATTGAGAGTGTTCATGACCTTTTGACGACAGTTTTGTGTCTGACACCTTTGGAATTCCTTATAGTTAAGCACATTACCTCCCTCTGTGGGGAGCCGTAGTAACTCAGTTGTTGGATGGAAGACAGTGCTTCATCACCCAGGTGCAGTAACTTTTTCCTGGAACAGAGCTGGCATGAGGGAGAGTGAAATTTAGTCCAATCTGGTAGGTAGATAAAGCCATATATGCTCGCTGTTGGACGCTTGCGTGAAATGAATTCATTCTGTCGTCTGGATTATCTGCTTGATTCTGGACAATGTTCGTGTGCTTCTACAGGTACCCTGGACACTTTACTCAAAAGGCATTGCTTTTTAGCCCTTCTACACTCAAACAGGTTTAGTTATGAAACTAGTAAACTAAGCAGGGTCTGTAGCAATGTACTGCTAGGAATATCAGAGAATGAGAAGAAATCTAGGACCAAAGTAAAAATAAGACACAACTTCTCATTATCCGATTATTTATACTAATTTATAGTACATGAATATATGAAGTGAGTGAGAAGTCCCACTGCTGTTGAGAGGCATGGAGCTGGTGGTTTAAAGTGCTTGAGTGCCCTGCTAGTGGGCCATACTTGGGAATTTATGCTCCCCAGTATGACAGAGTTGGTCTCAGTTGTGGCTTCCCTGCACATGGCTCTTCTACCACTTCTATTTGAACCTATAGTTAGTACTAGAATTGATAGTTTTATGTCCAAGAGACTTAAATCTTTGGGCTGTCTATGTGCCAGTTAGGACCAGAATCTCAGCAGAGTTGCAACACATACTGTTCAGTTCATTGGACTCATTCAGGACAACTAACAAGGAGATGATGATGGACAACGACCATCCCAAGGAACAAAGAAAGTCTACAACTGCAAGCAAAATAGCCCCATCCATCTGCCCCATGGGATCTAAGCCCCTTCTCAATTGGAGGCAGAGTGGGCATCACCATCCCAGAATCCTCAGCATTGGGGAATGAACGATGGACTAGAGTAGAATTACTGTTATTCTACTATAGACTTATTGTGATTCTAGTAATAGAAAAATTTTTATCATTGATGTGGAGGCAGTGGCCACTGGAGGTTCTGAGGAGAGGGAGAGGGAAAAACAGGTGTAGTATGGGGGCATTTTTGGGACTTGGGTCTTGTCCTGAATGACATTGCAATGGCAGATACAGGACATTATATATCTTGTCAGAACTTACAAAAATGTGCAGGAGAGAGTATAAACTACAATGTAAACTATAATCCATGCTTAGTGGCAGTGCTCCAAAATGTGTTCATCAATTGTAACAAATATAGCACACTGATGAAGGATGTTGTTAATGTGGGAAAATGTGGGAGGGATAGGTAGTGGCACCTATGAGAATCTCTATATTTTTATGTAACATTTACGCAATCTAAGTATCTTTAAAATAAAATTTAAAAGTATATATATAATATATATATATAAAGTGCTTGAGGACTTGACAAGTCTGTCAAATGCTGATAATGATAACTACTTGGTTTTCAAATAGAGAGGCAAACGCAAAGTCACTAAGTCTTGCTTGCTGCTCTGAGATACTCTAGCATTCCAAAAAGAGTGGAAGAATTTGAATCTGCTACCATTTGATTCTGCCCATCATTTTCTACTTTCTTTACCAACAAAAATTGAGAAGAGAAGCAGAAGGCTATCAGCATGTGCTTTTACACATGACGAGCAAGGAGAAACCTTCAGGAGAGTGGCTTCCACAGCTGTGGGGGCCACCAGAGGCTGCAAAATCTCCATAGCAATTTCTGGAAGCCCCAGGGTTCATGTACTGAGGCAGGGCAGTGGTCCTTGGGATTGGGGGAGGGGGAGTGAGGGAGGAGGGGAGGTTTGCGGGAGGCTTGGAGGGGTGCCAACCTTCCTTACAGCTTGCATTCTCCTTGAAGGAGCAGGCAAATTTGGGTTTGAGTCTCTTAGTTCTTAGAGACTTAGTACTTGGAAACAATTTGTTTTAATACAAATGCTTGGATTCCTTTTTCAGCTGACTCACCTCTTTTCTTGCTAAACTTCTTTTTGCTTTACATACTCTTTCTGCAACGATATTAATGTGTTTAGTCACTTGTACTAGTTGGATGCAATTCTGTTCATGAAGACTCTGCTGATCTCTGTTCTTAGCTATTATGGATGTTTTTATGGTTTAACTATTAGAAGACAGTCTTCTTTCTAAGTTTTTTGTAGCGGGCACCTTGTTTTTGAGCTCCCTATCTTTCCTGGACCACTGCCCTTTTCTCTCTGCATTGTATCATTTCCTCTTGGCTCCCCTTTACACCATCTCCATCAGCTTAACCTCATTTATGCAGTTGATCAACTACCCATTGGGCACATGATCCAAACCCTAACCATGTCAGATAGGGCTCATAGAGTTGGGGGAATTCTTCCCATATACAGGCCTTCCTTAGAGGAAGCTCACTGGCAAAGGAGAAGCTGAGGCCTCCCCGCTCTATCACAGGCATCCTCCTTTCTCTCATGGTTTGACCTCCTTTTGACTTGATGCCTATCCCTTCATTAGTTTCCCTCTGCTGCTCTGGTCTTCCTCAAGGTTCTACTTTGGCGCTGCAGCTTTACCTCTCCCTTGCTCTCAGAGGAAAGTACAAACCTTCCCCATCGGTAGGCTCTCTCTGGACAAACTGAGGCTTGCTAACCCCGCCAGGGTTCTAGGTGGCCATGGCAATTCATTCTGGCTGGCGTCCTTGAGGACGTCAGTCTTAATTTTATACTGTAAATATTTAATCTCTTGTATTCTTTCGAGGTCATGCCGTCATGTGTGTGTGACCAAGACCCCCCTCCTTGAGATTCACATGAAGACATGTTGTGTTACCACTTCCGACCTTCTTCCAGATTATGTACAGGGTGGATATTCCAGGCTTTGCCAGAGCTTAAATTTCAATAAAGATTTCATCAGGATACCGCAGCCCTTGGGGCCAGTGGCTCCCTCTAAGCCTGTTAGTCACTTTCTCCCCCGTTGTCAAAAAGGTGATAACAAGACTAATTGTATTCATTGGACTTTCCCTTTCTGCTTCAGTTAGTCTATCACTTTCCTCCTGAGTGGTAAGAGGAGCATTGGAAATGTATTAGGAGAAGATGTGAAATGTGGTAATTCTACTAAGGTTAGAGAAATCCTGACTGAGTTGTAGCAAGAAAACAGCTTGTTAAACACCAGCTGAGGCAGAAGGTTTTGTCTCATTGGAACTCGACTTATTCAATGCTTGAACAGCTCTTGGAACAGCAGGAACCTGGGAGTATCTCTGTATACAAAAGGCAGGCATGGTAGATGTTAAACTGGCATTCATTTATTGGAATCCATTTGGGGTACTTTTCTTATTTCTCTCCTGGGAAGACATTGTTGGTGGGATCTGTGAGTTAGATTCAGTCACATGTCAGACACTTACACCTCATAGTTAGAGGGAAGAGAGACCAAATGGGAAAATAAAGTTGATAGTCCTGCCACAGCACTAACAAAAGATATTCTCACCCGAAAAAGAGACTGGTGTGGTTTTGGTTTTGTTTTTAGACTGAGAACAATGTCATATGTATTTGATTCACTTTTTATGGGATGCATAGACATCAGTCCCGGGAAGTCTACTGTAGTAAACAAATTAATCCAGACCATGTCTCCCTCTTCTACGTTTTGTTCCTCTTCTTGTGCATGCTATTGATTGATATACCTCAGGGAGGAGATTCTTCTGACTCAGACACTAAGCAAGTTCCTAAAGAAAATATCAGCTTTAAAAGGGAATAGAGGAAATAGCAGCAGCAGCAAAAAATGGCTAATCTTTCATTTATAAGAGCTGCTGAACATCTGGAGAGCAGGAGGCTCCTTTAACCCCTGGAGTGCAGGAACAAATGAGCACCAAAGGGCAGCCCATGCTAATGTAGTGCCATTAATTTGAATACAATGGAGGGGGCCCTATCATAAACCTCTCCAGAACCATCTGGGTATTCCTTTACTCCTTATGCTGCTCCAGGGGGCAAGTAGAGGCATTCCTTAATGGGGGAGGAAATTCTCTAGAGGCCAAAGAATAGGGAAGGGCTCTTCCAAGAGTAACACTTAGTTTAAATATATATATATATATATATATATATATACACACACACATGTATAATTAACAACATGAAAAAAAAGGTCAAATAAGTCATAGGAAAAATAGGTTTTCAACTGTCTGTAGGGGTGTTGACTGAACCAAATATTGATGTCTATTTCACATCCAGCATTTACTGCATTTTAAACAAAATGTCAGTGTGTTTGTGGAAGTCTAGAAGGGACAATGTGCACCAGGGATGAGTGATTCGTGGGATGTTCATATTTCGGGGGAAAGTATGAGGTCTGGCATTTAGCTGAAGTTGTGCAACTTTTTCTACCACCGATTTGGGGCACACTCATCCAAAGAATCTTTGATTCCATCCAAAATATGGAAATGGAGATGATAATAGTTGTTCTCTTTTCCTCCTCTCAGTGGGCCTGTGGGATAATGTAAACGTGCTAGGGAGTGCTTTGTAAAGAAGCCTGGGACAAACAATCAATGGAAGGATTAATGTTGTTGTACAGCAGTTGGAGTAGCAGCCCAAGTGTGGAAATAGGGAAATCTTTCTAAACTTCCCCTTTCCTTGGGCCCAGAAAAGGTCTCCCTAAACCTCTCTAAAGCAGAGATTGCACAGAGGCAGCTGGAGGCCAGATCTGGCCCATCACCTGGTCTGCCGGCTCACAAAAAAAAAATAAAATAAAATAAAAATTGAAGTAGTTGTCAACATTTACAAGAATATCTACATTTTTGTTTCCCTTGAAAAATGGAAATATCTGGTAACAATGGTTCTCTCTGTCTGATATGGCAAAAGTCAGGTGGACAGGAAATTGGCTGGGACCCTTGGACAGGACCTTTGCGTATACCCTTCTTGTCTAGAGGAAACTATTTAAGGTGAATTTAAAAAATTGAATAGCACATCTAATAATCTCTTGGCTTAGATGAGCAGAGCACAGATTTCCTATGAATGTGTCATTTCTCTAACTTCCCCCAAAGCCTGCTTGGTCAGGAGCGCCTCTCAAAGAGTCAGGGCATCTAGTGTAAAGAAAGAGGGTTGGAGGAAAAGTTTCAAATGATATGGTAAATCCCGGATAAGGAAAAATAATGGTTGACCAAATGCATCTGTTAATTTCTTTCCCAAAGTTCTCTGTGTACCTTCACTTTTGGTGTCATACACCACTATAAAAAAGTCTACATATGCCTGTGAAATCAGTGTGTCTATGCAGCGGACAGTGACTTCAGAGTCCCAGGAGGCTCTACCTGCCAGACCCTCGCAGAGAACCTGAAGTGGGAGCGCCGCCCAGGACGTGCGGGCAGACTGCAGACGCAGTGCAAAAGCAGAGGCTGCCCTATGCAGACAGGCTCTGTAGGTATCCGTGGTGTGTAAGACAGGATGAAAAGGAACAAAGCTTAGCAGAGAGTCAAGAAGAGGCTATTGGTTGATGCCCAACATCTTAGAGACGACAACTACTTTGACTTGGCACAGGCAGCAACCCCAGTCTCCTCTGGCCAAAGTAAATATTTTTCATCAAAAGCTCATCAAAAATGAGGTAGCCGTGTACACAAGATTGCCTACCCTGTGAAACATCAGAATAATTATATACGTGACTTTTGCCGGCTATTGTTTAAGTGTAACTGTCAACGCTCCCTTTTTCTTCCTTTTATAAAAACCATTTAAAAGGAGTGACCACTTGGTGGCTGATTTCCATCAGCAGATCCTGAAAGCATTGCCCCGGCGGCTTGTGGCCACGCTCCTGCCTGCGCTGCCCCTCCCGGGCTGTGGGCGTTGCTGGCAGCGCCCGGGAGACCCGGAGCAGCCATTGCGCTTTGTCTCCCCGCGAACTCCGCGTCCAGGGCCCGCCCACCCCTGCCGGTCCGAGGGGGCCGCCCACCTGCCCCGCGACCGTGCGTGGCCGTGATTTAAGCGGTGCCAAGCGCGCGGCTCTCCACGGGGAGCGCAGTTCTCTGCCTTGTAGCGTTCCTGGCCATCTGGGCTGGGAGGCAGAGACCCCGCGGCACTGGAATAACCTTGGCCAGTTCTTCCGCAGCTTCTGCTGCAGGAACCGCCCCGCCCCACGCCGTGGCATGGGGCTCCAGGAGCGAGGAAGCCGGGTGACCCAGAGGGGCGCTATCCTATTCTCTTACCTCCAGTACCGCTCCCTCACCCCCTGCCGCACACTCACTCCTGCCTCCGGGGCGGACGGAAGGAATGCTTGCAGACCCCTGGGCACACGCGCTGAGGGCTTGCCTTCCTCAAGGAGCCAAAGGGGCCCCTGAAACGACAGGAAGAAGCTCCAACTCACATGTCCTGCAGGGAGCAAAGGGTGGCCAGGCTAGGGAGAGGGCTTGGGAGAGGCTTGGGGAGGTGGAAATGCTCTAGGGCAGGGGTTTCTAATAAGGGATCTGTGAGCTTGAAATGCAAACAAACAAAAACAAACATTGTTCTTGTGGGGACGTGTTGGTGCGGGTGTGAAATATTTATTAAATAATACACAGTATAGGGTGGACCTAGTAAGGGGTCCGTGGTTTTTACCTGAAGGCAAAGGGCAAAGGGATCCGTGGAACAAAAAAGGTTAAGAGCCGCTGCTCTAGGGTTTATTCTGTTTTGCTGTATGTGTTCCCAGTTACTGATTCTCTTTTTGTCTTTAGGGGCAAGTCTTCCCTTTCAATATCTCTGCTGACCAATAATCACATACAACTTGATATCACTCAAAGATCCCAGCCATCATTTAGCATACCATCTTTATTAGATTTTACATTGCCATTGATAGAGCTTTCCTGATCTTTCAAGTTGAAGAGCTCTTCAAGGCTGTGAAAAAATTAAAACTAAAGTGTGTTTGTGTGGGAAGGCAGGGAAGGGGGCACAGGTTTCATCTCCCCAGTCCAGGCTCCTGACTGAATTTGTCACTAGTGCAAGTCTTCTAACTTGTTTGCCTGTTTTGGCCTTTGTCTCTGTCAGTCTTTTCTCCACAGAGCTGCCACAGTGATCTTTCTAAAAGGCAAACCGTACTATACAGTGCCAGACACAGTGCCGGGTTCGAGGAATACGGTGGTGCATGAGGCAGATGAGGACCTGGCTCTCCTTAGGGAACTTACAGCTCTCAGGGAAAAGCCACAAGCCTTAAAAATGATTGATTTACAAGGCTTTTCCTGATCTGGCTTCTGCTTAAATCCCCACCTTCTTCTTGTACCGCTCTCCTCAGCCCTTTCTGCCTTCTATTATACTGGGATATGCCAAGATCCTGTTTCCTCAGGGCCTTTGCACAGCCTGTTGACTTTTCCCCACATAGTTCACTGCCACATGTCTTTCTGATTTCAGCCCAGCATCCTTTCCTCAGTGATGTCCTCTTTGACTCCCCAATCTAAATGAGGCTCCCTGCTACTATTCCTTCTTTTGGCACCCTCCTTTTTTCTTTTCATGAAACTTTCAGAATGTATTCCTTGATTCCAATACTATATGACACATGTCTGCCTTCCCTAATAGTCTGCAAGTCCTTGGCAGAAATCAAATCTGTTTTGCTTTTTGTTGTATTGCCTTTCAAGTAGCGTTCAATAAACATTTGTTGAATGAATGAAATGAAAGAAATGGAAAGTGAAAATGAATTAAAAATAGCTTTGTAGACAGAAATGCGTAGATTGTTATGGAGTTCCTCAATTTCTAATATTTCTTTGCTTTTTTCTTTTCTTTTTCTTTTTGAAGAGAAAAGTTTATCCCAAATCATATTTCATGACAGTTAAGAACTGTGAAGGGTATGAGATTTTACCACATTTGCAGTCTAACAAGTTATCCTACTGCAGTTCCACAGATGCTTGCAGAAGTCATGAGACTCCTGGGTCAGAGATCGTAGATGTTATTACTCACAGCACAGCAAGCAGTATGAGAACATCAGTACCTTCACATCAGTTCTCCTTGCCTCCAAGTCCTGATGGGTTTGAGCCCAGATGGACATATTATAGGCAAGGATTCTTGAATTTAGGGAAACTGAATCTTTTATAATGGACAGTCAGCATACCTGCCCTTTCCTGCAGAGGAAGACAGTATTTATCATCTACTGCTATAAGCAAATCTGTCCTTTGTTCAGGAGGGAAATATTTTTTTATCTTCCAAGGCTTTACAAGCATCCTTGAAAAGATAATACAAAAAGGCAGTTAGTGGCTCACTCACAGGAGGTACAGAAACTTACCCACCCCTTGTTTTCACACCATCTTGGCTTCTGGCGAAGTTGCTGTGAGTATGCCATTCCTTTGGCCACTCCAATTCATCCGATCAGCAGAGGCTAGACCAAGCGCAATCGTCTCATACAACACTTAATTAAATATGCTGTTTACAGGAGGGCTGCAAGCAGCAGAAAGGGCACAGCCTGCAGTATTGACTTCAACTTTGTGCCCCAAGGGTCCCAGATACCACCAGCTGAACAAGTCTAGTCAACCTGAAGGATTTAACTTAGAAAGCCAGTGGCTCTCTCCTTAAGTTTCTTTACTGACTTCTCCACTTGGCCTGAGGAGTTAATCCAGGTGCAGCAGGATGTGTTAGTGATTGCTCAAACTTCTTGGCCTGCAAGGACCAAGTCTAGGGTGATTCTCTCATCAATACCTATCCTGGCTAGTGAGCTGAGGCTGACTTGAATGCCTTCAAGACCCCATGTGGTGTCATTGTTCTCTTTAGCTAAAGCCAGGGTCAAATTTTGTACCACTTATTCTAATTAGATGATTCCTGTCATAGGGATGACTGCCTAAAAGGTGTTCACAGATAATAAGTCAGTTATCCCTCCAGAAGCTCTCCCAAGCAGCCAAGAGTGACCTCACTTTGGAAAGATTTCTACAGTCATCTGAGGGCTCCATGACACCTGTGATATTTTCTTAAACACTTGAGGTATTTTATGAACACCCTTAAGGTGAAAGCTAATACTTGACTTTTGTACAAGAAATACAGTTCTCAAAGTGTCCATTGTCCCCTAGAATGGAAGTGTTGTGTAGAGTTTATGCCTCCCCCATTCCAATCTTGCCATCACCCACATGGGAGCTATATGAGTGGGAGGTTGACAGTGCCTCCAACTTGGTCTCCCATCTAGCTGGTAGACTGTGAGGTCCTGGCTCAGCCCAAATGAGTTTAGTCCTAAAGACAGTCTTGTCATTCTTTCCTGTTTGTCCATGCAACCAGATAGAGGGCATTCATCTGCCTCATGGAATGACTGAGTGACAGCTATGGAAATAGTGGTGGGGAAAACATCCAGAAGGGTGGACAGGTGTTTTGCATGGGAAGTGCAGATACTGGGACCATCACTTACTATTTTGCTAGACCCATTGAGGATTTCGTGGGGGATGGTAGATCCAGTAATCAGTTAAATTTAGGTGCTTGTGAGCTTCACGTGACCCTTCACGAAGGAGGGTCCAAGACAGTTTTTGAAAGACAAGATCATTAGTGTCCTTCTGCTTTCTACCTGTTTTGGGTTCTAAGGTGCTCTTTCCTGAAGAGCAAGGTGGTTATTCTCCCTTCACTGCCACACACAAAAAAAAGGTGTATTCCATTTTAGTAACTATAACTTCAAATTTTTCTTAATCATCCCCTTCTGATACCCAAACCTTTTACTCAGATTTGTCAAGTGTGAGAGGGACAAGGGATTAAAAAAAAAATACAACTTAGAGAGACCCATCATATCCCCCACCTTGGCATGTTTGGTACTCTCTAAGGGGACTTGGTAAGCAGTGTACTAAAGCAGGTAATTGTTATCCTTAGGCTCTGTGGCCTTTTTAGTCCAACAGGAAGAATCCAGGTAGCTAAACTAAAATTAAGTTTGAGTCCCCTAGGCTCCATTTTGGCTGCACTGCCACCCCAAGAGTGTCCTCACCAGGTTGGCCAGGCATTGCTGTTTAGGGAAAGAAAAGGGCATCATGGCTAGGAATGTTGAGGTGGAATTCAGTATTTTCAATATACCCCCATCTCTACCATCCTAATTATTACCAAGGAGTGACTGAGAGGAAATGATCTCTTTCTTGGAGCAACCACTTGCAGGGACCAAGTTGTCTTGTGGAGGTGTATGGACCAGAAGGAGGTGATGAAAATAAAGTCAGAAGTCTGAGGAGCCCTTTCCAACTCCCAGCAATATCATATGCCTTTGGGCAATAGGGAACAAAGAAGATCCATGGAGTACCTTGTCCATGAACCCATACTTGAGTAGTTTTTGTGTGAAAAGTTTCACCATGGTCAGATTGCAAATGGTCCAGAAAGCCAAAATCATGGCACAACTTCATGGGCTACAATGTGGCCTTCCTCGCTGGGAGGTGAATGGATCAATATTTGGCAGGAGTCACACATCTGGCATATAGTGGTAGCTTCTGCATCAGAAACAAAAAGTCCTTTACTTTGTGCCTGGGGTCTACGATGGTGGGTGTGTTGCCATGCCTGGGATGACAGTGGATCCAGGCAGTAAGGGTGACAATCTGGACACTGCACACCCGATCAAAAGCTTGACTCTGGTTGGTCTCATCAGAGAAGAGGCCCCTACCTTGGGCATCCACCTGTGTGACCCAGATGGTTTCATTAGCAGCCATGGTATATTTCCACATTTCATGACCCCAAGGAGGAGTGTCTTTAGTTGACCAGTCTGTAGTTTTCCAAGGGACTGTCCAAATAGCTAAGCCATTGGTAACAGCCCAAGAGTTAGGCTAAATATAATATGGCTCATCACAAGGGAGAACTGGCCAGAGGTAGGAGAATGGCTCTGAGTTCTGCTCACTGAGCAGATCAACCATATCCCAGTTCTGCTTCGCAAGTGCTAAAGTTGAACAGCTGCAACAGCCCCAGTGGACACCATCAGGTTTCAGCTTAGCTGGGCCATCAGTGACCTAGGCTCAGACATTTAGGTGAACCCTGTGAGTTAGCAGCCCCACAGAGCCAGTAGTTTTGCTTCAGGTGGTGGAATGGGGGATAAAATTTTCCCCAAACAGAAAACTACCATTTTTTTTCATGTTAAGACAAGATACTGCTGGGGCCAGCTGGCTGCTTTCTTTTTTGACAAAGAGGCTTGTTGGGCCCTCTTCACCATATTAGTTATTAAGTCAAAGTTGATCCATGCTGAATCAGGACTACTAGAGAGTCTTAGGGCTAATAGCTGCTTTCCAAAAGGGATATTTCTGTTAGCTGCATCAGGGAGATGATGAGTCCAAAACTCCAAGGGGCCCCTCTGCATGGAAGCTGCCCCCCCTCTTTGCTGGAGTCTCCAATTGGCAAAGTCGTCAGTCAGAGAGACTTGTAACTCAAAGCCTCTAGCTCACAGCAGCCTGGAACTAGCTGGATCCCCTGTGTTCTTGTCCGGGTGTTACAGATGGGGTAATCCGAGCTACCTGCTGTCATCACTGCCTGTAACTGTTCTGGTGTGGGGCTCCACTACATCTCAAAAGATAAATTTTTTTGTGTGGTTTTCAAAGAAACTTGGCCAAAAAATTTAACTTTAGGAAGCCTATACATTCAGTAAATGTATAGCCACTAAATTTAAAACATATTTAATGGAGATATATTTATGTGCCATTAATTCTCTTGGAGGCTAATTTATGCATCCCTGCATAATATTGGCATTCAATAGATACTGACGTCACATTGCTTAGAATCATTTTCAAGCAGACATTTGGGCAAAATGAGTAAAATGACATTTGATGGATTTTATGATCCAATTATTCATTCCCAAGGTATATATTTTCTTTATAATTACATGCTTTTAAGATAAATATGTAATATGTTTGGTGTGAATTTGATAGTCTAACATTTCTCATTGCATTACATTGTCTCTGGCCCCTAGTGGGACAAAGGTACTTTATTATAAAGTAGTGCTATTAACTGGACTGGAATTGAAACTAAATCAGGAAAAGGGCAAGGTACACTCTTCCCATAATGCTCTCAACTTCCAGGCCCTGAGAAACTCTAATTCTCAACTAGAGATAACAGATGGAAGGCTTTGTTATACTTCTGCTACGTAAGAGCTAGAATCAATCTAAGCCCAAGGAACCAAGCTGAGGTTGTACTTACAATGACATTTGTACCTATCACTCTTACAGTACCTCTTTCTTATTTATTTCTTTACGTGCAAATATCCCCATCTAGTCAGTCAGTTCCTCAAGGGCAATGTAGCAGCCTGATATTGTTTATGAATTCCAAAAATAGATATTGGATCATGTTTTTAAACTAGTCTTTTCCTCTGGGTATATTAGAGTGTATTGGATTCAGAGAATTCACTTTTACTTGATTAAATAATGATTAAGGCTTTGATTAGACCACATCAGTAGGACGTTGTGTGTCCCCCCTCCTTAGTGGTTGGGACTCACAGAGGAAACACACAGGAGAAGAACACAGAAGAGTTGGTTGGAGTCTTGACGATGGAGTTTTAATGCTGGAGCCCAGGAAGTAAATACACAGAGAAGCAGATACTTGAGGAAGGAGAGAAGCAGATATGCGAGGAGGGAGAGAAGGCTCCAATAGACATGGCAGAGGTCCCGGGAAGAGAGACCAGCCATTCACCTGATAGTTTACAGCTGACCATGTGAAGAGACCAGAGTAGCTGAACCTGGAGAGGAACGAGCCCTGGGACAGAGACAAGAATTATCTCAGTGTTCTATCCATCTGCCCATCCCTTATCACCTCAGTGTACACTGCCAGTACCTGCCTTTCTTTGCCTGAGGGTCCCTCTGCCTGCCAGAGCCTCCTTTGCCCACTTGCTCTGTAGGCTTGAAATGCTGGAGAATTAATGTCTCCCACATGGACAGTACAAGTACCCTGGCTCCCATGCCCCTCAGGAGGGATAACTGGCCCAGTGAGAAGGAGCCCCAGTTGCCCACAGTGGTAACTTTAATTGGCTTCATTCTCTTCTCTTGTTCTCCTACTCCCCTATTAGGGTTTACTGGAATCATTTTTCTGAAAAGTCACATTTGCTACTAGGATAATTTCAATTTTTTTAATGGTGAGAATGTTGTCTTCCTGAATCATGAGTTTATATCACCAAAATCTTAATGCAATTCAATAATCACCTCTCTTCTTCAAGATAAGAATTTTTTTCTCTAAATATTTCTCTTCTGAGAGCTAATTGCTTTTTATAAATTCCAGAGACAACATCTCTTATTGATACAGGTAACCTACAGTAAGGTACTGTCCCCAAATTTAGCAATAAGGGAAATATGAAAGTCCTTTGTGAGTGAAACAAAACCAATCAATATGTAACAGATCTGGAAAAAATAATACAAAATCACTTTACAGAGAGAGAATGGCTTTTAGGCTAGCAAGGCTTGAGTTAAACAAGATAGTCACTGTGACAGTTTAAATTATTTTTTTAGAGGGATTTTATTTTATTTTTTTAATGCTAGTGATTCCCTCCCCCCACCCCCACTTGCGGCTTGCTTGCTGTATGCTCTCTGTGTCCATTTGCTGCGCATTCTTCTGTATGTCTGTATTTATTTTTATTTATCCTCCCCCCCCCACCTTGCAGCTTGCTTGTTCTCTGCTCTCTGTGTCCATTCGCTGCACGTTCTTCTGTGTTTTTACGTGTCTCCCTTTCTGTTGCATCACCTTGCTGAGTTGGCTCTCTGTGGTGCTGTGGGCCAGCGGCTCTCTGCAGCATGCGGGTGAGCCTGCCTTCACAAGGAGGTCCCGGAATGTGAACCCAGAGCCTTCCATATGGTAGATGGGAGTCCAGCTGATTAAGTCACAACTGCTTCCTGTGACAGTTTAAATTTTATGAATCCTAGAGAAAGAGTTTGTTCTTAAACTAATCTGTTTCTGTGGGTGCAGGGCCCTTTATTTGCATTAAATTCAGTTAAGGGGTCTTTGATTAGGTTACTTGGTAAGATCACATTAGGGCTTCTGATTGCACTATGTCAGTGATGCCTGAGCCAGCCTGGGTCTCCACCCTTTTGTGGGTCTGATTTAAATGGAGATACAGAGAGAGACAAACACAGGAAAAGGGAGCTTTGCCTTTTCGATCCTGCTATGTGACAGAGGACTCGAGGATTGCTAGCACCAAAGCTTAAGCACAAATCCTATATCCTTCCAGTTTGAGATGGGTCCACATTGCAGCTCAAGACTGAGGAGATGAGACCAACCATATGTCTGATTACCACATGGCCAGATACCATGATCAACAGTAGCTAACTTTGGTGAGAAAGATTCTCTGATGGTGCCTTGATTTGGACATTTTGTGGCCTTGGAACTGGAAGATTTTACCCTAATTAAATCCTTTTTATAAAAACCAATTCATTTCTGATACTTTGCATTGGCAGCCTTTTGGCAAATTAAGACAGCTACATTTAAAGAAAAGTTGCAAGGTTCAGAAGGGTGTGTGTGTGTGTATGTTTATATTATATGTTTTATGTTGGTCCTGCAACAAAGTACTACAAATTTGGTGGCTTAAACAACACAAATTTCTTATCTTACAGTTCTTGAGGTCAGAGGTCCAAAATGGGTCTCACTGGGCTACAATTAAGGGGTTGGTAGGGCTGCATTCCTTTCCAGAGGCTCTAGAGAAGAATCCATTTCCTTGACTTCTCCAACTACTAGATGCTGCCCCCATTTCTTGGCTCTTTGCTTCCTTCCATCTTCAAAGCCAGCATTGGCTAGTGAGTCTTTCTCACTCTAACAACTTTTCTGTCTCCCTGTTCCACGTTTAAGGACCCTTGTGATTACGTGGGTCCCACCAGGATAATCCAAGATTATTCCCCTATTTTAAGGCCAGCTAATTAGAAACCTTATTTCCAACTGCTACCATAAATTTTCTTTGCCATATAACATAACATATTCACAGGTTCTGAGAATTACAATGTGGACATCTTTAGGAGGAGCCATTATTTCTGCCTACACAGGAGGATCATAGCAGTCATAGACAAAACTAAAAGAAGAGCTGCACAGGCAAGCGTTGACTGTGGCCTGACTTAGAAAGGTGAGGGAATCTTAATGAAGCACTCTAAAAAAATGGGAGTTTCCTTGTCCAGAGTATACCTATGTAACCACTGACCACAGCAATCAAAATGACTAACATGTCATTCCTTTTGTTTTAAAGAGTTAATAGAATGATTTATAACAGTACTGTAACCAGGTGCTTCCCTTGACCTTTAGGTATTTTCTCTCACCCCTTCCATTATTCCCTATTTCCAGCTAATTCTAACCAGCCTCTTAAGGCTCCCTGAGCTTTTGCTTGCACATTCCCTATAACAGTGACCAAAAGTAACCCTGGAACATAAAACATTTGGAACCAGACTAAGCAGAGACAACAGGAAGAAGAAACTTCCTTAAAAAAAAAAAAAAAAAGCAAGAAATGCAATAGAAGTTCTAGTAACGTCATAACCCACTCCTAAAAAAGAAGCCACTTAGCACTTGATATGCCCAAGCTGAGTGCTGCATTACAGCAGACTGTTCCCCAAATTAGTCTTAAAAATCCTATATCCTTCCAGCTTGGGGAGACAGAGTTGAGCTTATTTTAGCTAGTTCCTATCTCCTTGCCTGACAGCCAAGTAATAAATGTCTTTCTCTCTTTGAAACCCTGGTGTCTCAGAATTGGTTCTTGTGTGCATCAGGCAGCAGACCCACTTGTTGGGTAACACCTACTTGGGACAAAAGTGTTTACAACTACCTAATCTAAAAGAGACTTCTTATATTAACCCAGTTCCTCTTGTTCTAATTCCATTTGCATCAAGTAACCTGACAACGTGGGTTTCCTGTGAGAAAGTACTCCATTGCTCACTATCCCCTCTGCCAGTAGAAGCCATTATTCTGACTTCTATCATCAAAGATTATTTTTGTTTGTTTTTGAAATGTATATAAATGGAATAATGCAGTATTTTTTTGTTTGATAAATGCTGCCAAAACAATGTACCAGAAATGAGTTGGCTTTTATAATGGATTTATTATAATAACTTATGAACTTATAGTTCTGAGGCTGTGAAAATGTCCAAATTGAGGCACATCAGAGATGCTTTCTCCTTGAGCTGCAACTGTGGGCAATCAGGCAAATGGCAGTGTCTGCTTGTCTTTCCCCCATACCTCCTGGTCTCATTGTTTTCATTGCTTTCAGCTTCTAGCTGCTGGGGCTGTCTCTCTCAGCCTCTGGGCTCCTCTCTGTCTCTGCAGCTTTTTTCTGTGTGTGTGGCTTTTTATTCCTCCATTTATAAGGGACTCCAGTGAGAGGATTAAGACCCACCCTGGGTCAGACAATCTAATCAAAGGCCCTTAACTAAAGTAATTTCTAGGGTCCACGAAACACTCAAACCACCACAAATACGTACTCTTGTCAGTCTGTGAGATCATATTGCCTGTAAGACTCATCCTAGTTATCATATGTAGCAGTAGTTTGATTTTGAATTCCTATATAGAAGTAAATTTTAATTATTTACCCTGATTTATCTGTTTTGTTTTATTAAGGAATTTCAGTAGTTTCCCATTTTGGGCTATGAGAAATATTGTTGCTAGGACATATTTTTACACATCTTGGTGTAAACACATTTATGTTGGCTGTGTACATAAGAGTGGAATTGCACATGTTCAGCATTAGTAGATCAGTTTTTCATCATACTGGTGGATATTTCATTTTGCATTTCCTGGTACTTTTCAAAGGTCCATTGCCGACTTGGGTACTTTCTTTTATGAAGTGCCTGTTCAAGACTTTTGCCTATCAAAAAAATTGGTATGTCTGTCTTTTTCTTTTTTATTTACATGACCCTTCATTAGACATTTGTATTGCAAATATATACTCCCCCTCTGCACCCTATTAATGGTGTCTTAAGTAGCAAAAAAATGTATCCGAATGAAGTCCAAGTAGCAATCTTTCCCTGTATGGTTAGTGTTTGTGTGTCTTTATGTATGTGTGTGTATGAGAGTCTGTTTAAGATTTCTTTACTTATCCAGAAGTCAAGAAGTTATTCTGTTGTTTATCTTTTAGAAGCTTTATTGCTTTTCTTTTTGCATTTTAGGTCTATCATCCATCTGGGATTGATTTTTGTGTTTGGTTTGAGGCAAGGATTGAAGTTCATTTTATGTCCATATATATATTTAATTATCCCAGCACCATTTATTGAATAGATTACATTTTCCCCACTGAATTGCAGAGGGACATTTATCATAAACCCAAGACTGTATAAGTGTGTGTCCATTTCTGGACTTCTATTTTCTTCCTTTAGTTCTTTGCCAATCCTTGCAACAATACTATTCTTTTTAAATTACCATAGCTTTATGATAAAATTTGATATATGGTAAGGTAGGCCCTCCAACTTTGTTCTTTTACAATGTTGTCTTTATTATTCTTGATCCTTTGCATTCCATATAAATATAATTTCCACCAGCACTTCTAGAATACTTCTTTTTATTTGCTTTGAAACAAAAAAAAATTTTGATGGAATTGGCATCTTTACAATATCAAGTCTTAAAATTCATGAACATGTACATACTTCTATTTAGTTTTCTTGAATTTCTCTCAGTAAGTTTATATTTTTCTCTATATATTTTTTACATCTTTCACTAGATTTTCCCAATATTTTATATTTTATGTTATTTTAAATATTTTAATAGTGCAATTGTTATTAACAAATAGAAATATGTTTGATTTTTATATATTGTATATCCAAAAACCTTGCCAAATTCACAAAAGAAATCTAATAGTTTTAAAAATCATGAATTGGTGTTGAACATGCACGTTTGTTGAAATGAACATAAACTTTTTATCTTTTATTTTCACAATGTGGTAAACTATTTTGGTTAATTTTCCAATGTTAAGCCAGTCTTAAAATTTAGGAATAATCCCAACATGACCGTGATGTATTATCTTTTTATATATTGATAGATTCTATTTTCTAAGTTTATATTTAGAAGTTTTGTATCAATGTATATGAGAATTACTGCCCTGTAATTTTTCTTTCCAGTATAGTCCTTGTAGCAGTTTGATATGGTTTATTAATTCCAAAAATAGATACTGGATTATGTTTGTAAACTGCTCTGATTAAATTATGATTAGGGCTTTGATTGGCCACATCAGTAGCAGGGACTCACAGATAAAACTACACGGCAGAGCAGAAAAGTTATTTGGAGTTTTGATGCTGGAATTTTTGAGCTGGAGCCTGGGAAGTGAACACACAGGTGAAGAACATAGAGGAATAAAGATGGCTCCTTAGACATGGCAGAAGCCCTGGGGAGAGAGATCTGTTCATCTGATAGTCTATAGCTGGCCTTGTGGAGAGAGCACAGCAGCTGAGCCCATTGAGAAACAAGCCCCAGGAAGAGAGGAACCCAGCCCAGAAAGCCTGAAGCCTAGCAGATGTTGGCAGCCATCTTGCCTCAACACATGGCAACAGTCTTGGTGAGGGAAGTAATTTTTGCTTTATGGTCTGGTAACTGCAAGCTTCTACCCCAAATAAATACCCTTTAAAGAAACCAACAGATTTCTAGTATTTTGCATCAGCACCCCTTTGGCTGACTAATATAGTCCTCATCAAATTTTAGTTAATATTATTCTGGCCTCATATAATATTTTCATTTTGTGTAAGAGTTTGTATAAAATCCGTGTTATTCTTCTTTTAATTTGGGGGCAAAACCATTGGTGAAATCATCTGGCCTTGGATTTATTTTTTGGGAATATTTTTTTAGGTGTGTTAGTCAGGGTCCAGTCAGGAGACAGAAACAATATAGTAATTTGAAGAGGGAATGTTTAGTAGAAATAATTATTGACTATTTACAGGGGGTTGGGTAGTAACAGAATAAAAGAAAACTCTACAGAATAGAGTAGGGTTGACACAGAGTACTTAACGCAGGAATAAGCTTAGAAAGGGGGCTTCCCTTCCCAAGTCTGGGATTCAGATTTCATTGAGGGAGGCTACGGCCCACTGGATAGTTGAGAAGTTTGCTGGATTCCCTGGGCCCGAGTTGGTTCATAGTCGGGAGGCAAAGGCTGGCGGGCATAAACTCATGGCCCTGGAATGGCAAACTGGAAGCTTCTCGCTGGAGTGGCAGCAGGCCAACACTGGCATATAGGAGACTCCAAGTAGAAAACACCCCACTGGGTGCCCACAGGCTGAGGCTGATGGGCACAGAGCTGTAGGCCAGGAACCATCAAGCTGCAAGGTGAATGACACAGTGTCCTGCAGGTATTGATCATGTACACCACTGGGCCAAATTTAGAAGAGCACACTTGAATCAGGAAGACTCTCTTCCCTTCCAGTATCCTTCTAGCACCCTCTAATAACAAAGTTGCACATTGTTACAGCAGATAAAGGAGAGATCTTTCAGTATTACAAAAAACAAAAACAAAAAAACAACAATTAAGGGTTGCTTTGGAACAGACAGGCAATATATTGGTAATTGGTACATTCATATTCAATTTTTAGGTAAAGATGGGACTGTTCAGATTTTCTAGTTCTTATTTCAGCTTTGTAATTTGTGTTTTTCATGGAATCCATCCGCTTAGATTCATTGTTTATAATATTCTCTTATATTTTTAAATGTATATAGCATCTGTAGTGACAGCTTCATTATTGCTTTTAATATTAGTAATGTCTTTCTTAGTCTTTTTAAGTGTTTAGCGATTTTGTTAATGTTTTTGAAGATTTGTTTTGCTGCCTTATTGATTTTCTCTATTGTGTTTGTTTTCTTTTCAGTGTTTTCTGCTTTCATCTTTTTTTGTTGTTGTCATTTGTTAATAGATTCTTGAGGAGGATGCTAGCATTATAGATTTTAAAAAACCTTTTTTCTTTTCCAGATTATGCATTTAAGGTTATACATTTTCTTCTAGCACTCCTTTACTTTCATTGCACAAGTTCTGATAAGTTTTATTTTTATTATCAATGAGTAAAAAATATTTTATAATTTCCATTGTGATTTTCTTCTCATTTATCCATGGTTTTATTTAGAAGTAGTTTGCCTAATTTGCAAGATTTGTCAATTTCTAGTTAATTCTGCTGAGGTCAGAGAATATAATCTGCATGATTTAAATACCTTTGAAAATTGTTGAGATTTGTTTTATGGCTCAACGTATGGTCTATTTTGGTAAATATCCCATGTGCACTTAAAAGGAATAGGTATTTTGCATTTGTTGGATGCAGTATTTTGTAATGTGAACTAGATTAAGTTTATTAATAATGTTGTCTTAATCACCTATAATATATTTACCAACTGACCTGTTCAGCTTGTTACATTAGTTATCAGGAAAGTTATAAACTTAAAAACTCTGTGGGTTTCTCTTTAGACCAGTCAGTTGTTGGTTTCAATATTTTGAGGCTATATAAATTGCTACATATAATTTTAAGATTTTTATAAATCCCTTGAATTGTCCCTTTTATCATTATGAAACATCACTCTTTATCTCTAATAATACTTATTTTGTTAATGTTTACTTTGTCTGATAGTATTACAGCTACATCTTTCTTTTGACTATGGTTTGCATGGAATATATTTTTCAAACCTTTACTCCCAATCACTCTCTGTTTCTTAAAGTCCATACACCATGGCCCACTGGGTGGACTTGGGGAGAGTGTAAACTACAATGTGGACCATTGACCATGTGGTGCAGCAGTGCTCAGAGATGTATTCACCAAGTGCAATGAATGTCTCATGATGATGGAGGAGGTTGTTATGGGGGGAGGAGTGGGGTGAGGGGGATAGGGGGTATAAGGGGAACTCATATTTTTGAATGTAACATTAAAAAATAAATAAGTATAGAAAGAAAGAAAAAAATAGGTCCATACAAATGGATTTTTGTTTTGCTTTATTCATTCTCATAATAATTGTTAATTGAATTATATGTTCTCTTTTTATTCAATGTAATTAGTGATATTTGTGGATTTAAATATATTATTATTGTTTTATTATTATCATTGCTATTATTTGTTGTCTGTTTTTCCCATCTGTTCTTTGTTATTTTTTCCCGTTTAGGGCCTTTTGTTGGATTAAACAAGTATTTCTTTTTTTTATTCCAATTCCATCATTAGCTTGAAGTTATACATTCTTTTTTATTATTATTTTAAGCAATTCCAATGTTGATTTTTCATTGATGAGTGCCTAACTTAAATAATGTTTAACTTTCTGGATAAGGTCTTATAACACTTTAGCTCCATTTACCCATTTTCCATCTTTTGTGCTATTGTTGTTGTGCATTTTGATTCTACATATATTTTTAGTTTCAGAGTCACACAAGACATTACTATTGCTACAAAGATATAATATTCATTTGGATTTAACTGATAAATTTATTCTTACTGGTACTCTTTGTTCCTTCCCTCACCAACATGTTTTCATCTGGGGTCACATTCTTTAAGCCTGAAGAACTCTACATAGGTTTTCGTTTGTTTGGTTTTCGTTTGGTTTTGCTGTTTAAACTTTTTTAAGCTTTTGTTTGTCTGAAAATATCTCTATATAGCCTTTATTTTAGAAAGATATTATCCTTGTACATATAGTTCTAGGTGGGCAATGAATTTCCTTTAGCTAATTAAAGACATAATTCCATTGTCTTTTTGCTTCATAATTTCTGTTGCAAAATCAGTTATAATTTCATTGCTGCTCTCCTGAAAATCAAGTGTCTGTTGTTTCTGTCTGCTTTTAAGATACGATTTTTGTCTTTGGTTGTTGTTAGCAGTTTTTTGTTTGTTCTTTTAGGAGATAGGGGATTGAACCCAGGACCTCATACATGGGATGCAGGCATTTGACCACTGAGCTACGTCTGCTCCCCAAGGAGAGTTGGTTTATTTCATTTGTTTGTTTTGTTTTCAGGAGGTACTGGGGATTGAACCCAGGACCTCATACAAGGGAAGCAGGTTTTCAACCACTGGAGCTGCATCTCCCCAGGCAGCAGAATTGAAGATATAATTGTATTTCTATTTGCCCTATTTGGAATTTGTAGAATTCCCTCATTTGGTAATATCTTTTGTTTGATTTGGAAAATCTCAGAGTATTTCTGCTGTCACATTATCTTTCTTCTCTCTTCTTTTCCTTCTTTCCCTTTGCAGACTTCAATTACATTTATGCTAGTCCTTTTCACAATGCCCAATATGTCTCTTAAGCTTTTTCTTTGGCTTATCTTTCTATTCACTGATGTCCTCCTCTGCCATGTCTAATCTACTATTCAACACATCTATTGAAATTTTGCCTTCTTTTCTTAATTAGAGGCTTTGTAGGTTTACAGAAAAAGCATGCAGAAAGTATAAAGTTTCATACAGTTTTCCCTATTAATAACATGTTGAATCAGTGTAGTAATTTTGCAACAATTGATGAAACAGTATTATTATAATTATACTATTAACTATAATAGTATAAGTCAATAGTTCACATAGGTATTCACTTTTTGTGTTGTGTAGTTGTATGGGTTTAAACATTTTTAAATTTTGGTAACATATATGCAACCAAAACATTCCCATTTTATCCATTTCAAATGCACAATCCAGTGCTGTTATTTTCATTTACAGTGTTGTGCTGCCATCACCACCATCTATTACCAAAACTCTTCCATCACCCCTGTGATGGTTAGGATATTGTGCCAACTTGACTAGGTAATTGTGCCCAGTTGTTTGGTCAAGCTTACACTGGGCTAACTGTAATACAAGTGCATTTATGGACTTTAGTCACCATTGACTTTACTGCAATGGTAAATCATAGATAGCTGGTTATAATTACATAAGTCAGGGAGATTGCCATTAGCAAGAGTGACGCTTCGGCCAATCAGTTGAATGCCTTAAAAAGGGAAGTGGTTCCAGCATTGGGAGAGAATTTCCCAGCTTGTATTTGTTTTTTTTAGATTTTTTATTTTATTTTATTTATTTCTCTCTCCTTCCCCCCAAGTTGTCTACTCTCTGTGTCCATTCACTGCATATTCTTTTGTGACGGCTTCTATCCTTATCAACGACACCAGGAATTGGTGTTTCTTTTTGTTGCGTCATCTTGTTTTGTCAGCTCTCCGTGTGTGCAGTGCCATTCTTGGGCAGGCTGCACTTTCTCTCTGGCTGGCTCTCCTTACCAGGTGCACTCCTTGTGCGTGGGGCGCACTCCTTGCACGGGGGACACCCCTGAGTGGCACGGCACTCCTTGTGTGCATTAGCACTGTGCATGGGCCAGCTCCACACGGGTCATGGAGGCTGGGGTTTGAACTGCGGACCTCCCATGTGATAGGTGGACGCCCTATCCATTGGGCCAAGTCCACTTCCCCCCAGCTTGTCTTTGGACAGCCAACATCTCCCAGAACTCGTCAAGAACCTTCTTTGGACTTTCATTGCAGCTCCTGGTTGCATCCTGCCTGCGGAACCTGGACTTGTGCATCCCCGCAGCTGCGTGAGAGACTTTTATAGAATCGCATACTATTGACAGATATCTCTTGTCGATTCTGTTTCCCTAGAGAACCCTAACTAATAAAACCCCAAACAGAAACTTTGCACCAGGTAAGCATCAGCTCCCCATTCTCTACCCTGGTAACCTATATTCTAGTTTCTGACTATGAATTTGCATATTCTACTTATTTCATGTAAGTGATTAATGCCAATTTGTCCTTGTGTGTCTGGTTTATTTTACTCAAATGATGTTTTCAAGGTTTATTCATGTTGTAGCATGTGTCAAAAATTTGTTCCTTTTTACATCTGAATAATATTGCATTATATATATGTATCACATTTGATTAATCCATTCAACTGTTGATGAACATTTGGGTGGTGTATTAGTCAGCCAAAGGGCTGCTGATGCAAAATACCAGAAATTGGTTGGTTTTTATAAAGGGTATTTATTTGAGGTAGGAGCTTACAGATACCAGGCCATAAAGCATAAGTTACTTCCCTCACCAAAGTGTATTTTCACATGTTGGAGCAAGATGGCTGCCGATGTCTGTGAGGGTTCAGGCTTCCTGGGTTCCTCTCTTCCAGGGTCTTGCTTCTCTCTGGATTCAGCGTTTCTTTCTTCCCAGGGCTTGCTTCTTCCTGTGGTCAAGTTCCCTCTCTTCCTGGGGCTTACTTCTGTTTCCTCTGTGAGCTTACTTCCTGGGCCTCCAGCTTAAGGCTTTAGCATCAAACTCCAACATCAAAAACCCTCCACTCTGCCCTTTTATCTGTGAGTCCCCACCCCTTTGACATGGCCCAATCAAAGCCCTAATCATAACTTAATCATGCCCAGGTACAGATCAGATTACAAACATAATCCAGTATCTATTTTTGGAATTCATAACCATATCAAACTGCTACAGGTGTTTTCCATGTTCGGCAATTGTGCTTAATTCTGGCATGAACATCAGTGTAAATGTCTCTTGCATCCTGGCTTTCAATTCTTTTTAATATACCCAGAAGTGGGATTGCCAGGTCATATGGTAATTCTGTACTTAACATTCTGAGAAACTGCCAAACTGTTTTCCACAGCAGCTGTACCATTTTAAATTCCTAGCAGCAATGAATGAGTGTTCCTATTTCCCCCAGTATTTTAAAAGCAGTTTTATTGAGATATATTCACATACTATACAATCCATTCAAAGGGTACAGTCAATGACTTTTAGTATAATCACAGAGTTGTATATTCATTGCCACTATCAATTTTAGAACATTTTCATTACTTCAAAAAGAAAAACCTTATGCCCCTTAGCAGTCATCTCTCCTAATCATGTTATCCTTCCCCAGCCCTATATAACCACTAATTTATTTCTTTCTCTATAGATTTATTATTTATATTTTATATAAATGGAATCATACAATATATAGTACTTTGTGTCTGGTTTCTTTCACTTAGTATATTTTTTAAAATTGTTGTTTTTTAAATTAGAGAAGGTGTAGATTTACTGAAAAGTCATGTAAAAAATACATTTCTATCTAATTCCCCTATTATGGATGCTTTGCATTAGTGTGGTACTTTTGTCATAAATGATGAAAGAATTTTAACATATCACTGTTAACTATAGTCCATAGTTTACATTAGGTATATTTATTCTTATATACCACCCTATTATTAACACCTTGTAATAGTGTCATACATTTGTTATAATTCATGAAAGAACATTCCTATATTTGTACTATTCACCCCTGCCCATCATCCACATCAGGGTTCACTGTGTTACACAGTTCTATGTTTTATCTTCTTTCATTCTAGTAACATATGTCACCCCAAATTTCCCTTTTAACTACATTCACACACATAATTCAATGCTGTTAATTACACTCACAATAATGTGTATCACCACCACTATTCATTCCATATGTAAATAGAAATTCTGCACAAATTAAGCATCAGCTCCCCATTCTCTACCCCCAATCTGTTCCCTGGAAACTTATATTCTAGACTATAACTCTGTGAGTTTGATTATAATTAGTTCATACCAGTGAGTTCATACAATATTTGTCCTTTTGTGCTGGCTTATTTCATTCAGCATAATGTCCTCAAGATTCATCCATGTTGTTACATGTATCAGGACTTCATTCCTTCTTAGAGCTGAATAATATTCACATTTTGTTTATTCATTGGGGGATGGACACTTGGTTTGCCCCCATCTTTTGGCAGTTGTGAATAATGCTGCTATGGAAATCAGAGTGCAAATATCTGTTTAAGTCCCTGCTTTCAATTCTTCTAGGTATACACCTAGCAGCAGGATTGCCAGGTCATATGGTAATTCTATATTTACCTTCCTGAGGAACTGCCAAACTCTCTTCTATAGCAGCCACACTGTTTTATATGGTTACCAGCAATGAATCAGTGTTCCTATTTCTTTACATCCTCTCTAATACTTGTAATTTTCTTTTGTTAATAATAGCCATTCTAATAGGTGTGAAATGATTTCTCATTGTGGCTTCAATTTGTGTTTCCCTGATAACTAGTGATGTTGAGCATCTTTTCATGTGCTTTTTAGGCATTCGTAGATCCTCTTTTACCCATTTTCTAAAAGTTTTTATTGAGTTGTAAGATTTCTTTACATATTCTAGATATTAAACTCTTATCAGATATGTGGTTTCCAAATATTTTTCCCATTGAGTAGATTGTCTTTTCACTTTCATGACAAAGTACATTGCACAAAAGTTTTTAATTTTTGAAAAGGTCCCATTGATATTTTTTCCTTTGCTGCATGTGCTTTCAGTGTGAAGTCTAAGAAACCATTGCCTAACACAAGATCCTGGAGATGCATCCATGCATTTTCTTCTAGAAGTTCAATAGTCCTGGTTCTTATATTTAGGTCTTTGATCCCTTTTGAGTAATTTTTGTATATGGTGTGAGATAGGCCCCTCTTCATTCTTTTTCATATGGATATCCAGTTCTCCCAATACCATATGTTAAGAGACTGCTCTTTCCCAGTTGAGTGGACTTGGCAGCCTTGTCAAAAATCAATTGACCATAGATGTGGGTTCTATTTCTGAACTCTCAATTCAATTCCATTGGTTAAAAGTCTATCCTTGTACCAGTAACACGCTGGGTTTTTTGTTGTTGTTTTTTTAAGATTTATTTTATTTATTTCTTTCCCTTTCCCCACACTGTCTGCTCTCTGTGTCCTTTCACTGTGTATTCTTCTGCGTCTGCTTACCTTGTCAGGCAGCACTGGGAAACTGCATCTCTTTTTTGTTGTTTCATCTTGCTGCATCAGCTCTCCGTGTGTGAGGTGCCACTCCTGGGCAGGCTGTGCTTTTTTCACATGGGGTGGCTCTCCTTGTGGAGCACACTCCTTGTGTGTGGGGCACCCCTACATGCGGGCACCCCTGCATGGCAGATACTCCTTGCGGGCAGCAGCACCGTGTGTGGGCCAGCTTACCACATGGGTCGGGAGGCCCTGGGTATTGAACCCTGGACCCTCCATATGGTAGGCAGACGCTCTATCAGTTGAGCCATGACTGCTTCCTAGTAACATGCTGTTTTGACCACTGTAGCTTTGTAATAAACTTTAAAGACTGAAAGTGTGATTCCTAAAACTTCTTTTTCAAGATGTTTTTGGCTATTTGGGGCCTCTTACCCTTCCAGTAAATTTGGTAACTGGCTTTCCCATTTCTGAAAAGTAGACTGTTTGAATTTTGGCTGGGATCATGTTAAATCTGTACATCATTTTGTTTAGAATTAACATCTTGACAATATTTAGTCTTCCAATCCATGAGCATGGAATATCCTTCCACTTCTTTAGATCTTTTTTTATTGCTTTTAGCAAAGTTTTATAGTTTTCTGTGTATAAGAAGCTTACATCATTGATTAAATTTATTCTTAGATGTGATTCTTTTAGTTGCTACTGTAAATGGAATTTTTGTCACTTTTCCTTGGGTTGCTTATTAATTGTGTATAGAAACACTAGTTATTTTTGCATGTTGATCTTGTACCCTACCACTTTGCTGGCATAGAGCTTATTAGCTCTGGTAGCTTTCTTATAGATTTTTTGGGCCTTTATATAGGATCATGTCATTTGCAAATAGTAGTTTTACTTCATCCTTTCCAATATAGATGACTTGTTATTTCTTTTTCTTGCCTAACAGCTCTGGCTAGAACTTCCAGTACAATGTTGATAACAGTGGTGACAATGGTTATCCTTGTCTTATTCCAGATCTTAGAGGGAAAACTTTCAGTCTTTCATTGAGTATGATGTTAACTATGAGTCTTTCATATATGCCTTTAATCAAGTTGAGGAATTTCCTTCTATGCCTAGTTTTCTAAGTGTTTTATCAAGAAAGGATGCTGAATTTGGTCAGATGCCTTTTCTGTACCAATTGAGATAGTCATGTGTTTTTTCCCCTTCATTGTGTTAATATGGTGTATTATGTTCATTGATTCTCCTTTGCATACCTTGGATAATCCCCACTTGATCATGGTGTATAATTCCTGTTATGTGCTATTAGATTTGATTTGCAAGTATTTTGTTTCATGATTTTTAATATGTATATTCATAAGAGAAATTAGTAGGTAACTTTCTTTTCTGGTATTATCTTTATCTGGTTGTGGTGTTAGGGTGCTATTGGCCTCATAGAATGTGTTAGGTAGTGTTCCCTTCTGTTCAATTTTTGAGAAGAGTTTGAGCAGGATTAGTATTAATTCTTCTTGGAATATTTGGTAGAATTCACCTGTGTAGTCATCTGGTATTGGTTTTTTTGTTGTTGTTCTTGGGAGATTTTTGATAACTGATTCAATCTTTTTTAAAAAACTTTTTAAAAAGATTTATTTTTATTTATTTATTCCCTTTACCCTTGTTTTATTGCACTCATTGTGTCCATTTGCTGTGTCCTTGTCTTTTCTATAGGAGGCCCTGGGTACCAAACCTGGGGCTTCCCATGAGGGAGAGAGGTGCTTAATCACTTGAGCCACCTCTTCTCCCTACTTTGTTGTATCTCTCATCGTGTTTCCTCTTTGTGTCTCTTTGCTGTGTCATCTTGTTCCATCAGCTCACTGTGCTAGCCCATCATACCAGTTTGCTGTCTTGCTTATCTTCTCCAGGAGGCACTGGGAACTGCACCCAGGACCTCCCATGTGGTAGACAGGAACTCAATTGCTTGAGCCATATCTGCTTCACTCAATTTTTTTTACTTGTAATTGGTGTAGGTTGTTCATGTGTTTCTAGGAATTTGTCTATTTCATCTAGGTTGAAAAATTTGTTGACTATAGTTCATAGCAACTACTTATGATCCTATTTATTTCTTCGTGGTCATTTGTAAGTCCCTTCTCTCATTTCTGATTTTATTTATTTGCATCTTCTCTCTTTTGTTCTTTATCAGCTAAAGGTTGGTTAATTATATTAAACTTTTCAAAGAACAAACTTTTGTTTTTTTTAGTGTTCTCCATTGTTTTTTTTTCTTTATTTCACTTATTTCTTCTTTAGTCTTTGTGATTTCCTTCCTTCTGCTTGCTTTGAGTTCTTTTGCTGTTCTCTTTATAGCTCCTTCAGGTGTGCAGTTAAGTCTTTGATTTGATCTCTTTCTTCTTTTTGAAAATAAGCAGTTAGGGCTATAAAGTTCCCTTTCAGCATTGCTTGTAGGCAGGTCTAGTGGTGACAAATGCTCTCAGTTTTCATCTGAGAAGATTTGGAAGACAGTCTTGCTGGATATAAAAGTCTTTGTTGGCAATTATTTTCCTTCTAGCACATTAAATATTTCATTCTATTACCCTCTTGCCTGCATCGTTTTGATGAGAAATTGGCACTTAATCTTATTGGGTCTCCACTGTGCATTATGTGTTGCTTTTCCCTTGTGGCTTACAGAGCTCTCTCTTTGTTCTTGGTATTTTACAGTTTGACTACGATGTATCTGAGTGTACCAGATACCAAGAAGGAAAAATTGCAAAGTCAATAGCCCTTTTGAATACAGATGCAAAAATTTTCAAAATATTAGCAAACCATTTCCAACAGCTCATTAAAAGAATTATATACCATGATGAAGTGAGATTTTTCCAAGGTATGCAAGAGTAGTTCAGTGTAAAAAAGTAATGTAATACTCCACATTAATGTATTTGACTCCCTTTGATTTTATCCTGTTTGGAGTTCATTATGATTCTTAAATGTGTGTATTCATGTCTTTTATTAACTTCTAACACTTTTATGTCATTATTTCTTTGAATATTTCTTCTGTCCCTTTCTCTCTTTCCTCTCCTTCTGGACTCTCAATGTGTATATTGAAATATTTGATGGTATCCCATAGGTCTCTCAGGCTCTGTTTGCTTTTCTTCATTCTTTTTTCTTTTTGCTCCACAGTTTGTACCATTTCAGTTGTCTGTTCCTTATGTTTTTATCCTGTTAGCATCATGACACAGATTTCCTTGAGTGCCAGGAGCTAATAGAAACAAACAGTCCAACACAAATAATCTATCACAGTCTTGCAAGTTGGCTGTGTTGAGTGGTGCTCAGAGTTTAGCCTTCCTACCATAGAGATCAGCCTGAGATTAAAGTATGGGACCTTGCCATATTTTCTGAGCATACATCTTGTTCTGAGCATGTGATTCTAGCATGAGAAATTCTCCTATTGAAAGGGATTATAATGCCCCTTCTATTCCCTTTGAATTACATATTCCCCACATGAGAGTTGGAATATGTAATTCTATAATATATACTGAAACTAGTAATCCTTTGCCTCAGGCTGCTTCAATTTGATTGTTTCTTACACTGCTTTAACTATTTGCAAGCCGTTTCAGCCTGCAGAGCAAGTTCTGGGAAGGCAAAACCAGAGGTAAGTATACTGGTTCGTTCCTTCAAGCTGGTGTCTGGTAAGTTGGCACTGATGTGTAGGCACTTTAGTATTCTCTGCAGAATAGGGTGCGGGATCCACAATAAAAGTGCAAGGGCCAGCAAGGGTTCCACAAGCTTCTCCTACCATTATTAAGCTGTGTTTTCTTGATTTGGCATTTACCCTCAGTTTTCTGGAACTCTGAGGAAGATGGCCCTGCCAGGTTTTGATAGCTATTCAAAGATTATGTGATGAAACAGAACCCTGGAGCATTGGTGCCACCATCTTCATCAACCATAAGTCCTATCTATTAAAATTTTAATTTCATTATTGTAATAGTCAGCTCTGTATTTTTAATTGATCATTATTAAATGATCCAGTTAGTATGATGGATCATACTAACTATGATACATTTTCCACTTGTATGATGACATTTTCCACTTTTTTCTACTTTGGCTGTTATTTATAGTTACTTAAAATTTCATATCCAATAACTCAAAAGTTCACCTTTGAACCTGTTTCTAAAGTCTTTTGGTTTCTGGTATTTCGTTCTGGCATGTTTTGTAAATTTGATCTAATACCAGACATCATGAAAAATCTTAGAGACTCTGGATGCCATCTTCTCCTATAGAAAATTTAATTTTCTTCTAGCAAGTAAATAGAACTTTCGGTTTTAGGCTCACTGAGAGGGCTGGTGAGAGCTCATCTATTTCTGGGTTTGTCTCTATTCCTAGAACCTATTCCTTAAGGTTCTGAAGTACAAGTCTGGTATATTTATTAGTACTTTTTTTTTCAAGAAAAAAATTCACACTTAATATCCACCATACATCTCTGCAGTTTCGTTTTCTTTCAGATCATGACTCCTCAAATTCTAGCTGCCTTGGTAACCCTGTATGCCAATTTCTGACCCCCCTTTCCATGAACTCTTGGCTTCCATTATTTTTAAGCATCCGTGTTCTGCAAAGCAAATGGGCAAATATCTTGAAGGGGTACAAAAAACTAATGGGGAGCTCATCTCTATGAACTTTCTCTCCAGCATTTTGGTCTTTCAAAACTGAAACTCTTGAAAGGTTCAGTGGGACCCCCATGGCAAGAATCTGTGTAGACTGTAAGAAAACCAGTGGTGGTGATGGGACTAGACAATAGAAGATGAAAAATTTCTAGAATCACAGAAATTGCAACTAGATGAGGTCTAGCAAGGAATTTCAGGTAAACCCACAAAAATGCTCATGAGAGAGTCAGCTTCAAACATCTTCTTGTCCCAAAGAACAAGAGGCCTCCTTAGGGGAGTATCATTTTACATAAAAGAAAGCCTTTCTTATCCACATTCCCTTCTCCCACCCCATGCTTCAACCAATTCTGGATTATTAACAGCACAGAAGGACACAATTATCCTCTCACCCTAAGAGGCCAGTCTGCAGTTTGTTCAGCTCAAGAGTAAACAGCAACGTTTTGGAATAATTTATACTCTTCAGCAGTTCGCGAGGTTCTTCCAGCCCAGTTTTCAGTGAATAAACACCTCTATCCTTCAATTTAAGGTTCCAGTTGGCAAAACATGGTAGTTGTTTGGGGACTTTTGGAATGCAGTTTGAAGGGTAGAATGGTTTGGAGGTTGAAAGCCCAATCCCCCACTGAAGAGGGGAGGTCCCAAAGAGCAGACCTCAATCCATCTTTTCTGGATGACTTCTCTATTCTGGGCTTATTAGTTCTACCCTATTTCTAAACATTAACAAAATATTGCACTAAAAAATGTGCTTGCATTTCAGTGACAATAAAACTCATGAACTTGCTAAATGGGAAATTCCAGAATACTCCTGTGGCCTTGTCTCCTATTAGGCAGGAAGAAGCTTTTCCCTAAAGACAGAGTTGACTAGAGCTTCATGTCCCCAGAGGGCCTCATTGGAAGTTGGTCTTTGGAAATTCTAACATAAACATACTCCACCCACCTGGCTTATGCACAGACTATAAACAATTTGGCTCTTCTTCCCAGCAGAGCAGTTTTCAGTATGAGTCACTTACTTCTGAGATCTCTTTATTTTGGACTTTAAACCTCAGTACATTGAGGATCCACTGAATACTTTATTGAGAATGCTTTCAGCACTCAGAAAACAATATACAATAGAAAACCTAATAAAAAATCATACTTCCCTCCTTGGTATGCATAGGAAGCTGGTCCTGGTAGCCAATTCAGTGGAAAACCACGAATCTGGGCCAAAGTAATATACTGATGGGTTCCACTAAAGGGAATATGCCAGAAGCTTTGGTCTTCTGAGAAAGACAGACTGATCAATTCAGGGAAGTCTTAGAAAATCTTCCATGGCAGCAGTTATAATCCCTAGACTCAATTTTGGGTTCTAGAGGTGCCATTAGAGATCTTGTTTATTCTGTAAAGAGTGGGCACACTGCAGATAGCCATCTCCTGGTGTCTTAGATTTCTAGGACAGTTGTAACAGTACCACAAACTGCATGACTTAAAACAACAGAAATTTACTGTCTCCCCATTTTAGAGGCTAGAAGTTTGAAATCATGGTGTTGGGTAGGCCATACTCCCTCTGAAGTCTGTATGCAAGAATCTGTTCCATATCTCTCGCCTAGGGTCTGGAAGTGGCTGGAAATCCTTAGTGTAGCAGTTTGAGATTCTTTATGAATTCCAAAAAGAGAGATTATGTTTGTAAACTGGTTTGCCTCCTCTGGGTGTGATACCCTTTGGTTGTAATTAGATTCAGTTGCGATGCCTTCGATTAAATTAAGATTAAGGCTTTAATTCTACCATATCATTAGGGCAACTTAGTTTGAGTCCCTGCCCCCTTTGTGGGCTATATAAAGATACATTCAATAAAGGAGACACACAGTAGTAGATACATAGAAGAAGAAGATACACAGGAAAAGAGAGAGCTTGATAGACACAGAAGAGGACCCTGAGGTCCTGAGAAGAGAGATGAGCTATTCATCTGATAGTTTGCAGCTGAAGAGACCAGAACCCTGAGCAGTTAAAAAGGTCCAGAAAGAAACAAGCCATCTAGCCTACAGCTGAGATCAGAAGAAGTTGGGCCCATGGAGCCATAAGAAAAAAGAGGAAGGCTGAACCCTTACAGATGTCTCCTGCCATCTTGCTTCAACATGTGTCAACAGACTTTGGTGAGGAAGTAACCTTGACTTGAACTGTTTAGGGCCTTGTAACTGTAATCATTTACTCCAAATAAATACCCTTTATAAAAGACAATAGAGGGAAACAGATGTAGCTCAAACAGTTGGGTTCCCATCTACCATATAGGAGGTCTAGGGTTCGATACCCAGGGCCTCCTGGTGAAGGCAAGCTGATCTACATGGCAAAATGGCCCATGTGGAGTGCCGGCCCATGCAGGAGTGCCACCCCGTGCAGGAGAGCAGCCCTGTGCAGGAGTGCTGGCCAATGCAGAGAGCTGGCATAGCAAGATGATACAACAAAAAGAGACACAGAGGAGAGACAATAAGAGACATGGCAGACCAGGTAGCTGAGGTGGTGGAAGAGAATGATTGCCTCTCTCCCACTCCAGAAGGTCCCAGGATCGATTCCCAGAGCCACCTAAAGAGAACGGACAATGGGTGGGTGGGCAGGGGGATAAATAAATAAATCTTAAAAAAATGTCAATGGATTTCTGGTACTTTGCATCAGCACCCATTTTGGCTAACATACTTAGTGTTCCTTGGTTTGTGGCAGCACAACTTAGTCTCTGTCTCCATTACTTGGCTGTCTTCCCTTGGTCTGTCTGCTCTCCTCCTCTTATAAGGACACCCATCATATTGAATTAAGGGCCCACCTTACTCCACATGACCTTATTTTCACTTAACTAATTTTGTTTACAATGACCCTATTGATAAAAAAGGTCACATTCACAGGTACTGTGGGCTAGGATTCCAACCTATCTTTTTTGGGGACACAAATCAACCCATAACACCTGAGAAGAAAAGATTTAGGGAAAAGTCACTTGATGGTTCAGGGAGGCAGAAGGGAGTAGCCTTTCCTGCAAACATTCTTGCTTGGTCCTGTGTCCTCATGGGGATTCCAAAGGTTTGCCCTAATGAATTTGGAGTATCACAAGTTATTTTCTTTTCAGACCACCATCTTGGAGGAAACACATTGGACCAGAAATGTGAACCTGCATAAACCACTTGCAGTAAATGAATCTTAATGCCAGTGGAATATTTTTAATATTGAATGAGAAAGCCCTCTCCTTTTCCATCTTAAATTTGTGACTACATGAACAATTACTAGAATCTTGGGGCCCCTGCAAATACCCAGGGTCCCTGTTGCTGCTTCCTTGAACACAAATTCACTAACATTTATCTGTCCAAAGTGAAAGGTGTCTTTAATGATCCCAGCTGACATTTATTCAGAGCCTTTCACTCAGTGATCCCAAAGAGCTCTACGAGCTGATTTACGGGCTGTCCACTGAGGGGAAGTGGATGCTAATGACCACACTGATGATGATGGTGATGGATCGCCCAGCCTCTGGTATTTGATATGTCATGTTGTTTCTGGGGCGTTTCCAATTTCCTGAGCTTCCCGGTGATTAGAAGCATAAGGGAAAGAGAGTGCTCCATCCATTTAATCCTCCATTTCTCAGTGGGGATGACTCTGATTGGGGCCTTGGGAGGCTTTACTTCTTTGCCCCCTCACACAAATTTTAGTAATCAGCAGAGAGTAGACATTTTGATATGCTACAGTGGGGGCAAGTCTGCGTTTCTCCTCTCACTGGATGTGGAGGCTTACACCATCCTTCTTGTAGCATCCTGGACCACCTGAAACTCTTGGGCTTTTCTGCTCCATGGAGCAAAGGGAGGAAGCCAAACCCAGGATGAGCTCTATTTAGGTGGTTTATGGTAACATAATCTGGAACAGTGATTTCCAATTTTTTTTTTTTTTTTTTTAAGTCATGGGAAATCCCAGCCCCTTCTCTCCCCCCAAATAAATCCTGCAGGGACTCAACGTGTGAAGCAGGTAAAAGTATGCTGGTCTCCTCCAACCCTCATCCCACCCTGAACAGGTGGCTCCTGAGACCTAGATTAAAAACCACTGGATTTGTGGGTGGCTGGATTTCTTTCTAGGTTTCACCACTGGCTTTTGAGTAAACTACTGAACATCTCTATGCTTCCTTTGTTTCTAAAACAGAGATTAAGTACTCTTTACTAAATGTTACAACTAAGGCTTTTAAAAAGTTTAGGATGCAAGTATCCCAAAGCTGCATTAAGGACAATAAGGTTCCAGGCATAGTTCTAAATATTTTACTCTATAAACTCATTTACTATTTGTAACCTTCCTATAGGGCAGATACTATTATTAGCCCCACTTTAAATTGGGGAAAGTGAGGCTCAGAGAAATTCCGCACATTTCCCAAGGACACTCAGCTTGGGAGAGGGTTGGGCACAATTCAACACCAGGCAGCTGACTCCTGTGTCCCTTTATCTTAACCCTTTATCCTGGTGGTTTTCAAACTTGGCTGCACTTAAGAATCATTTAGGGCTCTTTAAAAATTCCAAAGCCTAGGCTATACCCCAGTCTCTGGGGCTGGCATATTAGTGATAGTATTTTTTTTTTTAAGTTCCTCCAGGAAATTCAATGTGTAGTCAGGTTGGAGAACCACTGCTCTATACTAATTTCTCTCCTTAAGAATTCACCAGCTTACTGGGTGGGGGAAAATCACCTGTTAGATAGCCTAGGCTTGATCAGGACTGGTGCTAGGTTATTTTCCACCTTATGCTAACACTGGGTGTTCCCCTTTCTAGGGCATAGGTCAGTGTTGAGTAGGTATATTTAAGAAGGAAGATGGTTGGTTTGAGGGGATATTTGGAGCGTCGCTCTCTGTGCTTCTGTTCATAGGAGAAACTGGTGGTAAGTGTGAGCATGGGCATAGAGTATGAGGTGCCTAGAACAAGGGGTGGGAGTTGGAGAGGCTTCGAATGAGTGCTTCCTCTAAAGAAGGGTGGTAGCTATGAAATCATCATGGTGGTGAAAGGGCAGCCAATAAGGCTGTTTGCCATTTAAAGATGCAGATATAGGTACAGCAGTGCCCTGTGGAGAGGGCTAGGGTATCTGGAGGAAGGCAACATTTGAATGTCTTTCAGAGAAGGCAACGTTTAAATCTGAGGAGCAGGTGTTGATAAGTAGATAAGGCTGAAGGGTGATCCAGGCAGAGGGTACCTCTTGAGCAAAGGTGTGGAAGGGGTCCAGGAAGGGTGGGGATGGTGGTAAGTTGTAAGCAGACTTCTGTAGTTAGAAAATATCATAGGTGGGGAAGAGATGCCAATAAAAGGAAGTCCAGAAAGGTAGTTTAAGAAAGTTTTCCAGTGGGATTTGAATACCATGTTGAGAAGTCCTCTGGGTTTCATTTTGAAAGCACTACGGAGTCAACAGAGACTTTTGATTGGGGAGATATACTGTCATTAGCTTCAGCAATATCGATAACATTTAATAGGGTCCTTACTCTGTGGCCAAAGCTGAAGTCTCATTTAATTTTCCTGAAGACTTTATGAAGAAGGTACTCTAATTACCCTCGTTTTATAGAGTGAGGAATGGAAGCTAAGGGAATTTTAGTTACCGCCCAAGTCACATAGTTGGTAAAAGTGGAAACCTGGACTTGAAGCCTGGCTATCTGAACCCAGAGTCTGTAACCTTAATTGACTTACTGCTGAGGATCATTATAATTGGTATGAAGGAAAATAGTCCTATTGGCATTGTGAGGCAATATGGACAATGGATTGCAGTGGGGAGAAAATGGGGACAGAACGACCAGCTGGGAAGGGACTTCAGGATCACATGAAAATCTCAAGGCCAAACAAAATTTGGCATCTGGTTGCTTACTGCGGCTATCCTCTCAGTGAAGGCCAATTGAGCAATGGGAGAAGAAGATGCCTCTACAGAGCTGGAGAATGCAAGAGGCAGAGTGGGTTGGGTGGCAGAAGATAATGAGATCTTTTCTGGGGGTATATTTCTAAATGAACTATCCATATAGGAGATATTCAGAAAGTACATGGAAATATCGTTTGGAGGTAGCTCTACTGTGGGAGAGATGGGTCACTGGTCCTAATCCTGAGAATTTAGAAATTAAATAACGTGGAGAGACTGGGGAATGTTTAAGCCCAAAGGCTCCAGAGCCAGACTGCTGGGTTGCATTCCATGACCAACTCTTTATTAGTTATGTGTCCTTGGACAAGCCTGTTTCTTCATCATAGAATGGCAATAATAATAGGATTTGTACAGAGGATTAAATGAGCTAAGACATGAAGCATTTGGTTCAAGGCAAATGCTTAAGAAACAGACATTATATTTGCTTTTGCTTCTTTTAGCTCAGAAAGCCTCTCCTTGATGATTCACTTTATCTCTTTCACCCAACCAAAGTCTTTCTTTGTACACATTAGAACTTATGTTTCCTTATTTAACCTTCCAATTTAGCAGTTTCCTTATTCTTAAAGATCAATTGCCCCACTAACCCAGGAACACCTTATAGTTTTCCCTCTTCCTGTCTCCTGGACACAGTGGGGACATGATTTTCTTCTGACATGGCCACCTTCCTATGTACCTTAGACTGAGGATAGGGCCAGGCAGCCCCCCTTGCTTGGTCCCTTTAATCATCTTTGTGGAATAGCTCGTTCATTGCTTCGAGTATCCAGAGGCAAGGATTCATGCCCAACATATGGTGTCTGGTACATTACAGGGGCTTGATACATAACTGTGAGGAATAGCTACTCTCTTAGGAAGGCTTGAGCCCAATCAGGTAACAATAACAAAAGCCAAACATTGGTTTCCTGATCTTCTTTTAGTTCTAGAAAGAAATGTCTATGACAAAGAAGAGAAGTGGAAGGAGAAGTGACTCAGATTCATGATTTTGATTTCTTAGTACTCAGAAAAAGGAACATTTTACTCTGGAGAAAATAAAGGCTGCACCATGTGGTTGAAGGTCATCTGTCGCTGCTGATTTGGGAGACTGCAGTTAGAAATCGGGTTGAAAGAACAATTGTTTGGATCATGGCAATCGCCTCATAACTGGATGTCCTTCTCATGGCAGTTTTTCCTTCAAGTCCAGCCTCAACAGTACCTTGGTTTGGCTTTCTTGAAGAAACACTTTTATTAAGTCACCCTCCAGCTAAAAATATCTTTAATGCCTTCCCTTTGCCTAAAGAAATGAGACTTAAATTTTTGTGGAAGCAAGCAAAGCCCTTGTATTAGTCAGCCAAAAGCGGCGCTGATGCAAAGTACCAGAAATTGGTTGGTTTTTATAAAGGGTATTTATTTGGGGTAGGAGCTTACAGATACCAGGCTACAAAGCATAAGTTACTTCCCTCACCAAAGTCAATCTTCACAGGTTGGACCAAGATGGCTGCTGACGTCTGTGAGGGTTCAGGCTTCCTGGGTTCCTCTGGACTCAGCTACTCTGGTTTCTCCAAAAGGTTAGCTGTAGACTATGAGGCTCTCTAGACTTTGCCTCTCCACAAGGTCAGCTGTAGACTATCAGGTGAATGGCTCTGTCTCTCTCCCTGGGGTTTCTGCCGTGTCTAAGGAGCCATCTCTATTCCTCTGTGTTCTTCTCCAGGCTCAAGTCCTCTCTTCCTGGGGCTTGCTTCTCTTTCCTCTGCATGATGACTTCCTGGAGCTCCAGCTTAAGATTTCAGAATCAGATGCCAACAACAACATTCGAACATCAGAAACCCTCAACTTTGTCTTTTGCCATGCCTTTTATCTGTGAGTTCCTACCCATCAAAGGGTGGGGACTCAATGACCTAATGACATGGCCCAATCACAGCCCTAATCATAACTTAATCATACCATATCAAACCGCTATAGCCCTCTACCCTCAGCCCCATCCCAAATCTCTAACCATCACTGTTCTCCCATTACAGGGAGTCAAAGATTTTTGCAGGGCCTCCTTCCCACCTCTCTGTATGGCCTGTGCCCTTTTGTGATACACGAATTTCCCCCAGAGTCAGGGTTCACTTGCTTAGCAGTCAACAGTCCTTACTTCCCTGCTGCCAAGCCTCTCTGCTTTTCTTGGTTCTACAACTTGCCTGCCTCCTACTCTATCTGCATAGTCAGGTTAAAACTTAGGATTTACAAAAGATCAATAGGCAAACCAATTAAATAATGTAATTGGAAAAGCACTGTGGTCTGTAATGTTGAACTGTAAACTTTTCAGAGTGAGGACTGTATCCTTTGTGCTTCAGTTTTACAGAGGATCTGGCTCAAGATGGAATAGACGGTGAAAGCTGCATCCTTCTACATCTAGTCTAGCCTAAGTCCCATTCCAGGTAATGTAAAGGGCTTTAGAGAATATAGGGTGTCAAGAATATCCAAATAACCCAAAAGTGAGGAGGCCTCCTTAAAAACAGTTAACTTGCTAACAGGGAGGAATTGGGGAAAAGCTGGTTCTATAATTATCTATGGACTAACTGATGCTTGAGTCATCTACCAGCGAGCTGAAATTTGCCAGATTTCTCTGATCCTGATTGAGTTGACTCATATCAACTGCAATGAGTTTCTTCTTAGGCACAATGCTCCGTGGAATTAATCAAACTTTGGGTTTTCTACTGTAATCAGTTCAATAGTTGCTTTCTCCTCATGGGTGGTGCCTTGCCTTCATTAAATCTGAAGGTTTTAGCTTTTGTTAGTGCATACCACCTCAATCGATAAAAACAAGTTCAGCTGTCTCCTAAATGAGGATGTCAAGCCAAGGCCCTGATAACCAATGGCTACTAAATTCTTAATGACTGTTTTGTGTGCCATAGTGCCCTCATCATATTTCTGCCTAGGTCCTTGAATTTACCTGAAAAAATTGGTCTTTTCTAAAATTTACCCCATTGCCTTCCATCTTTTGTTTTGCTCATTTAACATTTTATGGCACATCAGTAAAATACTTCTAAAATCACAAAGTGTGACCCAGAAGTGCGCAGAGCTGAGACCCTTCAGCTCCCTGGCCCTTTTGTTCCAAAGGGGTTTGCATTTCCTTAGCATGATGGTTATTAGTCTGTTTACTATATGTTCCCATCTTTCTCCATTCCTGGAATGTAATAGGATTCTATTTCCTGTCTCCCTTGTAGTTGGTGGGGTCATGTGATTGGTTCTGGCAAGTGAGTTGCAAACAAAAGTAATATGTGTTACCTCTTGTCTGAAATAATAATGACAATGTGAGACCCTTCAGGGTTCAATTTCCCCTCTGCTGATAAGATTTGCAGTTCTCTAGAAATGGCAGCTCTGTCAGCTGATGTCTTAGTGAGGCTTACAAAGATACAGAGCTGTGCCCCCATGTAGCATGAATAAGAAATAAACTTTTATTGTTTGTAGTCACAAATATTTTTTAGTTTTTGTTACTGCAGCAAAAAGTTAATTTATCCTGACTAAATGAGATAGGCCACTTGTAAGCTAATAATCCTGTGAGATGTGTAAGGAAGACATTGTAATCCCTCAAATACCACCACTAATTTGAAGACTCCCACATTTATATTCCTTCTTCTCTCAGCTCAGACTTATATAACTGCCTCACTTGACATATCCACTCAGATGTCTTAAAAGGTACCTCAAAGTCAAGTCCAAAATGGAACTTGTGAATGTTAGCACAAGCATGTTCTTATTTACTAAAATCAGTGTCATTATAAACTTCTCCCTTTGCTTAATGGGTTGTGCGATGGGACATAATATTCCCATCACCAAGGCCTGATGTGTCTACCTCCAGCACATAGCCTTTATGTGACCACTTGTCTCCATCTTTATTGCCAACATTCTAGTTCAAGCCTTCAGTATCTATCATTTAGGTTACAATGATCCTTAAACAGTCTTGCCACCTCTCTTATATCCTTTCAATGGATTCTGCACACCGTAGCCAGAAGGATTTTAGCAAATATATAAATAAGATCATGTTAATCTCCTTCAAAGACTTCCCACTATACTTAGAATAAAAATCCAAATTCTTTACCATGAACTGCAAGGTCCTTTGTGGTCTGGATCCCCCATTTCACCAGCCTCATTTCTTGCTTCAGTTGCCCATACATAAACTGGCCATCTATCTCTCAGTTACTAGAACAAGCCGAGTCTTTCAGGCATGAGGGACATTGCTCTGGCCTGATCCCCTCCACCTAGAATACCCTTCTGTTGGTTCTTTAAGTTGTTTATTTCTCCTTATCTTTTAGGTTTCAGCTTAATGATCACTTTTTAGAGAGATCTACTCAGACTCCCTTATCCTATGTAGAGCAGATCTCTCCTGTTATTTTTTTATCCACCCCCCAGCCTCTTGCAGCTTTTTGCTTGCTGTCTGCTTTCTTTGTCCATTTGCTGTGTGTTCTTCTGTGCCTGTATTTATTTATTTATTTATTTATTTATTTATTCCCACTGCCGTTGCGTCTTGGTTGCTGTCTGCTCTCTGTGTCCATTCACTGCAGGTTCTTCTGAGTTTATTTATTTATTTTTTTGTCTCCTTTTTTTGGTTGTTGTTGCATCACCTTGCTGAGTCGGCACTCTGAGGCATAAGGGCGAGCCTGCCTTCATAACGAGGCCCTGGGACATGAACCCAGGGCCTCCTGTATGATAGACGGGAACCCAACTAATTGAGCCACAGCCGCTTCCCTCTCCTGTTATTTTTTAATCATGCCTATTTATTTCCTTAGGATTCCTTATCACATTCTATATTTGTTTAATTTATATTTTTACTTGTTTACTGTTGTTCTCCCCACTGGAATGAAAGCTTCTGGAGGACAAGAATCTGATCAGTCTTGTTCATTGTCACAGTGTCAGGGCATGAGACTACATAGAATGCTCTCATAATAGAGTCAAATGAATGAATGAATTCTCATTCTTTCACAAATGAAGATAAGACTCAGAGAGTACGTGACTCGCCCTAGGTACACAGTAAGTGACAAGGCTGGGTCTCCAGTCACATCTTCTGAGTGCACAATTTGTGCTTTGATTTCACATTACAGAGGCATTCATTTTGCCACCAGAAAAGCAGCAAACGTTAACACATTTACTTGGAGTCCACTTTCTACCAGGGCCTTGTGGACTCTTTCCTTTTCCCTCACCACAATAACAGAGTGGCTTTGCAACACCAGAAGCCCAGCTAGTTTACTCATTTTTCATACTATAAAATGTTATTAAACTGCACCACACAGATAAGTACTCGAAAAATTGCCAGGTTATTTTCCTAACATAAAATTAGCCAATTTGCCTGTGTATGGGATTCTAAAGGATGCAAAGCATCCCATTCAAGTGATTAACCTCTTAGTTAATAAAGGCAACAATTTCATGTGTATAAATAATATAATAAAAGGAATATTCACATCAAAGTTATGTAGCCCTCCCTTTCCTCTGCTTTTCTCTTTAATTGGTAAATAATTCATCAAACTCTGAAATGAATTGTGCTCCCACCCACATTTCTTTATCCAATTATCATGAAATAGGAAAGCAGGCTCTTTCTCCCTTTGGAAGGCATAAGATAATGAAATCATTCTGGACTTTCCTGAGCCTGTGGTAGGCTAGATATAAAACCCAGCTGGCACGGAGCTGGTCAGGGTAACTGAGCAATGCTTCTTCAGGTTCTGAAGAATTGAGCTGATCCTTTCAGCTTGACCTCTGCTCCCCGAAGTTCACATATCTGTCTTTCCACTAGAGCACCTATAAATATTACCTGTTGTGATCATGCCTTTTAGTAGGAAGGACTGGGCAGTGAGAAACCCAGGCTAGCGATTTTAATATGACTTTTGCATCAAATGAGTTACACGGACTCATTTTTACAATGCTGATGAACCACAATTCCTGGACACGGAAATGTCCTTTTATGTTGTAAATTATGTAAGATTATTGCCGAAAGTTTCTTGTGGGAGCTATAATTTTTTCCCCTTTGGACTTCTTCATGTGTGGAAAAATCCCTACATTAGATATAAATTAATATACTCTTGGGTTGATGACCTTTGGTTTTTTGCCTTTTACCTTTAAATTGAGGTAGAATAATGCCCAACCTAGTGTAATTTGCCTTTGCAAAATTCTTCTATGTATGTCACTGTAATTCCCAAGGATGGTCTTGCTAATAAATCCCATTAAAAAGCCCCCCTTTCAGATCATTTTTGTTCCTCTCATGAGTTCTGTTTAGAATTTTATCGTTATCCATACTCAACAGCTTTAACTTTGCTGTGGAAAGATCACAGAGTTTCTGCGTTGAACACACAATAGCCGTGTCTGTACCTGGAGTTTCCTTATTTCCTCTCCTATCCATTAGGGTTTTATGGAAAAAGATAAAACAGACACTGTCCCTTTACCACTGCTTTTTGAATAGCCTCTTCTGCTTGAAGTTTACGGCTGCTGAAAAAATCATCTTAATTTGCAGACAAACATTGTTTTCTGAGTGAAGAGTCAAGCAAAGAGTAATGGAAGTAGCAGCAGCAACACTTCTGACTGATTGGGTAGGGAAATTCTTCCTTCTGGGCCAAAATGGAGTAGATGACCCACGTGGGACGGTGAACTGTTGTAAATGAGACTCAACCCTGAGCTTTATTCTCTCCGTTGCATCCACGGTCAATAGAAGCATTTTCCTTTACCTTTTGTACTATTTGATGTCATGGCATATGCTTTCTGTTTAAAAAAATGATAGCTTGAAGGCTAGACCGTTTTAATTCCTCCCCCAAAATTTCTCCTTTCCTTTTCAAATAAATAGGCGCTTCTTCACTGTGGCTTTAGAGACACTGTTGTGAAATTCTGGTTATTTCTGCTACTTACGACTGCTGTACAGAGACAAAGAAATTTCTGTAGATGTGAACAATGGGAAAAGAGCCATACCAGAATTAGATTGAGTGGACTTGCTAAAGCAAATATGTCTTCATCTTAATTAACCAGCTTTTGGTATCAGGATGCTGAGATTGCTGGCTCTGTGACATGAGTACTTTATAACCAGCGTCCTCTGGGTGGCTACCCTAAGAATTCTTTTTTCGTAGAGTAAATTCTTTCTATTAGACACTGTAACAAAATATCCCAATCCACAGCAGTGGAACTGTGATCAAGGTCAGTATGAATGGACTTTGAGGAGTTTCTAGCAGAGAAGGGCAGATATTTCTCTCTGACTGACTGGAGAACTGCTTTTCTTTATTTGGGAAGGGCATACTTTCCAGCTCAAGGTGCAGATCTGGGTAGAGTGGTCCCATTCACGGAATGCTGGGCACGAAGGGACACTGTCTAGCCAGCCAGGTCCCAACCTGATGACTTAGCAGTATTCATCAGTGATGGAAGAGGAAGCTCTTTTGCATGACTTTTTTCTAAGCAAAATCATGAAACAAACAACACTGATACATTAGTTTGGTGTCCCTCTACTTAATCCCCAGTCTTCCTCCTCCGGCCAGTTCCCTGCTTACCACCTTTGAGATCTAGCTACCCATTGTCATAATCACTAAAAGCCCCTCTTTCTACCACCTTCAGAGCAGGAGAGGAGCAGGGAGCTAATATTTACTAAGTATATATGGTCTATCAGGCTTTGTTCAAGAAGATACACGTTAACTGCACTTGCCTCACAGTTATGTTTATGTGAGTTATCGTCATTTTACAGGTGAGAACATGGAGGTTCCTAGAGACCTCAGCAAGTAAGGATGCACAGGAAGTAAAGAGTAGAGCCAGAACTGGAATTCAGGTTTGTCTGACTTCAAGGGCCATGCTCAACTAACCTTTCCTAATGTAACCCTGGCAATGTTACAGAATTTCTTAATTCACATGTAATCCCTTTATGGAGTTGAGATTTCAGTCTGGGACAGATTTATAGGAGAGATCTTTTTTTTTTTTTTTTTTTAGTAGGAGGTACTGGGGATTGAACCCGGGACCTTGAACATGTGAAGCAGGCTCTCAACCATTGAGCTATACCTGCTCTACAGGGGAGATCTTTTTGATCAGATTAACCTGAGACCCAGAAGGGGTCCCTCAAATCCTTCCATGTGGTGGCCTAACCTTCTGTCTTTACTCATAGGCCAGTTTTGACTGGGGTCTGAGCATGACCAATAATATAGGGTTGATTTCTTTTCTTTTTTTTTTTTAAGATTTATTAATTTTATTTCTCCCACCCACCCCCCACCCTCACCCCCCGTTGTTTGTTCTCTATTTGCTGTGTTCTTCTGTGTCTGCTTGTATTCTCATTAGGCGGCTCTGGGAGCCAATCCTGGGACCTTCTGGAATGGAAGAGAGGAGATCATTCTCTTGCTCCAGCTCAGCTCCCTGATGTGCTGCATCTCTTATTCTCTCTCCTCTGTGTCTCTTTTGTTGCATCATCTTGCTGTGCTAGCTCTCCGCAAGGGCCAGCACTCCACACGGGCCAGCACACCACACGGGCCAGCTTGCCTTTACCAGGAGGCCCTGAGCATTGAACCCTGGACCTCTTATATGGTAGACAGGAGCCCAATTGCTTGAGCCACATCTGCTTCCCTGGGTTATTCAGTGACATTTGCAAAACCTGGGTTATTAAGTGACATTTGCAAACCCCTATCTTTGACCTATCTGATTTTGGGGACTCTGAGCCTCTGTGTGGATCCACACAGCTGACTTCTTACACCTGGCCTACTTGTCTACCCCAGAATTACCTGGGCTGTCTGACTGGGACATGGCCAGACTCCTCATGGTGATCTTGCCTCATGCTTTGGCCGAGTCATGTGTATGTGGCTCTTTCACAATTATGTTTCCATCACCTCAACTGTTAAGATCGTCTGAACCCCTGCCCAGTCTTTTCTCCAGTTTATTCCTCCTTTGGCCCAATCTTTTGTGCTATTGGCCGTATCTTCCTTCTTGCATCTCTCCACTATTGACATATACTCAATTTGATTTCTTAGGTCTGATTAATGCAGCAGCATATGAATGGGACTTTCCTTGTGGCCTCAGAACTAGGGACCCAAACCTGAGGGCAAATAGGCATTAATTATCCTCACCTTTTATAGGGAGCCAATTGTGTTCAGATATCTCCTTGGATTTCTTAAGAGGCACCATGCCTTCTCTGCTACTGTCTTAGTTTGCCACAGGGCACCAATGCAGAGTGCCAGAAATGTATTGACTTTTATAAAGGGGATTTATTTGGGGCAAAAGCTTACAGTTCTGAGGCTGTGAAGTGTCCAAATCAAGGCATCAGCAGAGATATTTTCTCAGGGTCCTGACATGTGGACATCTAAAGCAAGATGGCAGCTGATCTCTGCTGAGGGCTCGCTCTTCTCTAGAATCTACCATCTCCCAGAGCTCAGCTGTGGGCAACCAGGCATAGGGGCTTTTCTCTTCATTCTTGAGCTATGCCTTGGACCCAACCTCTTGGGACTTTGTGCTTAATCTTTGCTAGCAGTCCTCAAGTCCCTTTCACATTGCAGGGTCAAAAATGACAGACCTCCCTTTTCTTGTGTCTCTTCCTCTCTCTGTGTCTCCATTTATATCAGACCCAGCAAGAGGTTGGAGATCCAAGCTGGTTTATGTCTCACTGATGTAGTCCAATCAAATGTGATCTAATCAAATGATCTAAAGTGAATCTAATGCAATCAAAGTGTACCACACCCACAGGAATAGATTAGTTTAAAAATAGAATCTTAAAAAACAAAAACAAAAACAAAACAATCTTTTTCTTTTGGGGATTCATCAAAGAACTTCAGACAGTCACAGCTACTTTCATAGTCACCCCACACATCTGTGTGAGCAGATCACTGTGTGGATGGGTGAGGGGGCAGGGAGGTGGTCAAGTGGAGTGCAGTATTTAAGGGAAGAAGTGCTCCCTTCTTCTGTGGGTAGGAGGAGGATGAGATGCTTGCTTTTTCCACCTCCACGCCACATGAGGGAAACTTCTAAAGGATCATTTGCAAAGACTGGACATGCAATTAGGAGACTTCAAAGGAGTACAATCATCCTAGCCCCTGACTGGGTACTTACAAAGTCTGCCCTGATGCTGTCCAGCAGAGGGGAGTCAAGTTACTTACCTTATCATAGATACTGTTTACTTATCATTAAATGGGGATGCAGCAATTGAACTGGGCCACAAAGAATCAGTGGGATTTCTTCTGGAAAATGGAGTTTTTAAATTCTGTAATCCTTAAAAGTGCTTCAGTTCTAAAAGGCTATTCTAAATAACCCCACAGAGCATGGATTAAAACAGAATCATGTGGTTTTAGATTATACAGAAGGAAATTTTTCCTGATTAGATATTTGAAGTAATACTTGAGAAGTTTCTGGATTTATCCTCTTAAAAAAAAATGAACTTACCTGATTAGCATGTTTTTCTGATTCTGCTGACAGGTAGAGAGATAGGGTAAATAGGTTTTCAAACATGTGTACTGCAATGGGCAGCATTAGAATCATCTGGGGAGCTTTTAGTAGTGTTATTAAAATCTTCTCATCTTCTTATTTTTTGCCAGTTACTGAGGATTAAAATCTCTAACTATAATTGTAGATTTGTCTATTTCTTATTTGTGAGATTTCTGTTTTGAGTATTTTGCAGCTTCATTATTAGGTTTTTTTTTTCTTTCTTTCTTTTCTTGGAGAACCTACCCTTTTATCATTATGAAATGTCTTTCTTTATCTATCTCTGTCTTATTTTGAAGTGTACTTTGTTTGATACTTATATGACCACCATGACTTTCTTTGACTAGTATTTGCATAGTAGATACTTTTTATCTATTTAGTTTTAACCAATATGTACCTTTCTATTAAAAAATTCCTCTCTTTTAAACAGTACGTATTTGGATCTTTCTTTATACCTAGGATAATCTCTGTCTTTCAACAGGAGTGTTTAGTCCATTTTGATATAATGTAGTTATTAAGGTAGTTAGGTATACGTTTACCATATTGCTATTTGTTTTCTGTTTGTCCCATCTGTTCTTTGCTCCTCTAGTCTCACATTTTCTGTCTTCTTTTGGATTAATTAATTTTTTTTATTGTGGTAACATCTATAACAAAATTTGCCATTTAATTATTTTAAATGTAAAATTTAGAAGCATTAATTATATTCATAATGTACAATTTTTTTAAAGATTTATTTTCTATTTATTTCTCTCCCCTTCTGTGCCCTCCCTCAGTTGTCTGCTCTCTGTGTCCATTTGCTGTGTGTTCTTCTGTGTCTGCTTGTATTCTTGTCAGTGGCACTGGGAATCTATGTCTCTTTTTGCGTGTCATCTTGCTGTGTCAGCTCTCCGTGTGTGTGGTGCCAGTCCTGGGCAGATTGCACTTTTTTCACGTGGGGCAGCTCTCTTTATGGGGTGCACTCCTTGCGCATGGGGCTCCCCTACATGGGGGACACCCCTGCGCGACACGGTACTTATTGTACACATCAGTACTGTGTGTGGGCCAGCTCACCACATGAGTCAGGAGGCCCTGGGTTTGAACCCTGGACCTCCCATGTGGTAGGCAGACGCTCTATCAGTTGAGCCAAATCTGCTTCCCAGTAGGGTTTTCTTATATTTATTCTCCTTGGGGAAGAAAGGTTTGCTGAGGCTTCTTGGATCTGTGAGTTGACATCTATTTTGAAGTACTTTTGGTCATTATTTCTTGAAATATATTTTTTCTGCCCCAGTATTTCCCCAATATTCCCCAGTCTCTCTCTTTCCTTTTGTTCTGGTACTCCAGTTAAACATGTGTTAGTCCATTTGGTATTGTTTTTTAGGTCACTGATCTGTTCCTTTTTATTTCCAGTCTTTTTCTCTCAGTATTTCAGTTTGGATAGTTTTTATTGGCCTGTCTTAATTTTGCTGGTCTTTTCTTCTACAGTCTTCAAAGTGTTGTCAAGACCATCCACTGAATTTTGTATTTAAGATATTCTACTTTTCAATTCTACAATCTCCATTTGGTTATTTTAAAATATTTTCTTCTCTCCTAAGATTCTCCATCTTATTATGTCCATCTTTTCCATTAAATTATTGAACATATTTATAATAGCTGTTTTAAAATAATTATCTGCTAATTCTAACATCTGCATTATCGCTGTGTCTATTTATATTGGTGGTTTTCTCTTGGTTATGTGTCACATATTCCTGCTTCTTTGCATGTCTAATAATTTTTATTAGATGTTAGACATTGTGAATACTACATTGTTGAAAATGGGGATTTATTTTGTCTTCCTATAAAGAAAGCTGAATTTTATACTGGTAGGTAGCTAATTTAGTGGCAAATCAGCTTGTTCCTTAGTTTTAGGTTCTGTTACAGAGTGTCTAGATTAAGCTTACTCCTAAGGAATGGCTTTTTTGGGGGTATTAACTGCATCCCTGGAGTTTTCAGAGAGTTCTCTTCTCCCTGGCTAATCAGAACGTCAACATTTCCCACCCAGTGAACCTTTGATATCTCCATTCTGCTCAGCTTCCCACTAGCTGTTTTCTGCTAGGTTGCACAGAGTAACTCTACAGGCATGCAAATTAGTATTTGGCCAAATATTCAAGGGAAACCCTGAGATTTTGGAGGATCCTTCTCTGTACCATTACCTCGTCCTTGGTATCCAGCTCACAAATTCCAGCTGCCTCTGCAAACTATAACTCTAATTTCTGTTCCTTCCTAACACTAAGATCTGTTATTGGTTCCACTTTCCTGTGATACACTTTATGCAGTGTTCCCAGGCTGGAAGCTGAAGTGAATGTGGAACTCACCTTTTTTGTTTTCTCCATGCTCTGCATGTTGCAAAATGCCTCTAAATGGTTCATACATTTTGTCCAGTTTTCTAATTATTATAGAAGGTAAGTCAGTGTGATACTTGTTACTTCATCATTCCTGGAATATTGAGGAGATTTTTTGATATGCAGATCCCAAAGTTTGACCAAAACCTACTGATTTGGATCTCTAAGATGATCTTTATTCTGATAAGCAATCAGGACTTGGACCCACTAATATATATGAACTTCCAGGTATTATAACATCAAACTCAGATGTCTCTGACTCTAGCACATTCTGAAGAACTTCATTTAAAGAATGTCAACTGATATATCCTTCAATCTATCCATTGGGAGATTAATTGCCTATCATCTGGGTCTCCCATCATGAAAGATTTCTCAGTTCCCAGCTGGTTTTCAACCCCTTAGATCTCCTTATTTCTTATAATTTGCCCCCCTGAATTAGAGTAAATAATTCCTTATATTCTTTTTTTTTTCAAAGATTTATTTTTTATTTATTTCTCTCCCCCCCGCCAAATGGTCTTCTTTCTGTGTCCATTCACTGTGTGTTCTTCTGTGACTGCTTCTATCCTTATCAGTGGCATTGGGAATCTGTGTTTCTTTTTGTTGCACCATCTTGTTGTGTCAGCTCTCTGTGTGTATGGCACCATTCCTGGGCAGGCTGCACTTTCTTTCTCGCTGGGCGGCTCTCCTTACAGGGCGCACTCCTTGCTCGTGGGGCTTCCCTACAAAGGGACACCCCTGCGTGGCACGGCACTCCTTGCATGCATCAGCACTGCTCAAGGGCCAACTCCACACGGGTCAAGGAGGCCCGGGGTTTGAACCCTGGACCTCCCATGTGGTAGGCAGAAGCCGTATCCATTGGGCCAAGTCCACTTCCCCTTATATTCTTAATTTCACACCTTCGATGTTTAATAGAGACACTTCTTATGTCCCCTGCCGGTCATCATTTAACCAGGCTATACATATTTCATTATTTTAATGTCCTCTCCCATAAATCAGCCTCTTGAACTCCTCACTCATTCTGGTTGCATTATCCTGTCCTCTCTGTGGATAGGAATGAAGAAGATCAGGTCAGGTTCTTTATTTTAGCCACGTTTCCAGACTGGTCATAGCCTTCTAATCTGGTATATTTAGTCTATAAACTTTCAGGCCTTTAATTACTCATCAGTTCTATTTTAATTATATTATTAAAATTTTTTCAACTTCTTACGCTCTCTTCTTTCACTGAATAAAAATATTAAAGGCTTTTTTTTTAAATTTAAAAATTTAAAATACTTGCCATAATCCTCAAGCGGAATGAACACATTAAAAATCCTGTGTGTGTAATTAAACAATCTTTGTGTCCCCAGATTTCTCTGTCATTTCCGGCACCTGGCATTCCTTCTTTAGAGGTTTCCAATTGAGGACTGTAATACTTTTAGAACAATGAGGATTCAGATTCCACAAATCACCCAAAGCCAAACATCAGTTGTTTGGCCAATAAAGCATGCCCAGTTAGCTGATGGCTTTCAGAGGGGCTGACAAAAAGCCTTAGATAATGCACTGAGTACGGTACTGTTTAAGGCCATCACAATGTACTGTAATTATTGTGGCAGGCTCCTTCCTGTCTAGAATATCTCCCCGAACAGTTGGTAGTGTGTCTTGGGGTTGACAGGTGGCTTGATTCCCCTCTGTGTTAGTGAGGACGTTAGATGTTGCCAGGAGAATTTAAAGCAACATGCTCAGAGTCTTAGCTCTTGAGTTGTTCTGATTTTCCCCGTAGCTCTGCACAATATGCATTTCTTAGGCACATGCAAGGCATATGCATTTTCTTGATCTCTCCTCCACACCAAAGCACATTCTCCAATTTGCTGGTCACCCCCGCAAGCCATACTTACTGTGTCCCCTGACAGTCCTGTGCCCATGTTTTATGCAAAGATATGAGCAGCTGGCCACCAAGCCCCTGAGAGTGCGGCTTTTGTGTTCCAAAGCCTCTTCTCTGCCTTCTTTTCCCTCCCCTCCTGGCTTCTTGGCCGTGTGATCTTTTCCCCACCACTCCCTTGTGCCCTCATTCTCTGCATGCGCTCTGCACTTTTTACATGCCACACATCGAGACTGAGGAATGCTTTACTTCCTGAAAAGTGGCTGATCAACACAGGGATTGGCATCAGAGAGCATCTGGCACTTAGTAGGTCCTCTTGGCTGAGCTTTTGCTCAAACATTCTCAAGAAGTACCTTATTACCAGGGAGAAAATCTGCAGAGGCACTACAGCACATAGATAGATACCAGGTTTGGAGGGCTTTAAATCAGATAATATATGTAAAATTCTAAAATAGAGAGAGCTTAGTTGAAGGAAATGAAGTTGGGACCAGGGAGAGACTTCTTAGATCTTCAGCCCATTCTATTCTTTACCATCTCTGAAACCTTAGCTAAGGTCACTTATCCTCCTTGTACCTCAGCAGCTTCATCTGCAGATAGAAATAATAATAGCTCCTACATTAAAGTTGTGATGAAGATTCAATGAATTAATATATGAAGCACTCTTAAAATAGTGTTTAGCAAATTAATACATAATATATGCTCAATAAAAGGTAAAATAATATCACACTGTTGTATGTATCATGCTACAACAATATATTAGTGATATTAATAATACTAATATCATTATTAGGTACTATTATTAGGCACCACACAAATTCATCGACTCCTTTATATAACTCAATTACTTTAGTGACTCTAGGATGGGTCACCATAGTCATAGATGACAAACTAAGACTTCTGTGTCTTGTTGTGGTAAAGTTCCTGGTGGGAAGGGTCCTTGTTTTGTCTGGTTATGCCACTGGACTAAGATGCCCATGTATCTTGCTTAATGGAAACAATGGCATAGAATTCAAGATATAGAATGTGGCTAATGATGAGGTAACAAGACCTCCTTTCTGCCCTAGAAATAGGGAGGATTAAGTCTAGAAGATAGGCTTTCTGGTGAGTTTAAATAATCCTGAGGCAAAGAGGGAAAACAGCCTAGGTATCTTTGCATGACGTGGTCCCAGGATTAAGTTACTTTCCTGATCAGATCACGTTCAGGAAGATTCAGTGTTGCTGTGGTGGATTGAATTGTTTATCCCAGTTTGGACATGTTCTTGGTCTTGGTCTGCATTCTGGTGGGTGTGGACCCATTGTAGATAAGATCTCTTCAAGATGTTGCTGCAGTTAAAGTGGGGCTGCGTTGAATCAGGTTGGGCTTTAATCTGGATTAGGAGGGTCCTGTATAGGCAGAGGGAAAGTCAGGGAGAAGCCAGGAGGGGCCGCCATGTGCATTGCCATGTGACAGTAAAGCCAAGGCCAAAGGTCCCTGGCAGCTAGCCCCAGAATGCCCCAGGCTTCAGCAAGAAAGCATCACCCTGCTGACACTTTGATTTTGGACTTCTCCTAGACTTGAAACCATGAGCCAATACATTCCCATTGTTTAAATCAACCCACTGTCTGGGGTTTGTTTTAGCAGCTGGGAAATTACAACAGCCACTCTATAAACCTGAAGTCTGGGCTTTAAAAACAAAAGAGGGGTAGAATTAATGCGCAGTCAGTAGAAAATCAGCCTTCTCAAGGTATTGGACAATGGTAAGAAAACCTCCAAAATTGAAAGAGGCTGTTAGAAGAAGTTAGGCGTGGAGAAATGTGGCTGGGTTCTAGAAGTTAATTTGGGCCCATGGCGCTTTCCTTCAATATATCCCTTGCACAGGGAGGCCTGCAGCTGACTTATTTTCTGAGACCTTGTTGTCTTTCCCCATTTTGGGAACTGGGCCGTTGACCGCCACCGGTACTCACTGCAACAACTGTTCTCATTAATTAGGGGGATAAACATACTTAAGGCATGAGTCCCGCACCAGGCCATGGTGGGTTATAGTTAGGCTTCTCTTTGGAAAGAAACGTAATGCTAATCAGAATGGAATCTGCCTCAAAAGTTTGTGTGGTTCAGTTCAAGGACTGGCTGAGGTTTGAGCTGCCTCCGATTTCATCTGGCCTTTAGAGAAAAGATAGAGATGCGCTACTGTCTCCTATTTATCATTTTCAATGGGAACTGTGTGGGCAGCTTCCATTACACCAGGCCAAATTTAGACGAATGAAAAGGTCGACTAAGTAATTATTGATTTTATATGTGTGCATAAATTAGAGCATGGAGTCCTTTAGTCAGTGCTAAAAATAAGCCTTCTATGGATTGGTTTGGGGAGGCAGAGGGCCTATGTAACAAGGATAAAGCAATAGCTCTGGTGGTAAATCTGTACATTGGATAACTGTTTCCTTATGGCTGTCAGGATAGTTCAAGACTTATGTAAAAAATCAGCACATGGAGCATTTTGGATATCCGTGAGAGGATTGGACATGCAAGCCAGAGCCATTCCTACTCTTTAATCGTAAAAATGATATTGGCCATAATCCTTTTAGCAACAAGCTTTTCTCAAGCAGAAGTAACTTATGAATGCTATTCTGAGGCAAACTAGTCAATATATTAGTTTTCTTTTAATTATGCAGCCGCAGCAGCAAGTCATGCATGAGTTTTATGGAGCTTTGCGAATTTGCCATCAGTTCTGGGAAGCAGAGAATTTATTCCTATACTGTGGAGCAATTTTCTCTGGTTAGAAAACAGAAACCATACTCTTCTATCTTAAAAATGAAGAGCTTGTATTTGAGTGGGAAATTCCAAGGATCTAATAATCAAATCAGCCAAGGCTGTTAATTAAAATTGATGACGATTAAGCATTTATGTAACACTCTAGAATGTTGTACTGCTGGAAAATTACCAATTGCAATTGTTAACATGCTTACAAGGGGGAGAAACAGGGTCCTAAAAAAAGAAAGTATTTTATTATCAAACACCTCACACTTTGGTGAATACTGCTTTATAAGTTTTAGAAGTCAGTCTAGCTAAATTACATGACTACCTTAATTCTCTTTAGATGTGAGTGGTTCAAGTCAATTTATGCATTACATGTGCATCTTAAATTTTAGGTTACAGTATTTCTATCTCTTCTTGGTTAGTACTTCCTGTAATGCTGAGAAGCAAAATCTCTTGTTCAAGGTCAACTCAATATTTCTTAGGAGCACACCCAAAGAAATAGATTTCTACATTCTGCTTGTTCTAATAGATCACAACAGCTTCCATATTGAAGAAATGGTCCCACATATAGGTTCAGCTCTCTCCAGGCTCCAGGACCAATCCTGACCCTAGACTGGGATGACTTTGTGTCTCTAACTTGGGAGGTCAGCACCAAGGCAGTCTTGCTACCGGTTCAGGTGTGACCTTGTCTTAGAGCTTGCAAAAAGGGACTTCTCCCATGTGCAGAAGATCCAGTCTCCATTTTGTATCCTATTCCTGGTAACTGGGTCCTTGTCTTATTCGTCCTAGCTGTTAATCTGTCTAATACTCTAGTCCTCTTAGCACTGTCGCCTTACATTGGCAGTCCCTTACCTAAAGTCAACAGGTCTATGGCCTGCCTTTGCTTGTCTCCTGATGGACTGACTAGAGAGTGCCCACTACTGAATTCTTCACATCATCCATTTAACATCTAATGGGACATGCCCTGCTCCTTTGGGTTGACTGTCTCCTCCCTCCCCTTTCCCCATGCCAACTAATAGCTTGGATTAACAGGCATGTTTATCTTTATGTTCTTCCTAAGTTACACATCCAATGTCTGGCAGAGTGCTGGGCCCACAGTAGGCATTCAATAAATATTTGTTGAATGAATGAAAGAATACATTTGACCTCATAGCCAATACTTCTTTCCAGTATTTGCTGGTAAACTCCACCTTCTCAGAGACTTCCTATATCAGCAGTTTCTAGATCTGCACTCACTGGACTTTGCCCAGGCTGCCTTCCCATACCATGAGCTGGGACACAAGACCAAAATATCAAGCATCTCAGGGAAGTTAGTGACTTTGGCAGGATGTGTCTTCAATGCCTCACTCTACTTTCCAGGCTTTTTTGTTGGTCTACTTTTTATCATATTTTCTCCAGGGCTTCCTTATTCTCCCTCAGAAACTTCAGGAAGACTTTTATTCTATGAAATGAACTCATGTCAGAATACCAATGACTAGTGATATGTGGCGGTTAGCCACTGAGCTTCAAGGTCTAGCCCTTGGGTTATAGTTAGAGGAGCCAAGAGGAAGTTCAACCTTATGTATTGCAGGAATGCTTTTTAGAAACTGAAATGTTTTGATATTTAATCTGGAGGTGAATTGTCTTAGAAAGGTCACCATGGCTGCTCTTACATATAGATGCATGTCTGATAGAATTGACAAGAGTTTCCTCTGAGCAGGGGCGAGCCCACTGCTATTGGAAGTCAAAACTTAGCTCCCCTCCAGAGGCAAAGGGATGGCATGGAGAGCCTGGACACAATTGGTGGCATGTGATAGAGACAGCAATGGATGCCAAGTTCTAGACCCTTTCCATCTCAAGAAGGAGTGTAAATCCTGACTGAGTCTCACCAGGAGCATTTCCCCAGCTGGGCCTCATCCTCCCAGTTCTGTTGTCACTTCTCCCGTGTAAGTGGGGTTTCTCCAGCCGATGGAATGGTGAGAACTCTGTGGTGGCCTCCCCGGGCCAGTTATGACGATCCCATGCCTCTCGCCAAAGTGGATATAAAAACAGGAAAACAGGCATGTGCAGCACAATTCTGGCTCATTTTTTTAAAGGGAAGTCTTTGAGGATAGGAAGAGGACTTCTTGAAAGGGCTTTCTCTTTTCTAAGAAAGGAAGACAGAGTCTGTTCGGTCCCTGGAAGGTAGTGTGTCACAACGTAATGCCCGAAACAGCAGCCATTATTGTTGCCCCGCCTGAGGTTGAAGCCAGAGCCAGGATGCTGAGTTCTTCCTGACAAGATTCTCCAACAGAATCGATCGATTCTGGAGTTGTTCTATACTAGACCTTCCTTTGTCTATACATTTTCTTCTTTTTTATTTTTATTTTTTAAGGAAATTTGAGACTGGTTCTTATGCTTGCATCCAAAATTATCCTTACTGAGACATAGGGGCTTCTCTGGCTTGTTTGAAAATGATGGAAAAACGCACACCTGTGTCAAGATTCAAGTAGAGCTTCTGAGTTAGCTTGGTTCAAACCCTATGGTAGCTGGTCATGCTTATTGTATCATTTTCTTTCTTTGTCTTTGTGGGAAAGCTAGGAAAATATTCTCATTTTTCATCTTGATGCTTGTGTACCATAGTTGCAACCTGTGTTTCCAGCAGTTTCCTTTTAATCAGTATTTAGATTAAAATAAAAAGGAGTCAAGTGAAGCACCAAATGCCGTGCAGCATATCGCGAAGACACGGGCACATGCTCGGCACGAGCCACACACGGCCAAGGCCAGCAGGCTTCCCCCCACCAGAGAGAGGGGGACTCCATATGGGGATCTGGATTCCCACCCCGGAAATCCTGTGGAGAGACAGGCACTGTTGCACATTGTGATGCACGTAACTAAAAGTGAAAAAGTTTCTGCTAAGGCTCGGCTTCTAAGAATGCACAATGTCAATGAGATAATGGATTGAATGGGCTTCACAAATTATGATGTGCCGGACACAGGGAAGTCATCATTGTTGGGTGTCCTGGGGGGGTTAACAAAATCTCTGGTTGGTCCTTGGATAGCAAAAGCAGCCCTGATTTAAGCAAGGGGTATTGAGTCATTTCTTTTCTAGCTGATGGCCTGGGTAATGTCTTCTAGGACTCTCTCTTTGATAAGAGAATCAAATGCTTTATCTGAATTAACAAAGGGCTACCAGGAAGGTAGGTGGCCCAGCTCTCAAATCGGGGATGGGTTGAAGTTATTGGCTGCTGGTACATCGGTATGCACAGTTCACAGTCCCATCGCATCATGTCACATCTGAGATGATCTAATGCAATGTGACTAATGTAATCAGATGTGAAGTGCACTACCGCAACATGTCAAGTTGGAAATTTTGAAAAGAGAAATAGGCTTCTCTCTAGATCACGGTTTGGTTATTTCTCTGAGTCAGAAGGCTCTGTTTTCAGAGTAGGGAGTTTTCTGTGTTGACTTCCTGGCCAAGGGCATGTATCAGGAGGACTAGCATTTTCCAAAGGTGCTGGCACTGGGCACATGAGCTGGACCCCCACCTGCCTTTCGAATCAGCCTGCCTCACCTCTTAGCCACAACAAGGCATTCAGAGGTATGTGCCATGAAGCTTTTACTGCTCAGAAAATTAAAGGCAGTCTATCATTTCACAAAGGTTTGGGAAAGGTCTGCCTAGAGGCAAATGGGGCTCCAAAGAGGAATTTTAAGGGCCCAAAGTGGTTGAACAAAAGCAATGTCATTTGAGTAGGTACCTCATTTTCCAAGGTGAGAGCTAATGTGGATACACAACTCTTGGTATCTTTGTTGAACAGTATGTCAAATTTCTTTATGGCTGCCCTGTACATAGCAGGGTAAGTGATCTTCATGACCCCCATCTCATTACCAAGTATGAGTTCCTGGAAAAGACTCTCTGCGGCTGGGTTTAGTGGAGACATCCAGTCTCTTCTTGCTCTCTGCCCCCACCCATCCTTCTCATTTTTTCTCCCCTTCCCCATTTAAATCTCTGAGATGTATGTAAGGATATACAAGTCAAAGTGAAGCTCTGGGGCAATTCTAACGAACACAAGGCTTTGTTCTGTTATCTATGGAACCTGATAGGGAAGCAGACAAAGATGGAGCTGCTCAGTTAGAGGCAGGCATGGGGACTGCGGACCCCTCTCCAGGCCCCACCCACCACCCTCCCACCACCCCCCAGCCCAGGTCCCACCTACCATCCTCCTGCCCCAGTCAGAAAACCACTGCCCTAGAGTTTAGAATCAGAGAACACCGAACTTTAAAGGTATTTAACTTTCTCATGGACAGTTGTGGAAATGAGCCCAGAGTAGTTGAAGAGCATCCTGAGGTCACCAGGTTGAACCCGGCCCCTCTTCTTCCCAGCTGTTTGCTGTTCTTTCTGGGCTGTGGCTATTTAGATCCCTTTCACCTTCCTTTTTCATGCAGATCTGCTTTTACCTTGGGCGCTTGAGGGGGCAGGACTAAGCTCACGCCTTCCCTCAGGCCCGTTCCTCTCCTCAGCCCCCTTCCTCACTTGCATCCTCTCCATCAGAGGGTACAGTTACAGAGATGGAGACAGAATAAACACACACGTTAACAGATACACTTATGGCTTTCTACAAAATTGTGAGGCAAATGAAAATTCTTCAGTCACTTCCGTTGGCCTTCCATCTGGCATCATTCTTTTTACATGCTCCACCTCGCTGGGGTCTCTCTCCCTCACTGCCCTCCCCCCCAAGTCCTTGCCTCCTCAGGGCTGCACCTACTCACTGTGCTAGTTCGCATCCCTTCATCTTGGCCCTTCCCTGACCTTACCTTTGCCTCCTCCTCCACGCCATTAAATTCTCCTGCTCACATGTACCATTTTATTGGGCCCTGCCCTTTGCTCAGTGATAGCCAGCTAATATGAAAAACTAATCTGTTTTAATGTTTTAATGGGCTACCACTCGCTAGCCACTGCTAGCACCTTAATGAGATTTTGAGTTTCACTTGTCTCATCATAGGTCTCTCAATTCAATTATAAACTCTGTGAGAGGGAAGTACCGTTTTCCACTTCTTTTACTCCCATAGCAGCTAAACAGTGCTGGATTACAAGTGCTCTATAATGATGTTTGTTGAATGAGTTAAAGGAATAGTGAAGTAGGTGGAAAGACCTGAATGGAGAGAAAGAAACAAACACTATGACAAAGTTTTTTGTTGTTTTGTTTTTGAGGCAATGCTTATACAATGTGTTGGCAAGAGAAAGTGGTAAGTCCTTTCTAAAAATTAGTTTAAAAAACAACCAAAGAGAATAAAGTAACTCAGCCCAAAACTTCCATAAAGGTTGCTTTACCTGAAACAACTGCAGCAAGGACAAAAATAATAGTGCTACAAATCAACTAGTAGGCCTAAAACTGGTCCTGAAATCAAAGGTTTCTGGAGTACTCCTCACCATCCTGCCGTTTAAAATCCAAAGCAAAGAAGACATACAAAAATACGTGTGTGTTAGAGCCCTTAGGTGCTATAGAAACACATTCGCTGCAGGCATGTAAATGTAATTTCTGCAAATTGAAATTCTAGGAAACGAAGGGTCTAGTGCAGCACTGCCCAATAGAATGTTCTGTGAAGCAAATGTTCTCTGCACCGTTCAATACTAGTCATTAGCCGCATGTGTTTATTAAAAACTGGAAATGTGACTAGTGTGATTAATGAATTGAATTTTTACTCTAATTTCATCTCAGTTTAAATTTAAATGGCCACATGTTTTTAAAGAGCTTTGTTATTTGAAGCATAGTCCCTGGATGAGAGATGTGAAGGGCGCTTGGAAGCTTGTTATGAAATGCAAACTCTCAGGCCCCACTCAAGACCTACTGAATGTCCAGTTTAATAAGCTGCCCTGGTGATTTCCATACATACTGAAGTTGGAGAAGTCCTCCAGATCAGTGGTTCTCAACAAGTGTTAGAATCACCTGGAGGATTTTTAAAACAATTCTGATACCTGGGCCCCATCGTGGCAGGGAGAAGCAAGTATCAGAATCAGAGTGAAGAACTACCAGTCTGAGAAACGACTCGTCCTTAGAATTTGCTTAGGAGACTTATAAAGATGGCAGTAAACTTGTAATAAAGGAATGAAAAGGATTCCAGTGGTACTTGAAAAAACTGGAAAACTTTACGTAAGAGCCACAAGTATGCACATTGCTCTCAAATAGAATATTAAGGATTGATGAACACAGTTATTGTATCTAAAATATTCCCTTTGTCAGTTGCAGTCAGAGAAGTTCTTAAGGTTTGAAAAGTGGCTAATCTCTTAAACCAGGAGACTTTGTCCTGAGAGCCATAGTGTTGAGCTTATATGATATGAGTGTCCATGCAGTTACCAGTACAGGAAGACCTGACCGTTCAGTCAGAGTGAAGTTGAGTGCATGGAGCTTAATTTCTGAAGAACTGGGAAAGGGGGTGTTTTAGTTTGCTTGCTGCTAAAACAAATGCCATACAGAGGGTTGGCTTAACAACAGGAAGTTATTGGCTCTTGATTTCAGAGGATAGAAGGCTTGCTTTCTCCCGGGGTCAGTATCTTCGGGCTGGCTGGGAATCCTTGGCATTCCCTGACTTTTCTTTCACATGGCAATGCACATGGCAATGACTTCTTTCTCTTCTGGATTCCACTGACTTCCAGCTTCTGGCTGCTCCTTGTGGCTACTTTTCTGTGTGGCCTCCAGTAATAGGACTAAGACCCATCCTGATTTAGTTGGTCATACCTTAACTGAAAGTAACACCTTCAAAAGGTCCTATTTACAGTGGCTCACACCTAAAGGACCAGGGTTTGGAAACTGAACCTGCCTTTTGTGAGCCAATCCCCAACAGGGATTTGAAAAGATTATGGACAAACTATTGTGATTAGTAATCGAAGAAAATGTGGCATTGGTATGGAGAAGGTGGCCATGGTGACTGCTGGGGGTAGGGAGTGGGAGAAAGAGATGTGATGTGGGGGCATTTTCGGGGGTTGGAGTTGTCCTGGGTGGTGCTGCAGGAACAGTTACCGGACATTGTATGTCCTCCTATAGTCCACTGGTGGACTGTGGGAGAGTGTGGGCTATGGTCTAGACCATTGACCATGAGGTACAGCGGTGCTCAGAGATGTATTCACCAAGTGCAATGAATGTCTCATGATGATGGAGGAGGTTTTGTTGTGGGGGGAGGAGTGGGGTGAGGGGGTGGGGGTTATATGGGGACCTATTTTTAATGTAACATTAAAAAAATAAAGACAAAAAAGTAAAAAAAGAAATACATTAGTGCAATACTAGCTGACTTGAAAGAATTTCTACAAAGTATTTAAAATGCTTCCTTTATTTTCAAATAAACTGTAAAGAATGGAGGAAAAAAGGGACATTCATCCTGATAGAGGCTAAATCTAACAAGTCTTTATTGAATCCTTGTAGGGTCCAGACACTGTTGTAGCTGCTGGGGATACAGTGATGAATAAAACAAACATTCTGTCTGAGCTTACGGTATTTACAGAATTCTCAGGAGGACACAGATGATAAGCAAATAAATTTATAGATAATTAAATATACATTTTCATGAACACCTACAAATTGTGATAAGGCTAATAAAGGAGAATTATAGAAAAGAGAATAAGAGAAGGCTGGTCAATTTAGATTTGGGCCAAAAGAATTAGAAAAAAAGGATGGTAGTTCTTATTTAACAAGCAGAAAGCCCCACCCAGTTTTGGATCTATCCAAGAAGGATGGAAAACTTTACTATGAGCAATGGCTAATTAAAAATCAAGACTAGAAGTCCATTTATGTCTTGTCAAGGAAGGAGTGACAGTAAAATGCAGTGTCAAGCTATCTGCCCAAATACAAGCAGAAGACAACACTCTTGGTCAGAGGCTAACGAGAAGGTCAAAGCTGAGGAAAGTATCACAAGGCAAGAGTGAAGGAACTTGTTGGTCAACAGTGAAGCTCTGATCCAAGTAAAAGTCATGGGAGCAGAGCAAGCATGGTGCACCAGTGAGGCAAGCCTGGGTATGGCAGAAAGAAGTTAAGTTCTCTTTCTTCCTGTTAAGAATAATGTCTGGCTTCCTGGCCTTGGCCAGTTAGAGGCGGGCTGCTCACTGAGAATAAAACCAAAGCACTAGTGTAACTGGCATGTTGAATGAGGAGGACTCATGGGGCATAATGGGAAAGTATTTACTTTTGTCTCCCACAGACTCTGCCAATTTGTTCACTGATCTATACATTCATTCCATAAATATTTTTGAATGCCTACTATATGCCAGGCATTATTCTAGGACCTAGAGATACAGTCATGAGCAAAATAGACAAACATACTTACAAACATACAAGTGATTGTGGGGCCTATGGTCTAGTGGAAGGAAAAACCAATGAAACGAGACATAAAGCCCAAATTTAGTAGATTTGATAAGAATAAGTGCTCAGGAGAAAAAGAAAGCAGGAAAGGGGGATACAAAATATCAGCACTTTTAGCAGGGTAGTTAGACGAGTCTCACAGAAGATGACTTTTGATTAAAAGAAATGGGGATGCTAACCAACAGACACCTGGTGGAGGGGCATCCCAGGCAGGGGCAACAGCAAGTGCAAAGGCCCTGAGGTGGGACCTGTAGGTTATGATGTGGCACAGGTACTCCCAGGGCTTGGAAGTGTTTCAAACTATCTCTTTCTCTCCTGGGACATTTTTGGGTGATCTTAAGTGTCTGCCCCAGTTCTCCTGATGTGGGGAACACATTTCTCCTAGGTTGCTTATGGTTCTTTCTTTAACTCCTGGGAATACCATGATTCACTCCCTGTTGGTGTCACTTCAGCCTCCCAGGTAACCCCTTTGGGCAGACTCTAGTGTCCTCATGCTGGCAGTCTCTATACATTTTTTGAGCCCTCAGATTCTGAGAGCATAAGTGGGTTCTCGGCAGGACCACCACCCTTCACTCTGCTCACTGACAGGGCACTAGTCTGCCAGTCACTGACCTTTAGATTTTCCAGCTATCAGTAAGACATCATTCCAGTGGGTCTCCAACTATTTGGAAGAACATCTTAAGTTCATGGGTGATGACGGTCCATTAAAGTCCCTTTTCCTAGGATTGAGTTAAAAGGCAAGTAGGAAGGTTTTGGTAGGAAGGTTACAACTCTTTTAATCACCATTTTTCCCCACCCCTTTTCAACTTTTCTCAGCTGATGGTGAGAGTCAGCAAAAGATCACAAAATAGTTTAATAACTTTCTTCCGTAAATCTGTCTTGGTGATGTATCACACTTCATTTTGTAATATGACGTATATTTGGGAGAAAGGGCTTAGCTGAAACTGAGACTTTAATAGTACTGCTTAATGTTACAAGAGAATGTTTTGATGCCTGCAGCCTAAATGGGGGTGGTGACAAGTACCTACCTAAGTACAGTACATGACTTCTCTGACCTTCTGCAGCAATTATTGCCCCAACCATTCATTGGACACTTAATATACTGCTCTGAATTATTCATTTTTAATTAATGTTTAATTATAATGTGATACATCAATAAGTTTTCCATGTAAGTACTCACATTTTTACATATACTGTTGCATCAACTTACACCCTCAAGCAATATATGAAAATTCATTTTTTGGTATAAACTTTTGTGATTTAATCTTTTTATACATATCTTCTTTATGTAGTTTTTCTGTGAATGCCCAGTAATTCTAGCACATAGTTAGTGCTTAATGATGAGGTAGCTGTGTTTTCTAAGAAATCTTTGACTAAGTAGATGTAGGAGCGGAAATCACTTTAACTCATATCACTAAGTCCTCTTTTGAGTGATAGGAGGTACATAAAATGAATAAGAACTTTGTTATGCTATGCAGTTTTGGCCCTATAGTTGCTGTCCTCTTAGATATTTTCCTGCAATTAGTGCAGGCTGCCAGTTGGTGGCACTGGTTCTTCTGTCATAGTCTGTAGTCGTCACAGAAAGGTTAAACTTTGAAATTGATTTGAGAATGTATTTTCTACTTTAATCACACGTCTATTCATTGAAATACTTTATTTCCTGTTTAAGCTCTGGTATGTAAAGAACTTGGAAGTTGTCATTCTAATCTTACAACAACAACAACAACAACAACAAAAAACAGGACAAACTGAAAATCAGTAGCTTTTTCTGGACATTTCTGAAAACTGAGGTTGTAGAAAAAACCTTTGCCTTGAAATCTGGAGAGAGAAGCTTATCCACAGAGACACAGCTGAGATCTGCTAACTTAAAGCAGAGACTGCAGGACACTTAAATGGTAATTTTTACAAATAGCTGGAGGCTGAATGTGGACTAGCAGGAGAGTAAAAACTCCCTGCACCAGTCCTAACCATCCCACCAGGTTCTCATTGTTAAGATCTGAGAAGGATCCCCTGGTGGCTCTGGCAGGAGAAGAGTAATTATTGTGAAATACATCCAAAGCCTTCTCCACAACAAAGGCTTACTCTTCAGGGAGAAAGACTTTACTAGAGCCTTATCCCAGTTGGAGAAAGGGTGTTCTTTTCACCCTAGTCTCCTCTAGGCTTCCTGTCTCACCAAAGTTGGAGGAAAATATAGTAAACTGAGGTCAGGGGATTAAGAAAATAGATTGAGAATGCTATACCCAAGAAAGAGAGTAGGGAACAGAGAGGAAAAAGCAATAGTACTAGAGGAACAATTGCGAAGGTCACAGCGTCATCACAAACCTATTAAAACACTGAGATTTAATTAGAAAATTGTAGAACACTCCCCTTCCTTGTACTTTACCACCATACCAACAGGGCTCCTGTAGAGTAATATTTGGTTGCTGCTCAAAGAGCTGTTAGGCACAAACTCTCTAAGGAGAAGCATATAGGGAAGCCCAAAGCCAAGAGGGGAAACAAAAAGGAGGGCTCTAGAGGAATTTGAAGCTCTTGAGCCTAAAGCTATAACAAACATTAAACACAACCCAACTCTTAGCCAGATTACTATAAATCCTTACACTTACACTAAAGGCCTATTTACCGTAGTTCCTATTACCTGATACAACGTGACTGGCTTCCCACAAAAAATTACAAGGCATGCCAAAAAGCAAAAAAAAAAAAAAAAAAAAAAAAGCCTAGGCTGTGAAGAAAAGCAATCATCAGAATTAGATTAAGATATGGCACAGATGTGAGAATTATCAGACAGGGAATTTAAATAACTATGATTAGTATGGTAAGGGTTCTAATAGAAAAAGACCACTAAACAATGGGTAATTGTGGTAGATTGAATTATGTATCCCAAAGAAAGACATGTTCTTATCTTAATCCACATTCCTGTGAGTTTGAACTCATGTGTGTTTAGCACCTTTTGAAGATGCTATTTTTAATTAAGGTGTGGCCCAACTAAAAGAGGCTAGGCCTTAATCCATATTATTGGAGGACTAATAAAGAGAAGAAACCACAAGCCAGGAGTCAGAGAAGATCACAGGAAGGAGCTAAGAACCAGAAGTCAGTGGAAACTGGGAATGATCTCCACATGATGAGAAGCAAAGATGCAAGCCAAGATGCTCCAAGAAGTGTGGAAACCCTATGCTAGAATGCTACAGACTTCTGGGAGAAAGCACTGTCTTGCAAACACTTTGATTTGGAACCTCTGGCATCTGAAACCATGAGTCAATAAATTCCTGTTGGTTAAGCCAAACCATTGTGTGGTATATTTTCATAGCAGCCTGACAAATTAAGACAGGTAATGTAAGCAGAGAGATGGAAATCAAAAGGATATGCTAGAAATAAAAAACATTTTAAGAGAAATGAAGAATGCTTTCAATGGGCGCATTAGAAGTAACACAACTGAGAAAGGAATCAGTGAGCTTAAAGATATGTCAATAGACACTTCCAAAACTGAAATGCAAAGAGAAGAGAGGCTGAAAAAAAAAATAGAACAGACCTTCCAAGAACTGTATACTTTTAGGAGTTATAACATACCAAGGAGAAGAAAAAGAGAACAAAGCAGAAAAAATATCTGAAGTAATAATGACTGAGAACCTTCCAAAATTAATGACAGACATTAGCACCTGAAAAAAAAAAAAAGAAGATGCTGCCATGTGCATTGCCATGTGCATTGCCAGGTGACAGAAAAGCCAAGGACCAAGGATTTCTGGTAGCCAGCCCCAGAATGCCACAGTGTTTGGGGAGGAAGCATCATTTTGCTGATTTTAGTCTTCTCCTAGCCTCAAAACTGTGAGCCAAGAAAGTCCTGTGGTTTAGGCCAACTCATTACATGGTGTTTGTTTAACAAGTCAGGAAATTAAGACACCAATCTAGAATTCTATGTCCAGTGAAATTATCCTTCACAAGTGGAGGAGAAATAAATACTTTCTCAGGCAAACAAAAACTGTCCTGCAAGAAATGTAAAAGTAATTTATCAGACAAAAGGAAAATGATGCATGTCATTATGGATCTATATAAAGAGAGGAAGAATGTCAGAGAAGGAAGGAATAAATTAAGCACCTGTCCTCAAGTGAACAGAAACACATCTTTCTCATCTTGGTACCACAAGTCCACATCTATATCTGTGAATGATGATTCTCTTTTTAAGGAACAATGTACCCTTTTGCACTTCTACAGTTTGGTAAAAAATATATCACATGATAGATTTCATTTCTTAAATGAATAGTAAGCTTGGAACTGATACAAAAATATTGAATTTGCAATTTACAAAACCTGTGAATTCTACCCATATCTGTATATGTACATTATATATGTAAGTGTATGTATTATTCTAGTGACACAAGAGGCGGGATAAGTAAAGGATTCACTTAGTTGAAGGCATAATTTAGAAAACACAATATACAAGCACACACACTTTATGAAATAGTATCACAAAGCATTATAGTTAAAGACTTTACATGGCAAGGCTTTAAAGTGAACAAAATCTCAGGTTAAAATTTGGTATGTTTTTAACACACATTTATTGAGATCCTTGTTTGTGGTAGGTGACAGAGATATCAAGGTGATTAGGCCATAATTAAGATGAGAAGTTAATTGGATGGAGGCACCATTTGGTATCTTCTACAGTAACTATTAGTGTTTTCAGTTACAGCTTAATCCACACCATGCTGCATTGCTAGAGCATATCCAATTATGGGCTTCCTGACATCAGGGCCAAACCATTTATCCTGATATCTCTAGATAGCTCCACTCTTGGCACGGTGCCTGACACATAATAAGTGCACAATAAATGTTGGTTAAATGGAACTTTACAGGGTCTGTACACCACCAATAGGCATTCTGATCTCAGCGCCAAACCCTGCCCAAGGCTTGTTTTTGTAGGGCTCTGGAACTGAGAATGGTTTTTTCCCTTTTTTAAGAGGCTGTGAAGCACATACAATGTGTGTGTGGTCAGCAAAGCCTAAAATATTTACTGTCTTGTCCTTTACAGAACACATTTGATGACCCCTGCTTTATTAAGTTTCTCCTTTTTAGCTCTTCCTGCGTTTTGTGTTAGAGTGAAGTTTCTCCTCTTATGAACTTTTGGCACTGAAGGCTCAGCGGAATGATTTTCCTTAGCTGCCCGTGGTTTTGGTCTCTCCTGGTGATAAGTTGTTGGCACACCCAGTCCTTTAAAATGACCCTCTTAGCTTGCCTGCCCAACTTACACCTGATTCAGCCAAAAGGTTGCCCCATTCTCTCTGGCTTCCTGGCAACGACTTGACCATGCAATCTGAGGGAATTAAAGGTCAGAGCTAACTACATACATCACCAAGCCCGCCCCCTCCCCCAAAGCTCTCTCATCTCCTTTTTGGTCATATTTTTTGTTTCCTTTTTTTTCATTGTGTGCTTCTGCTTCCTCCCATCAGGTGTATAACAAAACCAGAATGGTTCCTTTAGCACAAGGGTGGCTCACCAGTGATTGATACAAACAACCCCAACAAGAGACAGCCTGTGTCAGAACGGGCCCATAGCTCCTACAATATAGCAGATTAAAAAACAAAATAGAATTTTAAAGGAGTTTTATGAAAAGTATAAAACACACACAGCATATAAGATTATAGTATAGAATTGTGTGTGTGTTTGAATGTTGGAGGGCAGAGATTTCTTCTCTATGTCCTAATCCTGATTGCACCACTTGCTCAACAAATACTGATTAAAGGAGGGGAAGGGAAAAGGTTTGCAAGAGCTTTGAGTTCTTCCAAAGTGTGGCACCTAAGGTAACAAACCTGATTAATTCGGTGTAGTTGTGTCTTGGCCTCTGTGCTGGGAACCTACTTAGTTCAAAACACAAACTGATTGACACATAAATGCAGTCATTTTGCATCTTCAAATCAGAATTCTGTAACAAAGTGCCCAAATATACAAGTGATGAATATTCAGACTTGAACTTTTCACTATAGCCAATGGGGGAAAAATACTGTGCACATTGGAGTGTATTACTGCATTTTTATGTGTCTCCAGAGAACCGCCAATTCGGGGAATATGCAAGTAACCTCCAACTCTTTTCAGAACTTGCCATGTAGTTCACTTTTATTATTTGTTTTTCTGGGAACCAAAGGTCAAACGTGTTATATTTGCACCGTACCACCTATGCGGGCAAAGATTGCTATCGACAGAGCCCAGGTCTTGATCTTAGGGCACTTCTTCAGAGCAGGAGGGATGCCAGACCTTGCTTTTCCCATGGGGAACTTGGGGCCTTTGGCTCTGTTTCTGCAGGGACGAGTCCCCCAGAACTCCGTTTTTCTCCCAGCGCTCTTGTTTTTAAGACCATCTATTACATTTTTGCTCGGGTTCTCTCCAAAGCCTCTTTTGCTCCACCAATGTCTCACGAAAGATAAAAGACGGAGATGTGGTGTGAAAAAAGGAGGGACCTTGTTTTTCTCCTCCCCAATGGCCTTATTTATGGTTTTCAGATGGTGGCAGGGATGCATATGTAAGCCTTCCCCAAACTGCCTGAACTCCAGGGCCTGCAAATATCAGGCTGCACGTTTCATGAGAATTGAACTTTTCTCCCCGGGCTGGTCAGGGAGGGGGGGTGACTAAGATTTCCTGTTGGAAATGAGACAACAACTGTATTTCAGGATTTCAGTACCTGCTCCCAGCTGGACTCTGGATGTGCAGATGTGCACAAATGATGCGGGTGCACATATGCTCACACACACGCACATGCCGAGAAAGGGGCAAACAGTTCTAAAAATGCACCTGGTATTCTCCATTTCAAATAAAATGGAAGCAAATTCCAAAACATTTCATGAAAGCCTTTAAAAGTTTCAAAACAGAACAATCATCTGATTTGGGGCCAAAGGTTTAGTTCGTTATTACTTTATCCAGATTTACCTGACTGTGCTAGAGGGGAAAAAATACAATGAGAGGAAGAAAAAGGAAGAAACAAACAACAAAGAAACCCGAACCTAGCCAGGCGCAAATGAAGCCTACGAAAGCCAGGCGCCCCTGGCCAGGCTATACTTTCAACAGCTTCCCAGCCTCGGCCTCAGCTTCTTCCTCACCTGCCGAAATTAGTGAACAGAGTTGGAGCTTCCCCACCGAAGGATGGCAGGGACTCCTCATGGGGCGGAATGAGCCCAGGCATCTGCGTTCTCTTCGGGGGACACTGCCCCATGAAATTCAATATAGACATGTTTGGAGGAGGGGCAGAGGTCTAAAAAGAATCTGGGTGGAGGCAGATGAGAAACTGCAAATTAAGTGATGTATCGGATTAGCCTCGAGTCCCGGCCTGGCTGTCAAAGGCCGACTGTAATGATGTGACTGATAGCACGCAGGCTATTACTTATGTATAGCAGCACCCCCGCACATGTGCCTCGTTGTAAGGATTGGCCTTTGTGCAGACGTTGAGCCAGCAGGTCATTAAAGTGCGGCGCAAGCAGGACGGGCCAGAGGAACATGGAAAAGGCGTGCTTGAAAGGGAGAGTCAGAGTTTCCAATAACCACTTTCAGTTGGCAGAGCTCTGATTGGAACCATGTGACAGTTTTAGGCGATGTACCATAGGCAGCCAATTTATTACATATGGCAATATGATTAATGGTATCAAATGCCTTTTTTTTGGTAACATCCAAGAACACTCCGCCAGCCAACTGCTTGGAGTCCAAGGCAGTGAAAATCTGTTCCATGAATTTAAAGTCAGGCAGCTGAGGTTAAATGAGAGAGGGCTAGATGCCAATGCAATGATTACAAAGTAAGTTGTTTCAAAAAAAAAAAAAGGCAGAATGTTTTAAATCTGGTCTTGCACATATCCCATCCAATCCCCACCTACCACAACCTAGTTATTTTTTTTTCCTTCCCCCCTTTTCTGAATCTGAAAGCCCTAATAACTACAGTCTGGAAGACATTTCTGAAACCAGGCTGTCTTCCACTTGCCCAGAACATCTTCCAACCCTGGGCAAATCTGCACATGACCGCCGACTGGATCTCTTCTTGGAATCCTGTGGCAGGAGCAGCAGCAAAGATGAGCAGATGGGGCAGTGCTAGCCAGCGTTTGGAAGTGGCCTCCGGTCAGCAGGAGAAGCGGCCAGCCTCACCCCACTCCCTTTAGCCAGTGGGAGGCTCTCTGCGCTCTTCTCTCTGTGAGTAGAGTGTCCGTCGGCTTTGCACCTTGTGGCAAATGACTGAGAAATTGTTGCACACATGAAGGGATTTACAGAGGAGGTGAACTGTGAGGGAGGGTTCTTAACATTTGCAATTTTTAGGAGGAGGATGAAGAGGGGAGATGAAGAGGCAGAGTGAGTCTCAGGATGGGTCCTGTTCTCCATTGAGTCCTCATTCAACATGTCATAGGTGCTCAATACGTATTTAACTACATGTGTTTAACACCAGCACACTCTTGGATGTTTTTTAGTGGACCTATGCCTGTTTTATCAAGGTTGTGAGTCACTGCCCTTTGGAAAAGGATTTTGTAAAAAGACCAACAAGTTTTGATTGAGGCATTGGATACTCTGGTAGGTGGGATAACTTATAATCTATAAATTGCTTTTTTATGTTTATGTGCCACAAATTGGTAGTTTGTGGTGGTTTCTAATGGAGAAAATTGATCACTGATCTTGTGGCTTGTGGGTTAATTCTCCCCGCCCCCTTTTTCATTAGAAATGAATCTGGTCAGTTATTTGGGGATTAAGTCAATTACTCAGGGCTCAGTTTTCAAGTCATCAATTTTGTATGCTCTTTAGATCAGTCTGAGACAACTCGATTGCACTCTGGCAAAGCTTCTTTCCTTCAGAAACAAAACAACTTAAAAGCATGGGTAAGTCATGAAATCATGTGGCAGTCAGGTGAGAAGGTAAAGATGTGTTCAAAATGAGGTGAAAGGATCTTGAGAGCATGATTGAACTAGAACATAAGTTAACTTGGCAACTGCATTGGGACTGCTGCCCTTGGAGACTGGGTTGTAGCTTAAAATTGAGATGATTTTCCTCAGCTTGCTTTTTTCAACCCAGACTATGTGAAGACTGAGTGACAGATAGGGGTTGACTCTAATATAGACTGTTTGACTCTACTATAGACCGTCCTATACTGGAGTATTCTAGTAACTACCTCTCTCGAACACCACTGTCTGTTCATTACAAATGGAATAATATCAAGATTTAATACCAACCCACGCCATATCCTACTCCCATCTTCAAAATGAATCCCAGGCAATTCTCTCCTCTGAAACATGATTATTTTTCCCAAGTGAATCATGCTCACTTTTAAATAAAAATTCACTTTTGCTGCATATTCCTTGAAGGCCAAAATGCAGCAATCTATGGAACTGCTAGAATTAACAAATCAGTCTGTTTGCTATGCTAGGCAAAGACATTTTTCCTTCTAATCCTTTGCTGCAGTGTAGAATTACATGACGATATACCCTCATATTAGTTTCCTACCACTGCTATAACAGACCCCCACAAACTGGGTGACTTAAAACAATGCAAATTTATTATCTTATGGTTCTGGAGGTCAAAAGTCTAAAATCGGTTTAATTTGGCTAAAATCAAAGGGTTGGCTGGGCTGCATTCCTGCTGGAGATGCTAGGAGGCAATCTGTTCCCTTGCCTGTCCCAGCTTCTAGGGGTCACCTGTACTCCCGGGTCCTGTGCCCTTCCTCCATCTTCAGAGCCAGGAGCGCAGCGTCTTCAAGTTTCTAACCTGCTTCCGTTGTCACCCTTTCTCCTCTGATTCCAATTCTCCTGCCTCCCTCTTATATGGACCCTTTGGTTTACATTGGCTCCACCTGGAAGATGTCCCCATCTCAAAATCCTTTACTTAATCACATCTGCAAATTTCCTTTTGCCACATAAGGTAACATAGCCACAGTTTACAGGGATTAGAACACGGACATCTTTGGAGGACTGTTATTCTGCCTACCACAACCATCATGATGTAGGAAACACGAAGGAAGATAAAAACAAAAATACAACAAGGTTGGTGGAACACAAAGAAGTGATCATCAAATCTCTGCTCAGCACTTCCACCAAGAAGCCACCCCCCCACCTGCCTAGCTTCAGAGTTCCAGGGCACACTCTTTTCACTTCATTCATAACTTGAATGAAAGAAAGACCCGGTGGAAAGAGAATAATGCCACTAAATGAGTGCTTGCTATGTGCCGATCCATCATGCATCTAATTCTCACAAGGGGTAGATGCTATTAGTACCTCAACCCTCCCAATGACGAGATGGAAGCCCAGAGAGCTGAGCTGACTTGCCCAAGGTAGCAAGTGAGTGGCAGCTAGTAAGTGGCAGAACCAGCTAAGATTTGGACCCATGTCTCTGTAATTCCACAACCGCCATACTTAAGGCCTGTGTTTTCCTGCATCTTAAGAGTAATGCAGAAACGGAAAAAAGCTAAAAGGGGATAGAGAGAGGTTGTCAGAGAAATGACATTCTTTCTGTTCTCTCATTCCCCCTCTTAAATCAGCCCTACATAAAGATACCGTCTAGAGCTCTTTCTTGTGTTCCTATATTTATCATTAACAACTCTTCATTTATCCCACAATTTCTTTTCTAATGATGTTCTCTAACTGTGTCCCTAGTCCTGGCTGAAATGGGCTAAATAACCAATTCTGTGTGTCTGCTTGAGCCTAACTCTTATCCACCCAGTATCAGAGAGAATCTGTCTCCTTGGGGGCCAATGGGTATGCCATCGCTGCCTAGTTTTTGTTTGTTTTGGTTTGCTTTTTTATGTCTAACGGCTAAACTCATCAGGATTCCCAAATTAATGAAAGCCTAACTATATATTAATTTGTACATTCAGGACTTTGTCTTTGGCCCTTAACTGTGCCAATATAGATTTAAAAATGAGATCAAAAGAAATTCCAAAATTCTTCTGAGGGATAAAGAGACCCACGGGTTCTATGGTCATGGCAGATGGGGTTCACTGCCATGGCAGATGGCCCTTCTTTGGAGCTGGTGTTTCTACATGATGGAATTGAACTCGGAGGGGATCTCTTCCCACAAGACTTGCATGCTACTTTATTGGAATTGTAGTTGGTGCTGGGGTTTAAGATATATTTAGGGGATTTGAATCTCTGGACTGATAATAAGACACCCAGGCCCAGAGCCTCAACAGACTTCAGCTCCTACACTTTGATTTATTGGACTGACCCCACTCAGCTAACATGGAGTTGAAGAAGGTCAACCACCACACCATGGAGCCTAGAGTGTCTACAACTGAAAACAGGAGGAGTGCATCCAGTATCCATGTGGAATCTAAGCCCCCACTTGACATAGATGTGCAATGGACACAACCAATCCAATGTCCACAGAGAAAATGTGGAATGGGTGTGGGAAGGGTAGCCATGGTGGCTGCTGGGTGTGGGGAACGGGAGGAAGAGATCAGATGTGGAGGCGTTTTCTGGACGTGGAGTTGTCCTGGGTGGTGCTTCACGGACAATTACAGGACATTGTAGACCCCCCAGGGCCCACTGGATGGAACGTGGGAGAGTGTGGCTATGATGTGGACCATTGACTACAGGGTGCAGTGATGTTCAGAGATGTACTTACTGGGTGCAATGGATGTCTCACAATGATGGGAGAGAGTGTTGATGTGGGGGGAGTGGGGGGTGGGGGCGGTGGGGTTGATTGGGACCTCGTGTTTTTTGAATGTAATTCGTAAAAATAAATAATTTTAATTAAAAAAAAAAAAAGAAATTCCAAAATATAAGGAGAGAAGTTAAGCTGAAACAATAGTCCTGCTACAGACCTAACCCACCAGGGGAAAAAACCCAACAGAGTAAAATGTTTTCAGCTAACACCTAAATGGAGAAAGAATGACTTCATGCAATCTTTACCTAGTTTTTATGCACATTGTTCTGCAGACCAGAGAAATTCTAATCTTTGAAGGATTCCAAATAGAAGAGATCTAACTCTTCAGTAATGCAACCCATTCCATTAGTTAACATGTGCCACAGTAAAGCAGTCACAGCTTATACAGTGCAATTGAACTGACAGATGTCAGACCCTGGTGAGGGAATATAGTCACTGCCAAACCTTCCTTAAAGGAACTTTTGCTGTTAAGTGTTGAGTGTACTTGAGCCAGGGTGTAAAATGTACAGATAGCTCCAAAGTGGCACTGGCAGCTTCAGTCTCTCGGCACTTTCTGGGGATAGAAGAAAGCATGAACTTTGCCTAGTTATTAAGATAAATATTCATTTATTATTATACTACTGCTACTAACTCAATCTCTAAAACAAAAGACTCTTACAATTAGAACATATTTAGATCAAAATTAATGGCCTAGGGCAAATTGCTGGTTCCCAAGAGTAGAGAGCAAATCTTCCTCTGTAGAACTTAAAAATACGATAGAAACGTACATGAAAAATAACATTTTGCGTTTTGTGGTCCTGATTGGCAAATTTGATCCTGTTATGAAGACCCATCTTTTGTGTTGTTAAACCCTACAAAGGTTTGTAACCTTAGAGTGTGGTTTTATCATTAAAAAAACAACACACACACAACTATAATTGCCTCTTGTGTTTATCATTGGTATTATCCAGAAGATTTGGGACAAAATGATGTAAATTTTCCATAGGTTTTTCTCTTTTGCCTGGCCAAAATTCCAATAGAATCACAGAAAGAAAGCTTTCTTTTCTTTTTGATTTTTACAAACTCTCCCCTCTTCTACTAGAGTTTTGACTCAATATGCCTTTGCCTGGTACCCAGACCGAAGACACAAAGTTTTAACTTTGGATTAGCTCAGAGACTAAGTAGAGCAGAATGTAGCTCATTTCATTTTCATGCCTGCTAGGTTTTATATCATTCTTGCTATACACCAATTAGGTATTGAATACTTCAATATCTAATTGTAAATGTCAATTCAATAAATATAAGTACAAATACAAATACAAACCTAAACATAAATATAAATTACCAACACACTGGAAAGCAGAGATTTGGGCAGGTGAAATGTGTGGGGTATTATTTGCTCTGAGACGTTTCTAACCCCATATTCTCTTTACACCCATGGTTTTCAAACTTCACCATGCGTGGAGCTACCTGGAAGGTGGGGTGGGGCCTGAGGATTTGCCTTTTGAACACGTTCTCAGGTGATGATGCTAATGTTGCATACCCAACAATGGGAATATAGAAGCTTTTAAAAGAATACTTAGATTTGACAATAAATTGGAGGGAAAATCCATGTGCAGTAAAATAAAATTTTAACTACCATTTTCAGTGCGTCTTATGCGTAGGAGCTACTTGGTGCACTTTATATGTATTGCCTCACTCAATTGTCATACAGCCCTTGGGGGTAGGTGTTTTTTATTTCCTTCAGTGTCCAAACGGGGTAGGTTGCCTTGGTGAGGTTAATGACTTGTCTAAGGTTTCACAGCTGGATCTTGTAGGGCAGGGCTGTGAACCCGGCCTGATGGTCAGATTGCAAAGCTACATCCTTAACCACCTGGCAAAACTGCCGCCTGCTGCTTGTTTGGAAATTTGATGGTGTGTTTCTGTGGAACTATAACTCTCATCCCAAAAAAGTTTCCTTGCTCAAGTTATGGTGTCTTTTTTTTTTTTTACAATGTAAATGCAAGGTTTTAATAATAGGGTAGTATATGGAAACACTATTTTTTTCTCTCCAAATTCTACTCAATTTATTCATTTTTTAAAAAGATATTACATTAAAAAAATATGAGGTCCCCATTCGCCCCCACCGCCCCCACCCCACCATTCCCCCACCAATAACACTCTCCCCCATCATCATGTCACATCCATTGCGTCTGGTGAGTACATCTCCTGGCATCGCTGCACCCCATGTCCTGTGTTTCACACCATAGCCCACACTTTCCCTCATTCCATCCAGTGGGCCATGGGAGGACATACAACATCTGGCAATTGTCCCTGGGGCACCACCCAGGACAACTCCAAGTCCTAAGAATTGAAGCAGCACACACGCAGGGGTGGAAAGGGTGTGTTTTGGCGGGTTCAAGGCTTCCCAGAGTCTGCTCACCACCGAGAAACATTTCCATAACAAAGGCAAGTTCTCCTCCCTGAGAAAAAGCGGGCAGGGAGTTGCAAGTGGCTGCCTATGATGTGATCCACATTTAATGCTTATCTGAATGAGAGGGAATTTGATTAGAGCAAATACAAAGCACAATTCAGAGAACAAAACCACTAATTCAAAGGTTGGTTTCCTACGGATGTAAAATACTTCAAGCCTGTTAAAGGGACTGGGGAGAATTCTATTGGCGAGTGGCTTACATAGTGTCTGATTTTTCAGATCAGAGTACTCTGCCAAGAGGGCTGCTCCGCATCTTTGGGCGGCATAGGGAGCAGCTCGTGGGCTGGTAATAGGACAGGCAGGCTTGGGCTAAACCTCCCAGGATACAGGTTCAGGCATGGAGAGAGGGCAGCCTCTGATCCTGCAGACCCTACTTCTACCGCCAAACCTGCTCCCTCTGGCTCATTGAGGAAGTGTCTCCTTGCATCTGGCGGGCTCCTAGCCTGGAAGCACTGCAGCACTGCCGTGCCCTGATATGTTTGTTTTCCTTTCTGCTAATTTTATCAAGGTCTTCGGTCATTATTAGCCAGATCACAAAAGTAAGAGCCCATTAATATGTATCAGCTCCAAACCCTATGATTTCATCTGTTAATTTGATCTTGTTTTTAGTTGTTTATGGCAATTCAATCAGACCTCGATACATCTGAAAATGAAATAAGAAGCCACCAGCAAGCACAGCTATTATGATCACTCATTAGAAAGCGAAGCAGCCTCTCTGATAAATCGTGCCAGGGTTTTTAAGGAATAGATGATTACCTGCTTAAACAGCATGGAAGCTACCAGTAAAATGTAGCAAAATGATTAAAGAAAAAAAAAAAAGAACACACCCATTACATCCAAGTGTAACAGATGGACAGTTGTACTTCGGGGAATGTTCACTGAGCCTGCTTCTCCCCTTCAAGCTAGGGAGGGCAGAAGCCGTGGGCCCCCCTGGGCACAGAGAAGAGCCAGCTCCCCTCCTTCCTCGCCCTCCCCTGCATCCTCCTGGCGACTGCAGGAGACTTGCTCAGCTGCCACTAAGGCCCCACTCCAAACTGTGCCCTCGAAAAGGAAAGCACTGAGTACCAGGGCGGTGGGGAGGTGGGGAGGAAATGTGCAGAGCAGGGATATGATAAAGAACAAGATGGACATGACCTTTCCTGTCTGGCTGTGTGTCACTGCATCATTCTCCTTGGCCCTTCTGTGCCTGTGAAGCCCAGTCTGTATTTGGGAGTCACCACTGCCTTACTGGTTCTCACGGGAAGCCAAGTTGCCTTCCACAATTGAAACTATCCAAAACTTGCTTCCCAGTTTCCCTCGCATCTCGGACCTGGGTACTGCCTGTTCCAGAGTCCAGGGGTCCTTGAGGAACCCTTTCTCTGGTTCTAGGAAGCTGGAATTCCTGGGGCCACTGTGGCAGGGGCACTAGCAGACAGCTGCTTGGCTGTCTGGCCAAAACTACCTGCAGCGTTTGGGCTTGGTGGGAGCAGCAGGGGTTTCTTCCCTGGGAGAGTTCTGTGGTGGGATTTTGGATATCATCCCCCCAAATCTATGTCTCCAGGTGTTTTTGTGTTGTGGTGAATTAATCAATATCTTTAAAAAAAGAGAGAGAGAGAGACTTCACATGGCCAGAGTCGGTTTCTGTTGCTTGCAGTTAAGAACCCTGACAGTCAGAAAGGCAGTGAGTAGCATGTTCTCAAAGGATGAGCAGGTGCTTATTCCAGAACAGAGAGCCAGCATCTGTATCTCCACAGCTCCAGCTCCCACCAGACTTCAGTGAGGGCAGGGTGGGTGGGAGTGGGCTCAGAACCCTATGGCATGCTGCCTTGGGGTCGGTCCATGTTTGAAAGATCCTCAGCTAAGCTTTCCAGGGAAAGTTTTTTTTTTTTCCTGGGGAAGTTTTCTTTTAAATCTCTCTGTCCCTCTTTCCCTGTATAATCCTGCTATTCCTTTAAGCTCCTCGGTAGCAATCTGGCCCATTTGCCTCTGAGGTCTCTGCAGGGAACTGCGCGGAGCCAACTTGGCACCTCGCTGTCTTCTCGCCCCTCACACCTTGGGAGGGCTTGTCTCGGTGCCTGCAGGTCTGTTTGCTTGAAGAGCGTCCAGCTCCTCCCGATTCCTTTGTCTTTTAGCCTTTTTTCCCTTTCTTTTTGGTCTTCCTGCTAGGCCCATGACCTGGTTAAAAATGGGTCTCTTAAAGTTCATTGTCTTTATTTGCTGACTTCTCTCCTTTCCTTAAATTCTGGTGCTTGACCTTTTGGATGGCTTCTACAGCCTCTGACTCCAGTTTTAGAATTCTTGCCTAGTTTCTATCTGTCATTTGGCTTTCTCTGCTTTCGATAGTAGATCTTCCCGGGCACTCCCCAAAAACTGATTTGAAAATTTTGGTTTGCCAGTTTGTCTTTTCAATAGATATCTGGATAGCGGAAAGCCCTGTCACTCCAAAATTCTGACCCCAAGGTGCTTTGTTAAGTTACCAAGGAAAATTCTCACTCCCTTTCTTAGAATTGCCTGTGTCTGGCTGGCATTCCACCCCACTTGCTCCTGTAGGTTATCCAACTCCTTACAAAGTCCCCTCAAATTATTCTGGGAGTCCTCACGAGGTTTTGCTTGTGTGCTCATGAATAACTCCTGTCAGTTACCAGGTGGTGTTGATCAGTTTTTTTTCTTACCTGCTCCGGACAAACATGGACTTGCCTTGTCAATGTCTTCGGTAACAGAGAGCTGCTATTTACAGGCCCCTGATGCTGTGCGGCTCTGCCACAGCCGCTCAGACCTGCCCCCAAGATGCTGTGCCCTCTCTTCACTTTAGGAGTATGAGATGCCTCTCTTCCCTTTCAGTGAAACTTTGCCATAAAACAAAGTAGTCCTACAGGTGCCCTGAAAGACAAGTTCTTTCCTTTTTTTCTTTTCGGTAAAAATAGTTTTCTCTTTTTGTTTACAGTTCTTCCTTTCTTCTAAGGACTCACCTTTTCCTTCTAATGATGGAAACTTTACTATGAGGGAAAACAAACACACAAAAGTGTTACCTGATTTTCTCTTCCCTCAAGAAGTCTTCTGAGAAGGTTAGTTATTTTTTCTCAGAGGAAATAACTTCCTGAGGGCCTGCCTAACCAGTTGGACATGCCTCAACTTGCCTGAATGGAGAAGGACAGGGCTTCCGTCTGCTAACAGTCTAGTTAGCAGATCTAGACTTTGGTGAAGAAATTCCTAGAATTCTTTTTCCAATTTGGGAAACTAGTAACTGACTGATAGGGCTTAGATTTTAGACCATGTAGATTCATGCTTTGCTACATGTAGACATGCTGGAGAGAGAACACCGTCCCATCTGTTTTAGTTTCCTTGGCTGCTGAAGCAAACACAATGATGGGTTGGCTTAAACAATGGGAATTTAATGGCTCCTGGTTTTGAGGCAGGGAAAACGTCCAAATCAAGGCATCATCGAGGTGATGCGTTCTCCCCAAAGGCAGTGTCATGCAGGGGATGGCTGCCTGTGAGCCTCGGTTCTTGGTTCCTTTGTCACATGGCAAAGCATATGGTAGCCTCTCCTGGCCTCTCATTTCTCTTCCAGGTTCCTCTGAATTTCAGTTTTTTATTTCTTCTGACTTTCTCTCTCTGTCTGAGTTTCATTCTGTTTATAAAGGACTCCAATAATAGTATTAAGACCCATCCTGATTGAGTTGGACTACATCTTAACAAAAGTAATCTCATTGAAAAGTTCTACTTAAGATGGGTTCACACCCATAGGAATGGATTAAATTTAAGAACACGTTTTTCTGGGGTACGTACAGCTCCAAACCACCACACTATCCCTCACCTGTTTTTGTTCCTTCCCATCTTCTCAAAACTGAGATCATTCCAGGCTAGAGGTCAGTCAAGTGTCTGATTCTGCCATGTCTTCCAACTCTCCTGGACTTGGGCTGGTCGTCTTGTTTATCTTTCCATTCCCATTCTGCGTTTTGTCTTGTAGCTTTTTTCACATTTGTAATCTAAAAAACATTGTTGTATGATTCACTAATGTTTGCCTTTCCTGGGAGGGGGAGAGCTGTGCCTCCTCATTTGCTGCTGTATTTTTATATAGCTTTGCCTGGCATTTGACACACAATAGGAGCTCAATAAATATTTGCTGACTAATTGCATGAATATTTGAGATGCCATAATTATGATTGTTATACTGAACTAAAAATTCTTGTTTTGGGGAAAACAGATTGAACTTGATTCTTTTCCTTTAGGTGATTCCATGGGGATAGAGAGATGATATGAGTCTATGGGAATAATTTCTCCATTGCATGAAGCCATTTCAGGCCTACCATACCTGCCTGTGCCCCGGCTTATCACCCCCCAAAGAGGTATAGTGTTTTGTGAGAATAATAACTGGAAGACTATAATCAGGGCTATTGCCAGGCAAAATTATGAAGTTAATGATGTTAATTTTTGAGATATAAGGCCTCCCAACAATATTAAACAAGCTCTTAGCATCGTCTCCAAAAATTCAAAATCCACCAAACCCATAGCTCTGGAAAAATGGTTTTCTAGACACTGTCATCATTAATGATTGACATGTTACAACTGGCACAATCTGTCTGGGACACATGGAGATGTGTTCAGGAACACACTTGTACATATTGTAGATTTCTGAACCATATTTGTCCCAAGACTTTCAGACTTGCTTTTTTTGTGTGTGTGTGTGTTTTGTTTTTTCAGATTTATTTATTTATTTATTTATTTATTTATTTATTTATTTATTTATTTTATTTATTTATTTCTCTCCCTCCCCGCTGGTTGTCTGCTCTCTGTGTCTATTTTGCTGCATCTTCTTTGTCCGCTTCTGTTGTTGTCAGCGGCGCGGAGGCACCATTCCTGGGCAGGCTCTGCACTTTCTTTCGCGCTGGGCGGCTCTCCTTATGGGGCACACTCCTTGGGCATGGAGCTCCCCTACGTGGGGGCACCCCTGCGTGGCAGGGCACTCCTTGCAAGCATCAGCACTGCACAGGGGTCAGCTCCACACAGGTCAAGGAGGCCCGGGGTTTGAATCGCGAACCTCCCATGTAGTAGACGGATGCCGTAACCACTGGGCCAAGTCCGCCGCCCCCAGACTTGCTTTTAACCACTACCCCTCCCCTCACTCTCCTTTAGGCCTGGGAAGACATTTATTGCTCACCAAGTATCCATATCCTCTCCCACATTTCCCAACCTCCTTACAATCAAAAAATATTACTTTTAGTGACCAAGGGGCTATGAGAAGAAATGATACATGTCACTTCCCAGCCAAAGCATAGAATCCCCCCCCCCCTCCTTCTCCTGCTGCGGCAGCCCTAAAGGCCTCTGGTTGAGAGGCTGGAATGTCCATAGCCTCAGGCCCCGGGGACAGTCACCTACTAATCAGCTATGGACATGGAGCCCAAGTGAGAAATAGATCCTTGTGTGCTTCCGTGTGTATCCCTCAAGGTTCTGTCAGGATTACTACTCAGGTGGTTCAACTAAAGAGATGTTAAAGTAGATGCTATTGACAGAGGTATGAGCAGGTTGAAGGAACCAACAAGGAGTGTTGAGACACTGTCAGTGGGCCTAGGTTTGAAGGGCCAAGGAGAAAAGATAGTGTTACTGGAGCCCCAGGGATACCAACTGTGGAGGACGCAGCCCTGCCAGAACTGTGATGCTGAAGCAAGGAGGGGCAAGGATGGTATACCAGAACGTTCCCTCTTCCTGCTAGAGTGCCTCCCATAGACCAACCTAACCAGGAATCAGAGTGCAGGGGAGCCTGGGCGATACCATTTGTCAGAGTCAGCCTTCTGGGGGATAGAAAAGAGGAACGGAGTGGGGCCGGTGAAGGATGATGGAAGGTGGTCAACATCAACAGCATAAGCCAACCTGTCCTCCTGATGCAGGTTGTTTCTCCTGCCCTTGGAGTGTCCATTGGTCTTACCTTACTCTGATTGGGTGGTCTGTTGACTCCCTCACTATGGATTGTTAGCTGCTTGAAAGCAGGAACACTTCAGTGTTCTTTTTGTATTCCCAGTATCCTGCATTGCACCTGCAATGTAATAAATACTCTTTAAATTAAATTTTCTGCTATGTGGTAATATGAGCAATTTTTAACAGTTCCAATATTTCATTCTAATTAATTTTGAATGGCCTATTTTCTCAGGGTGGTATTTTGCTTCATAGACTCTGCACCTTGCACGCATGAATCTGAAAGTAGAGATTCTCATTCATTCACTCATTCAGCTATATAGTGAATGAGAGGAGATGCCACATAAACACCAGGCTGTTGTTTCCATTTCAGCTATGTAGCACATGGCAGTGATATGCCCTGCACTGTGCAGGAATCTGGGAATACAGGAAGAGAGTGCAGCATTCCACAATGGAGTGGGACTGGGAATTGATGACTGATTGACTACCAATCTCCTTTGGAAAATAAAAGAATTTAAAATACCTGAGCAGAGATGAAGGAACCTGAACCCGTCCTGGAGCTGGAATTCCAGTGTTCTGCTGTTGCTATGGGTAAAAGCTCTCAGCTGACATATCATAGGAAACTTATTTTTTTATTAAAAATGTCCTCTTTAGTGCAGTAACCAGAAATGATGATCTCACTACCACGGTCTTTGCTGGGCCATAATATACTTTGAATTTGGTTACATGAAGAGGCACCATGAGGGACTTTCTTCATTTTCACATAAAGCAATCTTGTTATATATAAACTTAGCAATATCCCAAATTACTAGGTTGAAGCATATGGCAAACTCCCTTCTATGAGATGCTATATGAAAACCAGTCATTTCCATTAGCAGATTTTAAAGATCCAAATCATAACTGATGGTACTAGTGAAATCTGTACCTTAAGTAATTCTATTATTTGGCTAAATATTTTGGTTTTACAGGAAGCAGAGAATAAAAGCTATTAATCATGGCAAATGCTTATAAGCCCTGGTTACGGTTGGTGCTTATAAGCCCTGGTTATGGTTGGGGACAAGACGGAGGCAGAGCCCAAAGACTTGGAGATTTGATTGACCTCCGAGAATAAAAACATAACTTCCATACTTAAAAGATTAAAGCAGTAATGGCCAAAAATGTCTGAAAGAGACAACTGTCTCCCAGACCCAAGGTGGAACACAACCCACTGAATTTCTTTAATATAATGACTTGTCACTCACAGGTGTCAGCTAGGGTTGTTCTGATTTTTGAGATTTAGCTAAAAATGCCAGAAATTTTCTCTCCCATGTTCTCTAGTACTTGCAATGCTTTCCCCAAGCTTTCAGGAAATTCCCAGGAATTCGGGTTCTAATGGTCACACTGTCTCTGGTTTTTGCCCTCCTGACCATTGGACTCTGCTCTGTCACCAGTCTGGGCTGGGCGTCTTCCCTCTGCTTCCTGCCATTCTAAGAGCAACCATAAAAGGCACTTGTGAGTGTTAGGCTTTACCAAAGGTTTGCGGTGATGGAGAGGTTTTAAATCAGGGATATCAAAACCTTTAAAATTGGATTTCACACATTCATGCTCTTAAAGGTTCTATGGCTACCATGTCACTGTGAATTTCTCCCTGCTCACATTTTCCCTGATGCTCTGACCTCCTGCTCTCAGTTCTTTTCTACCTCTTCCTCTATTTTCTCTTTTGCTCTCTTCTGTTCTTCATCTTTTTTTATTAACCATATTTTTAAACTTAGTTTTTCCAAATTACAAAATGCATGAAGACAATCGGTTTAAAATACAGAGGCATATAAACTTAAAACATTACAGTCTTCTCTCCAGTAGTAGCTGTTGCCAATATTTTTAAATTTTGCTGCTCTTATTGACAAATACAGCATCACCTCCTTGCCTTAATTTTCATTTTCCTGACTACTAGTGAGGTCAACTTTTCCCATATTATTTATTGGCCATTTGAATTTCTTCTGTGAATCATGACTTTCTGTAGCCTTTGCCCTAGAGCCCAGTTGCTTATGGACCCACCCGCAAATCTGATTTCCAGAACTTACAAATAAATCTTGAACCCCGGGGTTTCAAGTGCCATCACCCCGTGGGGCCTGCCTGGAGCCATTCTCCAGGGGACATCCCTCCCTCTCCCGTCTGCCACCTGACAGCTCCAAAATAAAATACTTGGGGAACTCAATGGCCAATGCAAAGCTTGTCAATATGAACGCAGTCATCTGAAGCTCTAGAAGAGATCATCCCAAGCTCTAGAAGAGATTCAAATTTTGAGAAGAAACCATGTTCAGTAGTTACTAGTGGTATTACTCATTGCATAAGAGACCATGCAATCGGGCTTGCCTAGGATGGCCCTAGTTGAAGCATGCTGCCCAGGCCCCACCCAAGAGCGCCTCCTTTCCCTCTCAGTGATGTGCTGGTGTGGATGGCAAAGGATAAGACCCCCTGAAGATGCTCACTAAGTTGCTCAGTTCAGGAGCCTGTTACACACAAGTGGATTCATAGACACTCCTATGCTGTGACATTATTTTTCAAAATGACTAGTTTTATAAAAAGTTGATGATATGGCAGCCTAAAACTAAAGGCTTATCTTAGAGCCAGAGAACTAGAGAATTGTTGAGCTGACATTAGAGACAACTTAATTCAGTAGTCTTTTGAGGTTATAAAGGCTTTCCAAAGCTAATGAAAACTAGGGCCCTTCTCCCAGGAAGATGTATACCCCTGAGCACACGCAACATTCTGTACATCATTCCAGAGTGTTCACAAGCCCATGGAAGCTCATCCAGGGCACCCAGAGTAAGAGCTCACGGTCTAATTAATTTCAGAATTTTGAAGAAATTGAGATTCAGAGAGGCCAAATAACATATCAAAGAGCAGAGCAGGTTAGAAGAAATGTATTTTGAGTCCCATGAGTTCCAGTTCAGTGCTTTATCTCATGGTGTCCCCATAATGCCTAAACGATTGCGTCATTTCAAGCCATAGAAGAGATTTCTGAGTGGGATGTTCTTGGGAGTTTGGGATATTCTTCTACCATTTAAAAGCAAAGCATGAGTTGGCTCTGTTCTCACTGACTACTCAGATCTTTTGTGTCTTCTCAGAACATTTATGGAGTGCTTATTAATATTTATGCTGCAATGCCTGCCTGTCAGCTTTGTTTGCTGAACAGACACTACAAAAACTCAGGTCCAGTTTCCCTGCCCATCCTTGGCTGCTGCCACCCTCTCACATACGTCTCTGCTCCCATCACCAGAAGCACTAGCTGTTCCCTTCAGCAGTGTCTCTTCAGTCTCTTGGTTATACTAGCCTTAATTTCCTTTGTCTAAAAATTCCTCCTCTTTCATTAAGATGTTTGCAAAGGTAAATCCCCTTTCTCTGTGTAGCTTTCTTAGCACCCACAGCAGAGGCATAGTGCTTTCCTTCTGCCTCTATGATGCTTGGAGAGATTTCTGTCATTACATAGAACAATGAGTTGCTTGTTTTCTTTTCTCCTCTTCCCTACCTCATACCCCAGCCACTAAATTATGAGCTTTCCAAGGGCAAGGACAGTATCTAACTCAGGTTTGCATCCTAGCAACTAGGCCAGTGCTTAGCAGACAGTATATTCTCCAAATATTTGTTGAATGACATAAATTAATGAATCATAGGATCCTTTTTTTTTTTTTTTTTGTATCCCACTTTATCAAATAAAATCTATGGAAAGAATAGGACCTGTTTCCCATGCTTACTGTTTATTGCTTTAGCTGTCTTCTGGTTTATCAGTCAATGCAACTTTTTTGCAGGCCCAAAAGTCCTTTTTTCTCTTTCTTTAGGGTTAAGTCAGAAAAGCTACCCTGCGTCTCTTGACGTGTAATGCTTACAGTCCAACTTTTGGAAGGAGTTAAAAATATTGGTGGATAAATTGTTGTGAGTCCCAGAAGGGAGGGCTCGTAACCTCCTTGCCAGACATCTATGACCTGGGGCACCGCACAAAATCTTCCCTCCCCAGCCCCCTCTTCCCAGGTACCTGTGTCAAAAGGAGTTTGCTAAGAAGCCAAAATCTTCATCTGTTTGTGGCTTCAAAGCTGATGAAAAATGCAGGATCATTAGATGCTAATTACTGGTTTCATAGTAATATTTATCACAACAGCTAATTTGATCTTTCAGAAGTCACTTGGGGGCTAGCTGAGCCCATTACTAAGAAGAATTACAAAGTTTTTTGTTTTTGTTTTAAAGTTACACAACTACTTTACTAGCAAACCAGAACCAAGTGGGGAAGACAGCATGGCCTGACAGCTCAATTGTTTCCATCTGGCCTCTGTAATTTCTGAAATAGTTTGTTTCAAAAACATTCCTTTCTACTTAGAGGAAGACATGTCAAAGGTTCCTATATGGAAAATTCAATTGAATATGACTTTTTGCATATCCTGAAAAATTGTTTATCTTTAAATGCAGTTAAATAGCTTGCTTGCCCCAAAGACATAAAGATAACAATCAAAGAGAATATTAAGTTTTAAATTTCCAGCTCTCCAGACTATTTGCTGATCTTTGTTTCCTCCCATCGCTTTTGCCTTCTTTACATATCTTGTTGCCTTCTGAATGCAAAGCCATTTGCATTTGTTCTTCATTTAACTAATGGGTGCTGGGGAAACTAGGGATTGTATTTCATGGCTTATAATTTAGTTTTAGAGAGACGAGGCATGAGAAAAATGAGCAAACAAATTAGAATGAAGACAATATCACTGGGCTAATATAGACTTTCAGAGAGGCAGAGAATGGTGGAATTCAAGGGAAAGAGCCCTGGAATGGGAAGCAGAAAGCCTGGGTTTTAGACTTCACTGCATCTCTGCACTGAAGTTCAGTGTCTTTTTCTGTAAAATGGAATAATAAAATCTACTCGAATGCACTCAGGGCTGTTGTGAGGATTCAAAGGGATCAAAGATAATTTTGAAAAGTAGAAGCTTGCCATTGTCATAATCTTCTGCATCTCCTTGTCACTTCTTAAGCTCCTTGGCATGGACTTGAGGGGTCTGGGAAGGTTTCTGAAAGAGGATGGAAAGTGGGTTGGGTCAGACTCAGGGGAGTGAAAAGTGGTATTATAAGATGAAGACCCAGAAGTAGGGTTAGCATCTTATAGATTTTATGAGGAAAAAGTCCACTATACATTTCTTTTTTTTTTTTTTCACTACACATTTCTATTTTACACTGGAGGAAAAATCTGTGGCTACAGCTTGTATTTGTTTCCTGCCTTCTTAGTTTTGACTCTAAGGCCTTACACATCTTACCTTTGCAGGAAGATTATTTTTTCACATATCTATGCATGCTATTAGTGAGCTTAGAAAAGACTTGTCTGTAGTGAGATGTTGCAAATCTATTTTTCTAAAGAAAGGCCTAGCTGGACATGCCTAGATTTTCTCATACTTTATGATACTCTTGGGTCTTTCTCTGTTTCCTTTAGACTTTGCTGCAATTTCATTGCATTTGCTGCTATTAGAGATAGGTCACACGCCGATGACTAGATGAGGAGAAAGGATGCCCTAGGTTCTGGATTTGCTGACATGCTCCTGTGTGTTCTCAGACTGCCCAGCCAACCTCTCTGACCCTGCTCTTTACAAACAGGCACCAGATTAGGCGACTGCTAGGCTTCCTTCTAGTTCCAAAGCTAGACGAATTTTTGTTAAGAATCATTATTTGGGTTAAAAGATACCCTGGGACAGTTTAACAAAAAATATTGAGGTTGTGGTCCCTTTCCTAGAAATTAAGAGGGTTTGGATGTTCAGAGGGTAAAACCCTGGAGGTCAGGATCAAGTCTTATTGTCCTCAGTGCCCTGTCGTGCCCAGCAAGGGGCCCCGTACTTAGCAAACTTTTCATCTATTGAAGATGGAATGAAAGAACAACTTCCCTTCCTAAGGGAGCCACGTTTTCTACAAAGAAATGCATGTGTCACACTTTGCAGAGGCTGCTCATTGTGAAGGCCTCTTTCTCACATTAGACCACAGCTTAAAATCCAGTGTGTTGTGGCTGTAACTCAGCCTGTGTAGTAAATTCCTTGGCAGCAGGGCCACACGCTTTATGCATTTTTGTACAACCAAAGTGCCTAGCTCCGGGCTGGGGTTTTGCAAATGGCAGGTTCTCAGTTAATCTCCATTCAATTGATTCAATCGACTCTGTAAAAGCCACTAGTTTTCATCCACTCACTCTCTCCATTTATTCAATCAATCTTGCAAGTGTGTAAGAAACTAAGAAACCAAAAAGTTCTAAACTTCTCTTTCACCTGTCAAAATACCTTGATAACATCAAAATTTCCAATCACAGTTAATCTTGTATGGACATCCTGTCCTTTTTAAAACCACTCCTTTTTCTATCACTGCCCAGATCACACCGGGAAAAAGGAGGCAAAAAGAATTCCTCCCACTAAACCATCCCCCAGAGCCACTACAAGTTCAGATTGCCATGAAAATGAACTAGAAAGGAATGCCAAGGGGGAGGGAGGGGATTTCTTAGGCTTACTGTCTTATTCCCGTTATTGCGGGGACCAAACCCTCTGCACTGGTTTGGCTTAAGATCCAAGATCCTGAACTGCATGGCGAGGGAGGTCCTCTCCATGACATCCAAGGAGCGCCCGCAGGAAATGGACACCGTCTCAGTGCCTTCAACACAGAGTGTTTCATGCACCTATAATGGGTGGATGAAGCACCTTGGACAGAGGTGGGCAGAGAACCAATATCCTTAAGAAGACCACACCTTTATCCACCGTCTTCCACCCAAACCTGCTCCCTTCCCCAAAAGCCCATCTCTGTGAAGGTCAGCGCCATGTACCTGGCGATCAACACCGGAAGCCTGGAAGCCCCCTCGACTCCTCCTTCTCATACTTCATACACAATTAGTCTTCAGATGGAGGCGACACCATTTCTGAAATAGTTCTCAAATCCCTCCCTTCTTCAGCAAGGCCTTTTACAAACTAGCTGCAACTACCTTTCCAGCCTTGCCTTCCCTACCCTATCTCTGAGCTCCAGTTGGTGGCTGTGGTCTTTCAGAACTCTGCCTTGGGAAGAGAACTCTTTCTCCAAGGACTCCCATTCCCTGCTTCTTGCCTTGAGGAACCTACCTTGCTGCCTTCTCAAGACTCACTTCTGGTGTGATGCTTCTCCAGCCCATCTCACCCTGGGCATTCTCACAATCTCCGCGCTCCCTTAGCACCCCAACACGCCCTTCACATTGCAGTATGATTATTTGCACATCTGTTTCCTTGACTTAAAATGGCAGCTCCTAGAAGTTGTGTCTGGGGCTCCCTGTCTCCATCCCCAAGGACTTAACAGGGGCCTTGCACATAGAAGATAATCAATCAATCAATCGATGCTTGGTGAATGAATTATTTGGGGCTGAGCCAGAAGTAAGGTTTGGGAATAAACAGAAACAGAAATACAGAGAAGCTGTAGTTGGAGCAGAAGATGTTGTGTTCTTCTTCAGTGAATTTTGCATAATTAATAATAATAATAGTGCTAGCCTGGGGTTCGATGGGAAGTATGAAGAGGAGATGAAAGTTTAATATTCAGAGACGGCATGGTACTCCAGACCCAGTCACAAGACACCCAATTCTGAGAAAGAGAGGAGTGAAATTCTTTCTTATTTCCCTTGCAAATACTTGTTTTTCTTTCTTTTTCCATAATCCTTTGCCATTTGGAGGACACTCGTTAATCTGCAAAGCAAGCCCTCTTTCCAGGCCATTAGTGCCAGGACAATGTGAAATAGCAGCCAGCCTGGCCCATTACTGCCATGGTCATTTAAAACACCAGCCCGCTCAGGTTATTAGCGAGCCAGGGCAATTTGAGTGAACAACCTGTCCAGGCAATTAATGCCAAGGTAATTTAAAGTGCCACACCAATCGCAGACCTGTCAATTAGCAAGGTGTCTCCCGTTTTACAAATTGGGGTATGCAACTCCTTGGGCACAACTGGGAGCCTTCCTTCAGGGCAGGAAAAGGTCTGACCCCCTGAACAGCTCTCACACACTATCCATGCGCTCAGTACCCCTGACTTCTGCCAGGTTTCTGGACTGCAGACCTGTGGGTGGGTGTGAAACCCCGAATCTTAGAAATGCTGGCTTCCTGTGCCTAGTGGCATCCTGTAAAAAAGCGCTGGGCTACAGGCAAGATCCTTCCCCCATACCATTGAACATATTGTAATGCAGATTTCACTCCTTCCATCCCCCCCCCCACCTCCCTCCGCCTGTACTCTGGGGGAGTCAGAGCCCTATTCAGCCATCTCACAGTGGCCCCAGAGAACGCCAGCCTGTGCCAGCTGCCTGGGTATCACATAGAGCAGCCAGACTCTTGGCATGCCAGAGGGGGTTGGGTGCCATCTACCATTTTCTGTCAAATCCAGCCTAGAAGCACAGATGAGCTCTGTGTTCTGGGGTGTTCCTGAAGAGATTAGTGCCGTTGTCTGTCACACACATCACGATTGAATCTGGGGCAGTTTGGGGAATGCGCAGGGGACGGCCAGCTGGCTCAAGCGGGCACCTTCTGCCTGCCGCAGAGCGGAGTTTTCAGGTGGCTCATTGGAGCTGGCACCCAGAAACCCGGTGCTTCCAGGTCGGCCGCGGAATGTCGGGGTCAGAACTGCGGTGTGAGATGAGGGCTGTCTGTTTAGCAGGAGACAGAGCATCAATCACTTCTATGAGGTGCTCTGACCTTGAGGGTTTTCCAAAAACAACTCTGCAGACCCTAAAGCACTCTTCAGTTACTTATTATCATTCTCATAATTATTCATATACAAAGCTTTTTTTTTTTTTCCTGTAAAACGTCTTCTACAGTCTTTTAATAGTGGCCATGTTACTCATTCCAGTTCGGGGGTAGAGTTTAATCCATCAATTAAAACACCTTTATAAAACTCATGTTCAGACAACACACCAGGACCTCCGCAATGGAGTTAAACAGCAAAGGTCTCTGCCTCCGGGAGGTTGCAATCTTCTTAGATTTATCTGTCAAATCCTTTTGGCATGTATCATCCGTACATATGTCAGAAAAAAGGTGTCCAAAAAAAAAGATATCAGAATTCAGAAAAGAATGACAAGAATTTAAGCCAGGGGATTAGGAAAGAGAAGGGGCTGGAAAATGGTTCTGTGATGGTCTGATAGAAGATCAGAAGCAAATGGCATTGTTGCACGATCTATCAAAAGCCCAGATCCCAGGGCTCTGTCCCTAACCCAGCCTTGCTCCTTCCTCTTGCAAAGAGGAATCAACCCAATGTCGCAGAAAAAGGGAACTTCCATGTGGAAAATGAAGTTCACCAGCAGTAAGTTTGGCTTTATCTGATATTCTTATCTAAAATGGAGAGGTTGACTAAGTATTCACATCGAGATAGGTCCCTTAGACTAAAATAAGGACCTGGCTCCACCAGGCCATCACCAAGACAGACAAGCCCATGCACTTGGCTTCCTCAACACCCTCTCACTCTTCTATTTGCTAAAATCTTTCCAGATCAAGTTCAAATGCCGTCCCCTCCTTGAAGAGTTCTTGAAACCTCTTCTAGGAACCCATAACACTTTGTAATTTTGTTATGAAACCTCTTTCTTTCAATTTTATGACATCAAAGATTTGGGGGGATAAAAACAGATGAAGATGACTCTTACCGTTGCATCTATCAAGCACCGAAATCTTACAGGGATTCCGATGTTTTTAGCAGCCACATGCATCTCTCTTGTTGCCTCTTACAGCTGGAAATATAACAAAATTTTTTCACTCTGTGCTTGATTTTTCTATTTAGAGTCTATGAATGGCCTATAATTGTAGTGGCTCACAAACCTGTTTCCCCTTATAATTATAAGTTCCATAAGGGTTGTGACAGGTATTTTTCATCTTTTATTTTGTCACAGTATTCCTAGCACTAGCTTGACACATAGTTATTCAGAATTTTTTTGGTTATATTGAATTGAATCTGACTTATTTCTATAACTGGTATATTAAAAGTGCTAAACTCAACAGGGTACAAACAGAAATGGCTCTATTTTTCCTCAACCATCATTTCTGAATACCTTTGGGCAAATATCCCTTCAGTTGTGAGTTCTTTGAGAGATCCCATGTTTTCAAAGTTACTTTTAGGTTATAGGGAGAGTCCTATTTTGATAGTTAAGATTTGCTTTTGGCTCTGCATGTTCCAAACAGGCCTCACCATTGGCCCCCACCATTGGTGGGGTAACCGACAGCAGCTGGGGTCCTTCCCCTTAGCATTAGCAAGGGAAGGAATAATTAATAGCTTAAAAGATAACCACACAAGCCAAACCTTGCTCTCTGCCTAGAGGAGCCTGCACCAAATCTCAGTGCATATTTCCATCCTTCTCTCCTTTTTTTTAAATGCCTGACTAAAAAGAAAAAAAAAGATATTTGCTTTTGGGTGTTAGACAGTCCAGTCCAGTCATATTTGAAATTTCAATTTCACATCCAAATAAAAGCTTCTTCCCTCTCCCTGGCTCAGGCCCAACTCATTGTCTTAGTTTGCCAGAGCTGCTGTGATTATTATCACACAATAGGTTGGCTTTAACAGAAATCACTTATTGCCTCACAGTTTTGAAGGCTAGACACCCAAAGTCGAGAAGTCAACGAGGCCATGCTTTTCGCCCGGGTCGGCAGCATTCTGGGGATGGCGGGCCTCTGTCTCGTCACCATCTCTTTCTCCTCTCTGGCTACTTCTGACTTCGGGCTTCTTCTGACCTGTTGTATTCACCTTTCCTGTCTTCATAGTCATACAGACAAAGACTCACCTTGATCACTTTGTGGCCATGCCTTAGCTAATATCTTCAAAAGGTCCTATTTACAAATGGGTTCACCCCCACAGCAACACGGGTTAAGATCTGAACTTATCTTTTGTGGGGACATGAATCAAACCCCAATGCCCATGGGTGGGGGCCTGTGGTGGTCTTTGGGGGCCTGTAGCCTGAATTCTGAGACATCCCATTCTACTAATATTTATAATTGGCATGGCGGGAGAGAGAGCTCTTGGGCACATGGTACAATGTACTTGGGTCTGCTTGCTTCATGTGGACAAAAACCAACGTTAAAACTTAGTTTAATGTATTTGCAACTGCCAAATTCTCCGTAGGTTTATAATATACTGATAACTAGAGCAAACTTTAAGATTTTAACCACCCAGGCACCAAATCCAAATGTTATTGCAGCACAGAGTAGTAGTACCCTTCGCAGGGAAGAGGCTAATAAAACTTTTGCTTTGCATTCTGAATTTAGAATTAGCATCTGACAATCCCCTTGGAATTATAATTCTTGCATTGTTACACACTAAACAGCTACACTTGTCTTGTTAATAAAATCATAGTAATTGAGTAGCATTTTCATTAAGATGGGAGTGTGGTTCGTTTTGAAGATAAATGAAAAAACAACCTGGAGATTCCAAGAAATTCTGTTTTGCCGTTCAGGTTGCACAGAACTCATATGACTGGGAAATGTTTGGGGCCCACACATCAGCACATCCTGATCACAAGCCATCCCCACCCCTGGAGTCAGGACTATGTGAGGTCCTGTCTTGAGGGTTATCAGGTGGTCTTCAGTTTCTGGGATGCCTCATTAGCTGGCAGAGTGGCTGCATATAACCACCTTAGAGGCCTCTTAACATCTCGCAAGTCTGCAGAGCTGCCCCAGACCTCACCGTATCCTACAGTAGAGGTGGACACAGAGCTTCACTGGAGACATTCTCCCAAGCACTGCATTATTTAGGAAACCTACACATGCACACCAAGTAAATCACAGTTAATGATTGGTCCCTCATGATCCAATAAAGCCCCATGTAGAATCCAGGATCCAGGTTGGGTGTGGATTCTTCTAGGTGAATTCTCAGGATGAACTAACTGTGCTACAGATGGTAACTGAGAGAAGATGCGGTCACTGGATACCACCTTCTGAAGCATTCATTTTCTGGACACTTGTATATAATAGTAAGACCGAGGTCTAGGGTGAGGATGAAGATGGTAAGGGCATGCTTGGCATCTGCATCTCCCTCAACAACACATGCCATCTGGCCCTAAAATGTGGAGAAGGATGACAGGTAGTCAGTAGCTTTGTGTCTAGACAAGTGTCCTTGTGTACATTTGCATAAAGCCTCAACCTAAAATAAATTTAGGCAAACGTAAGAGTTTGTAAGCCAGTTAGTGTTTCAACAGAAACTAAAAGCCCATTCCAGGGCTCTCATACCAGGCTTCCATGAGCCATAAGTCATCAGGATATCTGATGAGCATTGATTGAGCTTGGTACCCAGCAGAGCCCTAAGTTATAGTGGAAATTTCAAAGAAGTTGTAGTTCCTGCCTTCCAGACCTTCAACATCTGCCCATTCCTTTACTGTTTCCTTGGCAAATATCTATGTAGTATCATGCTAGGTGCTGAAGGGACAAAGAAAAATAAATCAATTAGCTCCTGCTTCCATGGTGTGATAGAAGAGATTTGAATTGCAGTGCTTCCTTTATTAGCCTGGTGGTCCTGGGGAAATCAGTCACTCTCTTTGAGTCTCAGTTGCTTCAGCTCCACAAAGGGGGTGAGGCCTGCCTTTTGAATTTGGTGAGGATTACGTGAGACCTTGTGTATAAAATTCTAATTTAGTTCCTGGTGCATAGTAAGTGAGTCACTGGTCTGATCCCCTAAGAAATAGACTCTAAGCTTCTGAGATTGGCATGTCCAGGTGAGCTGAGAAGTGCTTTCAGGTAAACTCCTGGGAAGAGTGAGGGAGGCACGATTGGGCCTGCAACAGAGGACTCAGCAGGTCATAGGGGAGCACCAGAGCCGAGGTGATCCTTCAGAGACATCCTGAATCAAGGAGGCTGGGCTTTCGTCCCTGTTTCCTTGGGTTGACTCCCTGTCTCCAGGGAAGAGGTATATTTGGACAAAGCAGCTTCCTTGAGCTGAGGGTTATTCCTGGGAGGGGACCTGCTGCAGGGGGGCTGCAGGTGCTGGCAGCTTGAAGATGGGGTCCTGGCACCCCACAGCATCCACTCATGGTACTCAATGAATATGAACTCTCTTCTGCATTTTTCAAGATGTCTACAGGCCTGTGGAGGTGAGCCATGAACTAAGGACTATGAAGCATCAAGTACACTTGTCTTAGAAGTAGCACTGACACAATGTTATGGGCAGGGGGTAGGGTCAGAGGAATGAGGGAGGGTTTTTAGTTGGGGTCACTCACAGAAGGTTTGAGAGACACACACTTGAAGCCTAGAAAACAGGATAAGAAACTATTTGATTGTGTGTGGTGCAGACTGGGAGTACTGGGGGAATTTCAAAGGAGAGGGATCTTAGGAAGGGCCAGAGAAATCAGGGAAAGTTTGGCGGCAGTGTGTCTGTGGACTCACTCATCAGGATCCTTGGTCTTAATTAGTAACAGTGGAGATCCTGAGAGCCACTAGGACCTACTGGGTCTGAATTGAGAATGTGCATTTTAATAAGCCCCCTAGACAATTCTGAAGCACTCAGAAAATTTGGGTATCCTGTTCTGTAGCTTCAACCCATCTCAGACTTACCCATTCTTAAAAATTCAGTCCAGGGAAGTGGATGTGGCTCAAGTGATTGGGCTTCCACCTATCATATGGGGGGACCCAGGTCCCATCCTGGGCCCTTCTGGTAAAAAAAAAAAAAGCTTGCCTACTCAGCAAGCTGAATGCCCGTGCGAGTGCCCACATGGCGAGCCAAGGGAGTCGCACAGCAAGATGATAACACAACAAAAGAGAGACAAAGGGGAGAGTCAAGGTGAGGTGCAACAGAGACCAGGAACTGAGCTGCCACAAGTGACAGGGAAACTCTCCTCACATGAGAGGTCCCCAGGATGAAATCTGGTGAATCCTAGAGGAGAAAAACAAGAAGAGAAGACAAAAGGAGAAATAGATACAGAAGATCACACAGCTAATGGACACAGACAACAAAAACAGCAAGGCAGGGAGAAGAGGGAGGGGGGAGGGGGAAAATTCAGTCCAAGCCCTATCTCATTAATTTGTTGAGCAATTATAACAGTCAAGGTGCTGTACTCAGACATAGCAGTCTACTGGACTGTCTGCTTCTGGGGGCTCACTGTCTAATGGGAGGGCAGAAATGTAAACAAGTAATATGGAGTAAAGATGCTTCAGAGCCACACAGATCTGAACTATACTTCACCAATTTACTAACAGTGTGGGGTGTTAGTTTTGGATAATAGAAGAAACTCTTCTTGGATAGAGGGAAAGAAATATTTCTAAATCTCCCCGGCATAACCTACAAGAATTCAATGTAGTTGAGCATGAGTATTTGCTGTTTTAGTTTCCTGGCTGGCTCTTGATTTCAGGGGCTAGAAGGCTTGCTTCCTCCAGGGATTGGCTGGCTATCTTTGGGGTTCCTTGACTTTTCTGCCACATGGCAGTGCACAACGTGGCCTCTTCTCCTTTCTCTTCCAGGTTCCAGGACTTCGAGCTTCTGACTGCTCCCTCTGGCCTCTCACACTTGTCCAATTTCCTTTGCTTATAAGGACTGCAGTCATATTGGAGTAAGACTTGTTCTCACTCAATTTGGGCACACCTTAACTAACAACATGCTCAATGGTCCTATTGACCAATGGGTTCATACCCACAGGACCAGAAGTTGGATGGGGAAAATGCCTTTGTGGGGGAACATGATTCAATCCCCAACACTTGTTAAGACTAAATTGCAGGGAGTGATGTGGTTCAAGTGGTTGAGCATCCACCTCCCACATGGGAGAACCTGGTTTCAGTTCCTGGTGCCTCCTAAAAACAAACAAACAAACAAACAAAAAACAAACAACGAGCAAACAAATGAAAAAAATGAACTTAGGGAAGCTGATGTGGCTCAGTGGTTGAGCACCAGCTTCCCACATACGAGGTCCCGGGTTCAATCCCTGGCCTTGGTACCTCAAAAAAAAAAAAAAAACTATTAAATTGCATGGCCCCTTTCCCAAGCAGGGACTTAACTTCGAACTATTCTCCCACTTATTCCATAGTCCCTGAAGGATAAACCCACTAGGGCCACCAACAGTTTGCATGGCCCCACAATGTTCTTCTCTCCTTCTACCTGTTGAACAGGTGTGGTGCTTGCTGGGCCACTCAAGGAAGGTCCTCCTCTGCCAGTGTGGTCAGTCCAGGTGCTTCTAGAGCAGTGGGCATCAGTGTACCAAAGAGAAGATGGGGCTGTGCAGATGAATAGGGAGGACAGCTGATACCCCATCTTGGGTCACACCTTGTCCATTGACCCTAAAGAAACTCTGCTTATAACTAGGATCTCAGGGTCTCCTGCAAACAATTTCTGGTATTTCCTCTTGCCCCAAATCTGGAAAAATGCTCAAGAAAATGATTCTGTCAGTTTCTAGGTCTCATACATCCAAGCGTGAAGGCTCAAAGCCAGTCAAGGGACCAGGCAGGGAATAGACACTGAATCTTTCCTTGTCCTCCTCTACAGTCAGCTAAAATGTACTTTCAGGAGCATCAGTCTCTGTTGATATAGTTATCTCCCCCCACCACTTTCATTTGTCTTCTTCTTGCCCCTTGGAGCAATAGTGTCTTAGAATATCTTCATTTCAGCAGAACCTCTTTTCTTTACCTTTGTACTATAAAGAGTTTACTGAAGCTCTTTTCCATAAACCAGGTGGGATGGTCTGCTGAAAGGGCAGACTCATGACTCCATCCCAAGTGAATCAGATAACTGATTGGATTAGCTTCCTATCTGCTAAACAAACACCATACAATGGATTGGCTTAAACTATGAGAATTTATTGGCTCATGTTTTGAAGCTAGGAAAAGCCCAAATCGAGGCATCAGGAATATAATACTTTCTCTCAGAAGACTCTTGTGTTCTGGGGCTGGCTGCTGGAGATCTGGGGCTCAGCTTTCTGTCACATGGCAATGCACATGTTAGAATGTTCTCCTTTCTCTTCCAGGCTGTTTTAGTTTGCTAGGCTGCGGAAATGCAATATACCAGAAATGGGTTGGTTTTTACAATGGGAATTTATTAACTTACAAGTTTACAGTTCTGAGGCCATGAAAGTGTCCAACTCAAGGCATCATCAGGTGATGCTTTCTCCCCAAAGACTGGCTGCCAGTGATTCTGGACTCCTCTGTCATATGGCAAGGCACCCGGCGACGTCTGCCGGTCTCCGCCTTCCCCTCTGAGTTCTATTGCTTTCAGCTTCCTACTTCTGGCTTTCTCTTTGTCTCTCTCTGTATTCATCCAGTGAGGACTCCAGTAAGAGGGTTAAGACTCACCCTGGGTCACACCTTACTGAATCTAATAAAGACTGCCCGAAGTAACCGAATAGGTCCCAACTACACTAGGTTCAAACTCACAGGAATGGATTAGCTATAAGGACATGATATTTCTGGGGTCCATAAAAGCCTCAGTGTACCACCCAGATTCTGCTGACTTCTAGCTTCCGGCTGATCCCTGTAGCTTCTCTTTCTCACTGACTTTCACTCTGCCTATGAAAGACTCCAGTAATCTGAAGGCCCAACCTGCTTCAGTGGGGGCCACACCTTAACTGAGGTAACATCTGGAAATGAACATATAAAATTGGTCAAACCATGTCTAAGTTCACACAGCTAATCAAGGGATGAGTCAGAATTAAAATTGGCACCCAAGAACACCCAGCCAGGGGGAAGATAACTTTCTCCTTATTTTTTCAAGCACATGTTACATTTCCCAGTCATACCTGATCCCAAATTGGTTTTTCCGTAGAGTACCTTGTAGCACTCATGTTCCACGTGGTAAGACCCAGCAGTCCTGCAATAGGGAAGTGTGAAGCAAGGGGACCCTCCCCTTCATAGGTAGACATCTTCACATCTGCCTTTACCATCAACACAGCTCGCTTTACTACTGCAAGCTTCTTGAGGGCAGAGATGGGGTGTCTTCATCGCTCTACCCCCTCTACAACCAGAACCAGTGCGATTTAGGTGCTCAAAGAAGCATACATTCACTTGAGTTAACCTGATGCCTGCTTTGCAAGGTCAATGTTGGTAGAAGAGCCATGGCAGGGTACCCCTGTCTCTTTGCTCCTCTCATCATTGAGTGTGGGCCTGGATGAAAGCAACAGCACTTCAGAGACCTGAGGCATGGCCCAGGTTGAGTTCTCTTACCTTCCCTGGCACCGTCCCTAGCAGATCTCATATGTAAAGAATGACCTTTCCTTCCTACATTTCAGATCTTGGACTAAGATCTTCCTTCCTAATCACAGCTGCCCAGAGCAGGGTTCTTTTATTCTTTTATCACCACCCCCGCCCCCACCCCCCACCACTCACACACTGTTCCTTTCTTGATTTTGGTCTTCCCTTCTCTTACCTTGTATTTCTCTACCTGTCTGTGTTTCCCCCTTTCCTCAGATGAGCTAAAGTAAAATGAACTCTACATTACCCACAGGGTTATTGTGAGATTAAATATTAATAAGAGGATATTGGTAACACTTTGCTGATACGAAGCCCAGTGTACATATAAGGTACTATTATTGCTCTGTATCCTTATTCTCCCATCTGCTTTTCTCAAAGACCATGTTTGAAGATGCTGGAAAATAAACAAATAGAGGGCAGAAATTGCAACATTCATTAGGGAAATGCTTAAGATCTGAGTCCAAGTTCATCTGGAGATCTGAGCCTGAGTAAGATTCCTGCAGAAGTTGGATCAAGCTATGCACATTTATTTATGTCGCATTTCTTTATACACTCATTTGTACTCAAACAATTGTGTTCCACATATTTTAAGTTATTACTCAAGTTCATTATAATTCCTGTGGTATGTGGAAGAGAAGGAAAAAGAGAAGAAGGGGAGGGAAGGAAAATGAGTGAGGAAAAAGGAAAGAGGGTCATGGGTAGTTGGTATATTAGGTTGGTGCTAAAGGAATTGTGGTTTTAGACGTGAATTTTAAATCATTATAACTAGGCTCAAACACATCTTTATTAATCACAATAGGAACCATTACAATCAACACATTTTTGCCAATGAGAAATAAGTTTGCTTATCCCTGTAGCATAAAAATCTATGCTTTGGGATTCGACAAACTCTTGGAAAGCATTTTCTGCATCCTTCTGGTTGGAAAAGCGTTTTGCCTGCAAAAAGTTGTTGAGATGATTGAACAAGTGGTAGTTCGTTGGCAAGAGGTCAGGTGAATATGGTGGATGAGGCAAAATTTTATAGCCCAATTCATCCAACTTCTGAAGTGCTAATTATGTGAGGAACAGTTGGAAGTTGTCATGGAGGAGAACTGGGCCCTTTCTGTGACCAAAGCTGGCTGCAGGCATTGCAGTTTTTGGTGCATCTCATTGATTTGCTGAGCTTACTTCTCAGGTGTGATGGTTTCGCTGGGATTCAAAAAGCTGTAGTGGATCAGACCAGCAGCAGACAACCTAACAGTGACCATGATCTTTTTTTGGTGCAAGTTTAGCTTTGGGAAGTGCTTTGATCTTTTCTTGGTGCAAGTTTAGCTTTGGGAAGTGCTGTGGAGCTTCTTCTTTGTCCAAACACTGAGCTGGTCAATGCCAGTTGTCATATAAAATCCACTTTTTGGCGGTGGACTTGGCCCAGTGGATAGGGCATCCATCTACCACATGGGAGGTCTGTGGTTCAAACCCCAGGCCTGCTTGACCCATGGGGAGCTGGCCCATGCACAGTGCTGATGCACGCAAGGAGTGCTGTGCCATGCAGGGGTGTCCCCCGTGTAGGGAAGCCCCATGCACAAGGAGTGCGCCCCATAAGGAGAGCCGCCCAGTGTGAAAGAAAGTGCAGCCTGCCCAGGAATGGCACTGAACACACGGAGAGCTGACACAACAAGATGACGCAACAAAAAGAAACACAGATTCCTGTGCCGCTGACAACAACAGAAGTGGACAAAGAAGACGCAGCAAATAGACACAGAGAACAGACAACCGGGGTGGCGGGGGGGAAGAGGAGAGAAATAAATAAATAAATCTTTAAAAAAATAAAATAAAATAAAATACCTGGAGGCCATGTTTTGTTTGAGGCGATCAATAACTGAGCTGACAAATAGACTGGGATGACCTCTGTCTAGACACAAAGGAAATGTCTGGGCCAATGTTGGTCCTCCACCCACTCCCAGAAGGATACACAAAAAGTAGCTTATACCAGAGGCTCTCAAGCATTTATTCTAAAGGGTTAACTCTCAAGAGGGTTAACATCCATCTTTACACAGCCACTTAATGGAAGGTTTTAGAAGGCTGCCTTTAGGTGGGGGCTGAGAATGGCATAAAGAGAAATAAGCGCCAGGTGGCCATGGTGCTTTCATGTATGGTCTGGAGGGAGCAGGAGACTGGCCAGGCCACAAAGGACTGTCTTTCTGGCCTTCTGAGGTTCCTTAAGTTCCCCTTGCTATGAAATCGTCTGCTGAGAGGTAGTGTTTTTTCCCCCACAAGGACCCTGTTGAAGCAAAAAGAAATGACTTTGGAGGGAAAGCACACTAACCCATGATTATCCATCACTGGTTCCTTCCACTTTCAAAGAGGTGAGCAACATAGCTGGTGCTTAGGAGGGCAGGCTTGGGAATGGAGAATTCCTATGAGTCCAAGCTCTAGTTCTGCATATCATTTACCAGACCTTGGGTGATCCCCTTCCCTTTTCAAGGTCTGGTTTCCTGCATCTCTAAAATGAGTTTCCAGTCTGTGGTTTTCTGGTATCATCTCAGTAGTTGCCTGCCTGGTCTGCCAGTGCTCCTGGGCTAGGAGGTGGCCACCCACTCCCTCTGGTCCCATCGATGTCAGAATGATGGCCTTACTGCTGTTTTATTTGTCTTTGTTGAAGCCTCTAAAAAAAAAAAAGTATTTTTTGGCTTAAGGATTGAAAAAAAAAAAATGTGCCTTTAGATAAAAGGACATTATTGTTGACTCATCTGAAAAATCCCAGGAGTTTGACTATAACAAGAATTTATTAGGCTATGTTATATAATATGATTCCACATTTGAAAACTATATGGGTACATCGGTCTATCATCTATCTTCATCATCATCATCATCTATAATCTATTAAAATCTCATATCTATTTCTATCACTGCTGGATTATCATTCTTTCTACCAGACTGTGTACTGCAAGAGTACAAGAACCACATCTGTCTCATTCACTCTAAATCACTTTTCTTTGGCACAGGGGCAGGGGTAGTAGGTTCTCATTAACTTTTTTTGAATGAATGAGTGAGTGAGTGATCCATGTATAACCTATTAGCTAGTCTGGTCACTCTTCTTTGCTGATGACTCTGTTTTCCTTTCCTCATACTGAAATGGGCATTTTAATTTTTTTAATTATGTTTTTGAGATACCATCCACATACCATACAATTTACTCATCTAAAGTGTAAAGTACAGTAGCTTTCAGGATATTCACATACTTGTGCAACCATCAGCCCTGCCTAATTCAAGACCATATTCATCACTCCAAATAGAACCATTAGTAGTCATTCCCCATTCTTTCTTATCTTCAGCCTTAGTCCACCACTATTCTACTTTCAGTCTCTATATGGGTTTGCCTTTTCCGGACATTTTATCAAATGGAATCCTACAATATGTGGTCTCCTGTGTCTGGGTTCTTTCACTTAGCACAATGTTTTCCAGGTCCATCCATGTTGTAGCCTGACTCAGTACTTCATTCTTTTTTTTTATGGCTGAGTAGTGTTCCATTGTATGGATATTCTACATTTGTTTACCTTTTGTCAGTTGACAGACATTTGGGTTGTTTCCATTTTTTGGCTATTAGGACCAACGCTGCTATGAACACTCCTGTACAAGTTTTTGAGTGGACATTTGTTTTCAAATTCTCTCTGGTATATACCTAGGAGTAGAATGCAGGTGTCTTTCTAGTTCTAAACTATTTCTTCTTTTGGTTTGTCTTTGGTTAGAACATTTTGTTTTCACTTTTCTTGTAGAGGCAAGACTCTCAGTCATCAACTGATTATGAGTGGGCTAGCTGTCTGTAAGTTGGACATGTGAACTAACTGATTTATGGGATTCCCTTCCATAGGCAGCCATCTCTTTCACTCAAGGCTGTACCTGTGGATTAGGAACAGCAGGCTCAGGGCTAGTCATTTCGTTCCCTACTGCTTACTATTACTTTTTGACACAGCAAGTCTTCAAAGAACTATTTTTTAATTTCCTTTTTAAAATTACAGAAGTTGTGAGCTTACAAAACAATTGTATGTAATGTGCAGAATTCCTGTACATCACCCCTCTTCCAACACCTCAAGTTTTTATGGAACATTTGTAACAGGTTATGAAAGAACATGATCAGAGTATTACTCCACACTATGGTCCATAGCATATACTTGGTGTATTTTTCCATACAACCCTTGTTATTAACACTATATATTAGTATTGTGTATTTCTTATAGGTCATGAGATAACTCTATTTGTACTGCTAATCACAGTCCATCTTCCACTACATGGTTCACTGTGTTATACAGTCCCATGCCATGTGCATTCTAGCCAAAGCGTATGCTCCGTGGCTCTCATGTTCATCACAGAGTTCTGCAGTCATTGTCCCAGTTACCCTTCCTAAAGAACTATCTTCAAGTTTCTTCCCTTTCATAGAGTCAAGTCGCCTGGGTGGCATATCTCAGGAAAAAGCCCAGGGACCAGCATGGCTCTTCAAGATAAGGATTGGGATAGTCACTTTTGCCTGACAGAGAAGTAATCTGAATCTGGAAACTTCTTGTTCTTAAAAGCAAATAGTGTGGGAAATCAGGAGTGTGTTTGGGTGTGCTGACCATCAGAATACTTTTTGGCTGTCAGCAAGTCCAAATGTTGTGCTGGGGAATGATAATGCCTGATGCCCAGTTAAAAGGTTCTAATCAATGAGAGGAAACTTGTCTATGTAATGGAAAACATTTCATGGTATCTTGATAGAGGCAGGAGTGCAAAGTCATAAAAAAAAGAGCAAAAATTTGCTTGCCAATTCCCTGAAAGGTCCCTTTTAAAGTATCAAGATTCCTAGAGCTGGTGTGGGGGGTAGAGATCTCAGATGTCATAAAAAAGGTTATTAATGTTTCAAGGACTGCAGAATCATAAAAGTTAAATATGGAGAGTAGCTATTAAGTCTTCTAATCCCTCAACTGCCCATACCCACCTTTTCTTCCTTCCTTTCCTAGCATTCAGGTAGGTTGTCAGGGCTGGTTTGAAACAATGCCTTTGTCTGGGCTTCCTCTTTTGCTGCAGGTGCTGGTGAGATTTGACAGGAATTTGGCCAGAGCAGTTTCCTAAACCAGAGACATGAGAGGTGGAGGTGAAGATGTTTTTTTGACCTGCTGGGGGTGAAGCAGCTGGAATCCATAGCCTTAAAGACATTGTTGGATGTGGGACTGAAGTGGAATGTCTTTTATTTATTGGGAGCTGGTCCTACCCTTGGTCATAATAGAGTAGGTGGCCATGTGGTATGATTTGAAATGTGCCTGGAGAGCCTTCCCTTTCCTCTCTTTTGTACACGACCAGAAAACTACCATTAGCAATTCTTTCCTTTGAGTGGAGATACGATTAAAATGCAAATACTCCTGTAGAAAGAGTATATCAAACCTGATAATCATTCACCTTGAAATTTATTTAAGCACTGGATAATTTTCAAAGACAAGGCCTAGGGGATAGATTTTGATGGGTGTAGGGTGGGAGTTGGGTGGTAAGGTGGAAAACAATGGCCAACTGTAAAGCAGAAGTGCATTTCCTGGACAGTTTGTTTCTCTGAGGGGCAGATGGTAGTTGTTGGGGAGGAGGATTAAGCAAATGTGAAGGGACGGTGTACGTTCACCTCCCTCACCGTGTTGACTCTGGTCACTTCTGGGGCCAATTCTCAGACCCCACACTTCATTCTCACTGCTTCCAGTGGTCCAAGATGCACCCTGAAGTGAAGGACACCAGGGATGACTGTCTGCGTCCTTGCTGACCCGACTGCTCTCTGGCCAGGGCAGAACAGTGCAGAGACACAAACAACTTTGCACTTCCCTTCATTTAGAAACTTGAAAGAATCTCCAACATATTTCACACCTCCAGTGACCTACCAGACACCTGGACCTGCAGACAGTCAGAGAGCCAGGCTCCTTATCCAATATGTGGGAAACAGTGATTTTTTGTCCCCCAAAGATTTCCACACCCAAATCTCCAGAGCCTGTGAATATGTCACCTTAGGTGGCAAAAGGGACTTTGCGGATGTGACTAAGTTAAGGACCCTGAGAAGGGAAGGGTAGCCTGGATTATCCAGGTGGATCCTATCTAATTACATGGGTCCCTAAAAGTAGAGAAGCCTTCCTTGCTATAGTCAGAGAGAGATATGACTATGGAAGAAGGTTCAGAGAAATGTAACATTGCTGGCTTTTAAAATACAAGAAAGGGGTCCACAAGCCAAGGAATGTCAGTGGACTCTAGAAGTTGGAAAAATGAGGAAGTGGATTCTGCCCTCCTGAAGGAGCACCACCATGCTGCCATCTCATTTTCGTCCAGTAAGGCCCGTTTTGGACTTCGAACCTTCAGAACTGTAGGATAATATATTTGTGTTATTTTAAGCTACTAAATTTGTGGTGATTTGTTACAGCAGCAGCAGAAAACAAAATACCATTAGGAAGCTTGAGACAAGTTTTAATCCGTCCATGTTTCTCATCCTTGTCCTCCTTGGTGACTTCTAAAATAAAGACCCTGTAGCCATCTCCTCCTCACGAATATTCATTCCATTAGCCCTCCACTTTCTCACCTGATTCATCCTCCAAAACATTTTCACTCTGCTCTCTGAAGCCCATTTCAATGAATAATAATAGATGCCAAGGACTGAGCACTTATTTATCTTACTTACTTTTCACATGTTATAAAGCATTGGGTTTTATTTCTATGGAAACCGAGGCTTACAGCAGTGAAGTAACTTGCCCTTGGCCACACAGCAGGGTGGTGGTGGTCGATTCAAGCTCAGTTTTCACAATGTGCTCTTGGCCTTTGTTCCAGTGCTTCCCATAGGCACACCACAGGGCTCCGTGGGGAATGAGTGTGTTATAGGCAAAACAGGATTCCACAGCATGTTGTCTGGTTCTAACTTTCCATCTCCTGGTTGTTTTCATCTGAGGTTCAGGTCAACCTCTGGCTCTCAATTTAAACTCCTCCACCCTGACACCTGCTGTCCTCTTGGTGCTTTCATGTCTGTGCAGTGATCCACCTGGCCCTTCTGCTTCATAATTCTCTCCCTTGGCACCTTTGTCCCCCACCCCACTTCACTCACCTATTGGGCTGGAAATAACAAACTCCAATATCCAAGCCTCTCTTTGCCTTTACTCCCTCTTTTAGCCTTGGAGACATGGTTTTCCCAAAGTCCTTCCATTCCTTGACTTTCCCTTTTTCCATGTCTTTTAGCCCCATCTTGGCTTCACTGTTGCAGTTAGAATCATCTTCCCTGCTCCAAACTGCTAAACCCAGAAACCCCCATGGAGGGAGGGAGGCAGACACTGGCATTGTTAACCGCCCCCACCCCGGATGATTCTGATGCACAGCCAAGGTTTAGAATCACTATGCAAAAGTAGCTTGGGGGGAGAGGATGTGGTTTAAGCAGTTGAGCACCTGCCTCCCACTTGGGAGTTCCCAGGTTCAGTTCCCGGAGCCTCCTAAAGACAACAAACAATGAGCAAACAACAAACAAACAGACTATGGAGCCAACTCAGGGGAACCAATGTGTCTCAGTGGTTGAGTGCCAGCCTCATACATACAAGGTCCCAGGTTCTTTCCCTGGCCCCGGTACCTCAAAAAAACAAAACAAAACAAAACAAAAAACCCCATGTAATTGGACTCCTGGGGGCCCCTCAACTTCTCACTCACCCCCATCTTCTACCATTCTCTTGTTCTCTCATCCTTGCCCTACCTTACCCTGCAAGTGCCCTGACTCTGGGTAAATCCAACAATCTGCCTTTGCCAGAGTGTCAGTTTGGAATTTTGGATTGCAAGTAAGAGAAACCCCCTTCAGCCTGCCTAAAAACATTCTGGAAGAAATTTCTTGTAAGCAAGCGCAGAGGAGTACCTTACAGGGCAGGGATGCAGCTGAGGTTCTGGGAGGCCAAGAACAAGAGGTGGGAGGATGAAGGGAAACCGAGGCCATCCTCTCTGTATCACCATCTCTGTTTCTCTTTGTGCTTCTGCTTTATTCTCCCCTTTTGCTGCAATTTTTTTCTCCTTTCCAGTTCTCGTGTTAAGAAATGGCTACTACCGATAACCACTGAGTTTCAGGTCTGCGAGAAAGCAGACTGAGATGGGAGCTTTTAGATCCAGTTTTATATTCCTGGGGGAGGGATTCTAATACCCCCAGGTTAGATCAGGTTCTTGCCCTGGGACCAATCAATTCTGGTGAACGACCACGTGCAATAGGAACAACCACGTGCAATAAATATGGCAGATCCCCAAATAACTCATCTCCGCACCTGAATGCAAGGGGTAGGGAAAGCTGCAGCTTTCAGAAAATGAAAGCAGCAGCAGGGTTACTGAACGTAATTGAGGAGATGCACCCAAATATATTTTGTCTTACTGTGTTAGATGGGCCATTGACAAAGTTCAGCAAACCTTTTTTTCATTTATGGTCAGTAATTTCTCAATCACCTAACAGCTGATTCTGAACCTTTCCACAAGCTTTCCACCACCTCCTTCTTTACAGAGAAAATAGAAACCACTCTCAGTTTCTAGCTGAGAAATGGATCCATATCTAGACCTTCAGTCTCAGATGCTTTCTCTTGTCCCTTTTGGCTCTGTCAGTCCTTCCCTCTGTGAAACATTTTCCTCTGCTTTTCCTATGGACCCTGAACGCATAACTGTAGCTATAAGCATGGACAAGTCTCTTGTACGTATCTCCCTATGACTCTAGCTCTCTCTTTCTCCCTTCACATTTAGACTTCCACTTTCAGTTTTTAACTTCCTGTCTAATTTTGGATACACTCAAACTGGCTTCTGCTTACCTCATCCCTCCTATCACCAATTCCTAGTAACCTCTTCAGGTCAAAGTCTCCAGGGATTTCCTAATCGCCAAACCCAATGGGGAATTGCCAGCCTTTGTTTTAACACCCTCTTTGCTGCATTTGCCATGATCTTCTAAATATGTTTCAAATCCTTTCCTTTCTCTCTGTCCCCATGGCTGTGTCCAGCCTCTTCAAATCTTCCCTGAACTGTTAGCTATCCTGCCTTTAGTTTGTCCAATACTTCCTACTGCTATTAGAGTTACTTTTCTAAAACTCATCAAACTACTCTCCTGTTCAAAACCCCTTAAAGGAAGAGGATGTGGCTCAAGTGATAAGGCCTCCACCTACCATATGGGAGGACCCGGGTTCAATCCCTGGGGCCTCCTGTTGAAAAAGAAAACGAGAAAACATGCCTGTATGGTGAACCAGTGCCCACGTGGTGAGCCAAGTGCCTGCGTAAGTGCCCATGTAACTGTCCGTGTGGCAAGCGAGTGCCCATGCAGCAAGATGAGTGCTCATGCGGTGAGCCAGTGCCCACGCAAGTGAGTCACACAGCAAGATGATGATACAACAAAAGAGAGACGAAGGGAAGAGTCAAGGTGAAGCACAGCAGAGACTAGGAACTGAGGTGGCACAATTGACAGGGAACTTCTCTCTACATCAGAGGTCCCCAGGATCAAATCCTGGTGAATCCTAGAGGAGAAAGATGAGAAGACCAAAAGAAAAATATATTCAGAAGATCACACAGCAAATGGACACAGCAAAAATCACAGCAGGGTGGGGGAGGGGGAGGGGAAGAAAAATAAAGAAATAAAATCCTTTAAATACTCTCCATAGCCCACCAAATGAGTTCAAAATTCTTAGTGCAGTATTCAAAGCTTTTAAGCCCAGACCCCACCTACCTTTCTAAGCTCATTTTCTGCCCCCACCCCTCTGCATCCTGTGTCCTACATAACTAGCTACTTGTATCTCTCTAAACAAGCCATATTCCTGCCCGTTATTCCTTTCACTGTCTTACAGGCATTTTCTCCAGTTTTTACATCTCAGCTCAAAGACTTCCTTTGGTGAAACCTTCCCTGACTGCTCCAGGCAGAGCTTACTGTTTTCTTCTTGGCCCTCATTCACTTTGTAATTTCTCAATTGTAGAGCTTTGCCCATTGCATACTTATGATTTCTTTACATGCCAGCTTTTCCCATAAGATCACAGCCTCCTCAAGGGCAAAGAGGTGGGGTTTAGTCATTCCTAGTCAATAAATATGTCATAAACAAATGAGCAAATGGGAAGGGTATATCTACGGAGACTGGGAGGGAAAGCTGATAAAGTGAGGCAATCTTAGTTGAAATGGGAGATCGCTACAAAAAATGTGTACACTCTTTACCTTCTGGACTGATTCCCTTTATTCATATTTAACTGGTTGGCTTCTGTCGAATATTCCCTGATTCAGGCAAAAAGTACCTACTTCCTTTGGTAGCTTATATCAAAGTATTACTCAGCTTCTTCTGGCTTCTACTTCTTTGCTTTTCTCCTTAAAATCCAATTTTGAAAAGCAAGTGGAGGAGTTCAGGCACTGAAAGATCTTCATTGATTTATTTTGCCTTCCTTATTTATTAATGGGACCACTTTCTCCTTGATATTTCTTTTTTCTCTCTGATGTATTTATAAGAGCTCCTTTTAACCCCTGTGCATTAGATTACACCAGTCTTTGGATATCCTTCTCATCTTTTCCTTTCCACCTATTCTGACTCTAGCTGAGATACTTGAGACCTTCCTAAGTCAGTATGTCCACAAAATGTTTAAATGATCTTAGCCTTCATGTTGATCTCTAAAGAAGTCAATGTGTTGACTTCTTACTCTAGCATCTGGCTCTTTTGTATGGCTTTGACTCTTGATTAGCATAGCAGTTGAGAATAGACTCTTGATTAGAATAGCAGATCTTGGCGCCAGACTGCTGGGGTTTAAATCTGAGCTCTACCACTTACTGACTGTGTGACCTTGTTCAAATTACTTATCCTCTTTGTACCGTCCTTTCATGTTCTGCCAAAATGAGATTAATAATCAAATGTACCTCCAGAAGTTGTTGTGAGGATTAAGTTTGTTGAGAACGGTAGAGTATTGAGAAGTACGTTCAGCACAGAGTGTGCCTTCCATGGGTATTACTTCTTTCTATGTTTGCATCTTCACATCTCCCTCACCTTCCTTTGGCTGTGTTGGGTAGCATGAAACATTCAGGGACAGACTCTTCTGGGCAGAACATTTTTCTAGGCACTACATGTATAATGACTGGAGAAAAGCCAGGCTCCGTTTATAAACCCTGGGGATTGTAGCAAAAAGGAATTGACCTTCTATCAAGTGCTTACCGGGCTGGGGCAGTGTGATAGGTGCTTTACAGATCTAACACTAATACAAAGATGCTGTAAGAAATGAGGAGAAATCAGTGGTGATAGAAAGAATCTGTCGCTGTAGAGTATATAAAAATTGTGAGTAAACATTTTGCCATGAATTTTTTAAAAAAGGAAAGAATTGCTTTTATGAAGGAAGACCACAAAGCAAAAAACATGAGAAATCAGGGAAGACATGGTGTGGCAGTTTGATATTATTAATGAATTCCAAAAAGAAATATTGATTATGTTTGTAAACTGGTCTGTTCCTCTGGGCAAGATACCCTTTGATTTGTATTAGATTCAGTTGAGATGCTTTGATTAAATTATGTTAAGATCAAGGCTTTGATTCAACCATCTCATTAGGACTCGTCATGTTGAGTCCCGACCCCCTTGGTGGCTGATAAAAGAGACTCTCACTCGGAAGTAGATACGCAGGAGAACACAGAAAAAGACACAGCAGAAGAGAGAACTTAGTTTTGATGCTGGAGCCCTGGGAAGAGAGATGAGCCTGATAATTTACAGCTGACCCTGTGAAGAGACCAGAGCAGCTGAGCCCAGACATAAATGACCCCGGGAAGAGAAAGGAGCCCTATGCCAGCCTACAGCTGAGATCAGAAGAAGTTGGACCCACAGAGCCTTAAGGGAAAGAGAAAGGGTTAACCCTTGTAGACATTGCCCACCATCTTGCATCAACACATGGCAACAGGCTTTGGGTGAGAAAGTATATCTTATTTATTTATTTATTTTTAAGATTTATTTTATTTTATTTCTCTCCCCACCCCATTGTCTGCTTTCTCGTGTCCATTCGCTATGTGTTCCTCTGTGTCCACTTGCATTCTTGGCAGCACCGGGAATCTGTGTCTCTTTTTGTTGCATCATCTCTCTGTGTGTGCAGCATCACTCCTGGACAGGCTGTGCTTTTTTTCACGTGGGTGTACTCCTTGTGTGTGGGGCTCCCCTGGGTGAGGGACACCCCTGCATGGAACGGCACTCATTGTGTGCATCAACACTGCACATGGGCCAGCTCACCACATGGGTCAGGAGGTGCAGGGTTTCAAACCTGGACCTCCCATATGGTAGCAGACGCTCTATCAGTTGAGCCATATTTGCTTCCCAAAAGTATCTCTTATGGTAACTTGAGTTGGACTCTTGGGCCTTGTGACTAAGCTTCAACCCCAAATAAATACCCTTTATAAAAGCCAACAGAGTTCTGGTATTTTGCATCAGCACCCCTTTGGCTGACTAATATATGTGGCAACACAACAGAAAAAGTTGAAGCATGAGCTTCCAGGAAGGTGTAGAAGAAAAAACAAGCCAATTGCAGAAATGAAGGTGAGATTGGAAGAAGTATAAAGAATTGACAACACAGCAAATAGAGTAGGGTTCATAGAAAATAGTAAAGAGAAAAGCTGACAAAATGAATGGAAATAAAATGAGTTTTAAAGGAATATATAGAAAAAGGTAAATATAGAAGACAGGCAAGGACGGTCCAAAATTCACCAAATTGGAGTCTCCAAAGACAAAAACCCAAACACTGAAACTCTGAAAAATTGTAAAAGCTGAAAATATAACTTAAAATAATGACAGAACTAAGATGATTATATTAATAAATATAAATGAACCTAACTTTCCTATTAAAAAAAGATATTCAGCTTACCTCAAAAAGGAAAACGTAACTGTACAAGAGACAACCCTAAAATGTATTGATTTTAAAAAGCCGAAAATAAAAGAATATGCCAAAGTATAGTGAGCAAATGAAAACAATAAGAAAGCAGGAGATAAGTTCTCAAACATCAGTCAAGGAAGTCAGGCCAAAAAGCAGTAATTGAGTCAAAGACAGGATTTTTTTTTATATCCCTTCTCTCCCCCTCCCCCCTTTGTGGCTTTTTGTGTGCTGTCTCCTCTCTGTGTCCATTCTTCTGTGTGTCTGTATTTATTTATTTTATTTCCCCTCCCCCCTTGCAGCTTGCTTGCTGTCTGCTCTCTGTGTCCATTCTCTGTGCTCTTCTGTGTTTTTGCTTGTCTCCCTTTTTTGTTTCGTCACCTTGCTGGGTCAGTTCTCCATGGCTCTTGAGGGCTGGGTGGCTCTCCACAGTGTGCAGGCGAGCCTGCCTTCACAAGGAAGCCCCGGGACATGAACCCAGGACCTCCCATATGGTAGACGGGAGCCCAACTGATTGAGCCACAGCCGCTTCCCCAAAGAAGGGATTTTATAATAAGAAAATATGCCCTTCATATCATGAAGATATGACCTTCAAGATATCTGCATACTGAATAAGATAATTTCAACATTTGCAAAGCAAAAATAACAGAAAATAAAGGAGAAAATGATGGAAATGCACTAAAATGAGAGACTTGAAAGACTTCTTAATTGGACAAAAGCTAAGTAGGACAGGAGAATAAAACTAGCACTTAAAAACACAATTTAAAATACAAACCTTTTTCATGTAGAAATTGTAGAACTCTAACAACTCCTGGGTCAATGGGGAAATGAAAACCAAAGTTAGAAAACATTGATAACAAAAGCCTATGTATCGGGAAGTGGACTTGGGCCCAGTGGTTAGGGCATCCGTCTACCACATGGGAGGTCCACAGTTCAAACCCCGGGCCTCCTTGACCCGTGTGGAGCTGGCCCACATGCAGTGCTGATGCGTGCAAGGAGTGCTGTGCCATGCAGGGGTGTCCCCGCGTAGGGGAGCCCCATGTACAAGGAGTACACCCTGTAAGGAGAGTTGCCCAGTGCGAAAGAAAGTTCAGCCTGCCCAGGAACAGTGCTGCACACATGGAGAGCAGACACAACAAGATGACGCAACAAAAAGAAACACAGGTTCCCATGCCACTGACAACAAAAGAAGCAGACAAAAGAAGAACACGCAGCAAATAGACACAGAGAACAGACAACTGGGGGGGGGGGGAGGAGGGGAGAGAAATAAAATAAATAAATCTTTAAAAAAAAAGCCTATGTATCAGAATTTAAAGGATACAGCAAAGAAACATTATGGTTTCAGAAGAAACTTTATAATTGCAAATACATAAATCATACAAAATGAAGAATGACATAAGTGAAGTAAGAAGGGTCATCTGGTAGCTATGACTGCATAGCCTCAGCCTCCTGTCCAGTAGAATGATGCCAAATATCCAGGAAGTATTGAAGTGAGAGCCAATTTTGCTGTCCCACAGTCACTGTCCATGTGCATGGGCACAGTTATATTTTGAAAGTTTTGATAAACTGTCTTCCACCACCTTTTGGAGACAGAGGTCTAGAATTAAAGGAAGAGTTGGCAAAAAAAAAAAAAAAAAAAAATTCTCCCCTGATTTCTTCCCCAAATGAACATGAGATGGAGACGTAAAGACATTATTGATCTGGAAAGTGATGGCACACTCAAAATAAGGCAGTCTGAGGAATGTTTATTTCTAAAAAGACCACTTCCAAAGGCATGGGTCAGTGACTTTCAAATTTGGCTGCTCTTAGAATCACCGGAAGAGCTTTGTAATACCATTTCCCCTGTTCTTTCCGCTCATAGCACTTATAACAATTTGTGATTGTTTTACTAATGCTTGTCTGTCTCAAGACTGTTTTATGAGGACAGATACCCAATCCATTTGTCTAGCTCAGTGCCTGCCCAGTCACCTCAGACATTTTAATTTTATTGGTCTTAGACGAGGTCTATATTTTTAAGAATTTCCCAGGAAATTCTAATGAGCAGCAGGGTTGGGGACCATTGGTATAGGGGATCTCTACGGGACAGTAACTAACCTGGGTGTTAGTATCCAAAAGTAGTGAGTAACACCCTAAAGCCCAAAGGGATGGGCAGAGGGGACAGCTACCCGAACCTGGAAGGGCGGGAGTCATCTGAGAAGGCTGCCTTGGCAGGAATCTTCTGATCAAGCCTTAGGTCAAGCCAAACTAGGCAAACTGCAGGAAGAGCATCTGACGTGATTCTTCTTCTTTGTTCCCATCCGTCCTGCTCCCCATTAACTGAACACTGTCAGAAACTCGGAGGCACAGAACCACTGATATAGCCTCCTGGGACAGTGAGTGGGGCAGAGAAGCCTGAAGGGTGGATCTAGAGGGGCAAATGGAAGACGCACAATCAGAGGGGGCAGATGCCTAGTTAGCATAGTACTACAGTTTGGGGAGACAACTGAAAACAAATGAGATGAGGGCGAGTTGCACATTTTTTGAGCTGAAAAATACCATTATCTGATGATATCCATTGGCCTATCCATGTCAGTGAACAAAAAAAAGGACAGGAATGAATGAACAAATGGAGATGGGTAGGTGCCAGAGAAGGAGGGCTAGACTATGAGAAAAGATAAACTTAAAGAGCAAAATGCTTGGCACATAGCTTCCCTGGTGGTCCATAATCTGTGATTCCTCCTACCCTAGGAAGAAGCTGAAAAGCAGGCCTTGGAGGGCCCTGCTGCCACTGCAGGCCACTGCACTCTGCTTCCAGTAGCATCTAATTACCCACAATGCCATACTAAATCCAAATCTTAGGGCAAGCTCTTTCTGCCTTGCCTATGTTTGTGTGCATGAGGCAGATAGGATCATGACTTGTTCTCATAAGATTCCTGAGGAAGCAGATGTGGCTCAAGGGACTGGGCTCCCATCTACCATATGGGAGATCCAACATTTGATTCTGGGGACTCCTGGTGAAGACAAGCTGGCCCATGCAGAGAGCTGGCCCAAGTGGAGTGCTGGCCTACGTAGCAAGCAGGCCTGAGTGGAGGGCTAGTGCAGCAAGATGATGCAACAGAAAGAGACACAGAGGGAAGCGGACGTGGCCCAGTGGATAGGGCATCCATCTATCACATGCGAGGTCCGCGGTTCAAACCCCGGGCCTCCTTGACCTGTATGGAGCTGGTCCACGTGCAGTGCTGATGCGTGCAAGGAGTGCCATGCCATGCGGGGATGTCCCTGCGTAGGGGAGCCCCACGCGCAAGGAGTGCACCCTGTAAGGAGAGCCACCCAGTGTGAAAGAAAGTGCAGCCTGCCCAGGAATGGTGACACATGCATGGAGAGCTGACACAACAAGATGACGCAACAAAAAGAAACACAGATTCCTGTGCCACTGACAACAACAGAAGCAGACAAAGAACATGCAGCAAATGCACACAAAGAGCAGACAATGGGGGGTTTGGGGGGAAAGGGGAGAGAAATAAATAAAAAATAAATCTTTAAAAAAAAAAAAAGGAGACACAGAGAAGACACGATAAGAGAATGCAGCAGACCAGGGAGCTGAGGTGGCGCAAGAGAAATCAGTGCCTCTCTTCCAGTCCAGAAGTTCCCAGGATAGGTTCTTGGTGCTGCCTAAGGAGAAGACAAGCAGACACAGAAGAACACACAGCAAATACACACAGAGGGCAGACACTGGGAGTAGGGGTGCGGGATAGAGAAATAAATAAATTAATCAATTAATCTTTACAAATAAAGATTCCTTATGAGGTCCTGTTTAATACATAGTTCCTGTGGGAATCATGATGTTGTGGTATTGGTTTGAGTGCTACCAATTTCCTGGGACTCACATCATAGAATGAACTCTATTCAGTTTGTTCAACCACTAAGGGGCCGTAAATGGATGCATATATACATATGCATTTACACCCATCAACCATATATGGCACACAGCTGTATCTGTAATGCCTTTCTAATGTTAACTACCAGTCTCCTTACAAATACAGCTAGGAATGACTAAGGCAGTGGTGCTCAACTTAGGTGTGCATCGGGAGGGACTGTTAACACATGAACTGCTGGGCTGCATGCCCGGAGTTTCTTGGGGGGGGGGAGAGGGGCCTGAGAGTCTGCATTTCTAAGAAGTGCCCAGCTGATGTGGAAGCTACCAGCCTGAGGACCACACTTTGAAAACCACAGGGCCAAGGTATAGAAATGTTGCTGTTTTGGTTCTGGTCCTTGGCCGCTCATTCTTCCTCTTCTGTAAACCACAGTGATCCTTGGTCCAGCATCCTGTGCTATCTGCTGAGCATCCTCAATTCCCCTGATCGCAGCTGCTCCGAGTCCCCATTTTTTTCAGGACAGAGTCTTTATCACTGGCCCAACTTTTACTCTGCTTATGCTTATTCCTCTTAATTACTGCACAGATCCATCCATTACCAAAATGTAAGAAATGATAGTCTTCTCCACATGCATCACAGAACTTTGCCAATTAATTTGATCACTATTCTCAGGATTGAATTTTTCCTTCTGTTATAACAGCTCTTGGGAGGAAGCAACTCCTGGCTCCACCACTGACTAGCTCTATAATCTTGGGCAAAGCATTTGGACAATTTCCTTATCTGAAAAATGGGGATAATGATTCCTTTAGAGGGTTGTTGTGAGGATACAATAGATAATATGTGCAAAAGGAAAAATATCTGTTTCAATGAATATTAGCTAATAATGGATCAAGGTGGATTTTGGCAGAAAGAGAACTTCCAGGGTGAATGTTACCTGGAAAAAAAAAATGCCGTTTCCAGCTCAAATTTAAGTTGCCTTTGGGCAATGGTTCTTGGCATTTATTTTTTTAATTTTTTAAGTTTTTTAAATTTCTCTCCCCTTCCCGCCCCCCCCCCCCCCGTTGTCTGTTCTCTGTGTCTATTTACTGTGTGTTTTTCTTTGTCCGCTTCTGTTGTTGTCAGTGGTAGAGGAATCTGTGTTTCTTTTTGTTGCATCATCTTGTGTCAGCTGTCTGTGTGTGCAGCGCCATTCTTGGGCAGGCTGCACTTTCCTTCGCTCTGGGCGGCTCTCCTTGCGCGTGGGGCTCCCCTACGTGGGGACACCCCTGCGTGGCACGGCACTACTTGTGCGCATCAGCACTGCGTGTGGGCCAGCTCCACACGGGTCAAGGAGGCCCGGGGCTTGAACCGCGGACCTCCTATGTGGTAGATGGACGCCCTGACCATTGGGCCAAGTCCACTTCCTTGGGCAATGGTTCTTAAACTATGTTTGGAAAGGAAGTATACTTAGTGGTTAAGGGCTCAAAGTCTAAGGGAAGCATCAAAATCTGGGCTCTGCCATTGACTAGCTATGCCGTCTTGTCAATGGGATAGAACTTAACTTCAGTTTCAACATCTGTGAAATGGGATGGAAATAGATCCTTCCCTATAAGGTTAGATGAAGATTAATTAAGATAGTACATGTACAGAGTTTAGGACACTCCTGGGCATTTCATAAGTACACGATAAACTTTGTTGTTATTAAGTTTTAGAGAATACTAGAGTCTAATGAACTGTTTCCTTCAAAATGATTAAATACAAATAATAAATAAAATTCATAAATAGTATGTTTTCAATTTTGTTTTACCTTCAATACATTTTTAAATCTTCAGTAACAGCTACAATTTGTCTTCAAAAGTGTTTTAAAAGAGTTAATTGGGCTTATTCCAAAAGTTTTTTTTTCTCTCTCGCTCAGATTCCATTACTCGAGGATTGCTTTCTGGGAAAGTTCTGCAGGGAGTTTTAACTTTATCAAGAGGGGCATTGTGCTCAATATTTTACAAATGCTGTCTCATATACATGTCACAACTGCCCTATGAGGCTGATATTTTAAGTCTATATTTAAGATCTATAAAATTGTGCAAATATCATCCATCTACTAACAAATTTGTTCCAAGTTAATATGGTAGAATTAAAAGTATGGATATTTCATTGTATTCAACAGTTTCCCCACTTTTCATTTAGTCACTCCATCAATTGAAAAAACAGATTGAGAATTATTGTTTGATTTCCTCCCATGACACACTATTAAATAGCCCATCATCCCATCATAGAGAAAGGGTTGAGAGCTTTGCTATTGCACTTTTTACTTTAGGAATGGGACTCTCTCTCAACTCATAAACCCACAGGAGTGTATGTATTCCTAACCTTATCATATTAAATAACCAGAAAGATTTCAGAGTACATGAATGAGTATACTGTTTTCCCTCTCTGTTCTATCTCGCTTTTAACATAGTTAAATTTGACCTGCTACTTGCTTAACCTAATGCTCAACAAATCCTTGTTGCACAAAATGAAATTATATTGAATTCTCCAACAGCTGTGTAATAGCCTAACGGTTAAATCCATCCAGATTCTCCTCCTTCCCCCGGGTTCTCCTAACAAACTTGCTGAGTGTCACTGACCTGTGTCTCCACATTCTGACCATTTCCTCTTCCAGTTCATTGATAAATATTTTCCACACTGTCGGCCTCCTTGTGAATACCCGGTAGACCCCCCCCCCCCCCATTAAGACAGAGGAGAGGGTCCAGCCTCCTTTGTTCATGAGCTGTCTGAGTCTCCCCAGGAGGTCATGACTTTAAAATATTTTTCCCACTCTGAATGGTGGGTGGAATCAATCCAGTTTTTGGCAGAGGCCTAGAGGAGCCATGTTGCGGCCGTCTGAGCCTTAGGAGAACTTGGCTGGCGCGAGGGAGCCTCTGTGCTCCTGCGTTCCCATTTGGGGCTGGTAGATGAGGAGTCTTCTGATGAGGCCCCTGCTGCTCTGGGAAGGGATGAGGCAGAACGGGGAGTATTGGAACCACCCTGATGAGGGATGTGAATATATTTGCCTCTGCTGAGCCATTTGTAATTAACGTATGCTTTGTGGTTTTAATCTTTCTTTAATCTGTAAAGCTATAAAAATTTACAGCACAATTTTAGAATCAAGAAAAAAGCTCAGTTGCATAGCTCGGTCCTTAGAGTTAACCTATATCACACGATCAAAACCACGAGGAGTGTGTCTTTGGAAGCTCCTCCTGCTCTGTCCCCACGATCTTTCCTCCCTGGTCTTGTTTTCCCCCTTACCCAGAAGTCATTGGAAACAGGAGGCCCATCTCTCTCCCAGTCTCTCTGTCACACAGAGAGCCCAGAAAGAAAATAAACAATACAGTGCATGGTATATAAAGCGAAGGGAGGAAAAGGACATCTTAGGTAAATACCAGGCTACTTATTTTATGATTTTTAAATGTCATTTTGCTCCAATATTGACTTTTTTTTTTGGAGGATAAATTATAGATCCTGCAGCACTGGGGAGTCCGGGCTTTCCTTTCTTTGACACAGCTGGTCACGTTAAGAATTGAAGCCATGGTAATTAGTTACGAGTTTCTTAGCCTCGAAGACCAGAGCGCTGAAAAAATTCCGGAGGTGACCCCTCCGGGGAAGACAATACACCCAGGAAAGAACCAGAATGGGCCACAAAGAAGCACAAAACCACATCCCAATCTCGTTGCTACAAACAGATGTTGCCGCCGACACTTGCAAGAACGAAATACAATGCAATCCCTCATTTGTCTGCCCAGGCTCCTCCAAGAACTGGTTTCCAGGCAAATTATTTCAGGTTGCACGGGCAGTGGAATTGGGAGCTCTGGTCCTTGGTGACCTAAGGTCTCAGAAATGATGGTGTGAGAAGTGAAAGGGTTGAGCTAAGGTCAGGGGAAGACCCAGAGCCAGATATCAGGCCACAGGGAAGGAGTGAGCAGCCCGACTTCCAAAAGGAGGTTGCAAGAAACTAGCTGGATGGGGTGGGTGTGAGCCGAGCTTCCCAGAGAGAGGTCCTGGGAGGCTGGAGGGGGATGAAACAGTTAGTAGATTTCCCCCACCCCCCTAATCCTGCCCACATTTGTTCTCTTAGTGTCTATACAGCCAGAAATGCAGGCCTAAAAAAATGTAAATTGAATTAAGTAAATTCAATTTATGTAAACAAAAAGAAGTTATTCAGACTAAAAAGGCTAGGATCCCATCATCCATGAGGGGATGGGGTGGGGGATCCTTGGTTTTGTTGGGAAAAGTTTGTCTGTCCTTTAAACTGCATTCTGTTCTACAACTTGCTCATATAGGCAAGTGAGACTATTGTCATTTCATGGCATGCTTTGCCAAAAACCGTATTACTTTATTATAAGTTAAAGGTAAATAATACCATAAATGTGCCATAACTTAAATCTTGATTTTATTGCTCTCCATGTCCCTTAATCCAACTGCTTCTTTAAAGATAAGCCATTTTGAAGGCAAGCAATACTACTCTGAAGAGCTAACATTGATTGGAAACCTGTTGTGTGCCCAGCACTGTATTTATAATAATGATACTAGTCAAAGGTTATATAGCACTTCCAGGTGCCAGGTGTATCTTAGGAGCTTTGCACATGTTAAATCACTGGATCCCACTCCAACCCTATAAGATGTGTACTGTTATTACCTTCTATTTACAGACCAGGAAACCATGGCACAGACAAGTTAAATGACTAGCTCCAAGGTCACAGAGCTAGTGAGTGACAGAATCAGTATTTGAACCAAGACTGCCTGGTCCCAAAGAGACACTAATTTCTTTTCATGCTAATAAAACCTGCTGAAGTAGGTAGGTATAATTGTCATCGTTCCCACTGTACAGAGAGGAGGATTGGGACTCGCAATTAAATAATTTTAAATATCTAGATCACTGAGTTAAGTGAGAGAGCCAGGATTCGGGTCCAAGGTTGTTAAAATCCCACCTTAACTAGCAGTAGAGCTGTAGTTGGAATGCCTTCAACTGTGCTTTTCAAACTTTAATGTGCACACGAACTACCTGGGGATCTTTTAAATGTAGGTTCTGTCACACAGGGCTGGGGAGGGGCCCGGGGTTCTGCATTTCCCACAAGCTGCCAGGTGACGGGGCTGCTGCTGGGTAAAAGCACACACTTGGAGCATACAGTTGGAAGGGTTGGGAGCCATGGGACAGAAAGTGTTTCTCTGCTGTTCCCCCATGCCCACCAGTGGAGAGGGTGGTTCTGGGGGTAGCAGCCTGGAGGAGGGAAAATTTAGTTTGGGATTCTGGAATTTAAAGTAAACTCAGGAATTTCTTTCCTGAAGCAACATGTAGGCCCATTGAGATTCAGGGAGTTTCTTTCACAACTATCACCAATTACCCCCTTTTTAATTTACTGAAATCTGTATAGCTATCAAATCCATCCTATGTGCCATCACTTTCTCCATAAAATCTCTCTTTTAAGTTTCTTTTACATTCATTCTCTCTTGATTTGCACTTACATCTTTTTGTTTTGATCTCCCTAATAAACTCAAATTGATTGTCTACCAAAAATTTTTAAGACATACCGTGTTTAATACTTCGTTCATATTGCTTCTTAATCATCTACTTTTAGAACTAAATATGGAATCCCGTTTTGTCCATTTCTTTTCCATCAGAAGATCCTCCATCTATTTAATTCATTATCTTGATTTTCCTATAGAATTCTTACTCTGTAGCCTAGCTCTTTCTTTTCTTTTCTCTTTAAACCCCATAACTAGATTTTGAACCTTAAATCTATATGTCAACTGTGGCTTACCCAACCCCCTAGAAGGCAATAGTACAATATCCTGGAGCTTATGATTTATGCCAAGCTGCCTCGTCAGTCTCACTTCCACTGCCAGCTGAGCTGAAAATTGAAATGCTGGCTAAGTCTGAAGAGTCAGCCTCTGTTCTTCTGTTGTATTAACTAATTCATTACTAACCTTAGCTTGTGTATTTTGCTTATTGAAGAATTTAAATCTCACATACAATCTCTTTATTCTTCTTCCCGTTGATCAAACTTATCCATGGCAACAATTCTCTCCCTTTGGATACTAATTTTCTCCCCCATTTCATAGCATCCTCGAACAAAGCTCCCAGGCACACCACAATCCTTCGCTAACTGAAAACATGCAAAGTGCACAAGTCTTTCCAATGGAAAAAGCAACGGAAGTGCCAAATGAGGTAAACTGCATGACTTGGCCTGCCCTGGACAGTTTAAACAGTGTTACATATTAATACATTGCCAGGTCTCAGAGTGATAGGAAGACTTTCATCACAGCCCAAAGTAGCTATCGAAGGAGGATGACCCCCCTGCCACACAGACTCTGTCCTGCCAATAAGCACATATGGACCTCTGGCTAGAAATATTTAAAAACATGGCTCAGTGGGGGGGAAGGGAAAGGATAGAACAGTTCAACCAGGGTCACTATGACTAGGCATCCCCTCAACTTAGTATCTAATTAATATATTTGTGGTATTTGTATACAGCCACACGTTTTATTTTATAATCACACCTGATATATGTGTAATTGTATTTGAAATCATTACTCTTGCCAAGTTGTATGCCTTAACTACATTCTTTTGTCTAGAAATCCAGTCTCATTACAATTTATTAATATTTCTCCAGCCTTAATATGTTTAGATTATTCTAATGTTCTAATGAGTTTCTTTTGGTTATGCCTACAAAGGCGGGGCAGTATTACCTTAAGACAATCTCATACACAAGCCACAGGTTTTGAATCCACACAAGATACTAGGAAAGGGGATGTTTGAGTCCTCTGGAGCCTGTCCACTGACTTCTGTCTCCATAGCTATAATGTCATCAGCTCCTGTGTTGGATTTCCCCCTGGATTTTGGATTTGAGACTGGCCTTGGAACGATTCTGCTCCTTACTGGTAATTCCCAAAAGGAATTGCTCAGCTCACTTCCCAAGTGGCTGACTTTTCTGGACTCCAGAGCCAACATGCTCATATAGACCTCATAACTAAATGTTCATGCCCCTGGACTTTGCTTCTGCTCCAGCTCAAGAATCCCACTGAGTGTGACAACTTATTTAATTAAAAAATGGAAAGTGCCCCAACTTGCTTTAAGAACTTCATCCACACAGCTTCCCATAGAAAATGTCAAGATCGAACTGATTTCTACAATGTCAGTCTGCCTTGCTTTGGGAAATGTTTAAGCAGCGGTCTCATCATCTTTATGACTAAGCTTGTTTGGGTGCATCTTGCCTGCAGGAGTAGCCTACGTGATCTCCAGCATTGCCCTTCAATGCTCTGAGTCACACCACTGGTAAACTCCTCTGCACCACTACACATTGGGAAGGATTCCCAATGCCAGGACCTATGGGCACATTAAATGGGATCAGGGAATAGTGGCCAAGGCTGATGTGCTCTGGACTCTGATCTTTCTTCCTGTGTCTCTTCTCTAATGTGCCACGAGCCCCATGTCTGCAGGACAGCGCTGTGACCAGAATACTCAATATGGATCCCACTGCATGGGACTGACAGTGTTATTCAGCAAGTAGCCCCAAAGAACTCCAGCCAAAGTCTTCTGAGCTTCAGGCCGTCATGAGATCCTGGAGGCAATTATCACTATCGGTGTGTTCCTTCCTCCTGTAAATGGCAATAAAAATGATATTTATGAAACCATCATTGCTGTTGCCACTGAATTGAGAGAGCCCCAATGCAGAGGCCTCACAGGGGCTGTGAACTCTGCCCTAAAGAACCTTGTGCCCCCTATCGCCAGAACCTCTTCAGTTCCCCGTGTCTCTGAGTTCAGCAGTGACAGAAGAAAGTGCTGCATCCCTGTCATCACATCTTGGCTGATTCTTTTCTCTGTAGAGGGTTTCCAGGAGCTGGGGCAGCTTGCTGGAAGCTGTTTTCTTTACCAAGGTGGTTGGGGATAGTTAAACCCACACATGGGCATCCAGGCACCACATTCCACTGGGGAGACATATATGCAAATATATTAATATATACATTTAATTGGATTATCATCTATTGACCATAGATACTAAGGCACTGAGCAAGCAATTAACAAAACAGCTTTGACTAAATATAGTTAGCACTAAATATAGTTGGTTAATTGGTATTTAATATGCTTATTAAATGTCAATTAAGTATCTTTAGCAATGAATTGGTACCTAATTAACTTACTATAGCTATCCTGTTACTTGACATTTGAACAGCTAAATATTCTCTACAAGTTTAATGTTTTAATAAGAAACAAATTATCCATGTATTGCTCATGAATTTTTCAGTTAGTTTAATGGGATTTAAATGTATCTCCCAACTTGGATACATTTTTCTTAACATCAACTGGTATTTTTCAGTTCATATCTCTTTTAAATTTGGAGGTAGAAGTCAGAAACCACATATCTACTTTTGCTTCTACCACTTAAGCTCTGTGTTGTCTTAGACATGTTATTTCACTGCTCTGGAGCCTCAGTTTCCTCACCTGCTATATAGCATTAAGAATAAAGGTTGCAATTGTTTTAAGGTCAGATTGTATAAAACATATGAAAGCCCTTAAGTGATCGAAAAATTTTAGGAAGTTTTAGTGTGTAATCATCATATTGGCTGAATCTTCATCTTCATGTACAAACTCTTAAAGATAAATGATTATTGGAGTAGAAATCCAATGGTAAAATTTGTGGAATTTTCCCTGAAGTATAACATAAATGTAGCTTTAGGAAATCTCTGGTTGGGAGGGGCCCCCCGAGGTCCCTGGGCTGCTCATCAAAAGCACAGCCAGGTTGTTTGGCTGGCCATTTTCCTCTTCCTCTCTTCCTTCCCATGATCACGTTATTGGCTTGAGCAAGTAGCAAACTCTTGGTCTTTTATCTGGAAATTGTTGATTTGTTTTCAATCTTTTATTTCCTTGGTTAGTTTATGGTCTTAATTGATCTCTGTGTTAATTCCTCTATTTGCTTTCACCTGAAGTCTAGTTGCTGATTTATAATCTTAGCAACTCTCTTATGTCTGTTGGTAGCATGCAGCCATGAAAAAGTTTTGCGTCTCCATTTACGTTCACTAATTTTACACCTTCTGCGCTTTGTAAATAAGAGTTCTTTTATTAAACACTTGTGACAATTTTAGTGCCGATTACCCTATCGAACTCATCAAACATTTGCTCTACTTAAGCAATAAATAGGATAAATTAAGTAGAAAAGAGGTGCTTCGTGTGCTACCTCAGAATTTGTTGTTGGGTCTTATATAAATATTTCATGGATTGCTCTTATTCTATTTTTCAGTGTTTTTATGGTTTCAAACGATGGCCATTATTACTGACTAATTTATAGAGGTTGCAGCCAGCCTTGTCCTAGACAGCTTAACCCAGTTTGTTTCTAGGGGCAATATACATTGTTGAAGTTAATTGTTCCCTAACCGCTTTTTCCATATGGCAGAGTGAGTCTCTCTGTAATAGCTTTGGAGTGATTTATCTAACATTTTGTCCTTATCCCTTGGATATTGCTTGGGAAGTCTTAACGGATCTTTTTTTGGGCCATATCATACTATCAAATGGATACTTTGAAACTGCTACCACAAACCCACCAATTGCCTTAATTGCATTGCCTGCATTGAGATTAGTTTATAATATTTTCTCCACAAGTGAACTAAATGTTATTATCCTTATTGCCATTGTTGATGCTATTGTTATACAGGTGTAAATATATTTCTATCTCTGCTATTTTTGAATCTTCCCCCATGGACCTACAGTTAGTGATTAGAGCTACATTAGTCATTCATTGACATACATGCAGTTCCCAATTCATGCTGAAAACTATTGCAGACTTCCAGTGAAATTAGAAGAGACAGAGGGCTGAGTGCTATGTCAAAAGGCTTGGATAATAAAGTACAGTGTCTGAAGTCCAGACTCAGGTCAGAGAGGTGTGGGCCTTCCTCTCCACTTGGTAATGGTGGGACCCTGGGAAAGTTACCCTTAGCTTCAATTTCTGCAACTGTAAACAGGAGAGAAAAAATAGTAGGTAGGGTAGGGAGGGCTAGTGAGACACATGGCAAATGATAAGATCGCAAAGAAAAGGCAGCTATTATTGGAACTGAATTATGTCCTAAGATACCTCGGCCTTGAGTACGATTTAAGCAAGTAGAAGATTAAGAAGATACTTTTTAAAGTGTCCTATGGCTTTATGAATGTCCAAGCAAAACCACAATCGGCGGCAGCAAGGCTGTGTGTTGACTGTATCGACCATGACAACATTAGCCACCAAAGCCCTGGGCCACTTCCTGGGTGCTTCCTTACTCAACTGCAGAAAAGGAAAAAAGGGAGAATGGTGTTCATTTTCCTCTCCCTATATAATGAACTGTTTTGGCTTCCTTGTTTGAAACAGAGTCAAGAAAGTTTGATGATTGTTGAAAATACCATATTCTATAAATGTCAATGCATGACTCCTAACTTGAGTCTATCAGATCACTAGAACAAAGACACTCCAATTTCCATGTCAAGGGAATAACCGGATTATTTAGGTATCAAATGTACAGAATGTACTTTGACCTCTTTCTGCTTTGGTATATTGAGATCCTGTATGGGAGATGTATACAGTAGTCCTGTGCAAGTCAGGCAAATAAACACGGTCTTCACTATGTCAATGGAGTGGGACAAGCAGTTATGAATCAGACACTTGCATTCAAAAAGAGCTGGGCTCGCCAAAACTTGTTGCCAAGACATAGCCTTCAAAACATACTAAACTGGCATGTGTCAATTCATTCGCTGGAGTTTTTACATCAAAAAGAGAACTACTTATGATTTTCCTGTAAACATACAGCTTATGTAATAAAAAACAAATAATTTTAAAAAGAGAGAACTGCTTTCTGAAACATTCCATCCAATGGAATGCATATTGTTTTTTAAAAAACTACTCTAGAAAAATATATACAACCTAAACTTTTAACCACATTCAAATATTTAATTCAGTTCTCTTAATTACCTTCACAATGTTGGGAATACACATCATGCCATCACTTTTCACTCTGGGTTTACAGCAGAAATACGTGTGTACACACACACATACCACTCTGGGATTAATCTTAAAGAAATTTAATGACTGAGTACTGAGAATCCACTGTGGCCAGGCAGGCACTGTGCTAGGCTCTGGGGAGCCAGAGATGAAGAAGGCAACGAGCTTGTGATCTAGCAATGAAGATAGAGGCTTCTGTAGATTCTTTCCTGCAGTGTGATACATGCTATACCAAACAAAGGGTTTTGGGAACACAGAGGACGTAACAGGAAATTCTGCTAGGGGGTAAAGAGAAAGAGAGGAGCAAGTTGGTGATGAAAGTATATAATTCAGGGTTGTTGTTTTTTTACCCAATATTATTCATATTTCATTATCTTGGCATTTCAAAACCAATACCCATGGAATTTAAACCCGTAGTTATTTGGATAAATATGCCAGCATATTTGCTTTTTTTACCCTCAAAATTAACTAAGTTACAGTAAAGATAGAAATAGAATACACATGAATTGAAAATTTATTTTGATAAAACGCTACTTCTCCTTTCAAACTGGTTGATTGTTCATGCAAATGAGTGGTTATTTTGGTGGTAACCGAAGAAAGATATTTGCCATCAAGAAAATTGCCCAGTATCACTTCTTAATGTAGTATTAGCTGATTTTTCACAACTTCCAAGAAAAATTCATTAGCATTGACATATAGTGACAAGCTCCAGCCCTAAATCTTCTCCCCTTCAAAAATAATAACAATTACTGGTGTTGCTACTTAAAAAGTAGACTATCCAATTCAATCCTTCTGGCTCCCTGAGGTTTATCACCTACCTGAACTATTACAGTAGCTTACGGAGTTGGCCAACTGTTTTCAAATGTTTCCCCCCACATCCCTCTGCACACTGCCTTCAAGGAGTATGTTCCAAAAAGGTGGGTCCCCTTCATGCCGTACCCTTGCATTAAAACCTCCCATGATCCCTAATGTCTAAGAAAGAAAGAAAAAGCCTAGACACCTTATCCTGGCATCCACAGCACTCATGGTTTGATACCAACTTAGCTTTCCTGTCTCAAGACATGCCAGGCTTGGCGTTGCCATGAGGTCACACCTAGCCCCTTACGGTTCTCCTAGCCTGCATTGCTCTCCATGCTTCCATGACTTTGGGCGTGCCTCTTTAACTGAAGGCCTCTTCTCCCATTTTCTGTCATGTAAACTACTAGCTCAAGACCAAGCTTGATTGTCATCTTTGTAAAATTTTCCTGACCATCTTAAAAGTTAATTGGATGTAACCTTAACTCACCTAGGTACTTCCATGGGAGCAGGTATCCCATCGTACTGTAATGGTTCATTTAGGAGCCTGTCTTTTTCTCCTTAATTAGAATCACCCCAGGCATCTCAGGAATGGGGACAATGCCACTCATCTTTATAGACCCAGGGCTTTACAGAGGTCTTCTTCCACAAATACATATTTGGGGGGTCAAGCATCATTAGCCCCTTTCATGGAAGAGGGGTCTGTACTCAGCTTCGAGAACTTCCCTGAGGCCACAGGAGTGTCAGGAGGAATAGAGCTGATGCCCAAACCCTCGGCCACACTTGACAGTTTGAAGTGCTCACCACGATGTCTATAGCTTTTTGGTTTTCTAGGGGTCCTCATTTATTGATTGATTTATTTAGTCTCTTAGCAAACAATTACAGGCACTTGTTAGTGCCAGGCTCTGTGGTAAGCATGAAGCTGGGCAACCTTTGAGGTAACCCACAAAGTTGGTAGCTCATTGCACACTGGCCTCCTCAGCGATTCTCAGGTATTTGTTGGGGGATATAAAAGCAATTACTGACACAGTCTCTCTGGACAAATAACTAGCCAAAGGATATTATTTCTTCATCTCATGCCCTCCTTGGCAGTGTCAGCATCTCCAACCACTCCAGGATTTCTTTGCTCCAGAAAAAGAAATGAAGATGCCCTGTTCTCAATGCCAAGGGACCCAAGTGTTAGAATGTCTCGCTTGACATTTGGGTGACTTAATAGAACGGTGCCATGTATATGCCTCTTAATCTGTGCTCTGGCTGCAAATGGTTAAAACTATATAACCAGTGGGGTTAAGGAAACCTACCAAAATCTGAAGAGAAAACCAGAGTGCAGTAAGGATTGGAAATTTCTTTTCCATAAGTGCCTGAGCCCTTTCCTTAATGCTGTGAATTTTGGGATAAAGGATTTGAGGTAAAAGGCTGAGAAATTTTCTCTTTATGCAGTTGAAAGGGCCAAGGTTTTCCGATACTTTTCTGAGAGAAACACACCTTGCAAATGATGACAATAGTGGTCACAGCCTCAGCGACCACATAAAAGAGCAGTCGCGAGACAGACACCTTCCTCCAGTCGTCCCTTCAAGTCCCCTTGCTGTCCCGACCACTTTTAAGTCATCATTGTCTTTCTTCTCTACTGCAACAGTGAGCCCAGAAGACCTGGACATCTAAGACCTTTTCTCCCAGGGGCTTCTTCTAACTCAATAAAAAAGTTTTTAAACTCCCGACAAAGTCTCCTGTCTTTACTCCCTTCATGTCCCCTTCAGCGTCTTCCTTTTCTATTTCCCTCTGTGATGTGAAGTATTACAGCTTCAAAACTACAATGTCAAATGAATACAGGAGAACTCAAAGACCAAAGAGGTAATGAGCAAACGTATAACAGACTCTCTGAAACAATGGAACACTGACAAGTTTCCAAGGTCTGACCTGGCCGAGTTGGGTTCAAAGATCGGGTGCAAGGACATTTTACCAGGAGGATCCAGGCATAAATAAGTAAGACCTGAGGGGTTCTAGAAATGTCCAGTTATACCCACTTCACGTTGGTTTGACCCCTTCGCCAATGTTTCCATAGCCTCCTTTCCTTGGGCTTTTTTCATACGTTCATTATGTTATAAAACTTCTGATGAAACTTTATATATATTTTCTGCTGAGAAATATAACATGAATGTCTCTGCTTAATAAAATGTTATATTTCTAAGCAGTCTTCAGCAGGATCTTGACTATCCTTTTCTTTTCTCTGCTTTCTATTTAGTGGAACTACAATTCTCCTCTTCTTCAAGGGAGGCAGTAACCCAGGAATTGGTGATTGGTATTAGGCCTTATAGCATCAGGTTAAAGGAAGTAGGCTTTACAATAGAACCTAAGGTCAACAGGAGGACAAATGCTCTTTTAAAAGCATAATAAGGGTTAATATATGAAGGACTCTTACAACTCAACAACAGAAAGACAAACAACCTGATTAAAAAATGGGCAAAGTAGTAAAGAGGCTGTGGTTCAATCAGTTGAGCTCCCGTCTCCATATAGGAGCCGTGGCTTCGTGTCCCAGGGCCTCCTTGTGAAGGCAGCTTGCCCTCATGCTGCAGAGAGCCACCAGACTGCAAGTGCCATGGAACGCCGACTCGGCAAGGTGACACAACAAAAAAAAAAGGGAGACAAGCAAAAACGCAGAAAGCGCAGTGAATGGGCACAGAGAGAAGACAGCAAGCAAGTCGCAAGGAGTGGGGGAATGAATGAAAATAAATATACAGACATAGAAGAATGCACAGCGAATGGACACAGAAAGGAGACAGCAAAGCAAAAAAATAAAAAGCCGTGGAGGGGGGGATATTAAAAAAAAGTAATTAAGAAAGTAAAGCAATAGAAAATTTAAAAAAAAATGGGCAAAGTATCTGAATAGACATTTTTCCAAAGTAAATGCAAATGGCCAACAAACAAATGAAAAGATGCTAAACATCATTAGTTGAAATGAAAACCATAATAAGGTACCACTTCACACACACTGGGATGGGCTATCATTTTTTAAAAAAGTGAAAAACAAGTGTTGATGAGAAATTGAAACCCTTGTATATTGCTGGTAGAGTATAAAGAGATTCAGCCACTGAGGAAAACAGTACAGCAGTTCTACAAAAGGTTAAATGTAGAACTACCATATGACTCGTCAATCCCACTACTAGGTATAGACCCAAAAGAATTGAAAAGAGGGCCTCCAATAAATACTCACAATCATCAAAAGGTGGAAGTAACCCAAGTGTCCATCTGCAGATGAATGGACAGAAAAATGTGGTATAATGGAATATTTGTCAGCTATAACAAGGAACAAAGTCCTGACACAGGCAATAAAGTGGATGAACCTCAAAAACATGCTAAGTCAAAGAAGCCAGGCACAAAAGGTCACATGTTCTAGGGTTCCATTTATAGGAAATATCTGCAACTGATACATCCATAGAGTCAGAAAGCAGATTGGTGGTTTCCAGAGCCTGGAAAGAGGGGAGAAGGGGGAAACAATTGCTTAGTGGATACAGAGTTTCCTGTTGGAATGATGAAATTGTTTTGGAACTGAGTAGAGGTGATGGTTGCCCAGCATGGTGAGTGTACTAGATGTCACTGAATAGTTCACTTTAAATTGGTTAATCTTATATTATGTGAATTTCACCTCAATTAAGTAAAAAAGCATAAAAAGGATACAATCATTCTTGGGGGAGGGATAAAAATAGAGTTTATAAACTTCATGAGGGCTATTGGCAGTAGAGTAAACTTCACAGGTTAAAACATATCTATAAATGCTTACTAATGGATTTTAATACTTTGAAAAGTAATCCAGGACAACTGATGTGAAACAAATAGTCTATAAAGCAAAGCACAACTCAACATTGACCACTGTCCTAATATCCTTTCTTCCTTGTTTTTTTCTGGATAGGAGCTCTCTTTTTCCTTCTTCCCACCTTGGGAATTGTCTTAAGTGGAATAGTTGGTGTAACAGTTTGAGTTTGGTGAATCCCAAAGAGAGAAAGATTATGTTTTTGAACTAATCCACTCCTGCGTGTATAGGGCTTTTGATTGGACTGGGTCAGTGACGTGTGAGCCAGCTCGGGTCTCTGCCCTCTTGCTGGGTCTGATACAGAAACACAGAAAAAGACAGACACAGAGGAAAAGGGAGCCAACCTATTATTAATATATTGATCCTGTCATGTGAGAGAAAGGACAGTAGGAAAACAAGCCCTGAGAGGCTCCAGGAGCCAAGGCCCAGAGAGATGAGCCACATGCCTGATAGCACACCGCTGAACTTGGGAAGAAAGCAGAGCAGCCAAGACTGAGCGAGGTGGCATGGAAAGAGACCGAGCCCTATGCCTAGTGGTCCACAGGTGAGCTCCAGGAGACAGTAGATTCTGGAGGGGAAGGCAGAGACCTCAGTAGAGATCAGCGGCCATTGGTACTATAAGCTTTTACCGAAATAAATGTCCCATTATACAAGCCAACCTATTTCTGATACTCTGCTTCCTGTGGCAAACTAAAACAGCTGGGAATCGCCACCCATGCTAGAGACCGTAGGAATTTAGAGGATTTGAAAGGAGGCTTAATCCTTGCCCAATGCCAGGTGGGCCAGAGGCAGGTTACTTCAGGGGAGGAGAATGTGATGAAAGGACAGAGGATGGAGAGAAGGGACCAGCAGGGCAACAGAGAAGCACTTTCCGTGGCACTCCCAGTCTGGACAGTGTCCATGTGGGGATTTCCAGAAAGTCTGGACTCAGGGCTCCTTCATGGTACAGGGGATGTGATGGCTTGACCAGGAGGCATGTCCCCCTCAATTTTTACATTCTCCTCTCCCAGGTCTCTCCCTTTCTTCTCCGGTGTTGATATCATTGGAAACCTTGAGTCACTTGTGCTCCTTGTGCTTCTTCTGTGGTTCTAATCCCAGCTTTGCTGCCAACCAAATGTTTGGTTGTGAACAACTTATTTATTTATTTACTTCTCAGGGCTCTAGTTGTCCCATTTGTAAACCTGGCATGACAAAACCTACTGTGCAACTTAGTTGTGACAGTTAAATAGACCAGCATAAGGAAAGAACCTCACAGCTTGCCTGGGATATAGTGGACACGTAAATGCATGTTTGTTATTGAGGGCAGAGACAGTTTTCCTCCCAGTCCCTCCATGCCTCAACATGTAGGATGGTCCCCTGTCTACAGTAGGTCCTCATGAAATATTAAATAAAGCATGCCATAAAGCTATGCCTTTGGGGAGCCTGCAAGCTCCCTATATTGGGGGTCTCTGTTTTCTCACCACCACTCATGCTCACACACACCTTTCCTCCAGCCACCTGGGGATGGTATATTTGAACTCAACTTGCCTTGTGATGTCATTCCTCTCTGCCGTCTTATACACTGTTCCCTCTGCCTGGAATGTCCTTTCCCTTCTTTACCCAGTTCATTCCACATCCTTTGAAACTCTGCTCCAATGTCCCTTCCTCCAGGAAGCTTTCCCATAGCCAACAGCCCGTCTAAGAAGCCTCTTACCTGCACTGCCCCATGGTCAAGGCAACTGTCTTTCTATCCCATTAGCCTGGGGGCACCCCTTATGCACTATTGGATTTACATCCCCTGGACCTTTCTCAGGGACCTGAAGTGTAGAGGGCACTGTTAAAGGGTTTTTGATGACCAAAGGAAGAGCTGAATGAATCAACTAGACAATGTGGTTCTTTAATAGAGTTTGATTGCAGGCTACATCATGTTTCAGCAAATAGGGTTATGAAATCCTGCTGACCCAGAGGCCACATGAAGTCTGAGCCACAGGAAGTAGAGAAGGGTATGGAAGAGCATTCTCACAAGCAGGCATCATGTCACAATTATTCAGAAAAAAGGAAACATTCAACATCTTGCAAATAGAAGAAACTATAGGAAATGATGCTCTCGGTTCCACCCAATACTATTTTCTTGAGCAGTATCTGTGGGAGTAATGGATGTGATGCTGCCAGAGCGTCAGATCTCTAAAGGGATGCACCAGCTTGGCTGTGGGTCTAGAAACCCCTTATGCCCGAGAACTACCCTGAGGACACCTGGTTTTCAGGACTCACTACAGATACTGTTATGATGATCAATTAGCAATCAATTACTTTAGTAATCTTCCCTTATAGAACACCTGCTTAAACGATGATGAATCTTGCAGCCTCAACCAGGAACGAAATCTTGAGGGTGGGGGTTGGGGAGGGAATAGCCCTGCAGTTTAAACACACACACATACAAAATAGGAAAACAACAACAAAAAAATTCCACAACTTAGAAACCAAATCCCCAAGCTTGGCTGTCTCTGAAAAATGAATTCCACAGACGCTGACTCCAAGATGTTTTATCGAATGCGCTTTAGACTTGTAGGTGATGCATTGTTCCTCAGAGTCATTAAAAGGAACCCAGATCGCTGTAACGTAGCTTAGCTTCCAAGAAGAGCAAACTGTCCATACTTGTGCCTCCGCACAATCTGCGGTTATTGTCAGATGTGCACATTCCCCACATGCTGCCTGGGTGGGGGTCTCTTTGTCCTTTATTCAGATGTGGGATAAGGACGCTTTCAGCACAGCAAGACAACGGTCATGCCGACCCCTCAGAGCAGCCCACAGCCCAAGCATAAGACAGAAATGGAAAGTTCCTTTGTTTGTAACGCAATGCCCATCTTTGTCATTCAGGCCTCAAGAGCTAAGGTGCCTGCAGACCATTTAAAAATAATTTAGATAATTTCTGAAAGACACAACCTCTACTAATGTGGGGGGAAGTTAACAGTGTTAGGAAAGCTTTATAATCTATTGTTGCGGACAGCAGACGCTGAAGGCATTTAGGGCTGTGTTTAGAAAAAAAAATATCCATGTGGGTTTGCATTTCATTGAAAACAGGATGGTTGTTACCCAGAGTCCAGATGACAGCTCCCTTTGTGATGCTGCTTCGGGGGTCCAACAAAAACCCTGCCCTTTCTACAAAAGACGGTGGCCAAGAAATGGTCAAGGGAATGCTAAGCTGCGAATTCCTAGGCTCCAGGGAGGCAGCTCCAGGCATTTTGTGTTCCGGATGCTGAACCTCAGAGAAGGATCTCCTTCGTTTTTTTTTTTTCTTTTTGGCAGAGAGGGCAGCGAACATTGATAATTGAAAATATGCCCAAATGAAAGCCAACAGGGTGGCAAAGTTGATTGATCCCACTGAAGCCCCAGCCCCCAGGGAGTACCTGACTACATCTTAATGTTTTCCTAATGCATCTCGGCATAGCAGCAGTGGACATTTCTTTACAGAGAAATCGTGCAAGATGCTGTACATTCTGGGCGGGGAGGGTCACTTGTGTTCCCTGGAACCTCAGCTTCTTCTGGAACTTCTGGAGAGGAAGCCAGTATTTTGAGACTCAGAGATATTTTTGAGTAGAATCTTTTCATTTTGAATGCTTACCCTCTTATCCAGACAAATGTCTATGACTGTGTGTGAATGTGGGGGATTGTATGTTAAAATGATAACACAAGTGGTCTTTTCCATTCCTGCTATGAGCAATTGCAGAGTATATAATTTTCATTTTCACCTTCCATTTCAAAGAATTGTCTTTACTCATTTGCGGCATTACTGACTAAAACAATTGAATGTAATATATCTTTCCAAAAAAGTACATTGTAAGGATTTATTTTAAGTGTGAGATGATCACTATTATTATTTTCTTCCACCACCCATTTCTGGTGACACCTAAACCAACAACTCTATGGGATGGACCAGCAGATGTCACTGTAGTTCTGTTCATTCATCTTTTGTCTTGACGGGTTTCTAGTTCTATCCTTTTGGGTTCAGCTGATCGCATTTCATATTTAATCAAAGCATAATGCATCATAACATTTGTAATTCATGTTGTTGTTATTCTTTCATTGTGTGTGGAATTGGATACATATCTTTGCAAACAGAGATGCATGCTCAAAAGTAGCCGGGACACCCCCAGTGAGGTGTGGAAATCAAAGGCCCTGCTGGAGAGTCATGATAAGATGCAGGGACAAAAGAGCAGTGAAGGGCATCTGCTCACTGACTCCTGTTCTGATGGACAATCTTGGCATTAAAGACAGACACATTTCCTCTATTCTTAGGGAGTACTTCCAGGAAACTTCAGTTGGGGAATGGTGCTGGGGGTGGAGGAAGAGCCCCTTGGCAGAGGATGGGGTGGGCTCTCCTGAGAAGGAAAGGAAGGCTGGACGTGGAGACAGAGTGCGTCTTCAGGGATGAAGTCTCTGAGCTCCAGCATTCTCTTCATTTAAAAAAAAGCATTGCATTCTTGGATGAAAAGAAAGATTCATGTGTTTACTTCAGGGTACTGGTTTGGTGGAAAGTATGATATAGTTTCTAGAAGGGTGGTCAGTGTTTGAAGGAGAGAGGTGGACCACAAAATGGAGACAGTGGGATTGCCTTTGCCCTCCACACTGGCAGAGAGGAACTCAACGTCAAGTTGAAACATCAAAAAGGGGTTCTTTTTAGAAACATTCCTATCCATCTTTTGGAGAATAGAAGACTTTGACTTTGGTGCTTATTTGTGATAAATTTATATATAGCTCAGGTAAAGAACATGGATGAACCATTCATTATATGTCACTCAACTATAGACATGGGACTTAAACAAAGATCACCAAAGAGCAAGTAAGTGGAGTCCTAGAGTTTGGAAGGAACTGTCTTTAATAGAAATTATTATACCCCTTTTATTCCCAAATCATTTAGCACTCTACCAGCAAAAACTGTTTTTTTTTATGGACTGGTATGCTTTCTAGATGGACACATGTGATGGAAGGGCTGTGTCAGGGATGAAATGTTCCTGCTCAGTCCTGTCACCAATCAGCACCTCCATAAACATACATACCTGCTCAGTGAGGAGTTAGATTATCTAATAATAGAAGCTGTCCCAGTTCTTCCCTACTATTTGTCAATTTGACTTCTTTTTTATCTAGACAAATTCAAGCCAAAACCATCTTTCAAAAACCAGATACCCATTTAAGCAGTACCACCACGCCCCATTCTTCCTTTCCTCCTTCTTGTTTGTAGTATTCAGTCTTCAAGACAGCCTCCAGTGATCTGACATTCATGCCTTTGTGTAATCCCATCCTACAGTGTATCAGGGTTACATTGATCTGCGTGAACAAAAGAATATAGTGGAAATGACAGTATGTAGTTTCCAAGGCTAGACCATAAAAGATACTGTGACTTTACGCTTCCTTGCTCTTGGTACACTCATTCTGGGGGAAGCTGGCTGCCATGTTGTGAGGACACTCAGACAGCCTGTGGAGAGCTTCCTGCCAACAGCCAATACCAACTTGCCAGTCTTGTGAACAAGGCCCCTTGGAAGTGGCTCCTCCATCCCTAGTCACACCTTCAGATGACTATAGCATCAGTCAGTATCTTGATCACAACTTCATGGGAGACCCTGAGCTAAAACCATCTAGCCCAAGTTCCTGATCCACTAAAAAATATGAGAGATTGTAAATAATTTTTGTTATTTCGGAAGGGCAGGACTAGAGTGAGGCAAGTGAGGAGCCTAGGGTACATAATTAAAGGAGGACTCACTCTCAAGGTCACATAAGTTCAGCATCACTTGCCTTACTCTAGTCCCAGACTGATTGTTTTAAGACAATTCGTCCTGGGGTAATTTGTTACTCATCAGTAGAAAAATGATACATTCTCTTTTGCTCCTTCTCTTTTTTAATTGAGAATTTATAGGTTTACCAAAAAATCATGCATTAAATACAGATTTCCCATATACCACCTTATTATTAACACTTTGCATTAGGATGGTACTTTTGTTGCAGTTTAGGAAAGAACATATTTATAATTGTACTGTTAAATGGAGTCTGTGGTTTACTTTAGGGTTCACTGTGTTTGTGTTGTACAGTCCTTTGGCTTTTAAAAAAAGTTTCCCTAATAACGTACACACAACCTAAAATTTCCACTTTTAAAAAACATTCAAATATATATTTCAGTGCTTTTAATTACATTCACAATGTTATGCTACCATCACCACCACCCATTACCAAAATAGTCCATCATCCCAAAGAGAAACTCTGTTCAATTTAAGTATTATCTCCCCATTCTCTACCACCACCCCAGGCCCTGATAACTTTCACTCTAGTTTTTGACTCTGAATTTGCTAATTCCAATAATTTCATATCCATGAGATGATATGGTATTAATCCTTTTGTGTCTTGCTTATTTCCCTCAACATGATGTCTTCAAGGTTCATTCATGTTGTTGCATGTATCAGAATTTTATTCCTATTTACAGCTGAATAATATTCCATTGTGTGTATATACATCATCCTATTCATCCATTCATCTGTTGACGGACATTGAGTTGCTTCCTTTTTTTGGTAATTGTAAATAATGCTGCTCTGAGCATTGGTATATAAATATCTGTTCAAGTCCCTTCTTTCAATTCTTTTAGGTATATTTCTAGAAGTGAGATTGCCAGACCATATGTAATTCTACATTTAACTTTCTGAAGACCGCCCAAATTGTTTTCCACAGTGGCTACATCATTTTACATTCCCACCAACAAAGAATGAGTGTTTCTATTTCTTCACATCCATGCCAACACTTACAATTTTCTATTTTTTAACAGAAGCCATCCTAGTGGGTATGGAATGGTCTTTCACTATGGTTTGTTTTTGCTTTTTAAAGACTTATTTATTTCTTCTCCATTCCCCCTCCCACCCCCCAACCCCCACCCCAACCCCTGCTCTCTACTCTCTGTGTCCATTCACTGTGTGTTCTTCTGTGTCTGCTTGTATTCTCATTAGGTGGCTCAAAGAACCAATCCTGGGACCTTCTGGAGTGGGAGAGAGGCAATTATTTTCTTGAGCCACCTCAACTCCCTGTTCTGCTACATCTTCTTGTTTTCTCTCCTCTGTGTCTCTTGTGTCATCTTGCTATGCCAGCTCTCCACGTTGGCTGGCACTCCTGCATGGGGTGGCTTTCCCATGCTGGGTGGCATTCCCATTCAGGGCAGCAGTCCTGTGCAGGGCAGCATTCCCACATGGGCCAGCACTCCGCATGGGCCAGCTTGCTGCATGGCCCAACTTGCCCACATCAGGAGGCCCTGGGCATCAATATCTGGGCCTCCTATATGGTAGATGGCAGCCCAGTTTTGATTTGCATTTCTCTAATAGCTAATGATTTTGAGCATTTGTGTATTTTTTTCATGTGCTTTTTAGCCATTGGTATATACACTTTGGAGAGATGTTTGTTCAAGTCTTTTGCCCATATTTAAATTGGGTTGTTTGCTTTTTTGTTAAGTTGAAGGATTTCTTTAAATATTCTGGATATCGGAATACAGAAGTTTCAAGTATTTTCTCCTATTGTGTAACTTATCATTTTACTTTCATTATGAAATACTTTGAGGAACAAAAATTGTTAATTTTTATAAGGTTTTCATTTATCTGGTCTTTCTTTGGTTGCTTGTACTTTGGGTGTAAAGTCTAAGAAACCATTGTCTAACATAAGGTGCTGAAGTTGCTTCTTTATGTTTTCTTCTATGAGCTTTATGGTTCTGGCTCTTAAATTTAGGTGTATGGTTCATTTTGGTTTTTTTTTTTCCTAGTTTGCTCATTACTCTTTTTTTTAAATTATTATTTTATTTTATTTTATTTTTTTTATTGAGTTTGTAATAATATTACATTAAAACTATATATATATATGGGGTCCCGTTCAACCCCACCACCCCCACCCCACCTCTCCCCACCCCCCAGCAACACTCATTCCCATCATCATGACACATCCATTGAACTTGGTAAGCACATCCCTGGGCACCTCTGCACCTCATGGTCAATGGTCCACATCATGGCCGTATGGTTCATTTTGAGTTGACTTTTTTAAAAACTGATTTATTGAAATATATCACCCACACACAAACATACATAAACAATAAGTGTATAGTAATAGTTGTGAACTTACAAAACAAACATGTATAACATCATACAGGACTCTCATAACTCACTCTACCACCAACACCTTGTTGTTAAACATTTTTAGCTAATAGTTAAAGAGCATGGTCTAAATATTTCTACTAACCAAAGTATTTTCCCCCAACCCTCCCTATTATTATTATCTTTATGTCATTTATATATGAACATACACAAACAATTAAGTGTACAGTAAAAGTGTGAACCTACAAAGCAAACATGCATAACATCATACAGGGATACCATACATCAACCTTCCACCAACACCTTGCATTGTTGTGAGATATTTGTTACAAATTATAAAAGAATATTGTCAAAATCTTCCTAGTAATTATAATCCTTATCTTACATTTAGTGTGTTTTTCCCCCAACACACCTAATTATTATTTTTTAAATATATTTTTTATGACAGAAGTTGTAAACTTATAAAACAATCATGCACATATGCAGAATTCCCAAGCAACACCCTTCTATCAACACACCACACTGTTGTGGAACATTTGTTACACATAAGATAATGTTATCTGATTGTTACCATGTCCATAGTATACATTTGATTCACATTTTCCATACTGCCCATTATCAGCACACTACATCTCTGGCATAGATGCAAGAATATTATATTATTACTGCTAACCACAATCAATAGGTCATTCCAGTTGTATTTTTCCATGCATTCCCAAACCCTGTAGTAGTGATATACATTTGCTCTAACTCACAAAGGACACTCTTGTATCTGTACCATCAACCACAATTCTCATCCACCTCTTGGTTTACATGCTATTCAGTTCCCAGATTATTCTCTAGCATTCTGTCGATTGGCATTTGCATCCCTAGACTACCATTTTCAGCCACATCCCTATTTATAAACTAGCTGTTACTATTTTTACCATCCATTCTATACATTTCCACACTTTTACAGTAAAGCTAATTAAAACTTCTACATACATTAAACATCAGTAGTCCATCTCAGTCCTTCTCTTATCTCTATTAAGACTCCACCACTTACCATAAGGTCTTGAAGATACTTTCCCACAATTTCTTCTAGAAGTTTTATGGTTCTTGCTTTTAATTTTAGTTTTTTTTTTAAATCAATTTTGAGTTAATTTTTGGATAAGGTGTGAGATAGAGGTCCTCTTTCCTTTTTTTGGCTATAGATATCCAGTTCGTTCAGCACCATTTTGCTGAATGGACCGTTCTGCCTGAGCTGTGTGGGTTTGACAGGCTAGTCAAAAATCACTTGACTATACATGTGAGGGTCTGTTTCTGAGCCATCAGTTTGATTCCATTGGTCTATGTATCTGTCTTTACGCCAGTGCCATGTTTTGTTTTGTTTTTAAAGATTATTTATTTATTTCTCTCCCCTCCCCCCTCCAGCACCAGTTGTCTGTTCTCTCTGTCTATTTGCTGCATATTCTTTTGTCCGCTTCTGTTGTTGTCAGCGGCACGGGAATCAGTGTTTCTTTTTGTTGCGTCATCTTGTTGTGTCAGCTTTCTGTGTGTGCGGCACCATTCCTGAGCAGGCTGCACTTTCTTTCACGCTGGACGGCTCTCCTTACGGGGCGCACTCATTGCGCGTGAGGCTCCCGTACGCGGGGACACCCCTGCGTGGCATAGCACTCCTTGCGTGCCATCAGCACTGCACATGGACCAGCTCTACACACATCAAGGAGGGCTGGGGTTTGAACCACGGACCTCCCATGTGGTAGATGGACACCCTAACCCACTGGACCAAGTCTGCTTCCTTACCCTGTTGTTTTTACCACTATAGCTTGTATGATTTAAAGTCCAGAGATGAGGGTCTGCTTTTCCTTTCATGATGTTTCTGGCCATTCAGGACCCCTTACCTTTCCAAATAAATCTGCTAATTGTGCTTTCAATTTTTTAAAAAAATGCTGGTGGAATTTTATCAGGGTTGCATTGAATCTGTATATCAATTTGAGTAGAATTGATATTTTAATGATATTTAGTCTTCCAATCCATGGAGATGGAGATGGAATGTTCTTCCTGTTATTAGAGCTTTCAAAATTTCTTTTAACGTTGGGTTGCAGGTTTCTGAATACAAATGCTTTACATCGTTGGTTAAGTTTATTCCTGACTACTTGAGTTTAGCTGTCATATTTTATTTTCACCACTCTTTTGACACTTTCAGTTACTTTTATTGATATAATCTTCATTTCTAGATTCTCTTCCAGGCCTCTCTCTCCTGTCTTTTCTTTTCAGGCTCTAGCACACCCTTTAGAATTTCCTGAAAATCTGGTCTCTTGCTTAGAAATTCTCTCAGTTTCTATTTATCTGTGATATTCTAATCTTGCCCTCATTTTTGAAAGATAGTCATGCTGGATATAAAATTCTTGGCTAGAAGTTTTTCTCTCATAGTATCTTAAATATATCAGACCACTGTCTTCTTACCTCCATGGTTTCTGGTGAGAAATCAGCACCTAATCTTATTGGGTACCCCTTATATGTTATGCATTGCTTTTCTCTTGCTGCTCTCAGAATTATCTCTTTGTCTTTGGCCTTTGACATTCTGATGAGTATGTCTTGAAGTTGGTCTATTTGGATTTTTTCAGATGGAAGTACATTGTACTTCTTGGATTTGGATATCTATGTCCTTCAATAGGGTTGGGAAATTTTCTACCATTATTTCTTTAAATATTCCTCCTGCCCCTTTTCCCTTCTCTTCTCCTTCTGGGGCACCCATGACATGTATGTTTGCACATCTCTGGCTGTTGTTTAGTTCCCTAAGACCTTGTTCAATTTTTTTCCATTCTTTTCTTCATCTGTTCTTTTGTATCTTCATTTTCAGAGGCCATTTCTTCAAGTTTACCAATCCTTTCTTCTGCCTCCTCAAATCTGCTATTATATGATTCCAATGCTTTTTAAATTTCATTGATTGCACCTTTCATTCCCATAAGATCTGCTATTTTTCTATGTATGCTTTCAAATTCTTCTTTGTGTTCATCCAATGACTTCTTAATATCCTTAATCTCTTTAGCCATCTCATTGAATTTATTAAGGAGATTTGTTTGAACATCTATTATTAGTTATCTCAACTCCTTTATGTCATCTGGAGGCTTATCTTGTTCCTTTAACTGGGCCCTAGCTTCCTGTTTCTTGATGTGGATTGTAATTTTTTGTTGGTGTCTTTGCATCTGGCTTACTAGAGTATTTATTCTGGGTGCAGTTGTTCTCTTTAGTTTAGGGCTTCCTGCCTTTTCTCCCTTGCTGGTTGTGCAGTAGGAGCCAAGGATGTAATTGGTGCTATAAACTGTGGAGGCTCAAGCTGCCCTCATTGCCCCAGGGATGGATGAAGCTTCTCCCAACTTTCACCTTTCCCAGAGGTAGGCATAGAGTCACACTTGTGTGGAATAATCCAAGTCACGCAGGCCTAGACTGTAGTTGCCCAGAGAGACTGATGAAGGTTCATGCCCCTTTCTCCCCGGCCTAGGGCATGAATGGAGCTGCAGGTGTGGGCAGCAATCTATGCAGTGCAGGTCCAAGATGACCGCAATTGCTCCAGTAGACTTTTAATTATTCAGTGTGCCATCCAAAGGTACCCTCAGTTACCTGGATAGACTCATGCTGAGCTAGCCAGCATCCTTCCTGCCAGAGGTGGGACTGAAGCCTAGGCTAGGGCTGTAGGTTGATCCAGGTGAAAGAAACCGGTTCCTACCTTCACTGTGATATTTGGTCAGGCCAGCTTCCCCTCAGGCTGGGGGTGGAGTCAAAATGGCAGCCACTGACCTTTCTCTGAATTGGACAAATTCACATCCCAACTGTTCCTAGGGTTATTCCTTAGCCCTCTGAGTCTACCAATCAGTAGCTGAAATTGACAGCCAACCACCTCCTCCCCTGTTTTTAGGAAATGGAGCTTCCAATTCTGGTCACAGAACAGCTCCTGGGATGGCTTGAACCACCAGAATAGGACAATCACTGGCCTCCATGGCTTGGCTGGCAGTTTCTCGGAGAGGCTGGTGCAGGTCCCTTCAGCTTCCTCCCTGTCAGAGGTGGCACTGGGTCTTAGGCTAGATCTGCAATCTGACCTGGATGGAAAGACGCTGGTCTCCAACAGCATGAGGATTTTCAGTCCACCCCACTTCCCCTTGTGCCAGGTGTGGAGTTAAGATGGCAGCTCCTGGTCTCTTTCTGACTTGGACAAGCTCAAAATTTAGCTATTCTCAAGATTATACTTTAGCCCACTGAATTTTACTCATCATTAGCTGAAGTTGGTGCCCAAACCTTTCTTCCTCCCTCATTTTTGGAAAGTGGAGCTTTCAATTCCAGCCGCAGAGCAGCTCCTGAGGCAGCTTGTGCCTTCAGTGGAGGATGGGCACCGACCTCCGGGTCATGGAGTACTCTACTTACGAGCGTTCTCTGCAGATGGGCAGCCTCCTTCTTCCATTCCTTCAAGGATGTTGCAGGATGCCCTTCTGGTCCCCTGAAGCCCCCAAACAGGTGCTTCTGCTAGCGCCAGAGAGCTCTGGGTGTTTACTAAACTGCCCTATAGCAGGAGCTGACTCTAGGAGCTCCTTACTCCACTGTCATATTGCTGTCTTGAGTTGACTTTTTATATGGTGTGAAGTAGGGTCTTTTGCCCTTCTTTTGCCTATGGACATTCAGTTTTCCCAGCACCATTTTTCAAAGAGACTATTTTTTTCCCCAATTGAGTGGTTTCTTAGAAGGCAACCTTTTAGTATTTCACCACTAAGTATGACATTAGTTGTGGGTTTTTCATATATGCTCTTTATCATGTTGAGAAAGTTTCCTTTTATTCCTAATTTTCTATCAAATATTCTGTATTAGTCTGCCAAAGGGCTGCCAATGCAAAGTGCCAGAAATATGTTGGCTTTTATAAAGGGTATTTTTTTTATTCATTTTTTAAAAATATTACATTAAAAAATATGAGGTTCCATTCAACCCCACCGCCCCCACCCCACCACTCCCCCAACAGCAACACTCTCTCCCATCATCATGACACATCCATTGCATTGGGTAAGTATATCTCTGGGCATCGCTGCACCTCATGGTCAATGGTCCACATCATAGCCCATACTCTCCCACGTTCCATCCAGTGGGCCCTGGGGGGATCTACAATGTCCGGTAATTGTCCCTGAAGCACCACCCAGGACAACTCCAAGTCCCGAAAACGCCTCTGCATCTCATCTCTTCCTCCCATTCCCCGCACCCAGCAGCCACCATGGCCACTTTTCCCACACCAATGCCACATTTTCTCTGTGCACCTTGGATTGGTTGTGTCCATTGCACACTATGTCAAGAGGCGGCTTAGACTCAAAATATAAAGGGTATTTTTGGGGGGTAAAAGTGTACAGTTATAAGGCCCTAAAGATTCCAACTCAAGTTTGCTTTCTCACCAAAGTCAGTTGCCATATGTGGAAGCAAGATGGTTGCTGATCTCTGATGGGTTTTCAGCCTCCCTTCTGTTTTCCTCTTCCTCTTGAAGCTCAGTGGGCCCAGCTTCTTCCTGCTCTCAGCTGTGAGCTGGCATAGGGCTTGTCTCTCAGGGCTTCCTATATCAATCTTGGCTCTTGTCCCAAGGTCAGCTATAAACTATCATGCAAATAGCTCATTTCTCCCTGGGGCCCCAGGATGAAAACTGACAGAGCTCTCTCTCTTCCTGTGTGTCTTCTTGGGCAAGTGTCAATTTGTATCAGCCTACCAAGGGGGTGGTGACTCAACCTGAGTCATGTCTTACTAATGTGGTTGAATCAAAAGCCCTAAATTGATTTTATCAAGTAAGCTTAATTGGAGGCCCTTCACTGAATTTAATACAATCAAAGGGTATCACACCCAGAGGAATAGGATAGTTTACAATCTTTCTTTTTTGGGGATTAAAAAACATAATCTCAAACTGTCACATACTGTATCAAACACTTTTCATGAAACTGCTGGATTTTGTAAAAGCCTTTTCTGCTTCAATTGAGATAATCATGAGTTTTCTCACTTCATTCTGTTAATATAGTATATTATATTAATTGATTTTCTTATGTTGGCCCAACTTTGCATACCTAGGATAAATTCCATTTGATCATGGCATATACCTCTTTTAATGTGCTTTGGAATGTATTTTATTTAGGATTTTTTCATCTATGTTCATAAGAGATATTGGTCTGTAGTTTTCTTTTCTTGTGGTGTCTTTATCAGGATCTGGTATGAGGGTGATATTGACTTCATATTAATGAGTTGGAGAACAATCCCTCCTCTTCAATTTTTTGAAAGAATTTGGGCAGGATTACTGTTAAGCCTTCTTGGAATGTTTGGTAAAATTCCCCTGTGAAGCAATATGGTTTTAAACTTTTCTTTGTTGGAAGCATCTTGAGTACTAATTCAATCTCTTTACTAGTGTGACAGTTTGAATCTGGGTAAATCCCAGAAAATCATGTCCTTAGGGCTAATCCATTCCTGTGGGTTTGGGGCCCTTTTGATTGGATTGCTTCAATTGAAGTCCTTTGATTGGATTTGGGGACCCACGGTGGATCTTGGTCCTCTTGCTGGAGTCCTTTATAAATGGAGGTGTGAAAACAGAGACACACAGAGAAAAAGTGGCAGAGACAGAGAAACCCCAAAAGTCTGGAAGAGACAAGGTGCAGAGGAGAGGGGAGAGATGAGCCATATGCCTGATTCCTCACAGCTGAGCTCAGGGAAGAAATAAGTCTGAAGGAGGAGTCAGAGGCCCAGACTGGAAGAACTGCCATTGTGTCTTGCCACATGGCAGTAGTCCAGGATCACCAGCAGCCAAACTTTGGTGAGACAGCATCTCTGATGATTCCTTGATTTGGGTATTTTCAGAACTGGCAATTGTTAACTTAATAAATACCCACTATAAAAGCCAACACATTTTTGGTATATTGCATTGGCAATCATTAGCAAACAAAAAAAGTTATTGTTTTGTTGAGATCTTCTATTTCTTCTTGAATCAGTGTAGGTGGTTTGTGTGTTTTTCCATTTCATCTAGGTTATCTAGTTTGTTGGCCCACAGTTGTTCATAGTATCCTCCTATAGTCTCTTATTTCTGTGGGGTTGGTAGTAATGCCCCTTTTCATTTCTGATTTTACTTATTCACATTTTCTCTCTGTTCATCTAGCTAAAAGTTTGTTGATTTTATTGATCATTTGAAAGAACTAACTTTTGCTTTTGTTGATTCTCCTTATTGTTTTTTTTATTTCCTTCCTTCTGCTTGGTTTGGGTTCAGTTTTCTCTTCTTTTTCTAGATCCTCCAGTCTTGATGTTAGGTCTCTGATTTGAGAGATTTCTTCTTTTTAATGTAAGCATTTAGAGTAAGAGTTTTCCATCTCAGCACTGCCTTAGCTGCATCCTGTAAGTAAGTGGGCTCTTTCATTTGCCTCAAGATATTTTCTAATTTTCCTTGTGACTTCTTCTTTGCTCCATTAGTTGCTTTAGAGTACACTTTTTCCACATTATTTGTGAATTTTCCATTTCTCCCTCTGTTATTGGTTTTTATCTTCATTCCATTGTGATTGGCAAAGATACATTGTATGATTTCAATATCTTTTGAATCTATTGAGAGTTGTTTTGTGAACTAACATATGTTCTGTCCTGGAGAATAATCCTTGTGTTCTAGAGAAGAAAGTGTGAGTGCACTTTCAGTGTTGTGATTGGCCAAAGTGTTTATATATGTCTGTTTGGTCTAGTTGGTTTAGAGTATTGTTCAAAGCTTCTAATTCCTTGTTGATTTTCTGTCTATTTGTTCTACTCATTTTTGGAGGTAGTTTATTAAAATCTCCTACTATTAATCTAGAACCATAAATTTCTCCCTTCAAATCTATCAATATTTTCTTCACATATTTTGGGGCTTGCTCTTAGGTGCATATATATTTATAATTATTATGCCTGCTTCTTGAATTGATCCCTTTATCAGTATATAGTGACCTTCTTTGTCCTTTGTAACAGCTTTTGACTTAAAGTCTATTTTATCTGTTATTAGTATAGCTACCTCAGCTTTCTTTTAGCTACCATTTTCATAGAATATTTTTTTCCTGTCCTTTCACTTTAAACTTACTTATATCCTTGAATTTAAGGTGTGTCTCTAAAAACAGCATGGAGTTGGGTCGTGCTTTTTAAAATCCATTCTGCTAATCTTAGCGTTTTGACTATTTTACATTTGAAGCAACTACTGATAATGCAGAAATATTTTTCTGCCATTTTCCTATATGGTTTTGTGAATCTTAAACATTTTTCGACCCTCAATTATGCAGTTAATGCCTACTTTCATACTTACTTGATTTTTTTTACATTGTGCCCCTTCTCATTTCTTTCTGGATATATTTTTCATATATTTTCTCTATGGTGACCGTGGTGTTATAATTTAACATCCTAGATATATAACAATCATTCATGGTTTGATATCAACTTAACTTCAGTTCCATACATATATGTTGTTCCTATACCGCTCTGTCCCCCCCTCCACCATTTTATATTTGTTACAAATTATATCTTTGTACATTTTATGTCTAAAACCATAGATTTGTCATTATTTTTGTGCATTTGAATTTTAGCACCTATAAGAAGTAAGAAGTGGAATTACATGCAAAAAAAAAATACCACAGTACTGGCATTTATAATTAACTATATGATTACCTTTATTGGGAGACTTTATTTCTTTGATTCATTATATTCTGTCCTTTTCTTTCAGTCTGAAGGGCTCCCTTTAACATTCCTTGTAGGGCAGGTTTAGTAGTAATGAACTCCCTTTGCTTTTGTTTATGTGGGAGTCTTAATCTTTCCCTCGTTTGTGAAAGAACATCTAAGTGGATATAAAACTCTTGGTTAACAATTGTTTTCTCTGACACTTTAAGTATATCAACCACTACCTTCTTGCCTCTATGGTTTCTGATGAGAAATTGCCACTTACTCTAATTGGGACTCCCTTAGTACATAACACATGGCATTTCCCTTGCAGTTTTCATGGCTCCCTCCTTGTCCTTTGCATACAACAGTTTGAACACCATTTGGGCATCTATCTCTTCAAGTTTATCCTTTTTGGTGTCTATTGAACCTCTTATATATGCATATTCACACCTTTTGCCAAGTTGGGGAAGTTTTCTGTCATTATTTCTTTGAATATTCCTTTTCCCTTTCTCCCTCTGGGATACCCACAGTGTGTATATTGGTATGCTGGATAGTGTTTCATTGGTCTCTTAGACTATTTTTGTTTTTACTAATTCTTTACTCTTTGTGCTCGTCAGCCTGACTCATTTCAATTGTCTTGCTTTGGAGTTCTCTGATTCTTTCTTCTGCCAGCTCCAACCTACTATTGAAACCCTCCTGGGAATTTTTCATTTCAATTATTGTGATCTCCAATTGCAATGGTTCTGTTTGATTCCTTTTAAAAATATCTTCATCTTTATTGAGAATCTCATATTGTTCATTCATTGTTTTCTTGATAGCCTTTAGTTCTTTCTTTGTATTTAACTTCATCTCCTTGAGCACAATGAAGATCAACTTTTAAAGGTCTTTGTCCAGTTAAGTCTACAGTCTGGTGTTCTTCATAGATGTTTTCTGGATTTTTATCCTTTTTGTTTGGATGCACCATCATTTCCTTTTTCTTTGTCTTGTAATCTTTTGTTGCACACTCTAAAGTTGAATATTTTAAAATGTTAAATCTGGGATTTAGTTCTTTAGCTTTCTTTTTTTATACACTTAAAATTTTTTTAAAGATACTTAGATACATAAATGTTATATTAAAAATAAAGGGGATTCGCATATCCCCCATTCCCTACCCCTCCCACATTTTTCCCACATTAACAACATCCTTCATTAGTGTGGTGCTTTTGTTACAATTGATGAATACATTTTGGAGCATTGTCACTAAGCATGGATTATAGTTTACACTGTAATTTACACTCTCTCCCAAACACTTTTGTAAGTTATGACAAGATATATAATGGCCTGTATTGATCATTGCAACATCATTCAGGACAATTCCAAAGTCCTGAAAATGTCCCCATATTACACCTATTTTTCCCTCTCCCTCCACTCAGAACCTCTGGTGGCCACTGCCTCCACATCAATGATAAAAGTTCCTCCATTGCTAGAATCACAAAAAGTCTATGGTAGAATAACAGTAAGTCTACTCTAGTTCATCGTTCACTCCCCAATCCTGAGATTCTGGGATGGTGATGCCCACTCCACCTCTAATTGAGAGAGGTAAGGGAGGGATCATCTAGGTGCCAAGAGCTTCTCCTATGGCCTTTTGAAGCTGTGTTTTCTTGATTTGACACTTGCCCAGTAAATACAGCCCTTTGACTATTTTCCCTAGTTAAAGACAGTTTATTGGTGCTGTATTTAAAACTCTGCTGCTTTTGTCCAAAGTGAGTTGGAACAATGGCCGCCCTCATAGCTGGAGTCCCAGCCATCTGATGTAGATGATCAAAAGCGATGATCAGCAATCGGACCACACACACCTATGGAGCTTGGGGGACTATGTCTTTATTTATCACCCTGTCACCAGCAAGCTGCACTAGATGACAGGGTGGAGTACTTCACTGCTGCCTGCTGTTAGCCGGGATGGTGGGTGATGGTAGCTGCTACATGGAGAGTAAAATTCATCAGTATTGAGTATTTGCCAGCCTCTTCCTCCTGCTCTTCCCTAGATGCTACACAGTGTTCTACTAAATTTCTTAGTTTCAAAATAGTTGAGTCAGACAGTTCCTGCCTATTTCATATAGTTCTGGTGGAGGGACTGATTCCAGGATCTTCGTACTCTACCATCTTCCCATAATCCCTTCTTTTTTTTTTTTTAAAGATTTATTTATTTATTTCTCTCCCATTCCCTGCCCCCACCCCAGTTGTCTGTTCTCTGTGTCTATATGCTGCATCTTCTTTGTTCACTTCTGTTGTTGTCAGGGGCACAGGAATCTGTGTTTCTTTTTGTTGCGTCATCTTGTTGTGTCAGCTCTCCGTGTGTGCAGCACCATTCCTGGGCAGCCTGCACTTTCTTTCATGCTGGGCTGGGCAGCTCTCCTTATGGGGCACACTCCTTGCGCATGGGGCTCCCCTATGCGGGGGACACCCCTGTGTGGCATGGCACTCTTTGCGCGCATCAGCACTGCGCATGGGCCAGCTCCACACGGGTCAAGGAGGCGGACCTCCCATGTGGTAGATGGATGCCCTAACCACTGGGCCAAGTCCGCTGCCAACCCCTTCTTTTTTTTGATCCTTCGTTGTATTGAATTCAGCTATACTCATTCTGACCTCCTAGAGTTTGTCAGTTATGTCTCTCCAGGCTTCCACTTACCAGAAGGTCTGCTATGACCAACCTCTTAGAGATACCTACATTTGATTTAGAGTCTAATATTATATGACAGTCAATTAATTGAGAAAACACAACAGCCACAATCATCACTCATTTGCTACTTTTTGATACATGTTAATGGCATCTTTATCAGGTGCTAGCTTATCAAGAAGATATTAAAGCCTCTCTCTTACCACAAGTTGTGATTGTCAAGAACATTTTTCATGATGTCTAACAATGAGTTTGTGGTCTAGGACACAGCCTAGAGTCATGGGGGATGAAGTAATGGCTAAAGTTAATGTAGGTCAATAAGAACAAGAGGATGTTCTGCAAAGGTAGTGTGGCCAAAGACAAAGACTTTAGTGAGAGGGAATATCAAACTTCTAGTCGATACTGTATAGCAGCTAATTTTGAACACTTTCTCAAGCCTCTTTAGTTGGCTAGAGATTGATAGATGCTAATATGAGGCTTTACCATTTTCTGATCACTTTTGGGGATGTATCAATACACTCAACAAGAGCAACAACAACAATGACAACACATCTCCTCAATCCATTTTTCTTATGATTCCAGAAGATTCATGGGAATATAGAGTTGTGAGTGAAGAGTAGCCATTTATTTTATTCTTTTGTCTTTTGTCAAGTTCAAATTTCTATCTCTTCTTTTGTTAAAGCTCATACTTCTATCAACCCAAATATGTTCAGGAATCCTTTTAGATCCACTTACATGTCAAAGATGTTATTGCATTTAGTCAAAATCTTATTCAGTTCAATGATTGCTTAGTCAATGTAGAGTAGAAAAATATTTTTTAACTAAAATTCTGCTAACATGGGCTGAGAGTTGAGGAAAATAAAATTAAGGTGACCCAGCATGTTCTTTCTCAACTTGAACAACTATTGAGGATCACCCATGCAGGCACTGTTCTGAGTGCTTTATACACACTAACTTATTTAATCCCCACAACAACCCTAGCGAAAGATCCTATTGCTATCTACATATTACAGGATAGGGCATTGAGATATCTATATATTAAGTAACCTGTTCAAGGCCACAGGGTCACTAAGTGGCAGATTCAGGAAGGGCTATGATCCTTGAGATGAGCAGTGAGACACTACTGGTCTCATTAGATGTTTTGTTATTATCTCTCAGTACCATTGAACATGGGAAGTTCTAGAAGTGATGCCTTACTTAGTGCAACTCAATGGCTCAATGGCAATGACAATCATCAAGACCAGAGGGGAGCTATGAAAAAACGGCCCTCACTCCAGATGTGCTGAAGAAGAAGAATCATCCACAAATAAGTTTTGGCAATGGCTTCAAGTAACAGGGTTAGTTTAGAGCATCTGGTAATCAGGAGCAGCAAAAGGAGTGATCATCACTGGTCTTCAGAGATATAGAGGGTGGAGGAAGGGACAGTCAGTGCTCTCCTTAAAACCATAGCTAAGACCAGTGGGAGTCCTTGCACATTGATAAAAGACCAGGGGGAAGAGGTCAGTCTTTTTGTCTTTCCATGCATTTAAATCACAACTTAAGCATCAGCACTTCCACAGCAAGGGTGTAAGCTCGACTAGACCAAATACAATGCCTAGCAGCCTATAGCCATTCAAATAGAGTAAACTGATTAGCACCTAGTAGCCATTCAAATAGATTGCTCTGATATTTGAGTAGGAAGATTGATCACAGCTAATGAACTACAACACAAGAAATAATGTAGGGTCCTGGCTCCGGAGCTTTGGTGTCAAATGGACTAGGATTCAACTCCAGGCTCTGCCACTTCCTGATTGTGTAATTGGAGAAATCACTTACCCATTCAAACACTCAATTTACTTATTTACAAAATGGGGTAATTATAATAAATATTTCTTGTAGATGTTTTAAAGATGCCATTATAAGGTAGAAGTTGAGTGTGCAGACTTTGGAGAAGACTGCATGGACTTGAATCCTTGCTCTGCCTCTTAATTACATACATAACCTTGGGCAAATTATTTTAAGGCAAAGTTTCCTCATCTGCAAATTGGAGATAATAAAAGAACCTACCCCTTGGGATTTTTGTGATGTTAAATAAGTTAATACTTATAAAATATTTAAAACATTTTAGAAGGCATTTAAAATGCATAGCAAGTTCCATTTAAGGCTTTGCTGTGATAGTTAAGTGAGAAAATGTTTTTAAGGTTTATGGCACAGTACCTGGCACATTGTAAATGCTCAATAAATGGTTGTTACTGTGTATTTTACTGGTAATAGTCATCATTAGCTAGAAATATGAATGAATTGCAAATTACTAAGCCGTTGCAACTTTAGTAATGCTATTGTCTATTTCCTATGAGTGACAGTATAAATTAATCCTTTGCACATCAAGTGGCTATATCCTGGGATTTTTGAGTTTCTGTTAACATCCAATAAGCTATTGTGGCTAATGTCCCATGTTCACCTGTTGAGCCTCCGCCACAGCACAAATACCCTCTATGTTTTATGGGAGACGTATTTGGAACTTTAGCAATACTTATCTGGGGGACTCTTTCTTAAAAGGATGCTTTCTTGTTTTATTGTGCCCATTTTTCACAAATGCAATTTTTTATTAGAGTTAATGCTGGCAGAGGTACTACAGAGACAAAATGTGGAGAGAACTTTAGACCCTGCAGAAGAGCCTCTGGGACCAGAGGAACTTTGTGTCTTCTTTCTTGTACAGGCAGCTGAAATTTCCAGGATAACTTATATTCCTTGTTCTCAATGGACTAACTGGGCTGGTCCTTGCTCTTCAAACACAGATGCTCATTTCTCTCTAGCTTGCTCTTACTTTCTATTGGAAAGACTCACCTGGTTGCTTGTCAGGTGTAGGCTCTTGGCAACCTAGAGCAAAGCTCAGTGGAAGCGTATGTTTCCAACCATGGCAGAGCTGCTGACAGCAAAGGCTGGCATGTCGTACTTCTTGGTGGCCAACCAGGTGATGGTTTCCCCAAAGGTGGGAACAGGTGCTTCTTCTATTTCTCCACTGGATCTGTTTTCCTCCAATCAGGCTGTTTGGTGGCTTGTCCTTTGGTAAAATCCACTTAGATGGTGCCAGGCATGCATTTTATTTCACAAAGCAGCACCTATTAGAGCTGATCTTTTATAGAGAGGGATCGAATGCAATCATCTACACCCTTGGTCTAAACCATCCTTTCCCTCAAGAAAATAGATTAGAGAGTTTTAAAAAATATTAAAGATTTATGCACTATTAAAAGTTGAATTCCCTTTGGGAGAGGAAATATTTAGAAAGTCATTGGAATTCATGGAAAAATTGATGTGAATTAACTTATCAGGGCTAAGAGTGTGGGCTCTGAGACCGACAGCCAGGATTTGGCCCTTTCTACCTACAGATACAAGGAGACATGTGTCAGGAAGAACAATGACCTAGTGCCCAGGTGTCATACCTCTGCAAGTGCTCAGAATGCCATTCCCCCAAGATCAAAGGCCAAGCTCCTTATCCCCTGATTCCAGTAGGTGAGAAGGGCCATCGTGGAAGAAGGGGAATCCGTGGAGTTGGCTCAAAATGTTCTCAGAAGGACAGGGTTTACTTGATGAGCTCAAATTTCATGAAACAGAAACAGTCTGGAGGAAGTGTCTTAAGACTCTAAGACTTTTATGCTGAAATTGTAGATGTTTTGATTTCTCCGTTGGTTTCTACTGAAGTGATTCATGGAAGTGCTTTTCAAATGCCTGTGCTCATTTTCAGGGTTTGCAAGGAAAAGTTTTCCTGGGAAGACTGTATCCCATTTGCCACAAGGTTTCTGTGGTAGCCAGTCCCAAGGGGGAGAGCACAGTGGCAGGTACAAAGCAGAAGAAGGTTGTAGAGAGAGGTGGAAGGCTGAGTTCCACAGTAAGAAAGGTGAGTGCTACCAGGCCCCCCAGTTACCTGGGCTCTTCTACTATCTCCAGCTTCTTTCTTCAGCTCTGTGTCAGTGCTTACTTTGGCCTGAGGACCAAAACTTCCTACTTGCCAGAATAAGAGACCTCACTCCTCACTTCAAGGAAATTTACTAAAACAAAAGAAGAGGGGGGGGGGGGGGGGTTGGTCTATGGGAACCACTTATATTTTTTGAATGCAACATTTAAAAAAAAAATAGAGATTGTAGAATCAAAAAAAAAATTGAGGACTTGAAAAACAAAACAAAACAAAGCAAAGCAAACAAAAGATATATATATATACACTATATATTATTTATTAAAGACACATTCATTGACTATAACCCTTTTCTTTCCCAGGAACACCTGTATTTTTAAAGATTTTCAGGTACTGGGTAGCAATGCTGAATGCATGGAAATAATTCCAGTTGGAGACACTTCAGGAATTAGTTAAAGGCCTAAGGGGGAACTGTATTTTCTGCAGAGGAATTGTGGCAGAAGAGGGAGAAAGATGGCTCAGTTTGGATGAATCCTTTCTTTAAGAAGACAAAATTCAGGTCAATAAAAATCTGTATGGTTGAGTTATCCCCACTGCCTTTGAATGTAAATTGTGAGAGCAGCCTTCTTAGGATCCTTCAAACAGAACCGTGGAGGCTCCGGTCTCTTTTACCTGGAAGGCAAGTTTTCTATGCAGTCAGGCTGACCATGAAAAGCTAAACATCCTTGACAGATAGTAAATTCCATTAAGCATGAAATATACCCATCCTTGAGCATAAATTCTGATTATTTAGTACAGAACTCAGTTCCTCATGGTCACAATAAATATTTGCTGATTTGTTGGCTTACTACTTGGGAACGATGTGCCCATGGAAATCTGCACAGCCTGCATTTATCTGGGTGGCCCTAGCCCACTCTCTTCTCCTTTTTTGTGACTGTTTCCTCATCTGTAAAAAATACAGAGGTTAACATTTATTGGGTGCTAACACTATACCAGGCATCAGGCTAAGTACTTCACAGTCATGATCTCATTGAATCCTTAAAACATATCTATAGAGCCTGAACTACTAGTTTTACAGAGGAGAAGACTCAGGCGTAATGAAGCCCCAGCTCACTGAGTGGTTGAGTGGCAGGGTGAAGACAGAAGGCAGCATCCTGGCTCCAGAGCCAATGGTTTGTCCACCACTCTGTGTCTCATTTTCCTGGGGCTGCTGTAACAAAGTACCACAAACCACCTGACTTAAAGCAGCAGGAATTGATTGTCTCATGGTTCTGGAGACTACAAATCTGAACCGAGGTGCAGACAGGGCTGTGATCCCTGGGAAGTCTGCAGGGTTCTGGTAGTGGCTTGCTGGCGGTCCACAGCATTCTTTGGCTCATGGCTGACTCTGTCTCTGCCTCCGACACATGGCTGTCTTCTCTCTCTGTCTGTATCCAAATTTCCTCTCCTTATAAGGATCCCACTCATATTGGATTAGGGCTTCCCCTTAATTCAGGTTGGCCTCATTTTAATTAGTCACACCTTCAAAGATCCTTATTTCCATGTAGGATCACATTCATAGACTGCGGGTTAGGATTTGAATGTGTCTTTTAGGGGGATGCAATTCAGTCCACAATGCCCTGTGATAGGGGTAGCAAAGGCACCTGTTATTAATTCATTTATGCCCTTGATCAGCATACCTTTGGCGAGTACCCTCTGTTCAAGGTCCCCTAGAGAGTGGATGTCAGTGAGAGAAGGTCTAGTGTGGGTGGTGCTAGTTCTGCAGCTGCATCTTCAGGCCTTAACTGCCCTTAGAATCTTGGTAGAAAGGAATGTATTTATTCAGAGTTTTCAGGGGTGGCCCTAAGGACAGTGAAAAGCAGAGAGAGGCATGAGGCTCTTAGCTTTGATGTGGCTTCAATTCCCTGTTCACTCCATACAGGCTGCCCAGGTAAGTCTGCTGTCTGTCCCTAACTCCATGTGAAGTGACTTCTTGTGGGTGAGGAGCACAGACACCCATTTGAGTGGAGAAATGGGTGGAATCCTGGTTCTTTCTCTAATGGGCTTTCATTTTCTGAAATGCCTGCAGCGCATTTCTGTGAAACCAGGCCAGGTTTAACTAATGAGAAAGAAATGATTTAAGAGAAAAAAAAAAATTACTATTGGTGGAACCCCCTGATGGTTCCCTTCATTATTTAAAATTAACTTTCCTTTTCAGATGAGCAGTTGAAATAGGAAGTGTGGTGTTTAAATGTTTGGCTGCTACTGCTAATGAGGATCTATGTTTTTCGCTATTGCCTCTATTGTGTTCTGTTAGGGCTGTCCCAAAAGGAGGTTAAAGTGTCTCTTACATCCACCCCTTCTGCTGCATTTTTTTCACAGCAGCAATGTTCTTGGCAAGGACCCCATCACCTCACTGGCATTTCGCAAATCATAAGACAACAGCCTGAAAATGAAAAGTCAACATATTGAAGAAGCTAACAGAAGGATATGAAGAGCCCAAGTGCTCAGTGTCTTTGTTGAACTGCCAAGTAAATGTGCAATCACTTCAACAACTACTCTAGGTGAGATAACTAAGTGTCTTTAATACATAAGATACTGTCAGTTGGATATTGTTACTTGCAGCTTAAAGCATTCCTACTTGTACAACCAGCTTCATATTTCCAGAGCCTTGATTAATGCATGAACATTCTATATCCAATCAAATAGTTTGAATCAGTACAGTAGCAGATGTTATATTTCATAGAAAAGAAATCTGTAGGAAAGTAGCAACATATATATGCATCTAGGTTATATTCCACTTGTGATATAAATTCCTGCAATGACAAACTTATAAGTGTTCATTCACAACTAAGAATCAATTAAATAATAGGGCAGTTGAGTATGGAAAACAAAGGAAGCAGAATAGCAAGAGGACACTACTCCCACTAATTGGGAAATACAAGGACCGACTCCATTTTTAAATAACCAAATTTTTAACTGTAAATAAAGTCCTACTAATAGTTACATAAATTTTATTTTACTATTTGTTAGAGGAAAGCCCTGTTCTTCTTGGCCTTATGTTTCCTTGAGAGGATTTTTTGCCAGAGTAACATTCCTGGCCTTTCTTTCTACTCTTACTCATCCTTTCCATGAAAAGAGCATGTTCTTGATAAGTAAGTTTGGCAGAAGGTACTGAGCATGCTCTGCCCAGTCCCTCCCAGACTTGAGAGTCTCTTGCGGAGTGGCCTGGCCTCTGGAAGTAAACATCGCCACTAATCTATGCAATGAGCTTCATGGGTCTCCATCTGCCCCTATATAGGCAAGGCCAGTAGTTTGATTGGGCAAGGCCAAATTCCAAGAAGATGCATTAGTAAATCTGGTGTAGCCATTAGTTAAGTGTGGCTCTCCAATTCAGCCTTATTAGTGTTCTAATGGGTATTTTCATCTCTATCAGTCTATCTCCTATGTCTACTTCTCAAATGGTTCCAAACATAGGATGGGGAGAGGGTTGTTATTAATCAATGACCTCAATCACCAACCACTACTATACTAAGAGTCACAAGTGTGAAATTCTCCTGGTCTCATTCTAACTTGAGTGTTAGAGTAGCCAATCTTCTTATTTTGGAATAATTACAATACTTGGTCAGATTTGTCATTTATTTAGTCATGTATTCAGTATATATTTATTGAGTCTGTTATATATGCAAGAAACAATGCTGAATATAGAATGATGGCCAAAAGTAGATATGACTCCTAACTACAAAAACAAATATAAAATTAGACTAAGCGCTACTAAAGAGAGTGACAAATGACGTATTCTATGAAGCAAATAATAAGGGGTTTGGTTTAATCAGAGAGATTGATAAAGGCTTCTCCAAGGACCCATGATGTGTTGTTTGTTTCTTTGTTACATTATCTTGTTTTTCTAGTTGTGGTCAGGGAGAGGGTTGGTTTGAACCACCTACTCAGGCACTGCCAGAAAAAAAAAACTTGCAGACTGATAACGATGAGCCAGACCATGGCTGTTGGGTTGCATAGCTCTAGGAGGCATCATTCACAGGGTGGGTTATATGAATGGTCCCCCAGGGAAGGTGGTGCCAGCTGCAGTTGTGCAGTGCAGCACCCTGAGTAAGTGGGCACTGGGCCCTAAACTTTATTTGTATCATCTCATATCCCCTCCTGTCCCTATTATTATCCTCATTTATAGGTGAAGAAAATGAAACTTAGACTAAGTAACTTTCCAAAGGTCATGGAGTTTGTAAATGACAAAGCACTGAAGTAAACCCAGGATTGTCTGACTGAAGATCCAATTTCTTGATGTGTGGGAAACAAGGTTTACATTAAACCTTTGAACGTCTCACCTTCTCTACCTGTAAAATGGACACAACAGTATTTATTCTCAAACTCACAACTGGCTAGAGTGAATTAATGAAGCAGTGAGCTTACACTGTTAAGAGTTTTTAGAGGATAAAAGAATTCCCTTTCATTATAGCTGTGCTGTCCAGGAAAGTGGTTTTGTTACGAAGGCATAAACACCTCCAGTTGTTAAGCAAATGAAGACAGCCAATGAAGCAGAGATGAGGCCAAAGCAGGTGTTTCAAATAGCACTGCCAAGTGATGGTGAGAGGCAGCTGCCTTGAAAATGGCACCTTGCTTTAAAAGGCAGCAGTTTCATCCACTGAGCCATGTAAATCCGGGTTTCCCCTCTCCTAGTTTCTCCTGTCACTAAAAAAGACTTCAGGTGTGTAACCCCTTTCTTCCTTAGTTTCTTCTCCCTCAATGACTAGCTACAAAGTGTTAATTTGAAAAGTAAGGATTTGGGGAGCCCCTAGACCTTCAGGCATTGCTATAGTAACAGAAAAACTTTTTCCCAGAGGTCACCAATTCAAAGCCGGCCCTGGTCAGTAGTGACTAAAAGTCTAATGACCCACCATCTGCTGACTGTTTCATGGTCTCAGCTCACCCGCCAGTCCACATCCGAACGGGGCATTGCCAGACACCGTGCTTGGCATTCTCAGCACAGAGGCCAAGACCTCAATTGAAAGCCTTCGCCCCACTGAGATGAGCGCCTACAGAACCTGGCACGTGGCGAGGGGGGAGGGCAGGAGCTGATTGGGAAAGGAGAGCGCCATTGTCCTTTCCTTCCACCTCCTTGACAAGAAAGAAGAAAGCCCTTTCAGACCTTGGGAAGAAGCTGACTTCCTGATTTGTCATTTGCTTTTGGAATTTCATTCATGGTGGGGATAATGTTGTGCAGAGAAACCGCTTTTGCTGACTTGACTAAGGAGAGCCAGACTGGAGCACAGACAGGAAACTGAGAAGAGTAGGGGTGAACTTACATAGAAGTAGAGCTGCTTCCCGGGTCCCTGCAGGGAGGTGGGGTCTCTGTGCCACTGCTCTTGTTATCTCCCTGGAGTCAATGTCAAGAACCAGTTTGAAAACACCCTCACCTCCAGCTGAAGTTTACTATTTATTGCCATCTCCGGGTGTAGACTTTTCCGGAATAGTTTGAACTCAGGAAACAGAAAGAATACCTTTTCTGAAAAAGGAGCAATCGAATTTTAAGCTCCATTAAAAAACTTTTTTTCAATTGCTATGGTGTCCCTGTTACTAAATTCCTTGTCTAAATCCAGGGGCCTTCCCTGCTTTGTTTGTGCCTCTGACTCTTAATTACACCGTCAATAGAATGGAATGTGGTGGGATCCAAATTTCAGTGGGTCAAGATGTGGCTGAAGTAGACAAAGTTGTAAGAAAAAGAATGGGGTCTGTTCTTTCAAGAAATGTGGAGGTGGAGGAGGAAGATGGGGCAGTGGGCAGGGAGTGGGGAAGAAGTTTGCAGTGAGATTTGCTAGGATGAAGGGAGAATGGTGTATTTATTTGCCATTTGAGAAAAAGAGGATGGTGAAGAAAGAGCATGATCATGCACAGGGCATAAGGAGAAATAATTTTTAGAGCAAGGGCCAGAGAAGGGAAAAAAGAAATGGGCATTAGCTGCCTAGGTAGAGGAGGTAGCCCTGAAGAAGCAATGAAGAGGGAAGAAAAGGTACTCTTTATAGATAGATTTCAGGCATAGAGAGCCAAATCATTGAGACTGTTCATCAAAAGTGCACTCTCTTTTCCTAGGCAGAGGGCAAGGCACTTCACCAAGAGGTGTCTGGGAGTCTGAAGAATGTGGCAAAGATTTGTGGGAAGAGGGAAAGGAGGTCTCTAGGGAAGAGAAGCAGCAGGCTGGCTTCAGATGGATTTACCCCTTTATCTGCATATCAGTATTCTCTTTAAAAATCATCCATTATAGCTTGGCTTTCAGTTATGCAGAGAGTGTGACTGCTTTATATTACATAAGGAAGTCTGACATGAGGATTGCAGAGAAAACAGACTCTAGAAAACTCTACCCAATATATACATGAAATGGAAAATAAACCAAATGGGTTCGGTCAAAAAGTTTTCAAAGAACTTTACAAAAAACTTTTCTCTCATTTGACTTGAAACATCATGGAAAATCATATTATGGTGTCCAAGCTCCATTCCCTCTGCCAGGGGCCATGCTTAAAGAACAGAAAAAGGGTATTCTGTCATTAGTCATATTTTAATTGGTCACAATATGAAGCATAAGTTCAAAACCAAATACTAGAAGTCTCTCCCTTCTGGAACACTGAATTAAAATCTGTGGGAGAAAAAGCTCTGTAATGACAACCAGCAACAAGGACAAAAGTCAGTGTAAACGGAGACTTCAGGCAGCAGATCTCCCTGGAACGAGTCAAGTGTGTGCCTGGGCGTGGGCTGAGGCTGGGGTGGGCATCCTCGTCATCCCAGCTGAAGGCTCAGCCTGCGCTGTGCATGACCCCACCCTCAAGGCTGTGTTGCTCTGAACAAAAGTATGTGAATAGAATTCATCTGAAGCATCTCAAGTCCTGCCTTCCCAGGCCTTTCTCACCCAGTTCCTGCTTCTTTTTTTTTTTTTTAAAGATTTATTTATTTATTTACTTCTCTCCCCCCACCCCCCAGGTTGTCTGTTCTCTGTGTCTATTTGCTGTGTCTTCTTCTTTGTCCACTTCTGTTGTTGTCAGCGGCACGGGAATCTGTTTCTTTCTCTTTCGTCATCTTGTTATGTCAGCTCTCCGTGTGTGCGGCGCCATTCCTGGGCAGGCTGCACTTTCTTTCACGCTGGGCGGCTCTCCTTACGGGGCGCACTCCTTGCGCATGGGGCTCCCCTACGTGGGGGACACCCCTGCGTGGCAGGGCACTCCTTGCGCGCATCAGCACTGTGCATGGGCCAGCTCCACACGGGTCAAGGAGGCCCGGGGTTGAACCATGGACTTCCCATGTGGTAGACGGACGCCCTAACCACTGGGCCAAGTCCGCTGCCCAGTTCCTGCTTCTAACTTCATGAATACCCAGTGTTTTCTCTAAGGCCTTCACTCATAAAGGATTTGAAATGCACTTACACAAAGGTAAAAATAACTGGGGACAGAAAAGACCAGTCACTTATCTCAAGAGCATTAGCATTTTAATAGGGTAAGTCTTAATTTTTAAAAAAGTTACTGAACTCTGAAGTAGCATCACATGGATCAGAGCCTATTCTGCTTGTTCAGAAAAAACCTTATTGAGACCATGCATGGTCTTTCCAGTGAGAAGCCTTGTGGGCTAGCTCACAGAATTATTTGAGTCCTGGGAGCAAAAATTTATGGGCTGAACTGGGTTCCCCAGAAAGTCCTGTTCCAGTCCTAAACTCTGGCTGCTGGGACTGTGACCTTATTTGAAAACCAGGTCTTTGTGGATGTCATCAAGTTCAGATGACGTGTATTGACTGAGAGTGGGGCCTGCTCCAGTATGACCCCTGTCCTTGGAAGAAGAGAAGAAGAGACACATACCCACAGGGAGAAAGGCATGTGAGGGCAGAGGCAGAGGCTGGAGCTATAAAGCTACAAGCCGTGGGTCACCAAGGATTGCTGGCCATCACCAGAGACCCAGAAGAGGCAAAGCAGGAAGCCTTCCCTGGAGCCCTTGGAGAGAGTATGGTGCTGCTAATACCTTGATTTCAGTCTTCCAGCCTCCAGAAATGTGAGAGAATAAATTTCTGTTGCTTAAGCCCCCAAGTTTATTGGAATTTTTACCACAACCCTAGGAGACTAATACAGGAACTAGACATTTTAACATGCTGTATTGATTAAGAGGGAATCAAAATCACCAAAATAAAAGCTAAGGGTTACTGTAAACAAAATGAACTTTGAACTCTTTAATGGACATGGAGCATTCCATTCGACAAATTTGCTTTTCGGCTTCAAAGGAGGGAGTATGTATCTTACATTGAGTGCATGTGTGTGTGTGTACACATATGAGTATCTGTGTGTCTGTGCCCACAGGTTTGGCAAGATCCTTGTGCAGCCAACATACCACCTGCAGTCCCTGTGCAGAGCCAGACCCTGTCATTTATTAACTTACTCAATTCCCACCACCACCCCATGAGGTCAGCACTTTCCTCTCAATTTTACAGAGAAGCAAGCTGAAACGCAGAGAACTTCCATGACTTGTCCAAGCTCACACAGCATGCAACTGGTCGAGCTGGGGTTTGAACCCATGGTTACATTGCCTAGGCTCTTAGACACTCTGCAAACCAATTCTGAGAACTTGAGATGAACTTCACAGTAGCAATTGTTTTTGAACTAGGCATTGAAGAATGAGTTTTCTAGATTGATTTGAGGCTGGTGGGGTTTAGTTAGTCTTTTATACACATGAAAACCCTGGTAGATTTGGGCAGATGCAATAGTTCAGCAAGGTAGTTGGCACAGAGTAGACACGGGGATTGATCATACATACAATCCTGGTTTTTATCTGTTGCCCCAGTATAATTATTAATGGTGCCCCATCATGCTCAAAAGAGTCTGGGGTGGGCTGGTATGAATAGGTTTCCCTTGAGCTATAGGAGCTTGCTAGACAGAGATCTGTTCGTATAGGACCTTGAAGGACATGCTTTGGAGTTTGAATTTCATCCTGTAGGTAGGAAAACAAAGCAGGAATACTAAGAGGAAAGGTGTCCTTAGGTATAAAAGGACCAACCATGTAGGAATGTTGTAAAAAGTAAATGAAATGGGCTTAAAACACATGTAATAAAATGCTCAGTAAACATTAGGTGTTCTTTTGTCATCTCCTTTTTTTCTTTCTCCCCCTCCTCTTCCTTCTGCTTCTTCTTGTCATTATTATTAGGAATCATAACCACTGTCCTTTCTTCTCTGCAGTTTCTCCCCATTCTTCTCCTGCCTAGCCTTACTTCTAAGCAGTGCCTGGTATACAGGTGAGCCCACCCTAAGAAATCGTACCCAAGGGGCACCCAAGGTGGTCTGGAGGTGGAGAGGCAACCTATGGTAGGAAAAATTCTCTGGAGCTTGCTTCTTGAATTTTGAAAGCTCAGGAAACTCAGCTGAAGGCTGTTACATTATACACTTATTCAAACTCAACATGACAGTTGTGGGGGAAAAAACACAACTACTGAAAAACACATATTTTAATTCTCACAGCTGGGAATCTGGTCAGGGTCACGTTACCAACATACACAGCACAAAGCTCTTAGTCTAACATTAATATCTAATGGATGGAATGTCCCACATCTGCATCACACATCAAACCCAAGTGTGCTTTTGAAGCAGATATCAAATAATGTTTCCACTCTTGATTATGTTCTCTTTGTTCTAGGGCAGTAGAAAAGAACTGAGCAAAATATTCCTGGTCACATTATTTTGGGAGTTGGTGATGGCAGGCCAAACTGAAAGTAAGGGAAAGCTGGGAAATGCTTATTTATTAAGCACCATCAATGTGCCAGGGCCATGGTATACATCAAGTCAAACTTCCCACAGCCTTATGAGTATTATGCCCATAAAATAACAAGCCCTCATTCCTACAGATGAGGAATCTGTGCCCAGACATGAGATGAAAGTCATACTGACAGTGCATACAGTTGCTGAGTTTCAACTATAAATGCTAAGAAGAGCCACATTTTTGCAAGTACCAACATTCAAATGACACCAAAATACATCCATAGGTAATTTCATAGTGATAGGTCAAACTAACATTAGATCTGCTTATGCCTTATCTTAAGAAGGAAGGAGGGACATAACTGAACTAAAAATGCTGATAGAGTAACACTAAGCCCCAAATGTGTAACTAAGGTTGAAAACCTGGAGAGAGTCAGATAGTAAAGTAAACAAGCAAACTATATAGTATAAGAGAGACTGGTAAATGTTTGGAGAAAAATAAAAGGAAAGGGTGAGGAGTTGGGGGGGGGGGGTTGAGATTTTATTGGAAATTAATCTGTTGTGCAAAATATTAATTGAATTTCTTTGCTTTTCTAGACTGTAAGCAACCTGACACCAAGGTTGGATCTATTTTTTTCACTATTCTCAGTGCCACTAGAATATTGTAGGCTTTCAGTTAGTATTTTCAAATGAGTAAATGAATAACTGTGCACAGGAATTAGGTGCATATGAAATGGATTAGACAAACTCACATGGAGAATGACCTTTTGGAAAGTAAGTTCCAGGGCCTGGAATCATGATGCACTTCCTCTGGTCTCAGTACAGTTTTCCAATGCCAAATTCCAAAAGCTTCAGGGAAAAGACTTCTGGGAAGCATTAGGTAAAGTTAAAGTGAATGACAGAAGGGTTCACACGTCAAGAGGCTGAGTGCCCAGGCTGAAGTTCAGGAGCTGTCAAGTCCTCCCTTGGTTTTGCTACTGGAGGACTCGGGCCTGGGAAGGCCAATGAATGGAGCTGTGGCATCACTTATCCTATCCCGTGGTCATTGTTAGGAGAAATTCTGATTCTGCACAATGGCCCCCTCAATTTACATATTCCTTGATCAAATATGAATTGTATCAAATTGGCTGGGCATGTTACTTAGACTAACTGTACTGAAAATAGAGATATAAGCTACAGGACAGTGACATAGACCCAGGTCTTTCTAAATACCCAAGTTGCCCATTTTCAGGGAGCTTCTTGATCAGTGTTTTTTGCTATGAAAAGGCTGAGTCAATTAAGTGGCTAGATTCAGAAGACGGCCAGCTCCTGTGCTCAGTTGCACAGTAGTTAGATTGCTCACATATTAATTCATGACTTGTTAGACCTCTCCAAAAAATGACTGCATTTGGTTAATTAATATAGATAAAATATCAATTACCCATTGCCTTCTTTTCCACTTGCAGAAAGGAGCAATATTAGCAAGAGCCAGTGCTAGGATAAATGAAACTAAATTCGCAATGCTTTATTGGGTTGCAAAGAACAGAGACACAATCTGGCTAGTTCTCGTGATAGAGGTTAATGCAAGCATTCTGAGGGAATGCAAGAGTCCTAAAAGCTTCTTGGAGCCTTGGAACCTAACAGAGAACAGCAGAGTAAAGTGGGTTTGAATTCTTCTGCTTCCGGGTTGTGCAACCATCGGCAAGTTGCCTAACCCCTTTAATAGTTTCTATCCCCTAGGGTTGTGTTAGGATTGAATGAGTGAATACACGTAATTATTTGTAGTGCCTGGTGTATGTGGCATACCCTCTTAGAACATTGTCCCGCCTTATGATTGTTGTCATTCAGCTCACCCAGGATACAGCCTCAGTGTGAGGGTCCTGTCACTGATTTGTCACTTCTGCTGTTCTGCCTTTAGAGGTGGATGCCCCCTCCTCTAGCTACCTTGCACACTTGGAACTCAGGTTCTCTCTGACTTTGACTCAGTGTCTCCTCTTACCACTTCTTTAGTCTCTAGTTGGTTTGCTCCACTACTCTGTGCCGTGATTTCAAACCTACTCCTTCAGTCATCCTTCCTCTCTCAGCAAACCAACCAACCAAACCCCCCTTCCCTACTCACGTCACTATTTTCTAAGCCTTACTTTCTGCTCCAGCACACTGACTTTCTCTTCATCCCTCAAATGATCTTACGATCTTGTTTCTTTCAACATGAAGGCCTTTGGGCAACTTGTTCTTTTGAATGCTCCTGCTGCACTCTTTGCCAGACTCCTATTTATCTTTCAGGTGTGAGAAATTTTCCCGGGGAAGTTTTTCAGGACACCACTAAACAGATGGTCAAATCTTATTGTTACAGGCTGTGTGGTACCTTGTATTTCTCCTTCATAATAGTTATTACAAATGACTATTTGTATAGTTTTCGGTTTCATATCTATCCCTGCTGCTGACTTGAAAGTCCACAAGGGCAGGGTTCAAGCCTCTCTCTTCCTCCACTGTGTTCTAGGGTCTAGGATAGTGCCTGGCCCTTAGGTCTCAAGAAAATTGTAGAATAAATGGAGAGAATAAGTCAACTTAAATTTTCAAAACAATTATTCCAAAGGTAAAGCCACAAGCTGTTGTATGTAGCATTAACATACTTCTTTTTTTATTATTTATTTATTTATTTTTAAAATTTATTCTCCCCCCTTGCGGCTTGCTTGCCATCTGTTCTCTACGTCCATTTGCTGAGCATTCTTCTGTATCTGCTTGTCTCCCTTTGTTGTCAGCTCTCTGTGGGCACGGGGCCGTCAGCTCTCCGCAGATGAAGACTGGCCTGCCTTCACAAGGAGGCCCCAGGACGCGAACCCAGGGCTTTCCATATGGTAGATGGGGGCCCAGTCGACTGAGCCACAGCAGCTTCCCTTAATATACTTCTGAGGCTTTAAATTTGAGGCTGCTGCTTTATCCAACCACTTTCTCATTTCAAACACCCTTTCCACAGTCTGACTTCCACAAATATGTCTGACTTCAAGACATTTTTATGAGGACGTTCACAGTCACGGCCACCTTTGGAAGTCCTGTTTTGAGTATGTTTCCCTCCCAAACTCTCTCCACTTCTTATCTTCCCAATGTCAGCTATTGGTGCCACCATTTGTTCAGGTAGCCATGTTTCAATGTGTTCATCAATTGTAACAAATGAACCACACTAATGAAAGGTGGTGTTATTGGGGGAAAGTGCGGGAGGGGGAGAAGGTAGGGCATATGGGAATCCCCTACATTTTCGATGTAACATTTATGTAATCTAAAGCTTATTTAGAAATAAGTAAGTAAATAAACACAAAAACAAAGACACTTAAAAAATAGCATTTAGGGGAGTGGATGTAGTCCAGTGGTGAGCGCCTGCTTCCCACATACAAGGTCCTGAGTTCAATCCCAAGTACCTCAAAAAAAAAAAAAAAAGCATTTACAGTTCTTTTCTGATTATAAAAGTAGTATATGTTCATGTAGATGCTTGAAAAAATATATTTAAAAAAAGAAGAAAGTAAAAATCAACTATTCATCCACTAACAAACTGATCATTGTCCCTACTTAGGGATATACCATTTCTGACTTTTTCTATGAAATCACATCCATTATTTTAAAGGTGTGGCAAGATTCTGCTTTCCTTTTTTAAAACATTTTTTTATAGAAAATTTCAAAATAGAGAGAACTATATAATCAATAGTTATCAACCTTTTGCTGTTTTTGTTTCATCTAATCCCCTTACTTAGAGTGTGGTAAAACAAATCCCACTTACCTTATAATTTCACCTTATAGCATTCTCTAACAGCTGAAAACTTTATGAAAACATAGCCAAAATGTCATTATCATACCTAACAAACTTAACAATACAGTCTCAATTTTACCTAATACTCTGTCCATATATGGTTTTCTCTGTCTCAAAAAATATCTTTTTTACAGTTAGTTTAAATTTGATTCTAAACAAGTTCTAAATATTTATTTGATTTATGGGTACAGATTTTAAAAATTAGGATCTTATTGTAAAAGGTGTATATAATCTGCCCCTTTACTTAGCAACATATTATATACATTTTACCATATGTTAAAGGTATTTCTTCGACAATTCTGTCTACATGATATTCCATACATTTTATATCCAATGTGTTAGTATTGGGCATTTAGTTTATTTTCCATTATACCTCCTATGAGTAAGGCTTTGATGCCCATACTTAGACATGAGGAGTTGAAAACATGATGAATATATTTGTTAGATTTTTGATATAGCCAAATTTTTCTCCTGAAGGGGTACATCAATTTACCTTCCCCTGAGCAGTGTATTCTTTGCAAACAATGGTTATTATCATTGAAAAATCATTTTAAAAATCCACATTCAACAAGCAAAAATACCTTATAGTTATCATTTTCTTTCCTTAGTATGCTTAATAGTCATATCAAGTTCTTTGGAAAATTGTATATTCCTATTCTTTGCCCAATTTTCTAATTTAGTTTTCATTTTCTTATTGATTTGTCAGGGCTTTTTACTTCACAGTAGCTATGTTATGAATGTTGGAAGTGCTGTACTTCTAGAGTTTGATGTTTGCCCTCTCTGGTATCATAATTCAATGACTCTAACTGAACTTCCCAATGGCTGTTCCTGATGACTGATTTTTAAAATCTCCACTCCCTTTTCTAGTCCATAGTTTTCTTATTTTGCCAAAGCTGCTATAACAAATGTCACTGACTGTTTGGATTAAGCATCAGGAATTTTTTGTCTCACAGTTTTGTAAGTTAGTTGGCAGGATAATACTTTCTCTGAGAACTGTAGCATACTGGAGATGACTTGCCAGCAACCCATAACTCAATCTCTACCACTGCCACAAGGCATTCTGTCTGCCACTCCAACAGTGTGCAAATTTCCTCTGTTTATAATGACTCCAGTCACGTTGGATTAAGGCCCACTCTGACTCAGTTTGGCCTCATCTTAATAGGATCTTCAAAGGTCTGATTTACAAATGAGTTAGTACCCACAGGACTGGGGGTATCAGACTTCAACATAGTTTTGGGGGGACATGATTCAGTTCATAACAGTAATGGAAGCTGCTGCCTAATAAATATTTCTATAACCACTTTAGTTATATTATTCCTTCATTCACGACTCAATAATGTAGTTTTATCACATTTCAGATGAAATCTAAAGTTCTTAGTCCTGCATTTAATAATATTCACAGTTTAGCCCTAACACTTCTCTCTAAAGCTATTCCTTATTCATTTTGTACAGGGACCATCCACTGCAGTCTAGATGATTATTCCATCAATTTCCCAGACACCTCTTCTGAGCATGTTCTTGCTTGTTCTCCTTGAAATGCACTCCAATCCAAACCTTTCCATCTTTAAGGTCCATCTTAAGTCCCACCTGCTCGGTGAAGTCTTCTGTTAGTTGGCAGTCCAGAGATTGCCTCTTCTCCATCTTTCCAATACTTTCTGCTAGTTCCATAAGTCTATTATCATTTGCAATTATTCAACTATCTAATTTTGGTTTCCTCAATGAAAGTGTAATTCCATTTCTTGAGGGAAGACATTTTGTTGTCATCTTTTGATGCTTCCACAGTGCATGTGTGTGCCCACCACAGGTTTGGATAACTTAATAATGACAAATCCATGATGACTTGACTCTGTGTGGGAAGATGGTTCTATTCTCTCACCCAGCAGAACAGGTATTTTGAGTCATTTTCCCAGTAGTGATAAAGACTTTCACAGAGCATCTGTTTTAGTTTCCTCATTGTTAGAGCAAATACCATGCAGGGAGTTGGCTCAAACAGTGGGAATTTCTTGACTCATGGTTTTGAGCCTTGGAGAAGTCTAAAATCAAGGTGACATCGAGGAGATAATCTCTCCTAGAAGACTGTCACATTCTGGGGCTGGTTGCCATCTACCCTTGATCCTGAGCTTTCCTGTCACATGGCAATGGACATGGCAACCTCTCCCGGCTTCTCAATTCTGCTGACTTCCAGCTTCTGGTTTCTCCCTCTGTCTTTATCTCTCTGTGACCTGCACTATAAGGCCTTCAGAAATAGGATCAAGACCAATCCTGAAGGAAACAAGAGAGCCTACAACTGCAAGCAAGAAAGTCCCATCTATTGGCTGTATGAGATCAAAGGCCCCTCTCACCTCTCAATTAGAGGTGGAGTGGACATCACCATCCCAGAATCCTCAGGATTGGGAAATGAACTATGGACTAGAGTAGACTTACTGGTATCTACTATAGACTTATTGTGATTCTAGTAATGAAAGAAATTATGACACTCATGTGGAGGCAGTGGCCACTGGAGGTTCTGGGGGCAGGGAGAGGAAAACCAAGTGTAATGCGGAGGCTCTTTCAGGACTTGGGAATCATCCTGAATGACATTGCAACAACAGACATAGCCATTTTATATCTTCCCATAACATGCAGAATTGTGCAGCAGAGTGTAAACTATAAGCTGAACTATGGTCCATGCTCAGTGGCAATGCTCCAGGATGTGTTTATCAATTGCAATGAATGTGCCACACTAATGAAGGATGTTGTTTATGTGAGAAGGTGTGGGAGGTGTGGGGAGTGGGACATATGGGAATCCCTATGTTTTCTGTGTAACATTTATGGAAGCTAAGCACCTTTTAAAACATAAAAAATAAATACAATTCTTTAAAAAATAAAATCCATATAAATGTCAAAAAAAGAGAGACCCATCCTGAGTCATTTGAGCCATACCCTGACTGAAGTAACCTCACTGAGAGATCCTATTTAGAAGAGTTCACACCCATGGGAATGGATTAAGTTTAAGAACATGTTTTTCTGTGGGTACATTTCTGCAAACCACTATAGCATCTATGTTCTTTAATCCAGTTTTCCTTTGACTAGTGCCATATATACCAATGAGAGATTGGGACTACATCTTCACTCAGCAGGAGTGAGTCAGAGTTTTCATCTGTACACAAAGCACAAAGCTAACTGGCTCCCTGGTAGCAATTCAGTGATTTCAGGGATGACCTTGTGGTATCTAAAGGCAGCCAACAGATAGGGAGTGTCCCAATCTTAGTCAGGAGGAGAGGAAAAGATGAAGGTCAATCTGTTTCTTTAAAGGCTGAATGGTAAACTCAAGATGATGTTCAGAGAGGCCATATTTCCATTGTTAGGAAGAAAGACAGATGAGCCTGGCCCTCATTTCAGAAAAGGTAAGCAAACAGGTAAAAAAAGATAACTCACTTGTTTATGCTCCCATCAGAGGAGAATACCCAAAGTCAAGGGGGTATGTCCTGTGGTTTTGCAAAGAGGAGCCTCCTGGGGACTTTTGCAATCAATGTCATCCACAGAAAGTCACTCTTTGCTATTGTGAAGGGCAAATCATCTCCCAATTGGGGTGCTTTTCAAGAGTCCAGTATGAGTTCTACTCCTGAAAATGTCTGCAAGCAAAACAGAATCTTGAAGCGTTTAAATACAAATTTGAAGTACGAGATGATTGCCATGACTGGAAAGTGGGCTTTTAAGGAAATTTTTAGAATGACATATTTCATCAGCGTGTATGTCATTTTGTTCACTGGTGTGTGTCCTAAGCACCTAGAAAAGTGACTTGCACTTAGTGAGTGTGCAATAAATATTTGTTGAATTGCATTGAACTGAATTGTTCTTAAATTCTTGGTTCCATAGTCAGGTGTGTGCACGCAGGTGGGTGTGCATATACATTTAAAAGGAGAGAATTGAAAGAAAAAATCTCATGCTTCCTCTCTATGCTATAGTGTCCCCCCAAATAAACAACAACTTATGATAATATGGTGTTGTCAATTTACAAAGTCCTTTCATTCTTTATTCATTTATTCAGTTGACATCGACTGGGCACCTGTTATGTACCAGGCACTCTTGGGGAGAGTAGAGATATGGACAGGGTGCCTGCCTGTATGTGTTTCCAGTCTAGGTGGGGAAGAGAGACAAAAGAGACTCTTACAGGGCAGAGTGTTAAATACAGTGGTGATCAAAGAGGGGAAGGACAGAAGGACAGCTACCCTAGTTGTAGGGGACCAAGGATGGCTTCTCCAAGGATATGCTGCTCAAGCTGAGACTGAAGGAGAGAGGACTCATCCAAGGAGGGAGGACTCTTCTGTCCCAGAAGAGAAAGGAAAGAGAGGAATGTTTCCTCTCTTGTTCAAAGAAGACCCTGTCCCGCCTCTTTCCCGGAGCACTGCTCCCCACTTCCCTCCCACTGGTGATGTGAGGGTGCTGGTTTGACACACTCTAGGTGGATCCCAAGCAAACGCTGGCTGCTGATGCCCTGACTGACTCACGAGCTCGTGATCTGCGGCAAGGGAGGGTGCTGGCCAAGCATGGTTCCTCCTGTACATAGTCTGTCGCTACCTCTCTCCCATGGACTGCCCAATCCCCTGGGCCAGTGGCTGTGCCCTTCTGGACTCTGCCGTTCATTGGTGGGCCAGGCTGCTGTACCTGCCTGAGTGCCACCCACAAGCTCTTGGGTGACCCCTCTGCTGTCACTTCTGAAAAGAAATCATATTCTCTCTGCCCCAACCTCCTGAGTAAGCAGTTCAGTGTCCCTAGGGAGACCCCAGTCCCTTTTCCTGTTTCTGGAAGAATGGGGAGAACAATGTGCTGTGTCAGGCTCATTCATTCAAACTTGAGGGACCCAGAGTTCTTCCTTGGCCTAATCTCTTCTTAGGAGTCAACTGGGTCTTTTATGCCCCTCTCCTCTCAGCTTCTCTCTGGAGGAACAAACCCCATGTGCACTGTCTGTGGAGGGGAATGATATTAATGATGACTGTTATTGTGAGCACTTACTATGTGCCAGGAACTTTACAATCATGGGCTTTAAAAATAACAACCCTGCAAGACAGTTATCAGTATCAGGTCAGGAAACAGATTCACAGAAATTTATAATGTGTCCATGGTTATAGGAGTTCTAAGTTGTAGGCTTAGGATTCAAATTCTGGTGCATCCCACTCCAACTCTGTGTTCTTTCTGGAATATCATGGAACTACCCATCTGTCCCAGTCATATTACTAATGCCTTATTTCACAAGAATTTTTTTTCAAACGGAAAGCCTGAAGCTTTTATAACTCCCCACCCCTACCCCATCTTTCTGTAGTGGAAGGAAAGGATTTCTGCTTCCAGGTCATTTTATATAGACCTCTGTCTCTGTTCCCTAAATCCTGGCATAGAGCAAACAACCTCAGTGCACTTGGGCACAGTCAGTCATGCTCACAAGCATGCAACACTTTCCCCTACCTCCTAACTCTTAGGAACAGTGGCAAACGACATCGTGGTAAGGCCTTCACCTTCAAATCCTCATGTTTATTATTGAATGGTGTGATGTACCAGTCACTGTGAATACAAAGATAGTTAAGAGATAAATCCTGTCCTCGAGGAACTATAGCCAGTAAGAGAGCCATATTCAAGGTCCAATAATTACCACGCAAAATAGAAAATGCAACAATAGGATTATGTATAGGGAACGGTGATAAGACAGAAGCAAGACTATCTCTCCCTGGGGAGCTGGAGAGAATTCACGAAGAAGGTGATATTTGGGGCAGGCCATGACATATGAGTAGGAGTTTGGGGTGCAAATAAAGGAAGGAGGCAGAGAGAGTTGGAGTCTATGGAAGGATCCTATTCTGACTCAGTCAATGTTCTTGGTGTGAGTAACAGTGAGATACTTGCCCCTCTGGATCTCAGTCTCCTCTAACGGGAAAGATGCTATAATACTACTGACATCTTTGGTAAGAACGTATGATGTGGCAGCAGAAAATCCTGGTCCAGTTTTCTTGTTTCCTGCGATGAGCATGAAACTCCTTGGCCTTAATGTTCTCTGCTGTGGGAAGGGCATTCACCCTTTCAAGCTTCCAGGAGTCCATTTAGTAAATTAATGCTGGAGCTACTGTGTGATTGAATCACAGCTTGCAGTTGTCATCAGCTTAGCACTCCTCCTAGAGACAGGCTCACACCCAGGCTACCCAGCAGCCAGCTTAGGAAAGAGGGGCTAATTGTCTTCCTGTCTCTTCTTCTGATTGTAGGGATTCTGTTAATGACGAATGTGGGAAATGCAGCATTTGAAAGGGAACACTTCATATTTTTAAGTAAGAGTTAAATCTAGTTGCAAATGTAATCCATACCTTGTAGAAAATGTTGGAAAATAGCAAGGAGGAAAGCAATCACCTGTCAGTTCTTTATGAAGAGATAATCATGTCAACATTCTGTCCTTCTTGCATATATTTTAGAAAAATATATGGAGAATAATAGACAATTTTGTAACCTATCCTTTCTGCTTAATATGATGAAGAAAATATTATCTCATTAATAGCCTTGTGCTGCATTATTTTTAATGGATTCAGAATATGCTAGACATTATATGATTTATTTAACCAGTCTCCTATCCCTGGGGACTGAGATTATTTTATAATTTGTTACACTCATAAACAACACCATGATGAACATCTTGTAGGTATAACTTTGTGCACGTAAATAGTTACCCTAAGCCTGGGAAGAGTGTTAAGCAGGCACATTGGATTTAGGAATAAGCCTTCTGTGAGTCTGCGTAAGCAATAGCTTTGTTTAGAAAGAGCAGTTTCCCTGGTTGCATGTGCTTAGGATGACTGGTCGACCAGAGACCCATGGCACACCCTGCTGAGTTGCATCAATCACGCCTCCTGGCACCTCCCCATGTGGGGCTGGTGCCTCCCAGTTGGAAGGGAAGCCTCGAGGGGTGGGAAGACACCGCAGATTGAAAAAGGAGAGGGCCGCCAGCATTTTTTTAGGACTCCAGGCTGCTGTTGAGTGCTTTGGATAATTAAAAATAGACCCCCACCCAGGCCACATCTTTAGTCTAAAATGTACTGCGTGTGGATTTTGGAATTGACTCCTGAGGGACAGGGTGGAAGCACAGCCTTCTGGGACCTCTAAACTGGGCTGGAAAAAAGTGTTCTAGAAATATTGTGTGGCGATGAATCCTCACAGGCAGGCCTCGATGACCTCATAGGTCCTTCCCATCTATAATTGCTGTGATTATGGAACAGATTTTAGAGTGTGACCAGACTCAGAATACAAACATTTAAAAAATCAACCAGCCCCAGTGGAGTTACCGGCAAACCCTCCTTGTTGTATTTTCAGCCTGAAAACTACAACATCTGCTCTCTCTGATATTTGGGGAAGGTAGCAGCCCTTCCTTTGGCTTCCTGGGCTAGGGGAAGCTCTGCCTTCCCCAGTGACTACAGAAGCACATTCTAGAGCCCACTCCCTGCGGGTGATGGAGTGTGCAGATAGCTTCCTATTGTAGAAGAAAGGAAAGGGAATGATTCCATGCCGATCGCTGCCACCTTATGTGAACTAGCCTTGATGTAACTGGGGAATTTGGAATGGGGCCTCAGAATTCCTATAACCCTTGATATGTGCCCTCAGCTTTCTTTTCACCTGGAGTAAAACCAATTCCCATAGCAGGAGCGCACATGTGGTTAGGAGAGCGTGGCGATGCTACCAAGGCTATTGCTTTAGGCCTGGCCTACCATTTGTTCAAACCTCATTAGACAAATACCTATCCCTAGAATGTGATCAATTTCATTGATCACTAAAACCTTTGAAAAGAAATTAAAAGAAAAAACATCTAATTTGTTTACTGTTATATATCCAGGTATATACTCATAAACTCAATAAATACTTGGAATGAATGAATGAACGAATGAATGCATGAATGAAGCAAGCATCTACTAGGCCAGGGTCCTGTGCTACATGCCAGGAAGGCAGCATCATGCAATGAAGGGCATTGGCTTTGCAGCCACACAGATTAGGGTTCCCATCTGTGCACAGAGCCTCCATTTCCTCTTCTGGAAAATGGGAACAGCAATGCCCACCTTATCAGGAGTTGGTCATGATTAAATTTTGTTAAAATGCCTTGCACAGCACCAAGGATGCAGCAGGTGTTGAGTGAGCCCTTATCATCTTCCTCCTTATGCACAATCTGGACCATACCTCTCCCTAAGGGTTGAGCCAGGCTGGGAAGATGCTGGAGAAGGGAGGATTGGCTGTTTAATGCTCCACCGTCCCTCCCCTGCCCCTCACGGAGGAAACTGGCTGTGTCTACTCTAAGTCATCAATCTCTTTTCAGGCCACACACCTGGAACTGTGAACTGAGACACATCATTCCTGTGGCAGCTGGTTCATCTTAGAGCTGCAGCCCAGACGCGGAGAGGACTTAGGAAAGAGAGGGGAGGCAGGTTTCCATCCCTCTCCACGAAGAAAGTGAAGCTCTCACTTTTATTATTACATTGGCATATTGGCTTGGCATCTGATGTCTTCCTTTTACAGCATTGGTTTGCATAAAACTGCGTGATTCCAACTTATGGTACACCAGAGTTTGATTATATTTAAAAGTCAGACGTGGATGATGTCCGTTGTCAGCATCAGGGAAGAAGGATAAGCAGTGCCATGAATCACAATTTCTGTACACTTATATTCCCCAAACTAATTGCTTATTTGCTTAAATAAAAAGCTTCACATTGAGTACTAGTCATTAGCAAAGGCAATCTGATTACATTTCATAAGAATGTCAGAACTTCCCATGCCTTATATTTCATACCAGAAATCTAAGCTGAAATATTTTCATGTGGCAACGCTTTTGATAAAGGCAAAATAATTTAAACAAATAATTAGCTCTGAGAATAAAAGTGTACACAAAAGCACAATTAATGAATTTACTAATTGTTCTTCCCTGCTGTGGACATTGCTCAAAGTTGAATTTTAAGCTATTACATAAATATTAACTACTATACCAAGCCACAGAACTGGATGACTCACCATTAGTCATTAATGTTGCCTTCAAAACAAACTCAAGCTCTCAGAAAGAAAATGCATTCACCTAGGCAGATATTATTTTGAAAATAAAGCAAGACTTAGATGATAAACTGGTCTTGGAGTCTTTGGAGAAAAGCACAAACACAAGAGATTTGTGGGTTTTAATGCTCTATGTAAACATCAGACAGGCAACATTTATTTTATTCAAAATTCTCCATTAGCTGAATAGAAATGAATTTGTCTGAACTGACCATGTCATCAATGTACTCCCTCCTTCTCTATCTCACCCCTTGCTTAAATGGAATCAAAATGTGAATGGAAGCCCCTTTTGAGTCTGATTTCCCTGTGTGATGGAGACAGACTCTTCTGCCACCTCTTTGTCCTCCTCTTCATCTTCCCCTTCTCCTCTAATTCCTACAGAATTTGTGTTTTCTGGATTTGCCTAGAATGCCGAAAACTCTATACTATAAAACAGAAAATGTTCTCATGTTTTCCCAGCCTGGAAACAAAAGTGGAAGAAGGCAGTTGAGCGATATTCAAGGGTTAGATCAATTCCTGGCAGAACTGTTGGGTGTTTCCTTAAACAGAACCACACACACACAAATTAATCTTGTATCTCTTGTGGTGGTTTTTTATTTAATTGTGTCTCAAGGTATTATTATTTTTACATTTTATATTAAGAGACACTGCAGCAGTCACCCTATAAGCAATCTACTTTAAAGTAAATATGCTAATATAAATAATTTATAGTTAATATCTAGGACTTTGGCATCTTGAGGGGCTGCATACAGATTGACATCCAGTCATAATGGAAAATTCCAGCAACCATCACATTGCGGGACTTGTCTTTCCTCTCATCTAGAGTTTAGCATGTAATTGACTGAAAGATATATATCGGGCCCTGATCTTAATAGGGAAAATTAAATAATAAGAGGCCCTAGGATTCTGGAAGTGGTTAAAAACCTGTAGGGATGAGATATCCTAGGGGGAGAAAAAGATGGGGGTTCAGCTACTAAAAATACTTTGAAACATGCTGCTTTAGGACATTGGATTGGGCGAGAGGGTGATGACTGTGGTGTAGCAGGGAATGGGAGAAGGAGACAAGGTGGGAATGGTAAGCATCTCTTCTCCCTCCTGACTCGACAAACTTGTCGGAGGGTCCTGTGCTCCTGAATTACAGGGGTCTGGTTCTATGATACTGCTTAGGGCAGGGCAGGGGGCAGTGTAACGAATGAATTTAGGGGATCCACGAAGGGTGCCCTCTCCCCACCAACAGGAGGTTTACAATATAAAAGTTGGTTCATCCCCTACCCCCAATTGACTGGGAACTGAGAGGGAAGGAGAGAGTCAGAGAGGGGCGTCTCCTGCCACCCAGGCTGGCCTTAACTGGTGGCAGCTTCAACAAGATCCCATCTCTTCAGTTTTGTCCTCCCAGAAAGTAGATTTCTGATGACCTCATTAATTTCAGTAGAACAGAATCAGAGAGAAGGAGCCTGTGGCATGCGTGTCGGAGGGGGATGAAGAGGGGGCACGCAGTGGAGGACAGGGAGAGGGCAGTGGTAGGCAGGGATCTGACTTTGAGGGGACAAAGGATGCAGAAAGGCGAGGGGAGAGGCAGGGAAGCCAAGGCATTTTTCCATCTTTACATTTTGCTCCGGGCCATCCAAGTCCACTTGTGCAAGCCCTGGTTCCCCTGAGATCTACTGGGGAGCAAATTTCTGCAGGCAGAAAGTCTGAGCAGAGAGGGTTCTCAGCCACGTGCGACAGGGAGAGCTCGGCCGCAGAGGTGCCCGGAGGCTCAGCCAGCCACCTCAGAGGGGGCGAGGGGCTGGGTTTGCTGCCCTCTGATGATTCCTCTATCCTGGACTCCGGGACATGGGTTAGGGACCAGCGGGTAACGGCTGGGGTCGGGGCTCCCACAGCTTCTGCCTGCGTTTGGACCCTGGCCACGTCATCTTCACCTGTGTGACCTTGGGAGGGTGCTCTTTGACCTCTCTGGACCTCAGTTTCCTCCTCTGTACATGGGGATGGCAACAGGACCTACCTTAGAGACCAGCTATGAAGATTAAATGAGACAACAAATAGAAAGCACTAGAATGGTGTCTGGTGCCAAGTAAGTGTCATAAATGTTAGCTCAAGTCCCAATTGCCGTTTTCCTTCAACATGATCAAAATTCTCCACCGTATCCAAGTGAAGAACAAATCAGAACTGCTTTGAGTTGTTTTGGTTTTTTTTCTTCTTTTTTTCTTCCTGGAATGGTTTCCAGAATGATTTGGCTTCTGGAGAGGGAATTATAAGGCAGCTGAACTTCTCTGCTTCTGTCTTCGAGTCATTATCGTGCAGGAGTAACACAGGTTAATCGCATAGCTAATTAAGAGATAACATTAATGGAATCTGAGTTGGTGCCCTGATAAAGTCGAGCCCTGGCAGATAAATGCTGAGGTGGAGCCAAGCCATTTATTTGAGGAGCAGCGGGCTCCTATCAGGGCACCAGCTCAGCCTCCATTAACATTATTGATATTACACCCCAATCTAAAACTGTATGGAAATTCAATACATCTTTTTTCCCTCCTCTTTTTTTTTTTCCAGAGGCTGTCCTGCATTAGCAATATGGGCTGACCTAATGCCACAGCAGCTAGGTGAAATGAGCCCCTATGCCTGACAACACAGTTAATAATGAATTAACAGTGAAGAAATTCATTCACAGCAAAGACCCCTGCAATTAATATGCTGCCACTCACAGGGGCGAGTGTTGATGTGCGTCTAGCAGAACCGATCCCTCCCCGGATTGATCAGTTATTTTTTCAGGGCTTTGCCTCCAAGCAAATCAATGAGGGACCTGAAATACCATTTCTGTATTTTAGACTGTCTCCTTCCAGTTAATTTGATGAAAGCGTTTTGGAGATTTCCTCCCCTCTTTTGCTTTAATACATTCTCTCATGGTTTCTTTAATTGTTGCTTTTTTTTTTCTTTTTCAACCTTTCTCCGGGAATGATGATCAATGACTGCATTCAGCAAACGGATGGTTGACAAATTCTACATGACATAAGATGCCCATGATTTAAAGAAAGAACTGAAGTGCTAGCTGCCTGGCTGCCTCCCAGGGCTGTTGGGAGTCCCATTGTACCCCCATGTCGGGGAGGACTTGGGCATCCTATAGTTAGCCAAGTGCCTTCCAGGGGGAGCCTCCTAGAAGTCTGTAAAAAAACCTGACTCGGGCCTCAGATTTTGTGACCTCGTCACCGACTGCATCACCACAACGTCCTCATATAGGCTGCAGTTGCCCCTTGCCTCTGTTCCCACGCGGGCAAAATTCCTTCAGTCAATAAGGCTCAACAAAAGCCCTCACCAGGGTGAAGGGAAGCAGCACTGAAACGTGAGACTTCATTTAGCAGTCCTGTGCTGAGAATGTTAAATGCCAATTCCATAATGAGAAGTAAACACAGGGACTGCATGGGAATCACAAATCAGGAATGTGATGCTGACGTAGCTGGGACTGGTCAGAACCGGGGTTGGATGCCAGCTCTGCCACTCTCATCACCTGGAACTCTCTGAGCCCCTGAGCTAATGCAGTACCTGGATCATGGAAACCCTCCACCAAGGGAGGTTCCTGTTACTGTTGTAGTTGTCATGCCATCCAGATTGACTAGAAGCAGAGCCAAATCCCAAACATAACCATTATTATAATCCCATCATAATTATCAACTCGAATAGCAGGAAAATTCACCTTAGACCTTTTGATTTTTTATATTGTGTATTATGGTTTTAAGCACGAGCGAATTTAAATTCAAGGAAAGTTCTGTCACTATTTTTAGCTACATAAACTAAGAATGCATTGAAATCAAATACTCACTCACTTTTGTGCTCTTCAAAATTCCCATTTATTGGGTCTTAAAAGCTGATCTATTCCTTTCAGAAATTTGCCAAATAAATCCAAAAACACCAAGACACTGAAACGCAAGGGGGATAATAATTCTTTGTCCTGAAATTTTAAGCAGAGATTTTACAATAAGATTAGATGTCAAAATTATGTCGTTATATATGAAGGCCTATCATTAAATCTTATAAACATAGGGTTACACTATTTATTTTAATTGCCTCATTAAACTAGTAACTCTTAATTATATAAATATGTGATTTTAAAAAGTCTGTGAAAACTACATGCAAAAAGTCCTTGTGTTAGGAAAAGAAAATCACAGACTAAGAACCTCACAAATAAGAATTAAATCTCTAAAATCTATACATAAAGCCAACCAGAGTATTATGGAGATGGTGACCTACAGTGCCTATATACTTAAGAGTAAATTCTATTCTGTTCAGTCCTTGATAAATACACACAATTTCCATGTTGCGCTAATTCTAATTACCAGCAATGTCAATATGAGGTACGTGCCCAAGAACACAGAATAGCTCGTAGGCCTGAGCATTTTCTTAAGTTTTTTTTTTTTTTTGAGGACCGGTTCTAGGGGACAAAAGCTGTGTTTTGGAGCCCCAAATAGGCCAGCTCCCCTCGTGAATATCCCTGCTCATCACTTTCATTTGCAGCTACAGCAAAATGCTATAAAAGAATGGTTACATGACAAGACACGTAGAATGTTAGAATGTGCAGGACATGTTTTGTGGGTTGAGTTGTGTCCCCCCAAAAGATATATTCAAGTCCTAACTCCTGGTCCCAGTGACGATGATCTTATTTGGAAATAGGGGCTCTGTGGGCATAATCAAGCTAGGATGAAGTTGTACTGGATTAGGATTGATTTCCTTGTAAGAGGGAAATTTGGATACAGACATACAAGGAGAACACCATGTGACGAAGAAGGCAGAGAGTGGAGTTATTCATCCACTAGCCAAGGAACAGCAACAATGGCCAACACCAGAAAGGAACAAGAGGCAGGGAAGGATCCTACCCTACAGCCTTTGGAGAGAGCATGACCCTGACCACTCCTTAATTTTGGACTTCCACCTCTAGAACAGTAAGAGAATAAATTTCTCTTGTTTTAAGCCATCCAGTTTGTGGTCCTTTGTGGCAGCAGCCCTAGGAAATGAGGACAACATGCTTCCTGATTCAAAGTAAAAACCCCCGTCACCTGACCTGGCCCATCTTGCTTTTAGGAATCAAGCTTCTGGATTCTGTTGTTCTCAGCCTTAATTCTACCCAGATTCACCTGGGTCTCCTGCCTTAGTTTGTCTCTCTTTTTCACACCTTGAATTCTACAGTATGTTACACACCATCTGCATTCTCTCACCTAATTCTTTGTGATTCCTTTCAACCCAGTTTTTATTTACTTCATGAAGATAGAGGCAGTTTCATTTACTTCTCTCTATTCCCTGAGCCAGATGCACAGTCTCTAGCACATAGAAGGTGTTTCTAAAAGTGTTTATTGAATTGGATTATTAAATATAGCCTTCTGATCACCTTTTCTCTTTCCTATCGTGTTGGTCTTCCCTGGAGTCCATAATAAAATTGCTCTTAAACATTACCCTTTCCTAACTCACTACAAACTCCAACTTGTCTTTCAGAAGGTCCACTTCTTCAGCTTTCCTGGAGTGTCCAAAATGCCCGCCGCTCCTGGTTGTGGAGTACCTGTTCTTTCATTTCCCTACGGTTTTTCACTGGGAAATTTCCTGTTCCTTTTGCTAACCAAATCACCCCAGTGACTTCTAGGCAACTTTGTTTGTGACTGTGTCCACCATGAGTAAAATATTAAAAGCCTGATCTGCTAAAACTATGGAGGACTTGGACAGTGATCCACAGGTGATACCGTAAACTCGGCATTTCTGCTCAGTGAGGGATGATGCATTGTGAGCCTTGGCCCTTGCTTGAAGTTAGTTTTCCAACAGGAAGAGCAGCATAGACTTATCCTCAACCTATACAGCATGGGCAGACTTATGGGCAATCACAAAGAAGAAACGACTCTCTAATCATAATGAACTGGCAGCAGGTATTTTGAGGTGGGTATTGGAGAGAAGCAAAATTCTTTAGCAATAAATTAGTATAGTCCCTCTTTCTTTTTTTGAAAAATCACATAAACAATCAAGTCATTTTCTGCAAATATCAATAAGTGCCTATTTTAGTCACAATTTTAGCAGAAAAGCAGAGCTTACGTCAGTTTAATAGGGAAATTTTATAAGGGGTACTGGTTACCAAGGTATTGGAAGAGTTAAACGATTAAATAAAACAGGGGCAGCAAGGCAAGCCAGTAATTTATAACAGAAGGAAGTCTCTAGGGCTTGAAGGACTGAGGGAAGAGGTAGTGGTTCCAGTCTGATGGCAACCGGAATCCCAGAGGGATGGACTGTCTCCAGGATCTGGGAGCACAGAGGAAATAGCAGATATGCTGCCTGAAGTGGAAAGAGGGGAAAAAGTTCCCTGGATTCTTGTCCTCCCACTCTCTAAATTACCAGGCTCAGCACCCAGTAATTTGCAATAATTCCAGTGTAGATTTCTGTGGGCCTAAAAACTGGTATGGGGCACTTTCAAGAGGTCTAGAAGCATCTGGACAATGTAAAAAGAAAATAAATCTCAACTAAATCAGATCAGAGGCTATAGTCTTATCCACATCCATTCATGATGGTTTTAAAAAAATCATTTCTTTTATGAGGATTAACCAGAACTTGATAACAGAACCCCAGTACAGATTCATTTATGGTCTCTTGCATACAATTATACTTTATGGTCTACCTCATATAGTTATCGTTTCATAGCATATGTTCAGTCATTTCAATTAATGTTTTTATTGTCTTCATAAAGTCTAGCATTGAAGGATTCTTTCAGGTGTTATCCTGTATAGACATTTTGAGTACCATGGTCCCTTCTAGGCCAGAATAGAAATAATATTGGTGCCCAAATTAGGGAACTAGGATGTGACTTTTGTGATGTTTATTTTTTACTAGAAAGCTATGTGCACACAATCACAGACATGATTTTTACTTCCTCTTAGCTTTTAGCATTGATAAAAGATATTTCATTCCATTAGCCAAGACAAGTAGAGATTCAAAAAAATCTCTTTAAAAATCTTGCTCAACCCTCCATCAAAAGATGAGATGTTAGAATATTTTTATTCTCCTAAGGAATACTTTAGGACTTCTTCTAGTTCCTCTCTTTCTTTCATTCTGTCTTCTTCTTCCTTGAACTCAGGTTCTCTCTCTCTCTCCCCCTCCCTCTCTCTCTACCTGTAGAACATTGCCTTTTACTTCCATCTTAAGTGAATTTCAATTGCATTCCCCTAAAGTAATTTTTTTAAAAAGACCAAAAACTTTTTATTTTGAAATACTTTAAAATTATAGGACAGTTAAAAAAATAATACAAACTCTATACAGAGAACTCCAACATAACCCTATACTCTCAGTAACCCAGATCCACCAATTTTAACATTTTACCAGAGTCTCTGTATCATTCTATCATTTTCATTTTTCTACCTGTCTGCCTATCAATCCATTTTCCGAACACTTTTAATCTATATTCCAATTTTTTTATGTGTCTCAATTATGTCATTTTGAGTCTTTTTTCCTACCTTGCTAGATCCCATCCAGGAGCATGTATTGTCTTTAATTATTATTATCTCTTTAGTTGCTCTTTCTTTTTAGGAACATGTATATTGCATAAACTTTCCCATATTAACCACTCCCAAACATACCATTCAGTGGGATTAATCACATTCACTATATTGTGGCATCCTCATTACTCATTGCTTGTACTCATTACTCATGCTCCCTACCTCCTGCTCCTAGTAACCTGTACTCTAATTTCTGTCTCTACGAGTTTGCATATTCTCTTACATTTTCTTTGTATGGGGCTTAAATTTAACATCTATAACAATCTCATTTGCTTTGATAACTTAACTTGAATAGTGTACACAAACTGTGTTCCTATACCCTTTTATTCCCCCACCATTATGCTGTTCTCATCATAAATGACATGTTTATTCATTAGGAGTTCAAAATCACTGATTTCTCATTAATTTTTTTGCATTTGTCTTTTAGATCCTATAGGAGGTAAAAAATGGAGTTACAAACCAATCAAAAATACAATAGTGCTGGCATCTATAGTTACCCCATGTCATCAATTGTCCGTTCCTTTCAACCTGCAGAGCTCTCTTTAGCATCTCTTGTAGGTCTAGCATAGTGGTGACAAATTCACTCAGCTTTTGTTTGTCTGGGAATGTCTTAATTGTTCTCTTATTTTTGAAAGACAGTTTGGCCAGATATAGAATTCTTCATTGGCAGTTTTTTGCTTTCAGCCTTAAATATAACTTCCCACTGCCTTCTTGCCTATATAATTTCCAATGAAAAATCTGCATTTAACCTTATTAAATGTCCCTTTTATGTGACATATTGCTTCTCACTTGTGGTGATCAGAATTCTCTCTTTATCTTTGGCGTTTGACAGTTTGATTATAATATGCCACAGTGTGGGTCTATTGCGGTTGATCCTGTCTAGAGTTCATTGAGCATCTTGGGAGTGTATATTCACGTCTTTTGGGGAAGTTTACAGCCATTATTTATTTGAATATTCTTTCTGCCTCTTTCTCTCTTTCTTTACCTTATGGGGCTCCCACAATGAGTATATTGGTATGCTTGATGATGTCCCACAGATCCTCAGGCTCTTTTCACTTTTCTTCATTTTTTTTTCTGCATTTTAAATGGAATGATTTCAATTGTTATATCTTCAGGTTCTCTGATTTTTTTCTTCTTCAAATTCCAATTTGCTCTTAGACCCTCTAAGGGATTTAAATTTCTATTACTGTCATCTTCAAATCTGTTTGGCTCCTTTTTATAATTTCCATCTCTCTATTGATAATTTTTCTGTATTTAGCTATCATTTTTCTGATTTCCTTTTGTTCTTCATCCATGTTTTCCATTACTTCTTTGAGCATATTTAGAGCCTTTTTTTTTTTTTTTTAAGTCTCTCTGGGACCCCCCATTTCTGGTCCTCTTCATTGATGGTTTCTAATGTTTTAATCTTCTCCTTTGCCTGGGCCATCACTTCCCATTTCTTTATATGTTTTGGAACCTTTTGTTGAAACCTGGACATTTTGTTATTTTAATGTATTATCACTAGAATTTAGACTCTAAGGCATCTGTTCCTTAAACTTGTATTCAGCTATCATTATGACAGAATTTTCTTGATGACCAGGAGAAGGAGGAGAAGGAGAAGGACGACAACTCTTCCAGTCTTTGCAATTGGGCTGTGCAGAAGCTCTTCTTCGGGCATATCCATAGAATGAGTTTTGAGAATCGCTGCAGGCCTAAGTGTATGGGCTTCTCTGATCATTTCTGCACATGCGTCTTGTCTGGGTTATGTTTGTGGCCATAAGAATTCCCCCATTTACAGTTTCTGAACTTCCCCTCTTCTCTAGGAAACAGTTTCCTCATGCTCCTGGGAACTGCAGTGTATGTCCCACAGTCAGCATTCCCTTGCCCCAGGCAGGCAGCATGACTGGACTGCTCTCCCACAATATTCTGTAGGAGAGTTCCTTGAACTGCCTTTACATACAGGACAAATTCTGGATGGAGACTCCCTCAGACTACCACTAGACAGATCAGACATACATGCTCCTGTTATGTGCATGAGGGTGACTTTGCTACCTCTAGGGATCCATGTACTAGGAGCCTGAGTCCACTCCATGCAAAGCCAAGCTGTTGAGGGATAGTGGAGGAGCCAGCCATGGTGCCATAAGGTCATACCACTTTTTTCTTAATTTGGTTCTTGTCCTGTTACTGTCAGTTCCTGCTGCTTGTTCAAAGTTTCTGTTGGGGTATGTATCCCTGAAACATCTCACTCCACCACCATCAGGGCAGGTCCATATATCTCTCTTTAGAATTAAGTCACCATCCCAGACTGATTATTGACTGAACTTTTACAATTTCCTCTTGAGAAACTTGCTTTCCTTTACACTAATCAATTAGAAAGTGTGCCCTAACTTATGAATTTTATTTTTCAATTTAGAGTTTGTTTCAGCACCTGCCTGTTCTTGCTCCTTCCTACCCCTTCTTGCTCCTGGTCTGTTGCTCAACTTCCATCTAAATGCTCTGCCCTTCACTGCCTTTTTCTGACCCAAAGCCTTCCCTCTCCTCCTGTGTTACAGACAGATTCTTGCTCAAGTCCAACCTCTATTCTATACAAGTTCCCAAAACTTAATCTATCCACAGAGTAGAAGAAACCTGCCTGATTCTCTGAAGTGTCCCAGAGGAAAAACTCTTTTTAAATTCTTTTAGAAATATTGACAAATCAGCCTGTTCATCACATTCAATATTTGGAATAAGCAGGCTTAAGGGCTTTGTTTTCAATTCACATTTCATTTCAAACTATTCATGGCCTCCCTTCTGCTCTTCTTCTCTCCTGACCCAATATCAAGTGTCTTTCAAGAAGTACAAATCAGAGCAGCAAATCGAGGTTAAAGCAAGCTCTGTGGCAATCCAGAGTCTTAGACCAGACCCCAAACTTTCAACCCCCAATCCTTGTAGCCAGGGATTGGGAACTCCCATCATTTCAAGGGCGGGGACCCTCTGTGGAGATTTTTCAGCCTCCTATCTTAATGAATTTAACTCCAGAGATGGGCAGCTAGAGTTTTCCCGCTGAGCATAATTACCATGATGGGGCACCCGGGGAGAGATTGACACAAAGATAACTGGGTCTCAGGCTATTTAGTACTTTACAGATGAGAGTAAGGTGGTGACTTGGAAAAATGAGGTCTGGTTCAGATAGGAAGATTGCTATGGTTCATTTTCCTCCCTCCTGTAGAAGCATAAACTGTTGTGTTTTTAATTGATGTGCATGAGCCCAGGGCACAAAGTGGACTCAGGTGAGAAATCACAGGATCCCATGGCCGGATGGAACTGGAGGGGTCATCCTGTCCACCCCTGCCTCCAGGCAGGACTGCTTACAAACCACTCAATAGGCAAACTCACTACCCTTTTCATTACAACCTAGGGAGGACAGAACACGCAGATTCCAAGGGCTACCTGGGAACGGATACACACTACAAAGGACCATTTGGAGGTGTTTGTTCTGGCTATCCTTGCTTGAAAGCCATACCCAGGGTCAGGGGCAGGTCCCTTACTCGGCAGCTTGGAGCAGTACAATGAAATGTCAAAAATTCACCTGGCAGGAGGAATATACTGAAGAACACACAAGGAAAATATATTGAATCATCTTGTGCAAATTCACACCTCACTGAGGAGTTGAATGAGGAGAATGTCCCCTTAACTGCCAGCAAACTCTTCCTATGAGAGAGGACAGATGTGTTGGGGCCAAAGAAATGGTCCATGGAGGACCTGAAATGGGGGGGAGGAGGGTAGGGGTGCTCTTGACAGGTAGTCCCAAGGCCATTTAGAAACCGAAATTCAGACACCTATAGAAAGCAGTTCACTAAATGTGCAGGTCAGGAGAAAGCAGGGGACTTGGGAACTGTAATCCCCATTCTGGCTTTAGTGCCTTTCTTGCCTGTATTATTTAGTAACACTGAGAGGTCATGTTCATTGTCTAATGGAAGTGAACCAAGGAGTGTGGATCCCAGGAATTGGCAGAGGGAACCTACCAACCCTTGGTGCTGGTCAGACTAGATGATGTCCACCAAGCAGCCTGGGTAGGTTTCCAAGATACCAGGGTACAAGGAGAAGGGGAAGTAGGCATTTCTCTCTGAAAAGAACATAAATATAGTTTTCTCTCTGGACCATCCACACTAGGAACCATTGGCTTTTGCTCATCTCTGAAACCTCTAGGGGAAATTGAGGAATCCATGTTCTAGGACAGAACTCAACAATCTACAGCTTATGGGCCAAATCCTGTCTGTGGCCTGTTTTTCTACAGTCCATGAACTAAGAATGGTTTTTACATATTTTAAAGGTTAAAAAAAAAAAGGACAATATGGAACAGTGACTGCAGAGTCTAAATTATTTACTACCTGATCCTTTACAGAAAATGTTTTTCAACCTCTGCCCTAAGCCACTGGTTCTCAGATTTCCATAGTTATAAAAATCACATATGGCACTTATTAAATATGTAGATTACCCTTCCAGAGCTCCAACTTAGTAGATCTTGGCCTGGGTCCCAAGTATCTGCATTATAACCCACCCTGAAGGTAATTCTAGTAAAGGTGAGCATAGGATGATCTTATAAATTTTCCCCTTCAATTAATCAGTAAGTAGATATTTCAGAATTTCTATGCCCAGCACCCTTCTGAGTGTGATGAGAGACACAACTTGTGGAAGATGACCCATCGAAAAATTTACAATCTGTTTGATGAGAGGAATGTTTCTCAAATGAAGCTGCTAAAGAAAATTCAGGGCCAAGTAGCATGGGGCAGTTTTCACATGAACCGTGGTTTGGGTGTAGGATCATCACGTATGATTTGGTCGCCCTGATTGCAGTCATTGCGCAATGGAGTATTTGAGAAAGAATGGCAAGGTTTGGGGTTTCGAGAGAATATCATAGGCATTTACAAAAGCACAGAACAAAAAAAAAAGGGCTTTTGGAATGCAATCTTTGAAGGTGCGGGCAGAGAGCAGGACCAATGGACCTCCTCTAAACAGCAAGAACTACTCAGAAGAAGAGCTGGTCTTTGCCGCCTCTTCTTCATGTCCCACTCGATCCTGAGCCCACAGCAATCAGGATTCTATACTTTTTTACCACCATCATTTGGGCCAAGATTGTCAGTGAGCTCTGCTACTACACAGTATCAGGCTCTATCTTTGTTGTGGTGTCTGGTATTTGACACCATAAGCAAATCCTGCCTTATCATGACGACTCCCTTTCTGTGTTCTTCTTCCTCATACTTCTCTGCTGGTTCCTTCTTGATCTCCTTTAATGGACTTTTTCTCTCCATTTCTCCCACCTCCACACTTGCTTATACATGTACTCTCAAAGCGCCTACCTCATTGGTATTTTTTTTCCATTAAGTGGTAGGAATTTATGCCTCTGTTTCCTTGTAAATGTTATTCTTATAGATGGGATTGTTTTTCCCTATCTGCTTGGGCCAAATCCTGTCTGTGGCCTGTTTTTCTACAGTCCATTATTTATAGAGGAAATTTGGATTCATGCCTTCAGATCCATATCAAGAATCATCTCCATGAATCAAGACTTCCTCCAATCCCTTCCCTCCTAAACAGAGGTAAGCACCTTTTCATTTTGCCCAGCTCTGGTATCTTGAACAAGGCAAAATGGTATGTCTTGTATTGTATTAGAATGATTTGTTTTAATTTCTATCTCTTGCCTGAGACTGTGGCCTCCTTTAGGTCAAAGATCCTGTTTATCCATCTTTGTTTCCTTGATGCCCAGCACTATGCACATTGTAGTGCTAAGTAAACATTTCTTTAATGAATGATTGAATGATTGATGAGCAGCGTATCTTCAGTTTGGGAGGCACCTAAACATCAGAGAAGTGTAGCCTTGCTGCTGCTATCAATGGGACCCTAACAGGTTCCTAATTAGGGGTACCATGACAATTATATCGTTAAGTTATAAAGAAAATATTAAAGGAAAGTAGGGAAGATGACTTGTTGAAGAGGTATGAAGACTGGAGATTCTCCCTAGAAGAATGTAATGCCCTACTTCTTCTGTAATAACCCCTTAGCACCCCAGCATCTTTAAATTCAACAAATATTTGCAGGGGAAGATTATAGGTGAAACCTGGGCTGGGCACTGTCATATATATCGTGTCTTGGCTGTGACACCTGCTATTTCATAACCTGAGTTTTAAGATGGTACAATATCAGAAAAACTCCCTGGTACTCTTGATGTCCAGAATTTAAAAAAATAATTTTACTATCACCTAAATATCCTGAACCTATAGACTCAGAATCTTGTTAAAGTAGTACGTGAATTTGCCCACCATAAAATGTGGTTCTATAACAACAAAGGTAAATAATTTGCCTTAGGGACAAGAACCGACATTATATGCATAGAAACTGGAGAAGTTCTAAAGAACAACCAAAAAGTACAAAGAGAAAGAAAAATAGGCCCTATGAAGTTTAATAAAAGTTAGACCACAAGAGGGAAGAGATGATGGAACTGGCTAAATTGGATCAGGGCTAGTGGAGATGATGGTTCAGTTTATGAAGAACGACGGGGAGATCCACAGGAGGTAGGAATATAGAAACAGGTCCAAATAGGGCCAAGGCATCTGATTTTTATCAGGGCATCTGGGTGTCATCTGGGGTGAATGGGATGATATATTTTCCTGACTCCTCATATCTAAGTGACAGATGTAGGCTAACAATGTGATTGGAAGCAGTTAGTGACACTTCTAGGTGGAAGGGTAAAGTACCCACTGTGCCTTCCCAATACTCTCTTCTCCTTCCATTGCCCCCTGGATGGCCCTGGGTTAAAGTTAGAGGACCCTCAAGATGGGTGAAGCCAGGATCTTTGTGTTATGGCTTGAAAGAGAGCCACCCAGGGAAACTGTCAGAAGAGGAATATCAATATTCGACTATGTGCGGGAGAAATGAATTTTAATTTTTTAATCCTTTGGGAGTTGTGGTTGTTTATCACAACAATTAGCCCATCCCGATTAATTTGGGATAGGGGGTAGATTTCCAGGAAATTTCAGGGAGCAGCTGCGTTACAGCCTAAATTGGCCTTTTAGGCAGGGCACAAGTAGGGTAGCAAGAGTTCTGGGTGGTCTTGAGGCAGATACAAATGTGGGAGGGAACAAGGCAGCCATCCTTTTCCCCCATTGATTTTTGCTGGGGGCAGGCAGCCATGGATGCATTGATTTCAGCTGCTGATTAAGTCATGTTCTCCACTCTGTCAGCAGTCACTTCCTTGCCCTTCATCTCATGTTTTCGCCTGCTTGAAGCTCCACAACCATCAGGAGCTTGAGTTCACAACTGAACATTCAGGAGGACTTTAAAAATGGCTGTATGCAGCCCAGACTCTTCCTGCTTCCTCCAAGACTATTGTTCTCAGGGCTGTTGTCTGTTAGACAGAAGAAAATGCTACAGCTGGAGCTAGCGGATCTTCGTGGAGGCTACAGCAGGGCAGAGTTCCATCTGGAGGATGCTGGCAACCTACTGAGAGTTTACCTCAAGACTGAAATGCCTCTTTCCCTTCCTCACAACGAGCTGTGAAGGTACCCAAGACCCAAAGCGAGCTTTACAGCAAACAGGAACTAAAGAGCAGACGGCAGGTGGCGGCTCAGATGCCAACGCAAACCTCATTCCAATGAAGAGGGGACACAAAAATAGAATCTAATATGGCCCGGAGCACTTAGAGTGGGAAAGAAGATTCTAACCCTCAGGACAGATCTGTAAGAGAAAAAGGGGAAACGTTCTCTCTCTCCCTCTCCCCCCTCCTCGCCCCGTCTCGCTCTCACACACATCTGTGCTTCATTAAACAAACAAACAAACAAAGATGGCTGCTGATGGATGGCTCGCTCACGCACACCGGCTGAAACACCTAGATGCCAGATTTGCCCAGCTGTACAGACGCCGCAGCTGATCCAATCCGTCTGTCGCACACACCACACACCGCTGCTGATCAATCTGCACATGCCAATTACTTGATTTACAGTGGGTTGGAGGTAGCGTTCAGAGGCGAGTGCGGCTCTCAGAGCAGGGAGGAAATGGCTCTTGGGTTTCTTCTCTGAGCTCCTGCCCTCCTCTTTGTCCCAGCCAGGAGAGAGGGAGGGGACGGTGCAGAGCCAGGCCCGTCCCTGAGCCACACTGCCTTGCATGTAATGCCGGGGAAGACAATGTTTGGTGGCACCTCCGCCCTGCCACCAAGGAGGGCGGCAAGATTAAAAACAGATTGAGATCCAGGCTTCCCTTTGTGCCAGATGCAAATTCTGTCGCCAGGCTTGCGGAAAGCAGGCCATTGTGTGTCCTTGTTAGGATTTCTGACACGGAGAGAGATTCATTTTGTGCCCTCTTTTTCCTTCCTCCTAGAATAAGAGACACATCCGAAGGTTAACTCCCTGCACAGCAGGCTGAAACCTGCTGTCCTCAAAGAGGTCACAGCCCAGCCCCGGATGCTGACGGTGGGGCGGGTGAGGGAACAGCAAGCTAAGCTCTGGATGGTCTCTTCTGAGTTTTTCGTTACCAGTTCAAGTAGCCACCTGAGGGGTTCCCAGGGAAAGCTGGCTCGACCCAGCAATTAAGGGAAGCCACAGCTTCCAAACGGCAGTCTGTGGGATGAGGAGGCCCCAGGAGTCTTGGGCTGTGCTCCCAAGATGGGGGAGTGCTGGTCCCAAAGCCCCTTCCCAGGCTTCTCCTCTTCTCTTCCAACCAAATCTCGAACACCACCTGCAGAGGTCTTCCTGTCCTCCAGCACAGCTCTCCTTCCCTCACCATAAGCATTTGTCCATGCATCTTACCTTCTGATGGGAGCCTGGCCTTCCCTCTCCAGGGACCCCTTCCTTCCCCTGTGGATTTTATTGTCTGAATATCTCGTGTAATTCTGCTGTGAACTACATTAGATAATTAGTGCAAAGGGTGCCAGAAGCCTGTGTTATATATTTTGGGGTCCCTTATCGTGCCAATAATAGTGCTTTTCAACTATTAGACTTGAAATAAATTTTGGCTAAAATGAATGTGTTCTCAGGAAGCAGCAACTTGAAAATTTCCCCCTGCAAACAATACACCTCAGGAAAAAATACTGGTAACAAAGACTCTTATATATCTCACCCCCACCCCTTTCAGAGCTTCCTAAAGAACCAAAGAGTCCTGTTGACTGATAAATCCCACAGTGCTTGACTAGTCAATTTCCCTGCCCTCTGTGAAGCCATTTGAAACTTCCTTCATTGGCTATCATTTGTCACAAGCTCCAAAGTTAAACTCACTTCTTGTTAAGTTTTCGTTTTCAGGCTCATGCAGAAGTGTTTTCATTGGTGTCCTTTTCCACCTGACTCTTTAAACTAATCCTTCTCAACTTCAGATCTTTGCACAAGCCTCCCATGTCATCATTGGGGACCTCTGGGCCCAGAGCAAAGGTAGGAGGCAAAAAGCCCCAAATCTGCACGTTTTATTTCATTGGTACATGTATTTAATCCATCTGTAAACCGTGCATTGGATAGCATTGTAGGTTTCTCTCTCTGGGCACACTAAGGTATGTGTATTCAACAGTGGAAAATAAACATAAGATTTTATTACAAAGTGCCACTGCCGCTCCTTGGCATGAGTAATTTGTGCACCTGCATTTTAAAAATGTTTCAAAGTTTTTCCCCTCGGTGGATTCTGTGGTAACACACATTAGCCTCCCGGCTGTCACAGTCTGGTTCTTGGAGACTCCTGTCACTTCTGCCCATGCTCTCCAGAAGTCACTATTTCTGAGCAGAGAGCAAGTACTGAGATGACTGTCCACATAAACCTTTGAAAGGCAGGTTCCTGCCTTTCTCCAAGGAATTAGCCAAGTTGTGGAGTGTTACTCCCAAGTGCCAATGGGTCAGGTACAGATTGTCATTGGAGGAATAAAGGTCTCAGGCTTTGTCCCAAAGAGCTGTGGGAATGGTTTCTGGCAACGAATGCAGAGCTGATCTCCTCTGCTTTGCTCTTTGCCTTGCAGCCTGCTTGCTTAAGCACAGAAACCAAGTCACTCACCTCATCACTGAGCATTCTTATGAATAAGGCCACCCGGTATGCATCAGATGGAGCTGAGACACCCAGGCAGTGAGAGAAGCTGGCTCCAGGGAACTTCAGGTTTGGCCAATGGCATGAGGACATTGGAAGAAGAGGGCACTATGATTCAGAATGGGGCCCAGCATCCTGGCTTTCTTGGATCTTTTTTCTTCCCTTTCTTCTGCACTTATTCTGAGTTTTGCAGGTGTCTAAAGTCAGCTCTGTGTGCACAGTGCTAACAATTTCCCCTGCGATATCTGTAATCTCCTGGAAATGTTCGTTGATTCCTTCCAATGTCCCCCACAACAACCCGGAAGGCTGGCAATTCCAAGTCATCTCAGGCACGTTAATACTTTCTTAAAGTCATATTGCAGCATATTGCACACTTCTCCCTGGAACAGCAGGTCTCAGAGGAAGAGGATAATGGCCCAGTGCTACACCGAGTGGCTCATTAGAGCCTCTGTCTCTATAAGCAGCATCAGGCAGATAACTTGATCTAAAGACTATTTATTTATCTGTCCAAGGCTGCAAATGGAGACAGAGGGAGCACCACTGATGGAATCGCTGGGTGTGAAATCTTCATTGTTCACTGTGATCGAGAGCAACGGAATGCTTGTTTCATGTAAATAATACCGAGTTTTCAAACACTGCGCACCATCTGCCTTGGGAGCCGCCTGGCCCAGGCACAGAATTTAATGTATGTGGCATTCTGAGTGGTTTAAATTCAAGCTCATTTTTGTTTTTGTCCTGCGGAGGTAGAGGTAGGATGTTGTTTTTACTCTGTGGCTCAAGTCCCTTATTCTTTTTTTTTTTTTTTTAATGTTTTTTTATTTATTTGTAAAAGATACAGATTACATAAAATGTTACATTAAAAAAATAGGGATTCCCATATGCCCACTCCCCACACCTCCCACTTTTCCCACATTTAACAACTTCTTTCATTAGTGTGATACATTCACTGCAATTGATGGACATATTTTGGAGCACTGCCACATAGCATGGATTATGCTCCACACTGTAGTCCACACTCCCTCCCACTCCACACTGCAGGTCATGGCAGGATATACAATGTCCTGCACCTGTCTTTGCAATGTCAAGTCCCTAATTCTTGACATGACGAGGCTTCTACCAGACAGTTGTTGACATTTGAGTTGGGCTGTCCAGTACAATCATATTATATGATTGTTCCCTGGAAGAACAGGAAGCATCTTGGTTTGATTTCTTCTAGGATTTTTGCACACTGGTGCTCATAGTTAAGTTATGAGTTTAAATTTGGGGACACATTTCTCAAAGAATCTCCTGAAACTTTCTACCCACTCGTGAGCCCTGCCTTAAATGAATGTATGAAACTTTGTCCAAAAGCAAAGTCTGAATTGCAATTAAAACCACACATTTACACACTCACAGGAATTAGTTCCCATGATAATTTTATTTGGAGGGAAATGACTTACTTTGACATAGTTGTCTGGATTTTTTTGTGCCTATGTTGCTCAAGAGCTGTTACTCTATGTAAAGAATATACTAGAAACAGATTGGGTAACCACTGAAGAAATGATGGCCGCATGTGACCATGGTTTACATTGAGTAGCACTTGATAAATATACCCTGACTTGGATTCAATATTGCTTAGGTCCTTGTTCACAGTTTTAGGCAAAGAGGACAGTTCAGCTAATTATCTCATTAATTCAGAATGAGAATATTGTATGAATATAGTAACTCTGTTAAAATGAATCAGTGCCTTGGGATAATAAAACTATATTGCTTCCTCTCTTCATAGTTTTAATGATTTGGGGCCAGGGAGGCTCTGTACCATGAAGTCATTCAGAGATCCTGGTTCCTTTTGTCACCTCCCTCTTCACTATATGGTCACCAAGGTAACCACAGAAAACAAAGAGAGAAAGAGAACGTGGAGCATATATAGCTGCTTTTAACTGCCTGGTCCCAAGCCTTCCTTAGTCTGAAAGGACTAGGAAATAGAATCTCACTGGAGCCTGGGGGACGGGCCCAGTCTGTGCCCATGCTACTTTACCTTTATTAGCTGGCTATTTTCACGTGAAAATCATGGACTGTTGTTCCAATGTTCTTCTTCTCCTTATATCTTGGTGCTGATGGACGGAACAGTGGTGGAAGGCCCACTTTCCAGAGGCTTCTCGTTATGGGTACAAACCCAGTGCCTTACACAGGAGCAATGGTCTCATGCTGGGTTGTTCTGAGTGGAGCTGATTATAATTTTGTCACAACCACACACACATGAGGTATTCAATCAGTTCCAACATCTGGTCTGGTTAGTCTCTATTGTAGCAAAACTTCTTTCATTTTCAATCTGAAAGAACACCGTATCAAATTAAGCTATAAATATTATTTTATTACACAATTTTTAAAACTGTTATGCTCTGAAGTATAATAGTGGCATGCAATACCCACATCTTTCTCCTTGTCCATTATTTAAATACTTACACTTGCTTTTGACAAACCTGCTCCGAACACAATGCTTCTGACAGATTGGGCCTACGTTGTCAAAAATGTTAATGAAATGTTTTTCAGTCATTCTAAAATATTTCCTACAGTTGTGGATTGTCCAATTTTTCGAATTGTGTTTGAAAATAATAGAATAATGAAATTACTTCAAGAGTGTTGTGATACGGGATTTGGATGACTTGGAATAGAAGCTCTATTGCTCACAGCTGTAGGTTCACACGTTGATACGCATCCACTCTCGGTTGCCTGACGTGAATTTGCTGCTTTCTTTGTACCCTATTCTACACACCACTGTACAAATAAGGAATTACTCCGGAGAATAACCAAGCCAAAGAGGTCATGTTCCACTTTCATCATTAAAAGGAAAATTCTTCATTTCCAAAAGCTAAGTCTAAGGGATGATTTAAAAGATTTTAGCTGATGAAATTTAGCCCCCCCTCACCCCCCCCCCCCCCCCAAAAAAGGAATTTAAGAATATGCTCTGGGCCTTAGCCCAGAATAGTTCATTTGGTTTCAAAATGCCTACGTCTTTCTTTGCTTCCTGATCTTGCCATATAGAATTTTGTTTAGAGGCTAGCAAACAGGTGTTGAAAGCCTGCCTGAGCTCAGTAGTACTGCCTGCTTAGTTTACCTGATTTACGTCTGTGCCTTGTGCCTTTGAGCCTGACCTGGGTGGTGTCTGGCTGCTGTGGACTGTACCAGAAGCAGTGCCATCACCCTACACCGTCAGGGCCATTTCAATTTTCAGTCTGAACAGGTTCCCCTTCTACTTCGCAGCCCTTTCCTTCATCTCCTTTGAAGCAGTTTGTGAAAGAAGGAAGGACAGAGATACTCTCTTCCCCTCTTCCTCTTCAACACTTGTGTCATTTTAGGCTGATTTTCAGTCTGGGCTTTGTGTAGGAGGTTTCTGGATTTGAGGGGTTTTAAGACTCCTTCCTGACTCACCAACTAGTCCTTGTAGACTTCAGTGTTTGGCAGCCTTCTCAGTCGGTTCCATGCAAACATTCAAGTGTGAAAATCTTCCTTTTCTCCCTTCTTTCCATTTCCCTGGCTTGGATCAACCGCAGTGGTCTTAGGTTGCCACTATGGACTGACCAAGGCAACGGGATGAGTGAAGCACTGTCACCACATTCAGTACAGCCGCCTTCAAATAACCAAAGGCTCTTACAGGGGTGGTTGCCCTGTGCCAAGAGAGGAGCCACAGGAGTAACTGCCAGACCCTCGGGCAGATGCGCTTCCTGCAGTGGCCTGGGAGAGGCGTCCGCTCCCCAGGCAGAACGCCTAACCCATCTTCATTCTACCTTTTAGTGTTGTAATTCTTTTGTTTGTTTGTGTTTGTGTTTTGCTTTGCTACAAATCCCAGTGTGGCTTTGGGAAATTCAGTTCCAGACATTCCCACAGATGCCTTACCTGGTGAAGACCGGAGAGTGGGGAAATCAGACCCAAGGTTTTGTGGGGATTCTGGGGAAGTGGCATGCGCTGGCAGAGGTGGTTTCTACCTGCCCCTAGTTCTCCATGCCAAGGGATGTGGGGGTGGCTTCTGTCAGACTAAGTTTGGTCTCCAGGTAGCCCAAGGGTCCATGCCACAGCTCTGCAAGTTGGTGGGGAGGTACGTGGCAGTGACTAGGAGCCCAAGAAGCCTGACCGTAGCAGGCAGGCTGTGTGTCTGTCCTCGAACTGAACCTGGCTCAAGAAAGGAACCAAACGACATTCACACTCTGAAGCGATTCCATTTCATCACTTTGTACACATACATTCATCATGTGCTATATGTTATATTTTTACAAAAGCATGCTTTTAAAAATAGATTTGAGGAGTGTGGAGACCCCAGAAGCGTGTGTTGTTGTACTGGGCTTGAGTTTCTCTTTCCCTCCCACAAGGGACCTCGGAGGGTCTATTTGAGGGCATAAATATGGAAAACTCAGCCCCAGCTTCCCCGCCCCACTCCCTGAACAGCACCGCACAATTCTGCAAAGCTCTTGTGGTTTTGAAAGAACAGATGCAAGAGACAAAATCAGTATAAAAGGAATTTGGGGAATGGGTTCTAAGAATCACCACGTTTCCTATCACTCTAAGAAAACGCATGTCTTTTCAGGAGTAGCGTGCATCTGCGTGGCTCCAAACCGCCAATTATTTTTCCAGGCAACATAATTACAGCCTTCTTCTGAAAATGCCAAACACTCAAATGAAATACAGCTTCAGAAATTTTCACTTAAGTTAATTGGCTCCAATTATTCAGACCCACTTTGCTCACCCCCCTCTCAAACACAGGAAAGCCAAACTATTTTTTTTCTGATCCTGTTCATTTTTTCCAGAGAAAAGAAGGAAGGAAAGGGAAGGAGGAAAGAGACCTACACCTGAATTCTACATATTTCATTAGAACACAACCTAACCAAAAGAGGAAATATAATGGAAGGAGGCAAGGAGGACACTATTTGAGCCTACACTGGGACCCCTTTGCCTGTCTTGGCATTGAAAGGCCGCACATGGCAGAGACCTTCCTCTTGAACCCCTCTGAACCTAATCTGTTAGGTTTAGCATCGCTGGATGTACGTGCATGTCGAAGATTGTGGGCATGGATTATTTATAAGATGTTCACTTCCAATTAGCGCTGCCTAAAATCTGAGCCTCAAACTTGGCATACACAGCAGCCGCAGTCCGTTCTGAGAGGGTTGGGCAGTTTGGGGCATAAGAAAGCTCTTGCTGAGCAATTGTGTGGAACGTTGGCTAAGGTAACTTTTGGAAACAGCCCTGATTCCAGACAGATTTTTATTCCAGACTAACACCACCATAAGTGACATGATGAAAGACACGCAAGGGCCCATTTTCAAAGGACTGTCCTTGGAGGAATGCATAAAGGTCCCAGATTGTTAGGTCATTTATGCCTTGTGTTACTCCTCAAGTGCCGCCTTGGAAAATTTACCGTGTCTCATTTAGGACCTGCGTCTGCCTCAGTGGAAACCCATTTTATAAGGTGATAGAGACTCACAGGCATTGGCTTCTAATTCCAAGATCTGGTTTGGTAGGAAGAGCTACTTGGAAAATCAGTTTAATTAGCCCATTTGCTGAGGTTAATGAAACCCTTGTTAATTTTAGTTGGAAGGTGGATGGAAAGGAGGACCTTTTAACTAAGATCCCAAACAGGTTCCATAACCCCAGTGGAGCGGCAAACACACCAAATGAAGGGCATTAGGTTGGTAACTTGAACCCGGTGACTTTTCCCACAAGGGACTCGAGGGAACGTTCTGAACAGAGACATAGGATAGGTACTTTAGCCAGCATTCCAGCCTCTCCTGAAGTTGTTCAAAGCCCAACTCTGTTACTTAGTTTAACACATGGTAAATTCACAGACCCATAGTCACATTCCACTGAAGTCAGGACAGGACACCCTGATGCCAAACAGACAATTTAAGGCTGATGTATACTGTGAATTAGCTAACCTGCTGCTCCCCATTACCAGAGGGCCTCCTTCTTCAGCAAGGGTGTTTGGTAGGCAACCATAAAGACCCAAAGTTAGGGCTCTCTTGCCTGAAGTTTAGCGTCAGTGTGATCACCTGACACGTTCAGTTTGTTCTCCGGTTGCCAGGTCTCACTGTCCTAAAACTCCCCTTCATTCGGCATTGGTGGAGAGCCCAGTACCTGACGGATGAGAAGACTGCGGTTTGAATGCCACAAAGCTGCCGTCCGTTGCCCTTTGCAGTGGGTTTCCTCGGCAGTTCCCTTAGCCTGGCTGTGTTTTCTGACCCTTGGTGGCACTGCACCAGGGTCTTTTCTTTTGGACATGAAAGGTGTTGAGATCAGCTCAGGACTGGCCTGGCCAGGAAAAGAGATTGGGGGCCATTATGTATCACAGGATGGCAAGGGTCTCACAATCTAAGGGTGAGAGACATGGAACCCCAGGCACCTTGAGAAGCCCTTCCCCAAACTTAAAGCTGTTGTTTGCAACCAAGCTCTCCATGTCAGTGACCTTGGGGTGTAAGAGTGGAAATTCAAGGTGGAGCATTTCTATTACCTTCAAGGAGTCATTCAGCAAGTTCCCCCCTCCCACCTTCACACTTTGGTAAGAAGAATGTGCCAAATGTTAAATGAACAATTTTATTCCTGATCCACCAAAAAGGTATGGGAAAAAGGAACTGAGAGCTAAAGGAAGAAGTTCCCTAGCACAAAGCAATGTCAGTGGGAAAACAGAAACAAGATCTGGATCAGATTGATAAGAGGAGCAAAGTTTTTCCTTTATTACTTTGATTCTCTTTCACAAGAATTTTCCTAGGGCTTTAGAAAAACTCAATGAAAAGACATCGCTTACTCACTTGTGAGTGGAGAAGTTACTTTCTTCTTCTAAGTAAAAAAATATATAATAAAAGTCAACATTACTTAGCATGGAAAGTAATTGGCAGGTGTTTTCCTAAAAATTACCTGGCCTTTCAGATAGGAAGTATTCTTTTCCTAAAATGTCATCAGTTTTTGCCATCTCCCTCATCCTTTATCCAGATAAATGTCTCTAAAGAATCATTCTGATGCAAAAATCTTAAAGGTGTACCAGAATGAAAATAATTTGTTACTGATTGAATGGTTTGATGATTGGTTTTCTGTGTCAACTTGGCTAGGCTACTGTGTCCAGCTGGTGGTCAAACACTGCCCTAGGTGTTGCTTTGAAGGTATTTGGAAGGTATTTAGAATCTACAATCAGCTGACTTTAGGTAAGGGAGATTACCCTCCATAATGTGGAGTGGCCTCATCCAATCCATTGGAGATTTTAAGAGCAAAACACCGAGGGTTCCAAAAGGAAGAAATTCTGCCTCAAGGCTACAGTGTCATTCTTATGGGAATTTTCAGCCAGTCAACATGCCCTACAGACCTTGAACTTACCACCTCCCCCCCAATCACAGGAGCCAACTCCTTAAAGAAATGATATATATACATATGCGTATCTGTATGTATACCCCACACACACACATGCACACATACACCCTGTTGATTCTGTTTCCCTGGAGAACCCTGAATGATACAAATAAAGTGCTATTCCTTGTGGGGTTTTCTTTGTATCCCCCTTCGAGGGTCAGGGAAATCAAGAACCAATTAATAAAACAAATACTCATTACTAGGATAAGGGAAAATAAAGAGTAAAAATCATGGATCTTGCTCTCAGGGAGGGATTAATTCAATTAATAAAATAAGAACCAACAACACAAAAAGGAAGGTAATACAGAATTTCCCACACTTTGTCAGCCACAGGGACGTCAAGCACCAGCCTAAATCATCACCAGCCTAATCACTTTCAGAATTCTAATGTCAGGGAGGAAAGCACCGGAATGACTGTTCTGAAAGTGGCCTTGGAGATCTCAATGTCCTCACCTAATGGTGCCAGAGCTGAGAAGGGTTCAAGGCCACGGAGCTTCTTGGTAACAGAGTTGGGTTGTTAGCATACATTTCCTGATTCTAGTTTCAGAGTTTGTGTTCAAGTTCACAGAAGGACTTCCCCCTCAGCTTTCCCTTGTAATGTTCTCTTATATACTAGGAGATTTGTATTCTGGCCCCAGCTTTGTCACTAACCAGCCTGTGTCTTTGGGGAAGTCACAGCACTTCTCTAGACTTGAGATTCCTCATCTATAAAATGACATAATTAGCTTTTGCTAATGTTCTCTATACTTTTCCCCCGAAGTATGCCTCGGTGGGGGTAGGGTGGGCTAGGTGTGTCAGCACAAGCTCCACTGGGAGCAAGAAATGCATTTGAAGTTATAGATTTCATCTATCTTAAAAATTTGTGTGGCTTCTGCATTTTAATTAATGATATAGCTGTGCTTTTTTAATATGAAAATAATGTTTGAAATTTCTTGCCGTCACTGAAAGTTGATTGGTTGAAGAGTTCCTTGTTATCCTGGATCATAAGGACTGGATGGTTTTCTGAAGCCACTCTTCTTTGTCCTGTGTCTGCATTTCTCATTTCCCTAAGCGCGCCTGCCCTGGTTCTGAGAATGTAGGTAGTCTCACTACGGATGGTAAATGGCTCTCAGAGAGGTCTGGCTATCTGAAGATTGGAGGAGAAGATGGAGTAAAGGAACCTCTGAAGGGAAAATTGGCACAAGCAGCAGAGTCTAGAAAGGAACATTGACATTTAACAGACAGAAACAGGAAGGCACTTTTCTAGAAAATGTATGAGGAGTGGCTCACCTGCTTTGAGGTCTATCCAAATTTTTCATCGTTTACCTCAAATCTTTTCTGGAAAGAGGTAGGTTGTGGATAAACATTTCAATTTAGGGGGAACTGGTTTAAACATTCTTGAACAGTGCAACATTGCCTCGTTCAGATGCAAATCTTTTGAGTACCCCAGAGTGTTTCCCTCTCTTCTGAGTCAAGACCAAACCAAGGAGCCAATTTTTACCTTTGCTTCAACCTACCTGCCTCTCTGATTGTGGCTTTCATCACCTTCTGGAAGAGTGCGGTAACTTGGAGCCAAAGGATAAAGCTGGGGGTACAAAGGGGGACGATCCTCACCCAGCCCCTGGGCAGTTATCAGCCTGGAGAGAGAGGTCAGCCAAATTCCTTGTCTGCTACAGCAGCAACAGCATTCTCCCCAGTGACTATTCCAGATGGAAAAGTACTCTGTGAGCCTCTGGCCATTTCCCAGAGGATGAGGTGGATTTTAAGAGGAAGGGCTTTCATTCTTCTAAGCAACTAAACCCACAAGAATCAAGCTGCTTGACAACATCTTTAAGAATTTTGCACTTAGTAGGCATACAATAATGATTTGTCAGATCCATAGAATACCACTAAATCTCCACCAAGGAAGAAAATTTGGTAGGTGGCTTCTGAAAAAGAATATTGTATTACAATCCAGGATGTTGGCTCAGGTTTAGTTTTCTTTTCTTTTTTTTTTAAATGAAAAATTTGTTGTCTTTTTTTAAAAGATACATAGATCACACAAAATGTTACATTAAAAAATATAAGAGGTTTCCTTATACATCACTCCCCACTCCCCCCACACACTCCTCCCACATCAACAACCTCTTTCATCATTGTGGGACATTCATTGCATTTGATGAATACATTTTGGAGCACTGCTACACCGCATGGATTATAATTTACATTGTAGTTTACACTCTCACCCAGTCCATTCAGTGGGTTATGGCAGGATATGTAATGTCCTGCAGTATCATTCAGGACAACTCAAGTCCTGCAAATGCCTCCATATCACACCTCTTCTTCCCTCTCCCTGTCTTCAGCAACTCCCATGGCCACTGTCTCCACATCAATGATATAATTTCTTCCATTGCCAGTGTCACAATACTTCTATAGTAGAATACCAGTAAGTCCACTTTAATCCAAATTTTATTCGTCCATCCTGTGGACCCTGGGATGGTGATGTTCACTCCACCTCTAAATCGAAAGAGGGCTTAGATCCCACAAGACTGATGGATGCGATTTGCCTGCTTGCACTTGCTGACTCTCTTGGTTCCCTGGTATGGTGGTTGACCATTCTTACCTCCCTGTTAGCTGACCTGGATAAGTCCAATGAATCAGAGAGTAGGTGTTGCAACTATGCTGAGGCTCAGGGCCCAGCTGTCACATGGACAGTCCAGAGATTCAAGTGTCCTGAGCATACAGCAATCCCAGCACCAACCACAGGTGCAGTAAAAGTGATGGAAGTGGCATGTGAGAGAAATCACATCTTAGTCCAACTCCGTCACACTCAGGAGCACAAATTCCAAACTAGGGCCCATTGGCAAGGTATTGAACTCCAGAGCCATCTGCCATGACCGTAGAACCTGGGTGTCTCCATAGCTCTCAGGAGCACTACTACCTGGGGTTGTATCTTCTTTGGTTGTCTCTGAGATCCTGCTGAAATATGCATTAGTGCAACCCCTCTAATGACCTCCCTACTCATTTTGAAGTCTCTTAGCCATATAAACTCATTTGTCTTTACCATTTCTCCCTTTTATTCAAGGTCTCTTTCTAGTTGCATCACCAGCTGTTGATTGGTAGTATCCTTTGGCACCAGGGAGGCTTATCCCCAGGAGTCATGTCCCACACTGGGGGGAAGGTAATGCATTTACATGCTGAGTTTGGCTTAGAGAGTGACCACATTTGAGCAACATGGAGGTTCTCAGGAGGTAACTCTTAGGCACCCTGAAGTTCTAGGCCTAGTTGAAATTTCAAGCACACAGGTTCATAAGCATAGTCATCAGTATCAAGGGCCAATCATTGGACCATCCTTCACTGGTCTTTGCCCTTGCACTTGGGGGATTGTTGCTGTTCCATTGGGGAATGTGACAGAGCTCCCCCAGTTGGGAACTCAGCACTCCCTAAGTTGTCATGTGTAACTCTACCTACTGTAACAATACCCAATAAATATCCAAACATATTTACGTACCCTATATACATGCCCTGGAAGACTCCCTCCCACCCATGCATCCCCCATCAATGACACCCCATACCAGTGCTCCTCCCCTGCCATAGTTGAACCCCTCCATGACCCAAAACATCTTAAAAAATGAAGCCTACTATATTGCCAAATTCAATTAGTGGGAAAATGAAATAGCAATGATACGTTTAAAGATTAGAAATAGAATACATAACAATTTAGAAAAACTAGAATAAGGTAAAAAAATAAATTGGGGTATTAAAAAATGAAAAATATCATAAAACTTTGTTTTTTATGTTTTGCCTTTCATCATTGTAATAGGTGTTGCTCTGTATGTACAGTGGCAAGGCAATCTTTTCCATTCCTTTCTCAGTGTCTAATTCTTTTTTTAAAAAAATTTTTATTATGTCTTTGAAAAAGTTTTAGATCACAGTAAAGTCACATAAACAATACAGGGGGCTCCCATATACCCAATATCAAATCCTTTTCCCCTTCCCCAGTAATGATCTTTTTACATGTGGATGTTATATTTGCGACAGCTGATGTACAGATATTGAAACATAGCTACTAACCATGGTTCCATTATGGTTTACATTATGGTTTACATTTTAGACTATACACTTTTACAAATTTTTGGTGAAATTTAACATGACCTATATCCATCATTATACAATCTTATGAAACACTTCCATTGCCCCCCAGTTACCCCATCTTCTATCTATTCTATTCTTCTCTCCCCCTCCCCTTGGGACCCACAGTGACAACCAAGCTTCACTGCTTGAAGGACAAGATTCACAGATACTTGCAACAATGCCAAGGGCTTGATATACTAGTCTGTTTAGTTTTCAATCCCATAGAAGTTTAGAGAACAAGAGATTTAGAATAATTTAGAAGGTTGTGGAATTATAGCTTAACCAACTGGTTTCAATTCAGGCTGTATGTTAGAGTCATCTGTAAACTTGTTGTTGTTAATTTAAAGAATATTGATGCCTGGGGCCCGTCTCAGAGGATTGAATTAGAAATGTTGGGAAGGGGCCCTGGCATCACTGAATTTAAGTGCCCAGGTGATGCTGATGCACAATGAGGTTGTGAATGACTCATCTTACCAGGCAGATGAAGTGCTTTTCCCAGGATCCCACCAGGCTGGTAGCAGAGCTGGGATGAGAATCCAGGTCTCCCTATCCCATCCTGTGCTCTTTCCCACACACCACATCAACTTTTCTTTAGCCGTGTGACCCGTGGGATAGCTTGCACTTTTCCACTGGGAAAAGGGAGCAGTAGTTGACCCACTAACCCCCTGGAAATGAGTGCTTCAGCACCATGGGAATTTTCCTGGTCCTATTTGTGGAAATGGTCCAGCCTTGGATGTTTTTCTAGGAAAGGATATTATGAGCAGGGTCCCTTTGGTAACTGCCTATAAGCATTATTTGTGGGGCATGGGAAGATTCTAGCCCCAAAATATCTCCTTTGCCCTCAGTTACTTATGCAGAAAGCCATCTCTTAGGCATTTTGGGGGGTTAAGAGGTATTCCTTATTAGACTGCAAGTGAAGCTGTGGGTGACCCCTTCTCTCCCTAATGGTCTAAATGAAAAACTGAAGGTTTAAGTATCTAGTACAATGCTTGGCCTTAATAATTTTACAATACTTATATGGTACTACCTCTTATTACTTTCTTACTATGTGGGCCTTATGGACATTCTCTAATTCAAATATCACCTACAATTTATAAGGTAGTTATTATTATCTTCCTTTTAAGAAATGAGGGAACTGAAGCTCACCTTCTGATTATGATGCACACAAGTTTAAATTAAACTGGAAGAGTCTAGGAGCTTGAACTAACTCTTGTGTTTTACATATGAGGGGAAAGAATCCCAGGGAAATGACAAGATTTTTCTCTAGTAATGTATGCCATATTCGATTGTTTTTCAGTGATTCATGCCTTATAAGTTGGCTCATCAGGTTCTTTCAAATTTGGAAAAGGAAAGGCCTTTGAGTTTCTCAGATTAGTGTTCAAATCCTGATCTGGATATGGAAAAGTTGCTTAACCTGTGAGAGCCCACATTTTAACAGGAGAACAGAAAGGAAGAAGACAAGGAAAGGAGAGAGAGAGGACAGGAAAGGGAGAGGATGGAAGAATGTAGGGAGGGAAGAAAAGAAAGAAAAAGGAAAAGGAAAAGGGAGGGAGCAAGAAAAGAAGGGAAGGAACACTCTAAACACAATGGAGAGATAGAAGAAAAGGGAGAAGGTGCCCAGACCACCTGATTGTACTTGGTCACTGAAGGCTGCAGCCCATTTTGGAGTGGCTTGTCTAAAGAGCATTTTGTGCCTGAACCACAAGACAGGAGCCTGCTACATGAAGGATGAGAAGACTTAAAATAGAGAAAAAGAAGGAGGAAGGGGATAAGTGAGAGTTTCTACAGAAACAGAGCATAGGAAGGGCTGAATTTATTACAGAGCAATTCAGGGACAAGAAAGATTGGAAAGAAAAGGCAAATGATGGGTCAATGAAGATTGCAAAAGGTCTCCCTATAGGACAGAATTAAAGGACATTGCAGGAGTCAAAGACATAAAGCAGAACATTTTCCACCAGAAAAAAAAGTTTGTCTTTGAACTTTCCCCCAAAAAAATGGTGTGTCATGGACTATAGCTTTTGAAGAAAGGAGAAGGAAAAAATAGGTGGAAATGAATCAAAGGAAATGATGAATCTGTCTGGGACCTTATCCTGAAACAAAGCAAATGTAGCTTAATTAATGCAGTTAGCTACCTGACCAGAGGAGCCTCCCATTCAAGCTCACCTTAGGGGCCTCGTCTAATTTAGGAATGCTTTGAAGATGAAAAGTACTTTTAAGTGCTCACTCTGACAATGACCATGAATGCCATTTTTTTCCGTGGGGAAAGAAATTAAAACACATATTAAAGGTGTTTTAATACTTCTGAGTGTGTTAGGGAAGGCACTGCCAACTACACGTGGGCATTAATAGTGGAATAAAGGAAGAAGGGGATGGAGGGCAGTGGAGAAGCAGAAAGGACCCATGGGAGTCTTCTTTAATGCCAAAGCTGTGGCAGGGGAGGGGAGAGAAAAGGTTTAGACAAGAGGGGGTGGCAGGGGTGGGAGGTGTCAAGTGTTGGGCTGTGAGAAGAGAAACTCAAGCCACTCTGAGTTTGGACAAGGAGGAAACAAAGGACTTGTGTCATACTGAATTAGAAGTTGTTAAATTTCTGGAGAAGGGTTAGTACGTACATTTAAAAGCACCAAGCAAGCTCCAGGTCTTTACTACCGGCCCGGGAAAACAAGGGGAGGATATCAACGAGCATTTCTGACAAAGCAGAATCTTACTCCTGAATTGCTGTTCTGTGTCTTTCACTCTCTTCTGTCTCTCTGTGCTTCTCCTGGTTGTTGGGTCTGTCTCTCTCACCCTTTTCAAAATTAACTGAAATGGCAATAGGTAATACTCAAAAATGCAAAAGAAGCAAAAGCAAAAAAAGTAGCACCATCAGCAAAGGTGGAAATTTGTTTACCTGAACCATACATATCTCTTCTTTTTTCATTTAGGGTGCTTTCTAAGGAAATGGATGGGCCATTCAGAGACTTAGAAAATGATGGCAAAATCGATGAATAAATGGCATTCTTGCATTTAAATGAAATTCCTAATTTCTTTCTTTCCATGATTTAAGACATCCCTGATGTTTATTCATAGGTTTGGGTGGACTTTAAAAGCATCCAGATAATCCTGCAGAGAAGGGAAAGAAGAGGCTTCATGGCATAGCAGGAAGAACAGAAAGTGAGGTTCTATGTTTTCTAGGCCCCACTAACAAAGTACCACAACCTGGGGATGGCATGGAGCTTGAAACAGCAGTAATTTATTGACTCAGTTCTGGAGGCTAGAAGAGCAAAATCAAGATGCTGACAGGGCTACACTTCCTCTGAGGTCTGAACGGAAGAATCTGTTCTATGCCTGTCTCCTGTGTTCTGGTGATCATTGGCAATCCCTGGCATTCCTTGGCTAGTGGCAGCATAGCTCCAATCTCTTACTCTGTTGTCACATAGCATTTGCCCTCACTGTTTGTGTCTTTTCTCTCCTTCTTGTAAGGACAGCCATATTGGATTAAGCATCTACCCTACTCCAGTAGCACCTATTTTAACTTGCTTAGTTCCATCTGTAGTGACCCTACTTCCAAGTAAGATCACATTCTGAGGTACTGGGGATTAAGACTTTTGAGGGGGACACAATTCAACCATGAAAGAGTCCAAAGCTCCAGGTCCTTTGCTATGCTCATTCTGGGATATTCAGACTTGGGTTATCACCAGAACTGGGTTTAAATTTTCCCCATTTGTGTCAAGACTAGAGTATCTCAAGGATCAGACTCCAAGGATAATTTTCTTTTCTAAATTGACCTATCATCAGGACCTTGCTAATAAAATGTTGGAAGTTTTCCATTTTAATTCTCTCCAGCAGGAAGAGAAGAGGTTGGATTTAAGTTCTTAGGTTCTGGGTGAAGCCATGCCTGAGATTTATTCTTCTTTGTAATAATAGGCAGCTCCAATATAGTCTTCTTGGAGGGCCATGTGCTTCCAGGAGCCCTCCCTTTCCTTCCCTAATGAAGTAAAAGCCAGGAGCCATTTCTCAAGGGTTCCTGGGCCATCTCTTCCTGGGTAACCTGTTGTACTTCTTTTGGGAAAGGGTTGGAAGCTTCCGGGGCTAAGACATGGGTGTTGGGCTTGACCCTCCTGCTCACCAGCTGTGTGACTGGGGCAAATTATTTGCACTTCTTGACCCTCATCTATGAAAGTTTCCTCATCTATGAAAGAAATAAAGATAGTAATTTTGCTTCATAGAGTTGTGATGAATAAATGAAATAATACATGAAAAATACTCAGCACTGCATCTGACATAGAGTAAAAACAATAAATGTAGACTGTTGTTTTAATATTATTGTCATTAATATAATTACCAGGAATTTATTATATAATGAATAGCATCCAATGATATTCTATTTGCTGATCTAGTTGCTTATGATTCATGTGCTTTTTCCTTCCCCTTCTGATTCTTGTTGCTGGATATTTTTTCCATTTATAATTTAACCAGTGGAATACTGTATAACAATAACAGTTAATTCAAGAGAATTATCTTCTTCATTTTTTAACACTTTAATTCACTCCACCTACCTTTCTATCGGGGTCCTCAGGGTTAATTAGGAGCAGCTTTATGCTTGGATGGTTGGTTAATCATCAAGTAGACTGTTGGAAGAAAGCTACTCAGATGCTTTTCATCTTAGCATTGAATTCCCAGGAAACTTGGAAAAAACTATTTCACTTGTCTAAGGCCACCTACAGTATTAAGTAATTATTAAGGCTGATTGCATATCAGAGCTTAAATACGGTGCTGTGGAAACTGTACTTCACTCCTGCTCCCCTCACGGCAAATGAATCAGACACACTTCCATGTATTTTTGAAGAGTAAATCTTTGTGCTAATTAATTATATTAATATCAACATGTTGATATTGATATAATTAGCACCGTGGATGACACTGATATAATTAGCACAAATATTTACTCTTCAAAAATAAGTGGCAGTGCATATGCATATAATAACCTTAATAATAATACTGAGCAGTTATAGCACCACTTTCTCTGAGGCGCTTTTAAAATACACAAATAGCAAATGTCTAAACTCAAACTTCACTGACAGTTTTGAGCATCATTGAGCAAGATCGAAGGGGTATATGCAGTCAGAAGAAACCCATATATATATGCTGATGGGGGGCATTTTCCCCAAAAGAAAAGTGAGTCTCCAAGCTGCTACCAAGACTAAATGTAAGAGATAAACCAAATTTAATAATTCAATTGAAATTGAATAGGGCTCCTTCTCTTTCCTTATTCTGCTTAATGTTCAGCTGAACTAAAGTCACGATTATTTGGTTTTAAAACAAAACAGGATTGGGTAAAAGCAGGGATATTGGAGACTAAGACGGAAAAATATTCTAGCTTCCCTGTTCCCGATACCTTTGAAGTAGAAACCTCATGGGCCCACTGTCAAAGAAATCAGTCCTTGGATCATCTCTCTGAAGTTTGGTGATATAGATTCCACACTTCTTCATGTGAGTTGGACAGGAAGAGAGGTTTGGGAAATAACATATGTGGTACTGTGAGCCGAAAAGGTGGCATGGAGCCCACCAATTTCTTCGGCATTCTGCTTTCAGGGACCTATGAGAACCAACATTCCCACTGTGTTTATGATGGGAGATATTAATCTCAATCAATTTTTTATTTCCTTATTTCTGAGTTCAGTCTAATCTTGTTGCACACTTTCTTGTCATAACAACTATACTTACAGTCACCATTTTTTTGGTGACTGTAAAAACATATACAAAATGAAATATAACAATGAGTTCAAATTAACCCACTGATGAGCATGAATGATATGGGCCAAGAGGCTTTTAAATATGTTGATTTTACAAAACACTTACCTACTGGCAAACATTTGAAAAGCAAGCATAGTTTTATGGACTGACAGAAAGGAGCATTAGTTATTTTAACCCCCCTTTCCTCTGAGCAGGAACTCCTATAATGGAGCGTCCCAGATGTTATGCTTTTTAGTGCCTCTTTGGATGTGAAGATTGCACAGCAGGAGGTAACATCTGGGGGGGGGGGGAGATTGTGAGGCTGAGAGTATTGTTGTGTGCCTAGCTGTGACTTTTGGGTATGTTTCAGAGATTTTTTTTTAAGGCAGCCTCCTTCGTAGATTATCATTTACAATTTCAAGATTCGTCCTTAAGAGTTTAATTTTTGAATTTTCAACTTTCTAGAGAAAAAGATTTTTCTTGCATTTGTGCAGCTTTAGAATTACAGCTTTACATTTACCTCCCTCCTCACTGTCAATCAGATTTTTTTTTCAGAGTCTTTTTGCAATCTCCCAACACCTAGAACCATTTTGGTCCTTCAATAAAGGGCTTCATTGTTACCATGGTGAGAAGAAGTGAAAAGTCTCAGCATCTCAGCAACATCATTGCTCAGACAGTGCTTGTTCAAGGGGGGCTGAGGTTCAATCCTAATACTTAGGATTTTCTCATTTCGTTTTGCCATCATAATTGAGACTGATCTCCACCGATATTTCATCCTACATTCTTGCTTCAAAGTTTAATCTCCACTGCAATTTGAACATAACAACATTAGAGTGGGCGCCTTCTCAAAGATACATACTGGAATCATTTTACCATCCTAGTCTCATTTCTCGACATTTTGGTAATCAGGTATCCAAAGGCACACACTGAAATCATTTTGCCAGCATAATCTTGCCTTTTAATATCTTCCAAACAGGGTATCCAAAGAAACACTCTGGAAACATTTTGCCCTCCTAATTTCATGTTGTAATGACATCAAAATGTCATAAAGCAATTACCATCGCAAGCACAAAATAATCTTTAGAAGTTATTTTCTCCATAGGCTCATTAACTTCATTCTAGCTTTAATATCTTGATTGTCAAAAAAAAAATTCAATACTAATTGAGAGACTTCTTTTAAAACTGAATATTTATTTAGCACAATTGTGCTCTCTCTTTTTAACCAAATTGAATTCAGCTGACAGAATCCTAGATTTATAGCTACAGACACAGTTTGTGACTTCTTTAGTTAAAAATTCTAAGGGAGGTTGATCTGGTCCACAGCAAAAATCAGTATAGCACATGGATTGCTTGGAGGACAAAAGGAACTGTAGGCAGTGGCAGTGTTCTTGGCAGCAAGCACATTCAGAAGTTTCTGCAGTACCCAGGAAGTTGCTAGGCTGGGTATGTGGTATGGGGCCTGGAAGAGATGTGAGACACTTAAGTGGAGACAATCGACATGTCAACAAGCATTTGGTTTCAGCTACTCACATTTATAATGACTGAGATCTGTCAGGTGTATTTCTCCAAATGAAAACTCTAAATCAAGGGAATGGACAATGACAAATGTGTTCTACTGTATTTTGAGGTTATAAAGACACACTGTGAACTGCAGCTGTATGCTCCTAAAACATCTAGAGCAGGGATTCTTAATCAGATTTCAGGGGGTCTGTGAGCTTGAAGTGAAAAAAACCAACTTATTATCTTTATTTTCTCTGACCTTTAGCTGAAGTCTAGCATTCCCTTCACTTATGAATGCATGCAATAAATTGTAGTAATATTCATTTCATCTGACATTACAGTTGTTGCATATCTTGAAAAATCGCTTACACTCACCTGTACTTCAAAATATGGTAGTTGTTAGACCCGAAGCTAGTTGAGTGTCATAAAATGATCTGCCACTACATTCTGAGAAGGGGTCTGTGTTTTTCACCTGATTGGCAAAGGGGCCCATAGAACAAAAAAGGTTAAGACCCCCCTTATCTAGAGGAAAAGTTGGAGCTTATGTTTTATTGGTGCCCTCTGAAATACATAAGGAATAGCCGCCGACCTCAAAAACCTTTTGAGCATCAGCATTAGGAGTCAATTTACTTGTCTCACAGGTGCCAGGTAGTATTCAAACTCAGCTTTTAACTCTCTGAGCACAGTCTTATGTGGATAATGGAAGGGTTGGAAGTGAACTGAACTAATTTGCACAAAACAATGCTAAGGATGTCATAGCCTCTTTTTTTTTTTAAAGATTTTATTTATTTATACCCCCCTTCCCCCCCCCCCCCCATTGTCTGCTGTCTGTGTCCACTTGTATTCTCATCAAGGGGCACTGGGGATCTGTGTCTCTTTTTGTTGCATCATCTTGCTGCATCAGATCTCCATGTGTGTGGCACCACTCCTGGGCAGGCTGCGATTTCGTGCCAGGCAACTCTCTTTGCACAGGGACCACTCCTTGTGTGGGGGACACCCTTATGCAGGAGTATCCCTGCATGGGCTGGCTTTCCTTGCAGCAGCAGCACTGCGCATGGGCCAGCTCACCACACGTGCCAGGAGGCCCTGGGTCTCGATCCCTTGGACCTCCTATATGGTATGTGTAAGTTCTATCTGTTGAGCCACTTTCCTCTTCCCAGGATGTCACACCCTCTTGACTGAAATTGAGATAAGATAGCCTCTGACTTTTTCTATAGTCTCTCTGTCCATGATTAAATAACACAAGTATGTTCTTGTCAAACTTTTTTTTTTCTGTTTTAAGCTCCCTTATGGTGATCTGTGGAGCTACAAGCAACCAGTTCGATAGTTTGCTGGTGGTAACAGAATGATTGGTTCGGGTGTTTGAATATAAAGCTAAAACTGGGAGGAGCTATTTGGTAAATAATAAATAGCAAGAGATACATATGAATAAAAATAAGCATCTTAATGATTTACCTTTGCTATATCACCAATAGCCTAATGATCCAATCTGATATTCTCAAATTTGTGTAATCCTCAGGGTAAAATAATTTAATGAGCTGTCTCTTTTATAGTTACAAAAGGCCTTTCCGGTGATCAATTATACATAAGAGTACAATAAATGTAACTTTCTTCATACTAATCACATCTAACTTAAATTTTCTTGTTGGTTTTTTGAGGGTACACAGCATTCCCAATAAAGTTTTAAGTTCTGACACTTATCAAAAGTTAATCTGCCCAGAACTTCCAGATAACTTCAGTACAAGGGCCCCCTTTTTTCCACACTAAATAAAATTGTTCAAACAATACAGTTTGTTAGTAAACTGCCGCCTCCTCCCGTTCAGGCCCCTTCCCTGACACAACAATCCTGCTGCTTCAGTTAGCGGGTGGGCAGTGGGGGGCTGGTTTGATTGTTTTTATTCTGTTTGGTTCTGTTTGTGTTTTGTTGAAAAGGCAGCCTAACACTGTGTTAACACCATCACCTGAGGCTAACAAAACTTAACTCAGAGATGGAGATTTGACAGGTCCCCGGAGGCCCTTAGGCCCTCCCAGATTCCTATAAAGTCAAAATTCCCATCTGTTCTATTATGTTTAATTGGTTTGCTCCTCTATGGAACAGGAAAGGAAAATGAAACCCCTCATCATGTGCCACTTAAGATAGGGGCAAAGGTCACAAAGACTCTCAAAGTCAGTGTGAAAAACAAGAAATGACTAAACTCCCCAAATTGCCTTATCCAATCAAGTGATGTCTGCCTATGAGTTAGTTGATTCAATAAATATTTTTTTTTTGCCACTATTAACTACCAGAAGCTGTTCTAGATGCTGCTGATAGAGTCATGAGTAAAAATCAACTGTTTTTTTCCAAGGAGTAGAATGAACTTTAAAGCACCTCAATACACACTATATAAAATTCATTTCAAAGGATGTTATGGTACATCTCAGGATATAAAGGAAAGGGCCAAAAACAAAAACAAAAACAAAAAACAAAACTTGTGAAAAACAAAGGTATTTTTCTGTAAATTTCCAAGAAGATAATAAAAGGCTCCTAAGAAAGATGATTTCCCAGATGGGGATGGGTTAGTCCTTTGTGGATCAGTTTGGGGGCTGCATATCTTGAAAAAGTTGCACGTACATGAAATATATAGAAAACCTGGGCCTAACTGAGGGTGCAGGGCGGCTCGCAGGCGGTGTCAAGGGCGGACGCACAGCGGCGCGAAGAATGCTGCGGAGATGGAGAGTGGTGGCAACGCGTCTGCTTTATTGAGGAAGACAAGCGTTTATATAGGCTAGGGCGCTGGCGGTAGCAAGGCTAAGCCAAATAAGGCAATGTATGTGAGGGGAGGCCGCTAATTAGCTGGGGGACGGTTGGGGGTGAGGTACGAGGGTAAGGGGCGACGTGTGGGGTGCGGATTGGCTTAAGCTGAAGGCCCTCCGATTGGTTGTTGGAGGCTGTTGCTAGGTAAAGGGGCAGAGGTGAGGTTATCATTCTGGCGGGGGGGTATATGGGGGCTGGGGCAGAAGATAAGGGGAAGTTGTGGGTTGGGTTCTGGTGAGGCGCGGGAGAGGCAGGCCGATTACCCTAGGGCGGCCCCTATGGAGACCGGATGCTGGGTGGAGATAGAGGAGGCAGCCGTTATGGGCAAGAGTAGCAGGGGCCGACAATCTACCCGCGCCAAGCACTCACCCAGCAGGAGACGAGGCCTCATCTCAACGTGCTGGGCCTGCCCAAAGATGGTAGCATGCTTGTTACCTCACCTAACCATTACAATAAAAGGCAGGCAAGTTTGTGTATGTGTGTGTCAGTGGTGTGTGTGTGTCAGTGGTGTTTGTGTGTGTGTATAGGTTGCTCAATTACCTAAGAAAACATTCTGAGAGCTCACTTGTTGCCGTCTGCTCCACGATTTGGTCTTTCAAGTCTGGTTTGCTAAAGAAATCAGGTTGCCAGCAAAGTAAAGCAAATTGGAAAAATGAACTGGAACATCATAATCTGCTTCAGCCATAGCAAAGAAAAAGACATCTGGTAGACCACTTGGAAGTCAGCCAATGACGAAGACTTCAATTAAAATAAAGAACATGTCCTCGGGAGAGCATCTCTGAGCTCAAGAAGTTATAAGTCCAGTATGCTTCTTGAACGCCAACTACTAGAGAAAAGTCATTTTCAAATAAAGCAAGACAGAGTGAGCAAGGCTTGAATTCTTCCAAGAAACCTATTCCTGCATGTACTGTCCTAACTGATGGCTTAATAGGAGCTAGAGGTGCCACCATCCAATGCTGGAAATAGATGATCACAGGGCAAGTGAGGCTATAGGTCTGCTCTGTAATGTTTCTGGGGAAACTCAAATGGTGGCCTAAAGTATAGGAGTACAATGGTGTGGCAGAATGTAGTAAGCTGGGGTCCACAGACCTGACTTCCAGTTCCAGATCTGCCACTTTTTACATGTGGACCTCTGGCAAGGGACTTCATTCTTGTGAGACTCAGTTTCCTCAGCCAAAAAAATGAGAATAAAGCCTACTTCACAGAAATAAGAGGAGGGGTACACAAAACATTTTCCAGAACAATTAATACAGAGGCTGGTATATAGTGTAGTTATAATACTAGTTAAATAGAATAAAATATAGAAGAGAAAAAGCATATTTGCTAAGAACCAGATATTAATTTTAATATTAGAAAAACTGAATCTGATATGAACAGCATCTGTGAAATAAACTCCCTGGCCTATAAAATAAAGTTGCATTTTCCAGAAAGAAGAATCATATGACTGTGGAAGAGATGAAAAAGTTTTGTCCTGTCCCAGAAGCAGGCTCAAGAATTGAATGTAGAAATAACTGGACACAAAGGCATCAAATCTCCACTCAGGAAAAGGAATAAAGTGTCAGTGGTTGCAAGTGAAATGAGGGTTCTGCAAATTGAAGTTACACAGAAATTCTCAATAGACATGCGGTGCACTTACTAGTTTCTTGGTATATTAATAACAGAGTGTTTTGTTAATACTCTCGATATCAAATTTCTAACAAGAACATTTCTATATTTTAACTATTCCCAGAAAGGCTGGATAACCATGTGTTCCAGACTGAATTGTGCATCCCCAAAAGACACGTTCAAGTCCTAGCCCTCAGTTCTTCATTTGGAAACAGGATCTTCGAAGATGTTATTAGTTAAGATGGGGCCAAACTGGATTAAGGTAGGCCCTAATCCTGTGTGACTGGTGTCCTTATAAGTAGAGGAAATTTGGACACAGTAAGAGAGAGAGAGACAGAAACAGCCACCAGAGGAAGACATGAGGTTATCCTACCACAAGTCAAGGAATGCCGTGGATGGCCGGCCACCTACCAGAAGCCAGGGGACAGGCATATCATAGACTGTCCTCTGGAAGAGGAAGCATGGCCCTAATGACTCCTAGATTTCAGAGTTCCAGCCCCCAGAATTATGAGATAATAAATTTATGTTGCTTAAGCCAGCTAGTCTGTGGTCCTTTGTTATAGTAGCCCTGGCAAACTAAGACACCAATCACTTGGGTGAAATCCAGAGAGCTAGCACAGATATTGACCCTAACCCTTAAAAGAGTAATTCTTAAAAGGACAGAAATTAATATCTTAATAAAAATTTGTTCATTGAGCTTTTCTTATTCACTAAGACCAAACAAAAACCAACTTTACTAAGACTTTTTGTATCACTTTACCTTTCTATTTTGATTGTATTGGAGAGAGGCACAGAGAATAAACAAGTCTGAATCTTCAGATAAAGTGCTAGAGCATTGGCCCATTTCCTCCTAATGTCATTAATCCTCAGATTAAAGGAACCCCCTGGGCAGGTTCCTTATCGTTCACAAGAATGGAACTCAAAAGAGGTAACCCAGACATTGTCCTTGATATGCCATGGCCTGCAACAGGTAAGGAACATGAAATTCTACAATCCTTACTATTGGCCATACAGTAGCCCCTTATCCAGGGAGTGGGTAGAACATCTGGGGGAAGGAGGGATGGAGGTTTTCTAGGGTGTCTCATTATCACACCTCTTGGGAGCTCTGCAGTGGAAATCTGACTAACCCAAAAATACATTGAAATCATCTTCAGAAGATCTCCAGAGGGCAAGGGAAATTTTTCATGAAAGCCTTTTCCTTTTCCATGAACATCTCTTTTTCACTGTGTGTAGACTTCTGACTGCACCTCTGTGACGTTGGAAACCAGAAAGGGGCTGCACACCCATGGGATCTAATTCTGCCTTTGCTATTCACCTTGGACAAGTCATTTATCTTCTCTCAGACCTACTCAGTCTTCTGTAAGACTCAGTAGGACACCTCTCTCAAAAGTGCCAGGGAGGATGGAATGAGTGAGCATAAGTGAAAGTGCCTAGAATGTGGCGAAAGCTTAATAAATATGAGTTTCATTGATGTCCTCATTCCAGAGTAGAACGACTCACCCGGCTGGACATCTCTGACGTGGCCTCCAAGTTCCACATTTCTCTGTTCCCATAGCAGCCTGGGCAAGGAGATTCCCTCACAGGGACATCTGGCCCATGCTGCTCCATCCCATGGCATCTTCTAAAATATATGTTGAGATGTTTGTGAGTCCCCAGGCTTTCAGCTAAGTATGACAAAAACCCACTGTCATCCTTGATTTTGGAATTCTCCGGGCTCCTGGAAATAACAACGGCAACTGCTGCAGGAACAACAATATAATAAAGTCCTTCTATTTTCAATAGCTTAAAATGAGTTCAATACCTTGCCAAGAACTTTATAGAATGATTGTAACTTAAACGAGTTATTGTTTTTGAGTACTTAATTGTGTGTGATAGGAGAAAATATTTCACATAGCCATGATCCATAGAAATAATAATAGTGAATATTCCTTGAGGGCATAAAGTCTGCCCAGCACCCTGCTAAACACTTTTACTTAAGGGACTCTTATTCTACCTTCCCCATAGTAGACAGGACATTGAGGCTCAGAGAGTGGCTCAAGTGACTTGTCTGAGGCTTCACTGCTCATAAGGGGTAAGGCTGGGATCTCAGTTTAGGTCTAACTCCGAAGGGCATTCCTTGAGCCATGAGTTGTCTGGTGGGGTTATATTGGAATTGGAACATTTCCCCAGCCAATGACTCTGGAAATGGAGGGCTGTGCTAGGTCAGACACTATCCACTTGTGTGTACTCAGAGTTTGCTCTACAAGCTTCACCACCAAAATCAGCCTCTGCATGATGAGGTGGCTGCGTTCTGAGGGGGATTGTGTCCCTTGATCCAGCCCAGAAAAAGAAACCTTGGGCAACTTTGGGGACAAAACCCTCCCTACATCCTGACTACAAACAACCTATGGGAGGAATTGGGATTGTGCCCTGGGAGACCTGATGTGAAGAATAACTTGAGGAATGTCACTGATTATAACTTCCAGGAGCTGGAAGTAGGTCATCCTTTTCCAAAATACATCCTTCATCTTCTCACTGGGGCCTAGTTCTTCATTAAGGAAAAGCCCCGTATTCCCCAAGGAGATTGGTTTTCAGAGACGGGACTTATATTCATACTAAGGCGGAAATGCCTGCTGTACTTCTATATTGGAGATTTCTACATTGGGAAGGAGAAGAACCTGGATGATTAAGGATGGGGGAGAGGAGGCAAGGGGTGCACGCTTTGTAGTTCAGTCCTAAACACAGTGTGACAATCTGCAATGAATGGCCGGGAGCGGTTTGGAACCAGGAGGGTGCTTGCGGTTGCAGGAGGCTTGGAAAGGAAAGTGGTAGAGTATAGTAATTTAAGAACATGGGCTCTGGAATCAGGCAGGAGGTTCGAATCCAAGTTCTGCTACTTCCAAACTCACCTTTTAGTGAGTATTTTACCATCACCCAGCCTGTCTTCTCACGCACATATTGGAGATAATACTATTAATAACACCTACCTTATAGGGTAATTGTGTGGGTTAAATGAAATAAGATCTAGAAAACATTTAGTACATAGGCTGGCAAATAGTCAATGCTTAATAAACTTTAGTAATAATGATACTGTTAATTAGCATCATTAACTTTTCCTAACCCACTGACTTTCTCTATCGCAGGCTGATTAGGAGCAAAGTTCAGGCTGATAAATGCCCTGTGAGCCAAGACAGCAGAGAAGGAAGGAATGTGATTCCCTCAGGCACTAGGGTCTGCTGGCCGTGGGGTACTTCTGAGAGCAGTCCAGACGCCTCATTTTAACATAATCTTGATAAAGAGCACACAGACTTCACCATTTCCGCTGAAAACTCAATACCTTGTGCTCCCACCTGGCCTGTCAGTATTATCACCCTCACTTGGAGGGTCGTGAAAATAAGGCCTGAAGGGCTCTTGCAATAGCCTGAAGGAACACAGCTGCCCTCACCTGCTTTGTCCAGGAGACACCCCAGAACTGCTTGCTCAAGCAAGTCAACTGGCCGTCAGGGTAGTTCACACTTGCCCTGTCCTCAATGCCTGAGAAAACCATCAGACGCTTAGAGGACGCGTCACAACTCAGTGCTTTTTCAACTCCACTAACACTGTTGCCGCAGAAGTTGCTCAATCTCAAGGGTGATCTTTTTACCAGACCTTGCTTTCTGCAGGTTGAAGCCACGTCCCAGGCAGGCTGGAAGTCAAGGGCTGTCCCCCTTACAAATCACCCACAATGCTAAGGACAGCGCATCGTCCCACGCTCGGCACGTGATGATGGAAACCAGGTAGCCTTCTGCTTTCAGTCACACAGTGCTCTTGTTCGGAGAGCACCATGCCAGACGGCTGTGGCTTTGAGAGGAAGAAAGAAACAGCTTTGAAGGAATGAGGAAAAGGGCGAGGCTGTGGAGTCCTGGAATCACAGGGAGTTTTCTCATAAAACCAAGAAATACGGCATCATCCTCCAGAGAGGCGGGCAGCTCGTGACCTGCTTTATTACTGCACTGTGCGTTTGAGCCCAGCAAGTCGCCATTTAACTCCATGGCTCTTCCTGGCCCACTGGTTGCGTGTGTTGTTCATCGCCAAAAAGCTTCAGTTAACTCAGGACGTTCTCAGCGTATATCTGGTTGAGAAGCAATTAGAGACTTGAAGTGCTAGTTCTCCTTGTTTCCTTCCTTCTTTCCTCCTGTTGCTGATGTGCATCCACATACTCTTTCCCTATACTACCTGCTTTTTAGCCAGCACTGCTTCCTATAAATCCTAATAGGAAAGAGAAGCTACCCAAGAGAGAACCACGGCGGTTCAATCAAATACTCGATGAAGGCAGGGTTTTGGTTTTACTGTTTTGTTCAGAGCCTGAATAAGTGCTGAATGCAAATTTATAATAAACAAGGGACACTTGGGACTCACCCCCTGAATGTGTTAGCTACCAGAAGTTAAATCTACTCCTTTTATAAACCAATGCCCTGCTACAGATGGAGCTCGCCCACTCTAACAGTCAAGCTTCACGTTAGTTACTAGGTAAAGAAAGTTAACGTCTCAACAAAATGATAGATACTTAATATTTATCTATCTGCATAAATACTGTGATAGCTCTCAAATGGTTATCAGGACCCCTTAGAAACACCCTTACAAACTAACTTATGACTAGTAAGTCTTTCCTGTTCTCCCCTGGTTGTCATGAAAGTCTCCCTTCCCTGAGTTTCTTCTTCCTGTGAGAATCAAAGAACACCCCATTTCTGCTGACCAGAAGGCAATTCTTGGAAAGCATCCTGGGTTATACTCACATGTAAAAGCAAGTCTGAATTTTGATGAGTTAAAGAACACATTAACGCCTTAGGTTGGGTTCCCCAGAAGCAGAACTGGAGATGAAGCTGTGTGTAAAAAATCAGTGTGTTAAGGAAGTGCCCCCAGGGAACCTGGCAAGGAAATGGGGGAGAGAAGGTCAGGGAAGGGAAGGAAACAAAGCAAGTATGTGATCTCAGCCCAGGCCACAGAATGGCTTCACCCTGATCTCTCAGGTGAATTCTGAAGTCCAACTTATGCCTCAGAATTTTCTTGGCGTAAGGCTAGGGGTTTTCCCACTTCCTCCCCTGACAGTCATGCTACGGGATGCCCTAGAGCCCATGTCAATGCCCAGCCACTCGAAGCTCTCATCCTCGTGGCCAAAGCAGGCTCCAGTGGCCTAAGGGCCATCCTCCAAAGAAGGCCCAGAGATGAGCTCTCTGATGAAGGAAGGAAGGAATTTTGGGGTTGAGCAAGTGCCTACATTATCTGCCGTACCCCACTTCTGGTTGGTGAGCACGTCTCTCCTAACTTCCTGCAATGCAACTCTTAGTAGATTAATAATGCTTTTTAGTGAAAGTCTGACTCTACAACCGTATTTCCCATAGTTCAGCTATATAATTCTTTCAGGAACCCAGTAGGGGTCACTTAAGTGGAACGTTTTAAGGCAACCCTGTTCACAATTCTCCCTTACTATTTGTTGAACCTATTGCCTGCAGTCCCACTGTTAGATATTCCTTTTGCTGAAGGCATTGTCTCTCCTACTAAAATATTTTGTCTGGAAGAGGCAATCCACTGTCTACATCAGGGCCATCACCTCTTTCATGAGGTACATTGCTCAGATTCCCCTTTAAAGGGGACAGGCCTTGAGGAGGGGAGACCTAACACAGTGAAGAGAGTTGTGGGAGAGGGCAGGTTCTGGGAAGCCCCCAGATTCGGGGTGTCTGGGTGGCAGCCATTGAAGAACGTGGCAATTTGTAGGCACCCGAGTGGCAGAGGCAGGGAATGTGGAAGGAAGGGTTTTGGGGAGGGAACAAATGGATCCTGGGTGATAAGAGTCCAGAGAGAGACAGCACTTTTCAAACACCTTGGGTCAGTCTGTTGGGGGAAAGCCTCTCTCATGCTCTAGAACTTTCTGTCACTTGGAGGGAACATACAGTCTCCAGAGAGACCACACTGGCAAAGTATTTCCAGTGCTTCTCCACATCTCTTCAGGGATCTTCCTCCAGGACTCCACATGCTGTTATATACATTACCCTCTTTCTCCAGTTTTGTTGGGTACATCCATATAGCCAGCAAAAAGTCCTCACTGCCCTAGACTCCCTTGCTGCCAGGGGTAGGTAGCTCTTAAATTTGGTTCTAGCCATTGAGATTTAAGTGGCGTTCACTAGTTGGGGTTTTCTGGTAAATTTTGTTAAAGGAGGCAGACTTAACTGGCATATACTTCTAAGTTTTTCCTCATTTCCCTGCCTGGTTCAAAGATGTGATGACTAGAGGTGGAGCAGCCATCTTGTTCCATGAAGACAAGAACACAGACTAAGGAAGACGGAGTAGAACGGTGAAAGGAAATAAGATCCATTATGGTCTCTTGGGGCTGCAGCTTTAACTTGGGACTGTCTATCTGGACAAGTGACACTTATTGGCTAAAGAATTCATTTCAGGTGCTTATTACCTAGGAATCCTAACTGCCAAAGGCTAAATATGGGAGAAGGAACTAGGTGTTGACATTTCAGTTCCTTTCGGGTTCCTCTTGCTTTGAAGCACCCTGTCCTCAGAATGCACACATTCTTTGTTCCTCTTTGCAGTGCACTAACTATGCAGAGTTATGGGGGTCTAGGGGTAGAGACTGCAGCGTGGGTGGCTAAGTTCAGTTCTGCGAAGTAAGTATCAGAAAGACCAAATAAGGCCACATATCTAAGTAGTCTGTGTTCTCCAAAACAGCCTTTTCAGTATAAAAGAGGTATTTTGTTCTCCCCCCTGCCTAATTTCTGTGTCCATTTTTCAATCAGTGCAGAATTTGGTGAATGTTCCCATAAAAAGTACTTTGGCCACCTCACATGCCAGGACTCTTTGGCTGACTGCCAAATCTGGCTAAATGGCATGTGACCCTCCTATCTCAGTAGTCTAGATCTCACTAATGTCACTGAGATAGAAGTAGAGCATGAACATGTGGCTTCTTATTGCTGAGCCCCCCTCCCCACCCATCCCACCCACCTACACACAATGCTCAAAGCACATGGAGTGCTTTCACACAAATACTCACATGGATTTGTCTCCCTGAGAGATGCATGTTTATAAACCTGTATATGGAATATGGAATTAGGTCCATTTTCTGATGGGTGCTCAGATGAGGCCTGACCAGGCATTGATTTACTCAGCTCTGTACCCTCCACTAGACATGAGCTCCATGAGGCCACGTCTTGGTCGTCTACCTCATTCCCCATTGTATACATAGAGCTGGAATGGAGGCTGACTCAGAGTAGTAGTTTTTGTTTTTTGTTTTTTGTTTTGATTTTTTTAATTTGTTAAATAAATGAATGAAGAAAGTCATCTCAAAGTGAGCTAAATTATTTTACCAGTCTCTAAGGGGAAACTAATTTTAGACGTTTTCTCCCTGCTTTTTAGTCAAGTCAGCACTGTTCTTTAATGATGCAGTCTCGTGAAAGTACCTTCTAATGGGTTTTATTATTTTTTTAAATTCTGTTCTGCTCAATCACAGATAAGTTTACACTTGATTAGTTAGATCTAAATGATTGGCTAAGACCCATTCTTGGCTAAGACTCGTCTAATCATAACAAGGCAGGCTGCATTTGGGCAATTTTCCACAAAAGTAAAAACATTTCCCATTTATATTCAATTCTTCATTTATTGATTGATGGTTCTACTTGAATATTATCTAGATTTTTATTTTCCTAGCCTTCCTGCTTTTAAGCTTTTCTTCTGACAAAAGGTTGTAAAGACCAAGGAAAGTAGATACATCTCAAAGAGCTAATTTTGCCACATAAAAGTAGCTGTTACCTTCAACTCCTGTCACACTGAGCACTCTCAATTCTGCTTTCTCCAGCTTTCATGCTTTGCTCATACTCTTTCTGAGTAAAATGTTATTCCTTCCCTCTCTTATCTACAAGTGCTGACCTAGACAAAGTTAGGTGCTCTCCCAATTCTCTACACCTAGTGGCACCAGGTTTGCCTATGTATTAGTTCACCATGATGGTTAAACATACAGACTCTGATCAAAAGTCTCTGGGTTCAAATCCTGCCTCTCCCACTTACCAGCTGCGTGATCTGGGGCAAGTTACTTTATCTCTCTGTGTTTCATTTCCTCACCTATAAAAAAAAATTGAATAATAATGGTATCTACTTCCTAGAATTGTTCTGATGATTCAATGAGCTCATACATGAAAAAGAAAACTGCTTAGAGCAATATCCAGTATACAACAGTGATCAATAAATGTCGGCTTTTCAAAAAAATTATTGCTTGTTTACATGTTTATCCCACAGTTCTTGATCTATGAATATGACAACTTTTTACTTTCAATTCCTAGAGCAATATCTAGTACATGGTTGGGGTTCTATAAATGTTGAATTAATGAGTAAATGAGATGGTTATTTAATATGGTGATAAAAGGGAGGTTTAGGCATTTTGCCTGGGAGTGAGTTGGCCATTCTAGAAAGACTCTTGTAAGGAGTGTACTCTATGTAACTGCATTAGTACCCTTGGTGAAATGGCCTACTCCAGTCCAAACCTTTCAGAAAAGGTCCATATTTCTGAAGCTGGATCAAAGTCACAGCAGTTCCGCTTGGGACAGGCTGGGTCTACCCAGATTCCCACTCTTACTTGTGATTAGGTGCTGAACCTCAAATCCACTGCAAGATAACAAGAAGGATGACTTTGACCTGTAGCTTCTACTGGCAATGAAGAAGGGGAGAATGGAAGTCTGCCACAGGAAGATGGGAATGACCTATAATGAGAGGTGGCCTTATGATCAGTTCTGTCTAAGGGACTGTAAGAGGAAACCCCCTGGAGGGCTTTTCAGAAAGTTTTTCCTTTCTTGTTTAAAGGATAAGTGCAAGAGAAGAGCTCTGTAGTACCACCTCTTCCCCTTTCTTGAATACAAATATGATATCGGGAGCCATGGCAGTCATCTTACAACCATGAGGCTAAAGCATGAGGATAAAAAGTCCAGGACATGAAAGATGAGAAAGTGCAATGATAAAAAGGGACTGCAAGCCTGATGACATTGTTGTGCTGCAGAATCAGAGGACTTCTTGTGACAGTTTAAGCCAGGGGTCAGTAAACATGTTCTTAAAGGAACTTAAAACCAAATAGTAAATATTTTAGGCTTGTTTGCCTGTGTCTGCCACAATTATTCAACGTTGCCATTGTAGAATGGAAATACTATGCCGCCATAGAAAATACTTACATGAATGGGTGTGACCATATCCAATAAAAATTTACTTACAAAAACAGGTGGCTGGTCCACGGACATACTGTTCCAGCTCCTAGTTTTAAGCCTCTATTGGATAGATATTCTTTTCTTACAGCTGAATGACTTCTGATTAATAAATTCTTTGTCCCTAAACTCCTCTCATTAGATTTATTAAAGTTTATACTTACTAAGCTAGCATTTTATTCTTTGTTTTAATTCAAGTAAAAACTCACTGCCCCTGTTGTAGTATGAGTGGCACTAAAATACCAGTCCTTTTCAGTCATTTCCTCATGTTACTAAGAGAGCATTTCTTAAGCATTTGTTAAACAAATGGTGTTTTTCTCATTTGTCTCTCGTTGCGTCATCTTGTTGCATCAGCTTGCCGTGCCAGCCTGTCATGCCAGCTTGCTGTCCTGCTTGTCCTCCCTAGGAAGCACCAGGAACTGAAACCCTGTAGTAGGCAGCAGCCCAATCACCTGAGTCACATCCACTTCCCTTTTTTAAAATTTTAAACTTTTGATTTTGAAACACTTTCAAACTTACAGGACAGTCACAAAAATAACACACACCCCATACAGAAAACTCCAACCTACCCAGATCCACAAAGGTAACATTTTGCCACATTTGCCATATCATTCTACCTAACTATCCTTTTGAACCTACTCTTCTCCCTTTTTAAATCCTGTCCAGGATCATTCATTGCCTTTAGTTTTTTTGTCTCTTTAGTGCTCTTTTCTTTTTTTTTCTTTGTGGGAACATACACACAATGTAAACTTTTCCATCTCAGTCATTCTCAAGCATACCATTCAGTGGGCTTAATCACTTACCCAATGTTGTAGTACCCTTACCACCTTCCATTGCTAACATTTTCCCATCTCCTCAAATGGAAGCCCTACATCCATTTTGCATTAATACCTCATTCCCCCTGTCCCTCACCCATGGCAACCTGAATTCTAATTCTTTACTCTATGAGCTTATGTAATCTTTGATTATTATTATTTTTTGTAGTTACCATAGGGCTTAAATTCAATATCTGAATCTATAACAATCTCACTTAGTTTGATAACTTAATTTGCAGTTATTATACAAACTATGTTCCTATACCCCTCTGTCCCCCCACCTTTATGTAGTTCTTGTCACAAATTACATGTTTATACATTGTGAGTCCAAAATAACTGATTTCTCATTACATTTTATACATTTGTCTTTTAGATTCCATAGGAAGTAAAAAACTAAAGTTACAAATCAAAAATACAATCTCACTGGCACTTATGTTTACCCCATGTTGTTATCCTTACCAGAGGTCTTTATTTCTTCATGTAGTTTCAGTCTATTGTCTAATGTCCTTTCCTTTCATCCTGCAGAATTCTCGTAAGCATCTCTTGTACGGCTGATCTAGTGGTGAGGGACTCTTCAGCTTTTGTTTATCTGGGAATGTCTTATTCTCTCCCTCATTTTTGAAAGACAGTTTGGTCAATTATAGAATTCTTGGTTGGCAATTTTTTGCTTTCAGCTCTTTAAGTATGTCATCTGACTGTCTTCCAGGTTCCATGGTTTCCAATGAGAAACTGATACTTAATCTTATCAAAGTTCCCTTGTATGTGGCATGTTGTTTATTTCTTGTGGCTTTCAGAATTCTCTTTATCTTTGGCATTCAACAGTTTGATTAGAATATATCACAACATGAGTCAATTTGGGTTTAGCCTGCTTGGAGTTCATTGAGCAACTTGGATGTTTATATTCAAGACCTTCATTAAATTTTCATGTTTACAGCCATTATATCTTGAAATATTCAACTACCTCTTTCTTTCTTTCGTCTCCTTCTCTAACTCCCACAATGCATATATCAGTATGCTTGATGATGTCCCACAAGTTCCTTAGGCTCTGTTCACTTTTTTTTCATTCTTTTTTTCTTCTGTTCCTTATACTGGATAATTTCAGTTCTAAGAATCTTATCTGATTCTTCTTTCTGCCAACTCCAATCTGTTGTTGAGCACCTCTAGGGAATTTTTTAATTCTGTAATTGTGTTTTTCAACTGTTGGTTCTTTTTTATAACTTCCACCTCTCTATTGATATTCTCGTGTTCATCTGTCATTTTCCTGGTTTTCTTTAGTTATTTGTCCATGTCTTCCTTTAGCTCTTTCAGCACATGTAGGACCAATGGTTTAGAAGTCTTTGTCTAGTTCAGTAGTACTTAACAAGGGGTCCATGAGCTTGAAATGAAATAAAAAAAAAACATTATTCTTATGGGGATGTGTTGGTGTGGGTGTGATATATTTATTAAATAATATACAATATAGTGTGGAGTTAGTGAGGGGTCTGTGTTTTTCACCTGACTGGCAAAGGGGTCCATGGAACAAGAAAGGCAAGAACCCCTGGGGTGAGAATGTCCCAGATGTGATCCTCTTCATTGATGGTTTCTAATGCTTTCATTTTCTTCTTTGCTTGGGCTGTCTCTTCCCATCTCTTTGTATGTTTTGTAATCTTTTGTTGAAACCTGGGCATTTTGCTATTTTAATGTATTATCATTGGAATTTAGACTCAGACAGCTGTTCCTTGAGCTTATATAAAGCTAATGTTATGACAGCACTTTCTTTGAATGCCAGGAGTTAAACAAACAAACAAAAAAAGGAAAAAATAAAACATATTTCCCAACATTTGCAGATTGACCTGCATGAGTGCCTTCCTTTAGGGTTTATCGATATAAGGGGTTCTTAATATTTTTTGTTCCACAGACCCTTTTGCCAGTCACGTGAAATGACTACTACTGAAATTTTTTGCATGCATTCCTAAGTGAAGAAAATGCTAGATTTCAGTTGAAGGTCAGAGAAAATAAAGACAACAAGCTGATTTTTTCAATTCATGCTCACAGACCCCCTGAATCTTTCCACAGACCCCTCTTGGGGCTCCTTGGGCACCTGGTTAGGAAGCCCTGATCTATACAGTGAGTTTGGAGACTAACTTGAGGCCAAAGCAAGAGGGCCTCCCTGAACCACCCTGTCTTCGTCTTGGGCATGTGCCCGCAGTCCCGAGAATTCCCCCATTTACACAGTTCTGATGCCCCCTCTTCCCTGGGAAACAGCTGCTTCATAGTTCCAGGCACTGCACTCCATGTCCTACAGCAAGCAACCCCTTGGGGCAGGGAGCCCCTTGACTGCATACTATAGGAAGGCTTTGTATGTTGCCTTCTACATGCAGAGCCAGTTCTGAGATGGCAAGTCCCTCAGGCCATCACCAGACAGATTGTGCCAGACATACATATTCCTTTTTTGTGCAGGAGAGGTATTCTGGTCCCTCCAGAACCAGGAGCAGGGGTCCACACAGGGAGCATGGGCCAGCTTCACACCAAGTCAGTGACGGGTGGGCAAGGACCAGCCCAGGCATTGTGAGATCCTTCTGCTCTTAAGTCCCCTTTTTCTTGATTCTGTGCTTGCCCTTCTACATAAACAGGATGCATCAAGTTTTCCCAAGAGTGGATTAGCACCAGTCCATTTTGGAAGGGTTTAACTAGTAAGTGAGTCTGATGTCCCCTCCTCTTTGAGTATCATGGTGGGAGGGGGAGGCCTGGGGGGGCGGTGCTGGCGGTAGGGTCCTGGGAGTACTAAGCTTCCCAAGCAGACAGACAACTTTTCCAAGGCAAGCCCAGGGTGCTTACGATTAACAATTTTCAGATGGAGTCAGCCTTTTCAACTGACTCAAGTTGGACTGACTGGTAATGATGTGATGTTCATGGGATGTCATTTCCTGCCAAACAGTAAGATGTGGAATTTTTAAAATTAAGTCATCTTATGGGTCTGAAATGTATTAACGTAATCCATAATGAATGTCCTTCCATCACTTTTAACATACTTCCCCAATTAAGCTATTTAGGCCTCAGATAGCTAAAGAAATTGAGCTGTCCTACTTGTTGCCAATTGGTTAATTCCTTGATGATGGATAAAAGCTACTAACTGCTTTTGTTTTAAATCTTTGTTTTTTTTCAATAATAGCAATCTCTTAATCAGCTGTTTCAAGGAAATGTTTAATACTGCACAAGCAAATGCTCAAGAAAATCAGACAATTAGTAGGATGAATGCCAAGGGGCCCTTCAACGGGTCCCAGCACTTCCGATGGGCCCCAGAGTGGCTGCTGAGTCAGTGCCACAGAGAGGACCCAGCAGTGTTGGGCACAGCTTATCAGGCTGAACTGAGCTCAAATCTGGAAGACACTTAAGGTTTCTGGAAAATGTCTCTCCATGAGACAAGCATTTCCAGATTTCAGGGGGCCCTTTTCATTCCCAGGGTGAATCTGGTAGAAATTCTGATTAGGAGAAATCTGCCTCTTCTACAGCCAGTCAGTGGGGAGTAGTGGGTGATCCCTTCATGGGGAAGTAATCACCAAGTGTTAGCGGTCAACTTGGTGGCCTGGGGCTGTACCTGTGTCCACCGTTGGGGGGGAATTGTACACAGCAGCTATCCAAGGAATTTCCTGGACAGTGTGTTATTTGCCCCAAAAGCATGATGGAATTTGCATGGCATGGTCTATGGACAGATACCCAGGTAGAATATTTCAATCGTAAACCAATTTGAAGGGAGCTTTCAAATAAAAAGTGATACAGAGTAAAACCAGTTCCTGTGATAAGGAACTGATATTTAGGTTGTTTTGTTACCTGTGCAGCTCATTTGATATTATAAGACATGATCTACCACCAAAGCCTCTTATTGTGAGGAAAGGAGTCTGGTGGGATATTGTGGTCGTTTAGATCCAAGGTCAGCAACCTCTGACCTTTGGCCAAATCCAGACTGCCACCTGTTTTTTGTAAATATAGGTTTAACAGTCATATCATTTGTTTATATTTTATCTATGGCTATGGCTATATTACAATGGCAGAGTTACTTAATTGGGACAGAAACTATTCAGTTCACAACCTCTAAAATATTTACTCTAACACTTTACAGAAAAATTCACTGACCCCTGGTTTCCATTTGTCCAAAAAATTCACTCTTTCTGCCGCCTCTTTCACCAGGCTATGCTTTCCCCCACCCCACTGCTGTTGACCTGCTATGTACCTTGCTTTAACCTCTTGGTAGAAGAGTGTTTGTCCGCATCCCCTGATTTAGGGTCTGTGGTAGACCAAATTCAAGATTTCTGTCCTCTAGCTAGTCAATCAAACATGAATTGAGGTACAGCTGTGAAGGGACTTTGCAGATGGAATTAATTTACAGATTGTAAATTAAGCAGCGTAGCTTGGATTATCCAGGTGGACCCAGTTTAATCACAGGAGCCCTTTAAACAGAAATTTCTCTGGCTGGAGTCAGAGAGAGGCAAGAAAAGAGGAAGGTAGAAGGGATGCCGCAGAAGGGAAAATCAGATTTGAAATGTGAGAAGGACTAGATGCACCCTTCTGGCTTTCAGCTGGAGGGGGAAAGCAGGAGGAGGAACTCAGGCAGCCTGGAGGAGCAAAGACCTGCCCCTGGCTAATAGCCAGCCAGGAAACCGAGATCTCACTCCTACAACAAGGAGCTGAACTTGGCCGGCAAATTACAACGGTATGAATTTAAGAGATTCTTTCCCAGATCCTCCAGTAAAGAACACGGCCCTGCTGCTACCTTGTCTTGGTTCAGCCCTATGAGACTCATGTTGGACTTCTGACATACAGAACCGGAAGGTAATAAAGTTGCATTGTTTTAAGCAGCTAAATTTATGGTAACTTGTTATGGCAGCAATAGGAAGCTAATATGGGCTCTAATATCTGACTGACTTTGGTCAATGGGATATTAAGAGACATGGCTCAAGGAGAGGCTTGAAATGTGTCCTGGGTTTCTGCCATTACCGTGAGAAATGTGCTTTCAACTAGCTAGCCTGCTGGTCTAAAGGGGACGGAGCTCAGTCCAGCTCAGCCTAGCCTGGATCAGCCAACACCCAGGCAACAACCAATGGCCCCCCGCCCCGGCCAATCAATAAATATTAACATGTGATTGCTTTTTTAAAGCCACTGAATTATTTTGATACTATTATGGACCACTATGGTAGGTAAATGATGAACACACAAATTGGATCTGGAAATGGGTTATTCCTTTAATAAAACCTTTAATAAAACATGTGGCAGTCATTTGAGGATCAGACAGTGATTAGTGTAGAGACTGATATAGGTGGCAGGGGTTAAAAATGGCAACAACAAAAAAATGTTGGAGGAGGCTGAAAAACTGCGAACCTGCTGTAAGGGGAAACATTGGCTGCCTGCAATAACCTGGAATGCTATTAATGAATTTGTAGATTTGGGGGAGGAAAACGTTGGAAGTTTGAGCTGCTGTTACTGTTACATTTCATACACTATGAGAAAGATGAACTCAGGTGAGAACTGGCTGTTTTGCAAGCAGAATTTGGAGAGAACTTGGAAATTTTAGGATTGGAAATTAAACTAATTCTCATCAAACTGTTACGACTAAGACTCTGAAAAAGTTAAATTCATGATGCTGCCAGAAAGAGATGTCTTCCCGATAAAGTTACGACTGTAACACCCTTTGTTTGACCTATACAAGAAGTAAGATGGTGCCTAGTATATCCTCGCTCAGCTGATGACAAAGGCTAATAGAAAGATGAAGGGCCTAGCCCCACAGAAGTCTGAGGCCAAATTATTCATAAATGAATGTATTTATTAATAGAGGGGCATGTTTTGGGAATAAACGTGGGTGTGTTTTTGGTGCGCAGAGTTGTCTAGAATCAAATACATAGAAAATTCACATAGCTATTGAAAGAGCTGTAGTAGCAAAAGCACTGCTGGACGTGTAAGAAGTGTGAGGCTGAACTGCAAACAGCTCTTTTGGCCTCAAAGCTTCTAGAAACCGGAAGAAATCTGAGGAAGCTGCTCGGTCTTTCAGAAGAGATTATACTCTATTGTCTTCATCGGAAGACAGGTAGGTAGGTGAAGGGAAAATCTTGAGAAGGTAGTCCAAGAGTGGTGCAGAACAGTGAATGCAGGAATGAAGAATATTTCCATGGAGAAAACATGTTTTACCCCCAGGGAAGGGGAACTTGATACCATTTCCACAGTAGAATTTTAGACCTGCCATGCATAGTAGCAGCTATGTGCCTCCTGTCCTTCCCCACTCAGAGAAGTGGTCCTGTCCCTGTTCCATCATTGTTAGGTGTGAAGGGAGCATATAAATTGTCTTTTAAGTCCTTTGGTCAGCAAATCAAGGGAAGTAGATCAGACTTGACATAGACCATCAGATAGCCCCTGGACTTTGAACCTGATGAGATGATTGGAAGAGGCCTTTGGGTGTCTTGGGATGGGGTTCCTCCCATAACATCACCCTCAACTTTGGGTTTGACCTTAAAATTTGGACAACAGAACGTTATCAGACGTGACACAGAGAAGTGAAATGGTCTTGTGTGGTTAATCTTATCCTCTTGTGCTTCTGCCACTGCTGTGATAAGAAAATGCCTTGGCTAGCGCTGGTCCAAGAAAGATGAGGGACCCGTAGAGAAGATTTGGACCCAAACTGAAGCTTGGAGCTAAGCCCAGCCTAGTTCAGCCAGACTCCAGCTGATCCACAGATACCTAATTGTTGTTTTAAGCCACTGAGTTTGGGGGTGTTTATTACCTCATTACTACAGCAAAATCTAATGATACAGAAATTTCCTTTTATTTCCTTCTTCCAAGAATTCCATCACTATGAACAACAGTGGAAAGTCCTGTATTTCTTATCCTTTCTAATATCCTTCCCAATTAGTCTTGTAGCTGACAGACTTCCTTTACTTTTGGAGCCAGAAAAGCCTGGTTTTAAATACCAGCTCTGCACAGATTCTGGCTATATGATCCTGAACCCCTACATGAACACTCTGAGTCTGTTATCTATAAAATAATGATCATCACCCTTATGTGGGTTTTTTGTAAGGATGAAATGAGGTAGGATATTTGAAGAAAGTGCTTCCTGGCATAAAGCAGGACCTTGATAGGAAGATGGGCTACAGGATGCCTTCCAAAGTTCTTTCTAGTTCAGCAATACTATGATGCTAAGAGACCCTTGGTCTCCATCACAATTCAGGCTCACAGGTGCTTGTTTAATGATAAACTATTTTTAAAGAAGCTTTAGGTTACATAACATGACATCAAAAATATAGGGGATTCCTATGTACCTCACTCCTTCCCCCTCTCACTTTTTCACATTAACAACAACTTTTATTAGCGTGGTACATTTGTTAAAATTGATGAGCACATACTGAAGCATTGCTACTAACCATGGTCTATAGTTGACATTATGGTTTACACTTTGCACTGCACAATTTTATAGGTTTTGACAAAATGTATAATGGCCTGTATCCATCATTACAATGTCATTCAGATCAATTCCAACGTCCCAGTAAAGCCCCGTGTTATACCTGTTCTTCCTTCTCCCTCTCCTCAGAATTCCTGGTGACCCCTGCATTTATATCAATGTTATAAGTTCTTCTGTTACTAGAATAATAAGTCTACTTTAGTCCGTAGTTGCATTCCCCCTTATGTTTGTTCATTCCTCAATCTTGAGGACTTTGCGATGGTGACGCTCAGTCCTCTTCCAACTGAGAGAGGGCTTAGATTCCATGGGCAGACGGGTGGCAGTGTCTTGCTTGCAGTTGTAGATACTGTTTTTTGGGATGGGCATTGTCCATCATCCCAATGAACTGAAGGGTAAGTGTTGGCTACAACTCTGTTGGGATTCAGGGCTCAAACAGCATATAAACATATGGAAGATTTAAGTCTCTGAGGCACATATTTAATGGGTGTAGTGCTAATTGTAAGTTCAAGTGAAAGGGACATAAGAACCATGTGTAGGAAAATTGAGTCTAACTCCAAAATATTGGGGAGATAGGTTATATTTTCCAAGGTAAGGCCCACTGATGGGGTGCCAAATTCCTGGGGTTGTCTGCCTTACCTATAGTGTCCAGATGTCTCTAGAGCCCTCAGGAGCCCCCTTCCCTGGGGCACCATTTACTGTGGCAGTCAATGAGACAAGCACTTTTATTTCACTATCGAGTCAATTCTCACATTAGGGACATTCCTAGAAGAATCAATGCATTGGTTTAAATTTATACTCTCTTGTGAAGGACTAACATCAGAGCACATTTTAATAGAGATCCATGGGAAAGACACAAAGCATTTAAGCTTATGAATGAGTTCCTAGCATGTATTAGATCCATGTGTGGAAACAACAAAACACATCCAGTTAGTCTATAAGCCAGGCACCATTTGTATGGTGGCCATAACCTTAGAGAAAGACATCTAAGAGGAGTGTATACTACAGAAAAGCTATTGCAATCACTTTGAAGAAAATACTAAAGCACCTATCCAAATGAATTAATAAAAACTGACCCAACTTATTGAAAAATTTCTAGAAATGCATTGTGCATTTCTAAATACATTTTTATATGTCAAAACCAGAGCTTGAGAGCTCTAACATAAGATCTTTTCTCAATCTTTAATTAAATCTTTACTGCTAAAAACATACCTATGAAACAAACTTGCTTTCTCAATTTAGGAAATGAGAATTATTTTTATTAGAGAATTCTGGGTGCTGCTTGGCCTCTGGGCCATCATTATAAGTAGGAAAACTCATAATACAGTTCTGAGGACATAAAAGGTATCAGAGATTGGAATCTGTTGTCTACTGATTACATTATATGCCCTGAAACTTAATTTTTCTTAATTTTTTTTAAGCCCTGGGATAGTATCTTATTTTGCTCTTTTCTCTGAAGCAGAATATAAGCAAAAACAAACAATAACAAATAAGCAAAAACATGGTTCAGGTTATTTGAGGATTCTGTTCAATTGGGTTTCAGTTAATTGCAGTTTTGATGTTTTTCCTCACAGTGCCATTTTCCTTACCATAACTCCATAGATTACCAGGGTGGACTATTTCATGCACAATTTGTTGCAGAGACAGGCAGTATTTATCAGTTCCTTCATGGCAAAGAAGAATCATCTGCTTGAAGGCCATCACTCACAGTGCTGTCAGCAGATTGGTAAAGAGCCAAATAATAAGAGAAAATAAAAGCCCCCACCAACACTGGATCTGTGATAACTTCATTAATTTAAGAATTAGGAGACTTTTAAAAATGGGGGTGGAAATACCCAGCCTTTCGGCAAAACCTCCCGGATAAGATAGTCCCAGCCTTGGCTCATCCATCATTGTTTAGAATTAGCTTTCATGCACTTGACCTTAACCATTCCTCTTTTTGTCAAGCCTGAGTGTCAACACAAAAGAAATTGGTTCATGGATGAAAGTACTGAGTGTGCGTCTGATCACACTTCTTTCAGGCACTTACCTTCTCACAGTAAGGGATCAATTAAAACCAAATGGAGCAGATTTCTCTGGATATCTGGGTCGTTGATGTGGAATGCTATGGTTTGGGCAAAGAAGCATTTAACTGGAGAAGAGAGAAGCTTCTGGCCCGAGCACAAACAGGCCAGGCATGTGTGTCATGAGCTGCGGGATGTAAACACATTCAGCCCTTGGACACAAAAGGACAAGGACACAAGAGACCGTCTGTCATATCATTACCTGAATATCTAGCTGTATTATTTATAAACCAACTTGCAGCAGATGTTGTCTTTTTTAACACAAATTCTCCTTCCAGGGCATTATGCATGAGGCCTAATTGTAAATGCCTATATTGTTTCTTTCCCCTACTGATTTATTGTTCTATAGACATCTACATGGGAACGCAGTGTGGAACTGCGCTGTTTTCTCTATTAATTATTTTCACTCTTTGATTACTAATTTCAGAAGACAAACTTTTCACTGTTGACCTCCTCGGGAGTGGATTGTTTTACAACGAGACTGTATTAGGGAAATGAGTCCCCAGTGAAAGCAGAAGGGCATGGAAACCTTGTGTCTTATTTACATTAACCCAAACACAAGTTTCCCAGTCATTTTCTCTCTTAAGTCTTTATTTACTCCTGAAAGAAAAAGTCAGACTTGGGAACAATGATTCCACTGGAGTTATTGTTTTAGAATCAAAGTCTACAAAAAAACAACAACAAAAAAAAGATTACTGCTAGACAATAAGATATTCGTGCATATCTCTACCCCAGGGATTCAAAACCACTGTCCACCATGCCTGGCACACAGCAGGAGCTGAGGAACTATGAGTGTCCTTCAAGTTTAGAATTTGACGTGGAATAATTTTTCTAAATATAAATGAGTCAATTTGGGGGGCAGGGTGGGATTATTTTCCAGAGAAAATCTTGAATGCTTTGGGCTGTGGGATTCAGTTGGCCTCTTCGAGCTAACGCTGACCTGAGCTTGGGATTCCTCACCCACCTTGCCCACAATGAGAGACTCGCAATCCAGGCCTGGGGCACCCAAAGAGACTGGCCTTTTTCACTCGCTCCTGCTCAAAAAGAGGGTGCACTCGGCATAAGCCACAGCAGAGGTGCAGAAGCCAGTGGACCCCCGGGACCATTGTCCTGAGCGCTGGAGGGGGAGGCATGGGTGGAGGTTACAGGGTGACCATTGCCTGCTTCACATGCTGCTGATCTCTGGGCCTCGCCCCTTCCTCAAGAATACTTGCTGAGCCTCACGGAAGAGTGCAAACTCAGACTTGGGAAGGTCCAGAGATACCTGCTAACTCCTATCTCTACCCTATGCAGCAGTCCCTTCTACTCCATTTCACTTAGATGGCCATGCAGCTTCTGCAGGGAGACCCCAGGGATGGAAATCACCCTCTGAGGCAGCAGCTCATTCTATTTTGTGAGAGCTCTAGAGTTAGGAAGTCTTTAATTGTAGGAAAGCTCTGTCTGGGAGGGGCCGGGGGCTTTATAACTTTCACCCATCTGTTCTGCTTTGTGAATTCACACAAAGGGAGCTTAATCATTCTTCCATATGACAGATCTTGAATTACTTAATGAGATTGTACAGGGCTATGGTGCCATATTTCATTCCTGGACACAAGGGAAATACTTACCTTCTGCCCACCTTGCCTTGTCCCTCTCAAATTTGTCAAGGGTAGGTTAAGAGTCCTCCTGCCTGGGGAAGATTGAGTAGGTGATCCTGGTAGGTACAGGCAGTCTGCTTGTCATCTGGAGGGAGCACGAATGACAGGGTAGGAGGTATGGAACTCATTTTCCTGAAAGTGCTCAAGGGGACAGATCATCTCCATGCTTGGTTATTCCCAAACTGATGTTCTTTATTCCACCCACCACTGATCATTCCAGTAGCCCTATCCCTTCAACGTCCCTTTAAGGATCTTGTGTCATAGGCCAGCTGCCGTTCTCAGGGATGGTCACATCCTCACGGTTAAAAAGGCTTTGTGTGGTAGATCTGGTGGCATCACTCCCTCCATTGTCAAACTTCTTACCTGCCCTTAAGAGAGGGAATATAGAGATGGAAACTACTGGAAGATGACCTCACTGTCATTATAATCACAGTTGGCTTATTGCTACAAGGCCTGTACATTTGATCATGAAAGGATATATTTTATAGCAAAATTGCTTAATAGCTTGGAAGGAAATGTAAGAAGAGACACATATGGCTCCTCTGCCATCCAGTTGGTGTCATAGATTCTTCAATCATTCAGTCATCCATTGACATCTATGCTTGGCTACTTGTGTGAAAATAATGCTAGAAATATATTTTCAAGAATGAGGCTAGAGAACAGAAAACTGAGATTTAATCTGTGCAGAATTGGTAAAAAGGTTGTTCGTAAATTCCTGGAAATGTATAGAAGGGGTGAAAGCACATCATAGTGTTTGTAACTAGCAGTGCTAATGCATGGGGATGATAGTGATTGAAAGAGAAATTGTAACATGTATCTTAATAGAAGGAAAGTTAGAAATTGTAACACAGGACTGTATAGCATAGCAAGGCCTCATGTGAAATGTAAGTATGGGTAATATTGCATATATGGCTGTTTTTCTTTGAAACAGAACTAATATTACATGATGTTAATATCAGGCAAAAATGCAACCAAAGCAAACTATGGATAGTACTGTATAGTAATATATTAACAATCTTCCATTAAAGGTAAAATATATATATATATACATATTTTCTTTTTCTTTTTAAGATTTATTTTTTATTTATTTCTATCCCTTCCCCCCTCCAACCCCGGTTGTCTGCTCTCTGTGTCCATTCACCGTGTGTTCTTCTGTGACTGCTTCTATCCTTATCACCGGCACCGGGAATCTGCATTTCTTTTTGTTGCATCATCTTGTTGTATCAGCTCTCCATGTGTGCGGCTCCATTCCTGGGCAGGCTGCACTTTCTTTCACGCTGGGTGGTTCTCTTTACTGGGCACACTCCTTGCACGTGGGGCTCCCCTACGCGGGGGACACCCCTGCATGGCACGGCACTCCTTGCGCGTATCAGCACTGTGCATGGGCCACCTCCACACGGATCAAGGAGGCCCCGGGGTTTGAACTGCGGACCTCCCATGTGGTAGGTGGACACCCTATCCATTGGGCCAAGTCCACTTCCCGACACACACATATATTTTCAGTAGCTGGTACCTAGTAAGCACTCAATAAGATGTTTATTGATAAAAGCTTTGATGTTGAGGTCTTATTATAGCTTAAGAGTAAATGGGGGAAACGGACTTGGCCCAGTGGTTAGGGCGTCCGTCTACCACATGGGAGGTCCACGGTTCAAACCCTGGGCCTCCTTGACCCATGTGGAGCTGGCCCATGCACAGTGCTGATGCGCGCAAGGAGTACCCTGCCACGCAGGGGTGTCCCCCGCGTAGGGGAGCCCCACACACAAGGAGTGCACCCATAAGGAGAGCCGCCCAGTGCGAAAGAAAGTGCAGCCTGCCCAGGAATGGTGCCACACACACTTCCCATGCTGCCGCCGACAACAGAAATGGACAAAGAAACAAGAGGCAGCAAACAGATACAGAGAACAGACAACAGGGGGAGGGGGTGGAATTAAATAAATAAATCTTTTTTAAAAAAAAAAAAAAAGAGTAAATGGGATCCATGAGAAGCCACCCCCCCTCCCCAAATTTTAAACTCTTCTACTAAGAGTAAAGTATTTACTTATTCTCACCACACAATCTTTTAAGACTGGTTGTTTTGAAATAATTTCAGGTTAAGGGGAAGTTGCAGTGATAACTCGGAGAGACCAGAGAGGTCCCATGTTGCCTTTATCGAGTTTCCCACAACGGTAACATCTTCTTAAACTATAGTTCAATATGAAAACCAGGGCACTGGTGTTGGTACAATCCACAGAATGTCTTCACTAGTCTTGCATGTATCTGGTGTCTTAGAAGAACTCACAGAAAACTTTTAGATGAGTAGTTTTCTTCCAAGGGTCCACTTGTAGTAGCTTCCTAAATTGGGCAAGGTTTCAAACTATCTCAGCCAGCATATTCCCTCCCCTTCTCACCCCCCTTGTCCCCTCCCACCCCTTCCATCTTTTTTTCCCCCCTTCCCTCCCCGCCCCGCTCCAGAACACAGGCTAATAGAACTCTGATGTGTGGCAGTGGTGATGGCAAATATGAGGATCTGGTACTTGTGGCAGTTGCTTAGAACCTGTGATTGGATCCAGCGTAAAAGGAGGAGGGCAGGGAGATAGTGGAGGGCAAGAGGATCATGAAGAGTCCCCAGGCTTCAGAGGTGGAGGAGGACCTGTGCCCAGAAACAGGATAGGGAGAAAGAGGCATGAGGGACAGGAGAGCTAATCTGTGGCCAGCGCGCGCTTACTATAATAGGACCCAGCAAGTCTGGATGGACTGGTCATGGGGCTCGGGCTAGGACAGAGTTTAGTTCCCTTCACGAGAAGGCAAACCATATATCACCGTTCCAACAGTAGGTGAGCCAAGTTGTGGAGGATCTCAGCGAGATCCAAGGGCTGGGGGGAAAGGAAGAGGTGGGGGTGGGGAGTCTTCCAGCCAAAACCTCCTTCAATTGATCAGCCAGCCTCCGAATAGCAGCTTTTGACATCTCAGTGGGTTGCGAGGGAGGTGTGGTCATCACAAACGAAGCCGACCACGGCGGGGGAGGGGGCTCTGCAGGGTCCCTAATCAATTACAAAAAATGCAGGGAGGGTCCATGAAAAATGAGTGAAGGAGACAGATGCCTGCTGACACTCAGTGGTATCACAGAGCACCAAAGGAGAAGGGGGATTTTCAACCTCACAGAGGACGGGTTGATTGTTTTCGTTCATCAGCTGTTGCCCTCAGAAAACAAAACAGAAACCAGAAGAGAAACATTGTCCATGGAAGAAAAAAGAAATACATATAAAAACTGCAAAGGATGAAATAAGAAGAATGGAATTCTGCTTTTATGAAATAATTTTAATAGTATTGACTGCCCAGAGGGCCAACGTACGATATTATGTGTTACAGAGAGGCTGGTATCCCCCAAAGGGAATATGGAGTGGGAGATGAATATTATTTATCCTCCCTATTTGCTACATCTTAGGAGATTAACGTAAAGTAAGAATGAGTGATTTGACTTCCACACTCACAAGATTTTACCTCCAAATCTACAGAACAGGATTGACAGAGTTTGCCCACAAAGCTGAGGAGTCCTCAGAAGGTGGCGAGACTTGTGCTCCTGAAGATCCCCATGTCCAGGGACCTGATACACCCTGTCAAAGCTGATCACCTTTAACCTGGAGAGTCCAGCAGGTGTGGCCTGGGACACTGTCCCTGGGCCATGTCCACAAGCATTTCATTTGCTTGGTCCAGGCTGGTCCCAGGTCACCGATAGTGGCCCTCAGGAACTGGGCTGGTGTTGGACCTGTGAGGGGCTCAGTGTCCTTCTTGTTCAAACTGAGGTTATAGAGAACAGACTAGAATGCCATATTTATCGCGCAGGGACTTTCGTCTACTTAGTTCACTTCTATACCCCCAGGACCTAGAACACTGCCTGGGCTCAATCCACATTTGTCGAATGAAGGAGCAGATCACATTGGCAGGTTTACAAGTACCAGGTGGATCAGCACCAGATAGAGAGAGAGAAGTCAGTCGTTGTCAAAGACATTCTGTGGGCTATTCCCGGCTGTTCTAAGGGTTGGGGGCAAGGAAGTTTGTTGCCCAAGTAAAAATGGTAAATGCTGCTTAGCATTCACTAATAAATAAATGCAATCTGTGAATTTCCAAGAGGGATAGGTTTGCATTGTTTCCCAGGTATAACTGGCCATGGAGAACCACCCCCCCACCCCCCAACACACACTCCTCTCCAAACCTTTAGAGTGTTTATTGGGATTGGTGTTGCTCCTTGGAAAAAGCATGTCTCTTGTCCTCGAGTAACTCTCCATCTCTTGGTGGGCACTGCCACCCTAGAGCTGCCAAGCACTCATTCTTCCTTGCTCGTGGTATTAGAGATTGGGGAATCACTGTAAAACATGGTTGCCAGTAATCACACCCCAGCGCAGTTTTGCCTACCGTGGACCCCATATCGTGCTGCCCTGGTGCTTCATCAAGCTCCAATGCACAGCCCTTGGAGTCCCTCCACTGGACATGCTGGATAGCTTTGGTAGAATCCTGATCCTCCCCAAAGGCAAGTCAGCTCTCAATCTCAGCAGAAGCTCAGGACCTGATATCTAAAGTTGAGAAAGTATCAGAACCTCAAAGCCTCTGTTCTCAGGGATTCGGACCCAGTGATACAAAGTCTAAACCGTGCCGCCGCCACCATCATATATGCAGTGCTGAATAACAAAAGGAAAAAATGCCCTTTGGGCCCCACAGTTGGAAGGTGGCTCTGGAAGGCAGGGTCCAGAATTGCCAGCGTGTGGTCTGCGCGGAGTCCCCACGCTCGCGCCTCTCTCTCGCCCTCGGGGGACCGACCGTGCCCTCGGCTGTGGACTCCACATTTGCCACAGTCCAAATAAATCACTGCTCTTCTGAAGGGAGTTAATTGTGTTTGGAAATACTCCAGGTACTGGGGTTTGTTTGGTCAAAGACGTGGGCAAGGGTAGGGTAACTCATGCACTCACTTTCATGAAATACGCGTTCAGAATAACGGTGCCCGAGTTACCTAATTTACAATGGACACCACACACACTACTCCCTGCGTTCCTTTCCGGGCGAAGAATGTGAGAGGAACCCTGGCAGTATTTTTCTTTTAGGTATAACAGTCTGTCAGTATCAAATTCTCTCAGTCAGTGGGGAGCATATAGTGTTGATTTACTGAAAATCTGGGATTATGTCTGCTCTGTGGTGAGTGTAGATTTAAGAGAGGAGAGGTAAGGGGTCTCCAAAAGGTGAAGAAAAACACAAATGAAAGCTAGCAAGGAAAAAATAGCTTGACAGTTAAGACACAGTGCAGCCTCCATCAAAATCTTCTGGCGAGGAAAGCCCAGGAACCAACGCACACGTGTGCGTGCACACAGGCGTGTGTGCACACAAGCTTCAGGTCCGAGGTTCTGGAAGATTGACCGCCTTCTCAATTGACCCCTTTCTCTTTGGGGCTTGATGATGTGTCAATGAAGACCCAACGTGGGCTTTATTACTGTCATGTTTCACGCGGGAGAGAAAATGTGACAACATACACAGAGTTTTTTTGTTTCAGTTTTTAAGAACTGACTTTAAAAAGGACCTGTGAGGAGTAAAAAGGGAATTCTTTCCTTCAAGATCCCTTTGACACTTGACTACATTCCTGGACCTTTTTGTCACCAGCATTTCTTCCCGATCGTATCCCTGGACTCTTGTTCTCTCTCCCCTTTGCTGTAACATAACTGTCACCCTCTTCTACTTTACCCCAGGAAGATTCCTAATTCCTGTTTCCCCCTCCCCTTTTTTTTTCTTTTTCCTCTTTGAAGTGGAGTACAAGGAGCTCTTTGTCCTCTTCGAAGTGGAATACAAGGACCAAACTGGAATTAAATGGAACTATGTAGAATTAAAATGTGAAAGGGGAGGAAAAATAAAAAAGTGACCATACCCAAGGCTTTTTAGGAGGGATTTTGAGAGCTTTCTCATCTCTGGGATAGGGCTCCGAACAATTTTGCTGGCAAGAATTTAGCATGGGTAGTAGTGAGCCTGAGGTGAGATTTCTTGGTGGTTTCACATCCCCTTCCTAGACCTCCACCTCCTCAAGACATAGGTCCCTTCTGCTGTCAGGGCTGTTGCAGGTGAGCAGTGAGCCCCCATTTTGGATCCCATCAATGCCACTGTGGGCCTGCAACTCTAGAAGACCCTGAGGAGAAGGGGAGAGGCTAGACAGGCTTAATGTGGCATTTGTGAAGGTCCCTGGAAGCTAGAAGGGTGAGAGGTATCCAGGATGGGAAATAGCAGGGTGCACACTTAGGAACCCCAATGGCAAAGGCCACTGAGAGGCATAGTGCTGATATGAAGCGATCAGAGCTAGGAAAAAGGGATGAAGGGGGAAAAGGGGGCCAAATAATAGTAAAGAAGATGCCAGTAGCATCAAGTAATTCTGGAAAAGGATACAGAGGTATCTGGTTGTGAAAGAAACACCATCTTGTCTCTATTTTTTTAAACCATAAATCCTTAATCTCCATACTTGGGATTCCTAGGTTATTTTGTTAAGTGGATTCTCTTAGCGTGTCTACCTCAGAGGTAAGGGTGGGGTCCTCTGTGAGCAAGTGTGGAATCTGCCCCTGGAGCCTACAAGACCAGCCTCGGAGCTGACGCCTTATGTCCTTCGCCTGCAACAATCCTGGTTCACGCCAGTTGCCCCTGAGTGAGTCTTAATAACGCCCCTTTCACTCTTTAAAGTGTCTTGGCTTTAATGATAAATTATACGGTCAGTGTATGTACAGGCAAATAAGGGTTTCTTTTATCAGAACTATCAACCACCCCGCTCTGTTGAATTAAAAATGCCCGAAAAGAGTTAGAACAAAATGGAACTCCCAAGGCAAAGAATAACCCCTTCAAGATGCTTCTTTTCTTCTTTAGAGACAAGAACAGGTAGGCTGACTCTCTTGGTCTCTCGGTCTCTCGGTCTCTCGGTCTCTCGGTCTCTCGGTCTCTCGGTCTCTCGGTCTCTCGGTCTCTCGGTCTCTCGGTCTCTCGGTCTCTCGGTCTCTCGGTCTCTCTCTCATGCATGGATCCAGCTATTCAGCCACACAAGAACCTGGTCATGATCAATATCTTTCACAAAGCAGTGTGACAAAGACAAGTGTGACAGTGAAGTCCCACATAATAGTGGGCTCAGCCAAGGATGCCCAGGGAGCGCAAGCTCTGGGCACAAGGAGGGCCCTTTAAAAAATTTAGTCTTAAGGGCGTCTCTCACCTTTTATTTTCAAAAGCCAGGAAGAATGCTGGAGACTAGGAAAGAAAACAACTGCAACTCCTCTCAGATTCTGCCGGTATTGCACATTGCAACAAAGCCTGCCTTTTTTGCATTTCAAAAGAGGCTGCTTTCTCTTTAAAAAGTAGGAGCTACTTGGTCTGAGGCCGCTGCCTTTATCAACCATGAAGTTCCCAGCAAGGTGCTGTTAGTGCCTGATTAAACCTCATACCAACCCGTGTCCCCCATGGAAACCCAGAGGACATCCGCTGAGACAGAGAGCGCTGATTCCATTTAATTGCCCCAGCTCTCTGTGATGGCTGGGATTCTTGTCTCTCAAGGCCTGGAATGGAAATCTGTGTGATCAGATGAACTATCCGGGTGTCCTGACAGATCTGAAATATGAATATGGAGATGTCATTGTGCTCTGCAGCCACTTCTCAAACCCCAGTGGTAAAATCCGATCTGCCGCTGAAACAATTTCAGGACAGAGTGCAATTCACACAAAACTCATTTTCTAGTGGAACACTAATTATTAATAATCTGACCAAAAGAAAATTGTGTGTATTTGTGCATCCGTGAGTGTGTATGTGTGCATCTATGTATGTGTAATCTGTTTTTGGAGTCTTGCTTTCTTGGATTTACAGGATTATAACAATTTGTATTTATAAAACACCATACTCCAAGGAATTCAAACATTGAAAATATCTGGTTTATTTTATCAACAAATGAAGAATAGATCATGCTCATATTCTTTTCTCAAAGAGGGAAAACAAGGCATGGACAAACCAGTGATGAGCAAAAATTAGAACCAGCAAGTCTCCTACAATCTGTGTTCCATTCTCTATCAGGAGAAATTTAAGGAAGACAATGGACAAGATATTCTCAAACCCCAGGACCACTGACTGGATTCCTCATAAAACCTCCCTGCCTTCTGGAAAGATATCACGAGCAAGAATTCTGGCCCTAGAGGACAGGGAGATAACTTAAGGAACACTACAGAGCAACAATTGAATTTCCCAGTCTCCAACTCCCATATAGCAATTGTCCACCTGAGACAATTTTGCTCCAAATGACACTGAATCAAGCAAACAATGTTGGTAGTGGGCCTCCAACAGTAGCTTGAGATCTGGTCATGCTACATGTCCCTGTGATGGCAGGCACATCTTTCCCATTGACAAAAATTATCTGGTTTTGTACATTGACTTGCTATTTTTCTAGCCAAACCAAAAAAAAAAAAAAAATCTTACTGATTTCTTCTGCAGCCTTATTCTGAGTAAATATGTGATCTCCATTAGGTTTTCTAAAATATGCAAAATGTATAGACTCCCACTCCTAACTTCAAGGTCCTCTAGGTCTTTAGGGACCCTTTACTGGGAATTACTTCTATGCCCAAAATGAGTTTGAAAATGAAAATTATTGCTAAGGGGGAAAGAACTGTTGGTGTAACAAGATATTTAAAAGCAAAATATTTTCCCACTTGAGTCGGTCAGGGCCTAGCAACCAAAAAAGGGATGTTTTCAAATGAGAGTAACTGCTAAAGTAAAATGTATAAAACTGAGACATGGGCCAAAAGAAGGGGAGCATGTTAGCTTAGGATTCTATCGTGTTAAGCTGTTTCCCTTGAATGACATTTCCATTCAGCTGGGCAATTTTCTGGGCTCCCCAAACTTTATCAAGATTTTGGCAATTACCCCAAGGAGACCCAGGGAAGGTAGGTTATAATCACACAATTGACATGTGTAGTGTGACAGGAATAAAGGAAGCTGCATACAGTTTTTCATTCATGGTTTTTTTTTCCCTCAATGTAATATGGAAGGAAATTAAATTTGCAATCAGACAGATCTCTAAGTTTTCCAAGAAAGTCTGTTCTTTTCCCAACTGGGGTCAAGAAATAATGGGTTGTACTATGTGCAAATCTGACTTGGTTCCTACAGAACACGAGTAAGGTTTTAGAAATAGTTGTGAATCTCTTTACATGGTTATTAATTCATTTTGGGAAGTTTTCACTGTTCTAATACTTGAGGATCTATTGGAAAGTTTCCTGTGTCTAGCTTATCATTGATAAAAGTTGACAAGGCACCAAATTCCACATTGATTTGGTGGTGTCTAAGCACAGGCCATCAGTTGGAAAGTTCTATCATGTCTCCAGAGGGCACTGTTTAGGGTTATGTCTTCTGAGATGCTCTATGACCCAGAGGGAGAAATACCCACCCGAACACTTACTAGGACTAGTTCCTAGAAAATGGGAGGAAATGCTTAGCTACCCTTGTGCTGTAGCCAATCACAGTTAATAAAGAAAAAGGACTATCAGCACTACTTATTTTCCACTAATTATAAGGAGACCGAATGGATAAAATTTTGACTTTGTTGTTTTTGGGCTTTCCCCACCCCAAATGCAAATATTCCTGAATCTGGTGCCTTATAAGTTTGGTCCACTGATTGGTTACCCAGAACCAGACTTGCTTTTTCCCAAAGAGTCTGCTTAGAAATAGCCATTGTGCTATAAGACATCAAATAAGTGTACCCTGCAGTGGATGTGGGAATCCAAAGCCACCTCCAAGAAAGGAGGTCTGGAGGAGTAGGATAAAACTAAGCAAAGGAAAATTGATGGCTGGATATTTGGAAAATATTCCCTGCAGTTAGGTCTATTAGACCATGGAGCTCCCAAGGGAGGTGGTAGAAACCCCATGGTTTGAGACATTCAGAGGGAGGCCTGGCTGGAGCAGTGGAAAATTAACCGGAGGGAACAAGCGTGCCCTGGCAAGGGATAGAGGAGACAACTTTAAAGGTCTTTCCAGCTCTAATGTCTAAGAATCTGATTAGACTACGGAGAAAAAAATTAAATAAAATTTAAAACAGAACGATTTAAAAAAACAACAAAAAACAAAACAGAGACTAATGTTAAGGGACACAGTTAGGAAACACGCTGGGAAATCCCTAATCATCACCCAGTCTCTGGTCCCGGGGTGGTTGCCCCAGAGGGGTGGGTTTCTTTATACCACACCAAGCAGGGGACTTGAGAACGTGGCCAGCAGAGGGGAGACTCCTCTCAACTTACTTTAAATAACACTGAGACCTTGAAAGCCATTTGTCTAAACAAAGTGCTGAAAGAAAGGAAGCCTGAGTTAGGGCAGCAGCTAAGATTCCTTTCCTTGTGGAGTTTGGCTATTCCTTCTTGGTTTTAATCAATGCAATCCTTTTTAAACAGTCCACTTTCCTTAGCAGATAAGTCCAGATTTAAGCTCTGGGCTCACATTTTTCTTTTCAAGGAATGCCAGAGATATCACAATGGCACAGTGATCTTATTTAAGTCATATAACATTCCAGCACGAATAAACATGGTCCATGTATTTGTAGTTGATTATGCACTTGTGTGTCTAAGAGAGAAAAGAGAGCAAGGAAGAGAAAAGTGAAAAGAGAGAACGTACTTTCGATTTTTAAAAGCTGGTCAAAAGAACTGTGACCTGAAATAGACTGAACCAGATTCCAAAAAGGCAGTTTTCCTGAACGTGTGCAGACAAAGGAAATAGTTTCCTTACAGAAAGGAATCACTTGAAAGCTTTTAGGCCAGACCCTGCTCCGGCTCAGATTTCCTTTCTTTTAGCCCTTTGATGAACAACTCATATGGAGATTCAAGCATCTTGTGCCTGGTTTGAATTTAAGTGGTTGCTGACTTTAGTGGAAAACTTTTATAAACTCAACTCGGCTTTCTTCCTTTCCCCCACCAATGTTGACCCATTCCAATATGTCCTTGACTCATTCATTCTTGGTGTGATTATCAACTTGACAGAAAACATCCAGCCCCCGCCCTGCCCCCCCACGCAAGAGAGAGTGCACCCTGAGCCATGACATTCTCTTTGTGGAGCAAGTTGAGGGTGAAGCAGAGCTGGGGGACAACGGAGCTTATGCAGTGAGGTGGAATGGAACAAGAACGATGCTTTCAGACCATTTCTGGAGATCCAATATCTCCTCGGCCATGGTATTACAGGAACAACCCATGTGGATCCCATTTGGTATCCACGCAAGAGGCCAGAGTCTCCACAAGCCAACCCTTTCTTCTGGAATGAGCTGTGTGGTGAGTATAGTTTTTTAAGAAAAGACTTTGCTCTGTGCGAGATGAGTCTGAGGTGCCCAGAACATTCCGTTCAGGAATCTGTGCTGCCCTGGGGGTTGTGAAGTGAAAAGCAGGAGTCTTGGAACCAATCCAATCTGGCTTCATAACCCAGCTCTGCCACTTGAGTGGGTGATTTTGAGCAAATCCCTTAAATCTTCCTGGTTCCTCAGTTTATATGCAAATTTCAGATATACTCAAATTATGGATAATTATAAGTTTTAAATGAGATCGCACTTCTAAGATTCCTTATTTTTATTCCATTCTTCTTCTCTAAGCCTATGATTTTGTTGATAAGTTTGCAAATTGTCCAGGTACTATATAAACAACTGCATCTGGTCCAAGGATGGCAGGACCAAGAAATAACCCTTGGCAACTCCTGTGCATCCCCACTCCCAATGTGTACAAAGATACATTTAAATGAAAGGTAGTTTGAATTGAACAGGAAAAGATCACAAAAGGAGAAGTCTAAGGGACATGTGCAGAAGCAGGAAAGAGTCCATCCTGTCCAGCCTTGTGACAGCAGGTGGAGAGCCATGACGTGACCATCTTGTACTTTTCAGCATTGCTTGTCCCACCCCCAACTGCACTGGTTCCTGACTTAAGGTCAGTGCTTGTCATCATAGCAGGTGCACAAGCATTCCCTGGCCAGGGTGACCACTTTGGTTGGCCAAAGTCTACAGGAGTGACTCAGACAAGAATACTGCTCTGCTGCACAAATGAGAGCTCCTGAGCTTCATTTTAAAATTGTGGTTATAAAGAAGCCAAGTAAATTGTATGAGCTTATATGGTGGTTCAAATCTGACAGTTAGCTACCCAGGAACACCATCTTCAATTTAAAAAATATATATAATCCATTTAAAAATATTAATATATACAGTTTGTAGCTACATAGCTGAGGCTTCATGGTGAAAGCAGGCCATTGGTGTGCAAAGGTGTATTCATTTCCTATCACTGCTATAACAAACAATCATATCTCAGTAGCTTAAAACAACACACCTTTATCTCTTACAGCTCTGGAGGCCAGAAGGGTAAAATCAGTCTTCCTAGGCTAAAGTTCAGGCATCAGCAGGGCTGGTTCTTTCTGGAGTCCTCAGTGGAGAATCCAGCTGCTGGTAGCTGCTGGCATTCCTTGGCTTGTGGCTGCAGGACTCCAATGTCTACTCCCCTGGTCACAATGTCTTCTCTTCTTCTGCAGTCAAATATCCCTTTTCCTCCCTCTTACTTTATAACTTGTGATGACATTTAGGGCCCACCTGGGTAATCCAGGATAGTCTTACCACCTCAAGATCCTTAATCCCATCTGCAAAGTCCTTTTGCCATATAAGGTAACAGTCACAAGTTCAGTGATTAGGACATGGATTCTTTGGGGGCCATTATTTAGCCTACCTACAAATGGGAATCCCCCTTCATTAACAACTGCCAGTAGTTGCCTTTGTTATAAAAAGATATTCCTTGCCTGAGAAATAACAGAAGACCAACAATTCTTTGGCACCCCAACTCTCCCCTACCCTGTTTTAAATCTACAATATAGCTGTAAAACTAGTGTATTCCAGGAGCACAATTTCCTGAAACTACCATTTTCTTTGCCATCTCGGGAAAGAAGCTGAGAAGTGGCTTCTAAAGATAGTGACAATCTAAGTCCCTGTTCTCCTTTATGCAGAATTACTCTATACAAATATCTCAGTCATTTTTCATCAAATCAAAATAGATGATGTGCTCCAGGTCTGGCAGGAAAGCATATGCTTTTCCAGACACACAGAAACCTAAATGTATACCTCCCTTAAGGGACAGAGTGTGGCATTTAAACCAGGAGTGGTTGCCCAGTTGAAAAACAGGAGGTTGAAGGGGACAGCTATTTAAAAGTCACTCTGATATGACCTGTTCCCCAAACAATTCCTCCCAGGGTCATAGCCATTGTTGCTAGGTGGTGTAACATTTATTACTACAGCGTCTTGGCTCTTTTGGATTGGTAGCAGACACATCCATTCCTCAGAGCCTGAGCAAAGTTGATAATGTCCTCTTACCCTTGGCGAGTTGAACTTCAACCGCCAAAATACTGCTTGACATTAAGACTTTGCAATACCTATCACTGTCTGCCACCTCTGGAGATAAACTCTCTTGTGACTAGTTTCTCCTGTCACCAGCCCCTGCTGCCATTTTATTCAATCATTTTTGTAGAATAGCTTTTGGGTCCCTGACATTGCCTGGCTTGCTGAGTTTGGTCCTGTGCTCAAACCTAAATTCACAGACCGCAAGACCTCATAGTATGATGGGATAGGAAATAATCAGAGGACCTGGACAGAGTAAGACTGTCAGAGAAACTGCAAATCAGCAGAAGAATGAAAGCCCCTTGACCCCGAGCACATCTGCCACATATTTAATTCCACATTCTTGCCAAGCCCTGAAAACCTGGAAAGGCTGGGGAGACTCGGGAGCGGCGTCGGGTTATGAAGTCTAGGAGCGTGTAGAGGTGAAAATTCCTGGCTGGTTGCCGACTCGTCTCCCTGCTGTCTCTGCAGGGTAGGAGACAGGCATGGACCTGGTGGAGGCAGTGGGGGATGCACTGAGCCATGAGGATAGTTATGGACATAAACGTGAGGGATCATGGGAGTGTCTGGGTGACCAGCAGCAAGTTGTACTTTATTGATTTTATTTGTTCACTACTTTGCCAGCTGGCTCCAGACCAGAGGAAGCACAGGAGAGTTTAGCTGTTCTTCGGGGTTCTGATCTCAAGGCTGCACATAGGAGATCCTGACCCAGAGGGAAGAAGTGAGACAGTGGGTAGGTTCCCATTTCCACATTCTAGGGTCTTTTGAAACAGCCTAGGTACAGAAAGGTTTGCTTCTGGGAAATGGCCAGAAGGACCATCTTAATGGAGCTCCACTCTCTTCTCCAGTTTAATTTTTCATTCTTCACCCACCCTATGTGTCCCACCCCCACTTTTAGCTCCAGGAAGATGGGTGTTCTTGCAGGTTCTTTTCACTGCTCTTCACTCTTCCTATCTTTTTCATTTGCTTTCAAATGTCTCTTGGAAGATTTCCTGGATTTTCAGGTCTGAATTCATTTACCCCTTTCACGTTCTCTCTTAGCATTACTCATATTGTTTATTACATGAGGTGCCAGAATAATCCATTCATTTATCACTTTCCAACTAGACCAGTAAGTGTTTAAAGGTTGAAATTCTATCATTATATTTCCAGCCTGGCACACGGTAATGAGCCAATAAATCCTTAATGAAGAGGCAGTGTTTTTGTATTAGACTCTTGTTTATGGTATAGATATGGGTCAGGGACTACTGGACATAGTTTCACCGTGTATGCAGGTGGGTGCACTAGAGGGGAAAATCTATGACATAAAGAATAACCCCAACTGAATTTCCTTAACTCTCAGTTACTATTTTTCTTAGTGCATTTTTTGGGGGGAGGTGAAACCAGTCATGTGGGATGAGCAGCAAGGCAACCATATATGTCCGCAGCATGAGGACACTTAGCTGCCTTGGAGATTCCAGCAAGACTTCTGCTCAATGGAAGTGCTCCAGATGGAATGCATCAATGTCTGCCCAGTCCCATTTCTCCTTCGGAAGGATAAAGAGTCAGGGAAATAATGTTCCTAAATATTCCATGTGTTCTACCTCTTACACACACCCTTATGTGATTTGTTCTGTCCAGTGGCCTGCAATAGGGAGTAACATGTGTCACTTCTAGGCCATAGCATAGAAAAACAGGCATGACTTCTCTCAACACTCCTGCCCCTGCTGTGGCAATCATGGAGGACTCGTGTTGACATGGCAGAGCAAGAGGATCAAAGCAGCCTGGATCATTGAGTCACTGCATGGAGAAGAGCTGCCTTGGCAAGATGCCCAAACCCACAGCAGATTTTGCATGAGTGAAAAATAACTGTTTGCTGTCATAGCCACTGTGCTTTGGGGTGGCAAATTGCCTATCCTGAGTAGAGCAGGCAAGACATTCTCAGACACCTTCTTGCAGCCCTATGAACCAGACCGCTAATCAGCATCAGAAGCACTGAACTGATGGTAATGCCCATCAGTGAATGTCTCCTACTACACACTGAGCAGTCAGGACATGTCTTTCCTTGAGAGCCCAAGGAACCTGGCAGGCAAGGGGCTCAGGGTGAATTTGATGAGTGTGGTGTGGAAAATTCAGAGGCATATGGTGCTATAAACATCTGTGTAACTTCCTTGCACAAATTCCTGAGTTATGGCCTCACAAATCAGCCATCACGTGGCAGGGGCAGAGATGATGGCGAGTTATGGCAGGAATATAGATTTCACGCTCTTACTGTTTGTGGCAGGCCTTTAAAAGACCCCTGCTCCTCACCCCATCATTTGACCTTTGACATGTGTTCATTACTTAATGCTTATTAAATACTTAATAATTACAAATCCCTATGGTTCAGGGATGTTTTCTTGGCCTGACTCTGGAAAGTGTCCATTCCATAGGGATATTGGTCAGCATCTGTGGACCACTATTTGCTGATTTGAAGTGCTGAGTTTCTGAACAAAGCAAATGTTCAATAGCTATTCTTTGAATGAATGAATTCATCACACTCTCATCTTACCCCACCTCAAATCTTGCAAACATGAACTTAACTAACCTGAGCTAAGTAAATACTTTTTCTTTTTATTGTGGTAACATATGTATTTCTAAATTTGCTATTTTAATCATTTCACATGCGTAATTCAGCAGTATTAATAACTTTTACAATGTTATGCTACCATCATCACCTTCTGTTATTAAAGCTTTTTCATCACCCCAAATAGAAACTCTTTACCCATTAAACAATAATTCCCTGTTCTCCTCTCTCCTCCAGCCCCTTGGTAACCTCCAATCTAATTTCTGTCGTGATAAATTTGCTTATTCTAGATATTTCATGTAAGTGGACTTGTACACTACTTGTCCTTTTGTGTGCGTCTGTCTTTCACTGAGCATAATCTTTTCAAGGCCCATCCGTGTTGTAGCATGAATCAGAATCTCATTCCTTCTTTTGCAATTACCTCTGAAGTAAACAGCTGCCTGGTTGTCTACATCAGGCTCCATTAGAAATATTCTAGAATTTCTTTTCCTCATAAAAAAAGTAATTATATAGACCTAGAAGGGAAAAACTAGTTTGATTTGCAAACAGCCTTAAAATACACAGTTCTCTCTCTCTTTCTCTCTGTAGGCTCCAGGAGGCATTTCCTATTAAAAACTTCAGCTTTGCTTCTTATCACCTTTGCCCTCTTCTCTGCTCTGACTTCAAATTCAAGAGATGGTTTCCCTGGGGGATCTAGATCCTAGTGTCATGTGATCTGGCCTAAAGGCTAGTGGATGACAGAAGGGAATAAAAAGGGATGCTAACCTTGACTTCCACCCCTCCACGTGGAGCCTTCCTCACTGAATACCAGGAACTCGTTGTAGGAAATGCTCAACAAGTTCAGTAATACCTGTTAGTTTGGGTGAGTCCATCATTATTGGCAAGATTAATTCTGGGCTGAAAAAGGAACATGGAGTTAGCAAAATTTCTGGCTTTTGAAAGGGACTGATGAAAAAGTATTTCCCACCCACCCCCAAACAAATACATCCCTTTCCCCCTCCCCCTATTCTCTGGTAAACTCCAATCTACTTTCTGGCTCTCTGAATTTGCGATTCTTCATCATCTCTTATAAATGATAGGTAATATTTGTCCATATGTGCCTTATTTCACTGAACAAATTGTTTTCAAGTTTCTTGAATGTTGAAAGCCTGTCTCATAACTTCCTTCTTTCTGTCGCTGAAAAATATTCCATGGCATGTATATACCACAGTAGTTTATCTATTCATTTGTTGATGGACATGTGGGTTATTTCTATCTTTTGGTTATTGTGAATATTGCTGCTATGAATATATGTGTACAAGTATCTGAGACTCTATTTTCACTCTTTGAGTATATACCTAGAATTAGAAAAAATGTATTTTTAAATGTCTTATTGTTTTATCTATTCTTACTACTTGCTCATTATAGAAAAAATTTAGGGAAGTGGATTTGGATCAATAGATAGTGTCCGCCTACCACATGGGAGGTCTAGGGTTCAAACCCAGGGCTTCCTGACCTGTGTGATGAGCTGACCCATGCACAGTGCTGGTGCATGCAAGGAGTGCCCTGCCATGCAGGGGTGTTTCTTGCGTAGGGGAGTCCCACGTGCAAGAAGTGCACCCTGTAAGGAGAGCCGCCCAGAGTGAATAAAAGTGCAGCCTGCTCAGGAATGGCGCTGCATACACAGAGAGCTGACACAGCAAGCTGATGCAACAAAAAGAGACACAGATTCCTGGTGCCGCTGACAAGAATACAAACGGACACAGAAGAATACACAGCAAACAGACACAGACAGCAGACAACTGTGGGGGCATGCGGGGAAGGGAAGAGAAATAAAATTTTAAAAAATAAAAATCTTTAAAAAAAAATTTAAGAAATACATGAGAGAAAAAAGAAAAATAAATTTCAATCTCTACACACAGATGCTGCTATTAACATTTTCCTTTGGAACCTTCTCCCCCACCCCCACCCTGTATGTGAATGTATCTGTATCCAAGTATAACTACTTATCTATGATTATATATATTTGATATCATTTTAACTGGAAACAGAATTTCTCTCTGGAGACAACTGTATTTAGGAAAATGCCTTGATAAATTGTTCAAAGTTGGACAGTGTGACACTGAAGTCATGGTTGACAAGAGATAAGTAGACCAAAGAGATGGCTAAACTGCTGATGCCAAGGGGTTAGAGCTGGAGTTGTAAAACTCACAGAAGGATGTTTTGAGACATTTCAGGGAAATCTAACATTCAATTTGGAATTTTTCTTCAATGGGGAGCTGAAATGTAATCCTTCCCATTATTTCTCCAAATCTTCAGTGCATTCAGTGATCCTTTCTGGAAGATATCTAGGAAAGTAGCTCTGTCCCACTTCTGGGGTGATGTGCTGGGATATCAACCAGGGATAGCACAGAGAAGGGCAAGATTACCTACTCACTGACCTACTTCAGCAACAGCAGGAGCTAAGAGCCAGCAGAAATGAAGAAAACAGTAAGCTGTCCCTGGCCTCCAGTCCCCAAATGCCTAGACCTCAGGAAGAGAGTCCCTGGAGAGAATAGGAAAGAAGGAATGTGGGTTGGAGTTGGAGGAAATGTAATTTGAATTGCAAAGGCTAAACTGCTTTGGTCTTCATCTATGTTACATGTATATAACTTTACAAAACTGGTATCACACTATTTTTGTTATTTTACATCCTATGGATTTTCACATGAGTATTTCAAGATTGTCCATGACAATGCATGCCAAAAAACATTATTTTAATGGTTGCTGTGTCAGAGATTGGCTCTCTCGTTGTTATAGATATTAGGTTGGTACAAAGGGAATTGCGGTTTCGGATCATGAATTTTAAAAATCATAATGAGGCTCAAACACATCTTTATTAATCAAAATAGGAATCATTACAATCAACACATTTTTTGCCAAAGGGAAATAAATTTGTGTATTCCTGTAGAGTAAAAATCCATACTTTGGGATTTGACAAACTTTGGAAAGCATTTTCTACATCCTGCTGGTTGTGAAACTGTTTCCCCTACAAAAAGTTGAGATGCTTAAAGAACTGGTGGTTGGTGAGAAGTCAGGTGAATACGGCAGATGAGGCAAAACTTCATAGCCCAATTCGTTCAACTTTTGAAGTGTTAGTCGTATGATGTGTGGTCGGGCGTTGTCATGGAGAAGAATCGGGCCCTTTCTGTTAACCAATGCCAGCTGCAGGCATTGCAGTTTTTGGTGCATCTCATCAATTTGCTGAGCATACTTCTCAGATGCAATGGTTTCACTGGGATTTAAAAAGCTATAGTGGATCAGACCAGCAGAAGACCACCAAACAGTGACCATGACCTTTTTTTTGGTGCAAGTTTAGCTTTGGGAAGTGCTTTGGAGCTGCTTCTTAGTCTAACCACTGAGTTGGTCATTGCTGGTTGTCATAAAATCCCCTTTTCATCCCATATCATAATCTGATTGAGAAATGGTTCAATCTTTTTGTGAAGAATAAGGAGTTTTTTGGATTTTCAGTCAGCTCATGAAGTACCCACTTATCGATCTTTTTTTCACCTTTCCTATTTGCTTCAAAATCAATTGACTGTAGAATGGTTGACGTTGATCTTTGGCAACTTCTCGTGTAGTTGCAAGAGGATCAGCTTTGATGATTGCTCTCAATTGGTCATTGTCAACTTCCGATGGCCAGCTACTACATTCCTCATCTTCAAGGTTCTCATCTCCTTTGCAAAATTTCTTGAATGACCATTGCACTGTACATTCATTAGCAGTTCCTGGGCCAAATGTGTTACTGATATTGCTAGTTGCCGCCACTGCTTTATGGCCCATTTTGAACTCAAATAAGAAAATCACTTCAATTTGCTTTTTGTCTAACTATATTTCTATAGTCTAAAAAAATATAAACAGCAAGTAATAAGTCAATAGCAAAAATACATAAAGCAAGAAATGCACATTAAAATGATGTATAACAACCACATTTATTTAAGAATGTATGCCAATATCAAATGGCAAATTTCAACAATGCAAAACCACAATTACTTTTGCACCAACCTAATAGTACAAGCAATCATCAATATCTGTTTTTCTCTCCTTCCAAGCATATGGAAGATCCACTTTTCACTCCCTTGCAGTAGGGCAGGACCATGTGACTAATTGTGAGAAAAAGTGACAAGTCCTTCTTGGCTGAAGCAGTGAAAAGACCATTCGTGAATTTCCAGTTTCCTTCTTCGCCATCTTGACAATTGTGGAAGAAGTTGATGGTGCCAGAAAATGAAAGTGGTTTAGATTGCTGAGTCATCATATGGACAACAACTGTCGTGTAATATCCTCCAGACTTTGTGGGAGAAAGAAATACATTTTTGTTGGTTAAGCCACTGCGATTTTTGGCGTTCATACTCCAGCTGTATTAAGCCTACCCTGACTAACATACTAATAACTAAGCCCATTCCCCCCTTTCCTGGACTGTCAGCTGGGTCACCTTTTCCAGCCTTTCTAGTGGATAGGTTTGACTTTATGGCTAGTTTTAGCCAATGGATTATGTGCAGAGTTGTGTGTGCTACTTTTGGGTTGAGATGGGTAAGAAGTGGGTGTAGCCCCTCTCCCTCTTTTCCTCCTCCTGCTAACAATGGCAAAGCTTAGAAAATAAAGGAGCAATAAGTTTAAAAGGATTATGGGTCCTTGAAATGCTATTGGAGGGGAGCTGCCCACTATCCAGGAACACTTGTTTTGGACAAGTGAGTGAGAATAAATTTCTATCAGGTTTGAACCATTGTACATTTTTTGTTTTGTTCACAACAGCAGCTAGCATTTCATTAAATTTTAAGGAAACTGGTACTTTGAAGTAGAGTGGTTCTATAACTAAAACCTAAAATATATACCATCTGGCTTAATGGTGGAAGGCCAATTGGTAAGGCAGGTAGTAGCCTAGAAGACCAAGCACTCCATTATGTAATGGCAAAGCATGTAGCAAAATTGTTGTGTGTAATAACTTGGAAGTCTAATCCTATCAATATCCAGACTGTTAACTCAGGGAAACGGCTGGAAAGAGTGTCAGTACAAGTATGGGAAGGCTACTATTAGCTGATTTTAGTTGTTGAGACAAGAATTAGCTAGTTTTCAAGCAGAGGTGAGAGAGACTGGAAAGATCAGAGCACAGCCATTTTGAACTTAACGTGAGAGAGAATTAAATTTCTACCATGCAGGCATTTTTGTTTTGTTTGTTACAACAGTTATCATTACATTAACTGGTATGGATGTATAATATTTTATTGTATAGTTATGTTACACTTGGTTTAAACAAATCCTACTAAGAATTGGGATGTTTCCAATTGTTTTGCCATTATAAAACACCCTACTTTGCACATCCTGTACTATAGCTTTATCCAATTGTCTGAATATTTTCTTAGAATTTATTTTTGAATTTGGCATGGTATAGTTATAGAATTTGGGCATCTTAAATTTTAGCAAGTACACTTAATTTATACCATTTTGAAATCCCATTAACATATAGTTTCAACAGTAGATGTATTAATATTTTTTATCTTTAAAAAAGACAAGTAGAAAATACGTCCAATTGCTTAAATTTGTTATCAAATTTAAGTCAGGTTCAAATGTAAGTCAGGTTCAACATAAGTTCATATATTAACTGCCACTTGAATTTAGTCATTTCTGAACTATACTTCTCTTGAGACATTTGTCTTATTTATAAGGGCTCAATTTATATTAAGGATATATTTAGCTTATCCAGGACAGTCCCAATTTATGTCTATTCTTCTAATGTAAGTATTAAAAGCACCCCTTTCACTCTCAAAAGAGTCTTGGTTTAGACAATAAATTCTATGGCCACCCAAGATATAATCCCTTAGTGTGATGCATATATTGCTATTTCCCCCCAGATTGTCATCTGTCTTTCAAGTTTGATTAAATTTTTGGTATAAAATTTGTCCTTATTTTTCCTTAATGATTTCCAGGTACAGTATCATACTTTGAAAGCTTTTCCCCAGTCCAAGGTTATAGAAATAGCCGTTGAAATTTTCTTGTATTCCTTTTATGATTTCATTATTTACATGGGAGGACAACATACCTTCCACACCTCTGTCAGATCTTTACCCAAATGTCACCTCTCAGTGCGGCCTTCCAGGACCAAACTGATTTAAATTCCATCCCACCCATATCTCTTGGGAACACTCTTTTCTTTGCTTTATTTTTTCTCTCTAGCATTTATCACCATCTAATCTGCTACAGAAATCACATATTAAATGAATTTATTCTCTCTCTTTCCCTACCAGAACATTAAGCTCCACGACCATGGGAATTTTTGTCTATCCTGCTAACTGCTGGTTTTGTAGGAGTTAGAACGGGACTTTGGCATACAGTAAGTGATCAACAAAATACTTGATTGGATGAAAGTTAATCTTAATCCATCTAAAATTTATTTTGTAGTTAAGATGTAAGTATTCAGCTTACTCTAATCCATCTTTTCCTTATTGAATTAGAATACCCTGTAGCATATACTGACTCTTTATTTCTGTTCTATCATTTAGTCCCTCTATTCTTTCCCTGGCATCATCTTTAAAATTATGTAGTATTAATCTATTTCACAGTGTCTTGTAGGACAGATTTGTCAATAATCTTTTTTATTTCTAGTTTTCCTTATTTTTGGCCTCAAATATTTATTCTTATAGATAGAATTTAGCATTATTTGGCATGTTCCCATAGATACCATATTGGGGATTATGATTGAGAGAGTGTTTAAATTATAGTTTGATTTAAGGGGAATTTTTATTTCTACAATGATGCTGTCTCTTGCCTTAAATTATAGTATGAATCTCCACCTTTCAAGTTTTCATTTTATTAATTATTGTTAATACTAGCTGCTAAAACATAACTTCTAAAAAATCAGTCCCATTGGGTGGTCACTGGGCTACATTCTGCTTGGAAATTCAGGGACCAAAGCTGCGTCAGGGTTTTGCTCTGCTTCTCTAGCCCATGCTTTAGAATCCTTTGCCAGCAGATGGGAAAAGAAGGTAGAGAAGGTATACCGGTTTCTTAACCACCTTGGCCAATGACACATTATTTCCATCTCAGGTCTTTTCACACTGTTCTAATAGATAGAAATAAATTAGAAGAATAAGAACTGGAAGGGAATGGACAAAGCAAATATCATACCTAAATGTAAAATCTTATCAATTCTATTATTTTTTTTCTAACAGATTGCTTAATTTAAGATCAATATATAAGAATCAGTATTATTTTATTGCACCAGTAATAAAGAAATAGAAAATATAACAAAAAGGTTATCTTTTGTAAAAGCAAAAAAGTCCTATATTGAACATAAGAATAATAACATACATAAAACCACTACAGAGAAAATTCAAAACTCATAGAAGAATGTATACAAAAGATCTGAATAGTCATTTCATGCCCTTGGAAGGAATGACTTAATATTACAAAGACATCAATTTTTCCCCAAATTATTGTATATACAATTTAATAATGATTATATAAATTCAATGCAATAACAAGTAAATTCCAGCTGGATTTGTTTAGGACTCCAATGAGAGTATTCTAAAAAGCATATAATAATATTAATGGTACAGGTGTTTGAAGAAGAGCAGCAGAGAGAGAGAACTTGCCTGATCAGTGATAGGAATACAAATAGTGTGGTATTGGCACAAGATTGACAGAACAGAATAAAGAGCTCTGAAAGAGACTCATATATGCTTGGGAACTTAATGTGAGATAATAATGCCATCACAAAGCAGTATCAAAAGGACAGACTGTTAGTAAAGTGTGTTCAAAAAAACCGGCTCACTATATGGAGAAAAACAAAATTGGATCTACTTAACACCATAAAATATACAAATGGATTAATGGCCTAAATATGATGGAAGAACCCTGTAAAATTAATAGAAGAAAATATAAGAAATTAACTTTTTGACCTAGGAATGAGGAAGATTTTCTTAAAATCCTAAAAGTATAAAAATCCAAGTAAAAAAAATGATAAAGCTTAATCCCAATGAAATTAAGATTGTACTCAAAAAAGAAAACCATGGAAAAGTTTGACAGATAAATAAAAGACATTTGCAATTTCAAGAACCAGTAAGAGTCTAATATCTACAATATATAAAGTGCTATTGCAAAATCAACAAAAAAGAAGACAAATAGAGAAAGGGGTTAAGGTATATGAATAGACAATTCCCAGAAAAGAAACCCTAAAAGGTGAATAAGCAAATGAAGAGATGCTTAATTTATTATATTTAGGTAATTTCAAATTTAAATAGCAATGATATATTTTTATACCCTTACTCAGAAAAACTGGAAAACTGGATAATGCCAGGTACTGCCAAGGCCATTGCAAAACGGAAAGCTTCCACTACTGCTGGGGTAGTATAGACTGGTGTACACATTCTGTTGAATGATTTGCAAATACTTAGTCCAAATATTAATATATATACTCAATGATCCAGCAATCTCACTGCTGGGAGAGATCTCAAAGAATTTCTCACATAAATCTAAAAGAATGACACATACTAATATATTCACTGCAGTATTCATTTCAATAGCATGTAGTTGGAGGAAATCACTGGAGGAACAGACAAATGCAGTGTGATGGATGTACTCTATAAACAATTTGCCACAGTTAGAAACAATAAACAGATGTTTGAAGTATGATGATGAGTGAACAGAATGAAAAAGAATGAGATGTATAGTAACTATTATGAAAATTAAAAATACATGCATACAAAATACTCAGTTCAAGAACACATACAAATAAAGGATACATATCAAATACATTAGGATGGTCACCTCTGGTCAGCGTAGAGAATGAAGATAAAATTTAAAAATGAAACAAGAAAAGTATTACAAGGATCATTTATGATAGTGTACTCTGGATGGAGGTGAATGAATATAAATAACAATACACTTGTCACCCGGGGTCCAAAGAAAAGAGGAGGAAAAAGAGGGAATGAGAGAAAACACATTATAATCAAGTGGATGCAGTAATGGTCTGATATATTTATACATACTGATGTATTGTTTTTAAAAAATTTTATTTTTAATACTCTGTCAAAAGAGGAAAGTGTATATGATAAGATCCCCCCAAAGGCATAGTATAAAGTGCAGCATTGATTCTTGATAAAGCTTCTAATTAAAATTTTAAAAATATTCCTTATTAATAGAGAAATAATAATAGCAAACCTGAATAGAATACTTTGTGCTGGACACTTTTCTGAGCACTGTACATAGATTAACTCATTTAATGTTCCCAAAACTCTGTGAAGGAGGTACTAAAATTATCCCTGTTTTACAGATGAGGAAATTGAGGCATAGGAGATTACCTTGCCCAGTATCGCACAACTAATGAAATGTCAAAACTAGGATTTGAAACAAGATTCTCTGGCTCTAAAATCTATATTATTAATCACTACACTATCCTATCGCTCTACTAATAATGTATTTGGATATAATACTCAGTGGTTTTTTCATGTTGACATTCTTGAGATTTTCCAATTAAATTTATAGAGTATAATTGTTGCCAGGAAGTGGGTACCTTATCCTGAGACTACATTTTCCTCAGCTTCCTTGAACTGATTTAGAATTAATAACATGTACTCAAGATATGTATGTACATGAAACGTGTAATCTTATAATCTTATACTCTCACAATCAAATAGGGTTTCTTCTATGATTGCAAGGCTATTCAACAACCAAAAATCCATAAATATAATTCATCCCATTAGTAGTCTAGAAAAAATCAGGATTATTTGATAAAATTCAGCCTCTCTTAATGGTAAAATGTTAACCAAACTAGTAGCAAAAAGAAAATTATATTTATAAATATTATATACCATAGACCTATAGCACGTATTACCTTTCATAGAAAAAGTTTAAACAATTTCTTTAAGGGCAATAAAAAGAGATGCCCACTTTACCAAGGAGAAAAATTACTATATGTTAAAATATTGGTATAACTTTATGAGAAACTACCAAACTGGTTTGCAAAAGAAATTGTCATATTGTATTCCCACCAGCAGTGTATGAGAGTTCTAGTTGCTCCATATTCTTGTTGGACTTTTTAACATTAATTGGTTTTTTCAGTAGATGTGTTATTTTATCTCATCGTGGTTTAAAATTGCATTTTCCTATTGACTATGGATGTTGAACATCTTTTCTATGCTTATGATTTTTGTATACTTTTATGAAGTATTCAAATCTTCTGACCATTTTTTAGTTAGGTTGCATGACATGATTATTGACTTGTAGTAGTTCTTTACATATTTTGTCAGATACATGCATTACTGGAACTTGCTTTCCACTTTTTCAAGAGTATCTTTTGAAGAGCAAAGATTTTACTTCTAATGAACTTTACCTTAACAGTTTTGTTTTGTTTTTACACTCACGCTTTTCTGTGTTCTAAGAAAACTTTGCATACTCCAAGTTGTTTCTTCCTTTCCAGGAATGATATAACTTTAGTGTTTATTTTCAGTTCTGGGATCCAGATGGAGTTTGTCTTTATGTATGGAGTGAGATGTGAAGATCAAGACTTATTTCTTTCCATAGAGACCTTCCATTTTTCTAGCACAATTTACTGAAAAGGCAATTCTTTCCCCATCGGCATTACTGTCAAAAGTCAACTGACCAGATACGTGCAAGTCTATGGCTATTTCCATACCCTCTGTTTTATTTTGGAAGGACAAACTGGAACCTGGGATGGACTCTCTCCAACCTCGATTACATGCATGGCCTGCAGGAGCCCTTCACCAATGAGCTGCAAGTGCACACAGCCCAGGACTCAGAAGTCCATGAAGGAGATCTGGGGTAAGCGAGAGGAGCACCAGGCCCAGGTGCTTCTCCTCTACAATTTAAGCCTGTAGATCAGTATTATCTGCTCAAGCTTCCAAAGATTCTGGCACTTTACATCTCCTTCAGAGTATAAAAATGGCTGCTGCTTCACTTCTGCCTTCTAAACATCATGCAAATTTATCTTATGGCTAATCCTGGAACTATACAGGGAGAGAAATTCTGAGAAACATAGTTTCAGCTTAGTTTACTTGATGGAGTACAAAGCCACCACACCTGGTATCTTGAAATTAATTCGGTTTTTAAATCCAGTATCTTTTTGGTAGATTCCTAAGGATTTTCTATGTACACAATCTTTCTATGTACACAATATTATCAGAAAATGTTTCTTTTCTTTTCCTTGCCTTATTGCGCTGGCTTAGGTCTTAGTACAATTAGGAATACAGTGGGTGAGAACAGATAATTTGTGCTCTTAATATTAGGGAGGGAATGTTTAATCTTTTCCCATGAAATATGATATTAGCTGTAGTTTTTTTTATCAATTCCCTTGATCAAGGTAAGGAATTTCCCTTCTATTCCTAATTTTCTGTGAGTTTCTATCATGAATTGGCATTGAAGTTTGTTAGTTGCTTTTTTTTCCTTTTGTATTTATTGAGGTCAGCTGATTCTTTTATTCAGTTAATATAGTGATTGAATTTCAAATATGAAACCACTTTGTATTCCTGGAGTACACTCTACTTTATGATCTTTTAATGTATTTCTCGATTCAAACTAGGTAATATTTTGTTAAGTATTTTTGTATACACACTTATGAGGAAAATTGACTTATATGTATATTTAACATTTTGTAATGACTTTGTCTAGTTTTAATATCAAAGCGACCTGATATCCTAAAATAAGTCAAACTACTATGTAGAATTGGTAGTTTTTATTCCTTAAATGTTTGATAGAATTCACCAGTGAAGTCATCTGGGTCTGGAGTTTTCTTTTGGGGAAAGTACTTTAATTGCAGATCAAATTCTCAAATAAGAGGCTATTAAATTTTTTCTATTTATTATATCAGTTTTGGTATAAACATATTCTTTCAAGAGATCTGTATAAGTCATCTAAGTTGTCTAATTTGTTGCCATAAAGTTGTTCGTAACATTCTTTTATCATTTTAATGTCTGCAGGATAGGTGGTGATACCCATTTTCTCTTTTTTGATATTGGTAATTTGTGTTTTCTCCCTTTTTTTCTTGATAAATTTAGGTAAAGATTCATCATGTTTATTGATGGCTTCCAATAAATTTGCTTTTGGACTCATTGATTTTCTATATTCTTTTTCCATCTTAGTGTTTTCTGCTCTATATTATTTTCTTCTTGTTCTTATTTGGGTTTAATTTCTTCTTTTTCTAGGTTATTAAAATGAAATCCTATATCAATGATTTTCAAATTTTCTTTTCTAATATAAAAATTTTTAGCTCAATATCCATCTAAGTACTACTTTAGCTGCATTGCCTAATTATAATGTGTTTCTTCACAACACTTTTCAAAATATTTTCTAATTTCTTTTGTGATTTCTTCTTTGTCTAAGAATTATTTAGAAAAGTGCTGTTCAATTTAAAAATACTTGGGTATTTTCTGGACGTCTTTTTCTTATGTAATCTAATTAAATTTCATTCTGTTTGTAAAATGTTTTCTCTGTGATTCTAATCCTTCTCACATTTATTGAAATCTTGTTTTATGTCCCAGAATGTGATGTACCTTAGTGAATGTTCCACTTATATCTGGCAGTATATTCTCCTGTTGTTGGGTGTAGTGTTCTGTAAAGGTCGATTAGGTCAAGTTGGCTGATAATGTTATTTAGGTCTTTTTAATTCTTACTGATTTTGTCTTCTATCAGTTTAACTATGTTGAAATCTCCAAAGATAATTTGTAAATTTGCCTATTTCTCTCATTTCTATCATTTTTTGCTTTTTGTATTTTGAGGCTCTTCTATTACTGCATAGATGCTTAAGACTGTTGGGTTCTTGGTGAATTAACTCTTATCATTATGAAATATTCTTCTTTATCTCTGATAATATTCTTATTTATGAAGTCTTCTTTTTCTAATAATAGCAGATCCATTCCAGCTTTCTCCTGATTAGTATTTTCCTGATATGTTATTTTCCATACTTTTGTTATTTGGGCTTTATATTTAAAGTTTGTTTCTTACATATAGTTCAGTCTTACTTTTTATTCAAGTGATAATACTGCTTTTTAATAGGAGTGTTTGGTCCATTTACATTTAATGTCATTAGCCATATGCTTTTGGTTTTTTATTTGGCTAGTCCATTGTTTGTTCTTTTTTCCCCCTACTTTTCCTGACTTCTTTTAGATAAAATGGAATCCTGAAAATAATCAGTTAAACTTCACCATTGACATGCTAATGATACATCTTTGGTTTATTATGTTTTATTTCTTAGTTTTGCTGTAGGTTTTACAATACACATCTTTAAATATCAGTGTACCTTCAAACAATATTATACCTCAGGTAAACTCTCATTTCTCTGTTCCCATCCTTTGAGTTATTGTTGTCACAAAATTTACCTCCCTATATATTATAAGCCCTATAATACATTGGTGTTATTCTTTTTATATCTGAAAAGACAATTATCTTTTCAAGAAAGTAAAAAAGAAAAAAAAAGATATTTCATATATCCAGCTTGAGTATTATTTCTTCAGCTCTTTTCCTTGTGTAGATCCAAGTTTCTATCTGGTATCATTTTACCTCAGCCTAAATAATTTCCTTTGGCATTTCTTGTAGTACAGATCTGTTATTTCTCTCAGCTTATGTTTACCTGACACTGACTTTATTTCACCCTTGTTTAAAAAGAATAGTTTTTCTGGATAAAGATTTCTAGGTTGATATAATTTTCCTTTAGCACTATAAAGATGTCATTTCACTGTCTTCTATTTTGCATTGTTTTTAAGAAGTCTATGGTATTTTTTGTTTGCTCCTTTCTATGTAATGTGTCTTTTTATTGTATATTTTGATTTTTTTCCCTTTATCACTGGGTTTTCAGAAATTTATGATATGCCTTTGTTTGTTAAAAAATATTTATCAGGCTTGTGGTTACTTGAGTTTCTTGAGAGACTAAATATTGTTAAGATGTCAATTCTACCCAAAGTGATTGACAGATTCAATGCAATCTCAATATTCAAACAAACTTCTTTGCAAAAATGGAAAAGCCAGTCAACAAATTTATATGAAAGGGTAAGGGACTCCAAATAGCCAAAGCCATCTTGAAAAAAAAGAATAATGTTGGAAAACTCATACTTACTGATCTTAAAACTTATTACAAAACCATAGTCATCAAAACAGCATGATACTGGCACATGGGCAAACATATACCAATGGAATAAAATTGAGTTCAGAAATCAACCCTCATATTTTTGGCCCACTTAATTTTGACAGGGATTCCAAATCCACTCTTTTTTGTCAAATACCTTTTCTGTGTCTATTGAGATGATCATGTGATTTTTCCCCCTCTCTTCTGTTAATGTGGTATATTTATTGATTTTCTTGTACTGAACCACCCTTGCATACCTAGGATGAATTCCATTTGATCATGATATACAATTCTTTTGGTGCACTGTTGCATTTGGTTTGCTGGTGTTTTGTTGAGGATTTCTGTATCTGTATTCATAAGGGATAAAAGTCTGTATTTATCTTTTCTTGTGGTATCATTATTAGGCTTTTGTTTGAGGGTGATGTTGGCCTCATAGAATGAATCAGGGAATGTTCCCTCCTCTTCAATTTTTGGAAGACTTTGGGTGGAACTGGAGTTAGGTTGTCTTGGAATGTTTTACAGAATTTCCCTGTGAAGCCATCTGGTTCTGGGCTTTTCTTTTTGGGGAGGTTTTTGATTACTGATTCAATCTCTTTACTAGTTATTGGTTTGTTAAGTTCTTCTATTTCTTCTTGAGTCAGTGTAGGTAGTTTGTGTGTTTCTGGGAAGTTGTCCATTTCATCTAGGTTATCGAATTTATTGGCATACAGTTGCTCAGTTATAGTCCTTTCTATTTCTGTGGGGTCAGTAATGTCCCCCTTTTCATTTCTGATTTTGGTTATGTGCCCTCTTTTTTTTTTTTATTAGTATAGCTAAAGCTTTGTCAATTTTATTGCTTCAAAAAACCAACTATGGTTTTGTTTTTCTTTATTGTTTTTTTAAATTCTCTATCACATTTATCTCCACTCCAATTTTTATTCCCTTCCTTCTGATCACTTTGGGTTTAGTTTGTTCTTATTCTAAATCCTCTAGTTTTGAGGTAGTCTCTGCTCTTTCTTTTTTTAATGTAAACACTTAGAGCTTATAAATTTCCCTCTTAGCACTGCCTTTGCTTCACCTCATAAGTTTTGGTATGTTGTTTTCTGTCATTTTCATTGACCTCAAGATATTTCTTAATTTCTTTTGCAATTTCTTCTTTGACCCATAGAGTACATTGTTTAATTTACACACATTTGTGAATTTTCCATTTCTCCCTCTGTTTTTGATTTCTTGATCTTTCTATTGCAGTCAAATAAGATACATTGTATGGTTTCACTATTTTTTAAATTTGAGGCTTGTTTTGTGACCAAACATATTGTCTGTCTTGGGGAATGATCCATGTGCACTAGAGAAGAATGTGTATTCTGATGCCATTGGGAAGTGTGCTATATATGTTTGTTAGATAGCTAGTTTAGAGTATCATTCAAGTCTTCTATTTCCTCATTGATCTTCTGGCTAGATGTTCTATCCTTTATTGAAAGTAGTTTATTGAAATCTATCAGTATAGAATTGTCCATTTCTGCCTTCAAATCCGCCAATATTTGCTTCATTTATTTTGTGGCTCTGACATTTGCTGTATATATTTATAACTTATGTCTTCTTGTTAAATGAATCCCTTTATCAGTATATAGTGACCCTCTTTGTCCTTCATAACTGTTTAACTTAAAGTCTATTTTATCTGATAATTAGTATAGGTACCCCAGCTCTCTTTTTGGTTACTATTTGCATGATAGAATTTTCTATCCTTCCACTTTCATCCTACCATGTCCTTAAATTTAAGGTGATTCTCTTGTAAATAGAATACAGTTGGGTCATGCTTTTTTTTATCCGTTCTGCTAATCACTACCTTTTGACTGGGGAGTTTAATCCATTTACATTTAAAGTAAATACCAATAATGCAGGGCTTTCTTTTGTCATGTTGCTATTTTACGTTTGTAAGTCTTCAAGGTCAAAAAATGAATAATTCTTCCAATAATGACCACTTTCACATATATTTAACTTTTCTATTGTACTATTTTGAGTCCCTTCTTATTTCTTTCTGAATGTTTTTCATGTATTTTTTTTGTGTGTGTGGTTACAATGGGGGTAAAAGTTAGCATACTAAATTCATAACAATCATACTTTATTTGATACCAACTAATCTTCAGTAGCATACACATACACTGATCCAACACTCCTCTGTCCATCCCTCTCCCCTTTTCTTAACTTACTAAAACTCTGTCTTTGTACATTATATGTCCAAAACAAAGAATATAATTCAATAGTATTGGCATTTATAATTACCTATATGGTTACCTTTACCAGAGGTCTTCATTTCTTTATGATGTTTTGATCCACTGTCTAGTTCCCTTTCAATCTGAATAACTTCCTTTAGCATTGCTTGTGGGGAAGTCTAGTTGCTGACAAATTCCTTAGCTTTTGTCTTTCTGGGAATATCTTAACCTCTCCTCCATTTTTTAAAGGAAGTCCTGCTGAACATAAAATTCTTTGACAATTATTTTCATTCAGCACTTCAAATATTTGTACCACTGCCTTCTTACCTCCATGATTTCTGATAAGAAATCAGCACTTAATCTTATTGGGATTCCCTTGTATGTAGTTTGTTGCTTTTCTCTTGTAGCTTTCAGGACTGACTTCTTGTCCTTGGCATTGGATAATTTGATTACTATGTGTCTGGTCATGGTTCCCCTTGGATGTTTATTGGACCTCTTAAATGTGTGTATTCATGTCTTTCATTAAATTTGGTACATTATCTACCATTATTTCTTTGACTATTCCTTCTGCCCCTCTCTCTTTCTTCTCCTTCTGAGATTCCCACAATGCTTATATTGGTCTGCTTGTAGGTGTCTTACAGGTCTCTTAGGTTCTTTTCATTCTTTTGTATTCTTTTATCTTTCTGCTTCTCAGCCTGAATCATTTCAGTTGTCTTGTTTTTGAGTTCACTGATTCTTTCTTCTTTTGTCTCCAATTGCTGTTGAAACCATCAGGAAATTTTTCATTTCTGTTATTGTGTTCAATTCCATTATTTCACTGAAGAGATTCTCATATTGTTAATTCATTGTTTTCTTCATAACCTTTATAGTTCTTTCTCTGTTTTCCTTTATCAAAGATAATTGTTTTAAAGTCTGTCTCTGTTAAGTCCAAAGTCTGATCCTTTCATTGTTGGTATCTGGATTTTTATTTTGTTTCTTTGGATGGGCCATCATTTTCTTTTTCTGTTGTCTTGTAATCTTATGTTACACATTGCATATTTTAATATTTTAAGTGTTAAATCTAGGACTTAGTTCCTGGGCTGTCCCTTAAGTATGTGTATAGCTAGTAACATATGAAAGACAAATCAGAGTTGAGTATGGCCTTTTATTCTGGACGTCAAGGTTTTGCAAAGGAAGCCAGAATGGAGGAAACTTAAGAGGGCATATTTTTCCTTCTTTTTTTGGCTCTGAGGGTCCCCAGGGCTTTTTCTATAAAATTTTATCAGCATCAGACTTTCTTGAACACCAGTTGCTAATCAAAACAAACAAACCAAGATCAAAATCATCTTTTGCTCTCTTTGCATGTTGGCTCTGCTTTGGCTAGTAGTCTCCTTCAGAGCTTAGCCATCTATAAGCAGATCAGCACAAGGCAATGGGAAGGGTATTTTCTGTATAATCTGAACCTGCTGCTTCTCCTGGGCTTGTGCTTGCTAGAGGCCTTAGAATTTCCCAGTTTACAGGAGTTTGAGTGAGTGCCTCCTCTACTCCCTTTGAAAGAGACTGCCTCCCTTCCTTGGGTGCTCTTTTAACAACTTAATGCTAGTAGTCTGTTGCCCTAGGCTACTTCAACTTAATTGTTTCTCACACTGTCCCAGCTTCTCTGCCCTCTGGGAGGGTGAACTGGAGACATGTTCCTAGTTCAGTCTCTTAGACTTCCACCCAATAGATTGGCACTGACATACATGCACCTTAGTTGCACACAGAGACACTCTGCTCCTTCTGGAGCAGGGACAGGGACCCACAATAGGAGTACAAGTTGGCTCTACCCTGCATTGTGGAGGGAGTGGTGGAAGGGCCAGCAAAGACATCAGGAGCTGCTTCTGTGCCTTTTGAAGCTGTGTTTTCTTCATTCAGCAGTAGCCCAGTTAATATAGCACTATACTATTTTCCGTAGTTTTGAGAAAGGTTACTATCTTTAAGATCCCTCTTATGCTTTGTCCTATGAGTGGTTGGAACAATGGCTGCCTTTGGAGCAGTCCTCCAGGACTCAGAAATAGCTGATCAAATGTAGAGATCTGGGAGCAGACCACACATCCCCAGAGTTTGGAGGACTAGTTCTTTATGTCCCACCCTGGCACCAGCAAGCTGAGCCAGGAGCCAGAGCTCCAGTCCCCATTGCTGCTCACCATGAGGCTGGGGGAAGAGGGATGGTAGCCTCTGTGGGAGCAGGAAACTCACAGGACTTCATCACAATTTACCAGCCTCTTCCTTGTGCTCTTCCCCTTGACTCCAGAGTTTCTAAGTGGTTGATTCAGACAGTTCCTGCCACTTCAATTGTTGTGGTGGTGGAGGGTCTGATTCCTGGACCTTACCATGCTACCATCTTCCCACAATCCTCCAGTACATCCACTTTTATTGTGGTCATCCAAGCCTTCCTCAGAAGCTCCTATGAAAAGAATAAATGAATGAATTATTCTGTATTCACTAGTACTGGTGGTCCTTCAATGCCATAACTTCCCTATTCTTTCTTTTGGGTTTACTTTTTCCATGGCTATACTACGTTGGTAAATAGCATTGAATTGTTCATTGGTGAAATAATTCCCAAATTCTTGCTAGTTTGAGTATGCCTTTTTCTTGCTTTTATAAGAATAACTGCTCAACATTTATGGGATACTTGGTCACAAACTTTCCTCCTCAGAATTCTCTAATATTGCTATTATACATCCTGGAATAGCCTGATGATTTTCATCGTTGGTTATAGATTTTCACTGGCTGTTTGTAATAATAGATAGCATTTACCAAGTACTTATTTTGTGCCAGGCTATAGGCTAAATCCTTTTGCAAGGGTTTATTCACTTCATTCTCATGATAATCTTCTAAGGTGGATACTACTGCTTAAGATCATAGAAATGTGATTTGAACTTAGGTCATCTGACAGCAGTCTTAAGCAGTGCTATACTGATTGAAGGATATTTTTTTCTTTTATTTTTCTTAAATTTCTATAGCTTTGCTCAGAAACAACTTAAGGTTTGAGAAAGTTTTATTATGCCTGTTGTCATGAGTCTTTGTCATTGTCATATTCTTCTTTTTGTTTTTCCTGACTACTTTTCGACTTGTTTAGCACTTTTCATTCAAAATTTTCATTGTCTGATTTCCATAGCTATCAAATCTGATCATTTTCTTTCCTTTGCCTTTTTTTTTAGCAATTTTATTGAGATATATATTCATTCCACACAATCCATTTAAAGTGTACATTCAATGGTTTTTGGTATAATCAAAGTTGTATATTCATCACTGCAATCAATATTACAGCATTTTCATTACTCCAGAAGGAAAATCCCTACCCCCTTAGCAGTCACCTCTCAATTTCTCTATCCTTGCCACACATATTCACTAATCTAATTCTCTCTGAATTTATATTTAAAATTTATATAAATGGACTGAAACAAATGCAGTACTGTGTGTCTGGTTTCTGTCACTTAGAATAATTCTGTTTACAATTGATGAAAAAATATTAATATATTACTATTCACTATAGTACATAGTTTAGGTGTATTTTTGCCAAATACTACCTTATTAACATTTTGCATTGACAAGCATTTGTTCTTATTCATGGAAGAGCATTATCATATTTGTACTAATAACCATACTCACTGTTCACAACAGAGATCACTAAATTATACAGTTCCATGATTCAAACTTTCCCTTTCAACTGCAATCATAGCCCCATACGGGTGCCGTTCTAATCATATTCACTCTAATGTGTTATCACCACCTCTATCCAATTCCAAACATTTACTTTTAGCCTTATTACAAATTCTGCACAAATTAAGCCTCAGCTACCCATTCTCTATCCTTATTCTATCATTTGTCCTTTTCTATTCATTCTGAGCAATTTTCTCTAAATAATCTTCTACTGTTCCAATTTTAGTGTCAATTCTTTGCTGCTTCTGTAGTTTTAAGTTCTATAATAATTTTCTCCTTTTGATTTTTACTTACCTCTGAGAGTTTTCTTTAATAAATTTTTATTAGAGACATTATAGAAAAGTCATGCATACATCCCCATACATAGTTTACATTAGGCTTCATTGTGATTTATAGTCCTATGCTGGTGTTGTTTAATTTTTACTTTAGTAATATATATAACCTAAAATTTCTCCAACTATTTCTGCCTTGTGCCAGTACCATGCCTTTATATTTTTGTCATAAATTTTAAAATTAGGAAGTATGAATCCTCAAAGTTTGTTCTTTTTTGATGACTTTTACTAGTGTCCTTTATAAACAGAGGACCAAGAAGCCACAAACACAGAAAAAAAAGCCACACAGAAGTAGAGAAGGAAACCAGGAATGAGGAAGCCACAGAGAGAGCTGAAGCAACAAGATCCAGGAAGGAAGCAGATGCCTCCATGTGCCTTGCCATGTGCAAAAGGACTCCAGGATTGCCGGTGGCCAGTCTCCTGCTGATGCTTTCACAGCCTCAGTACCATAAGCTTATAACCTAATAAATTCCCATTATGAAAGCCAACCAATTTCTGGTATATTGTCCTGGCTTTGTGCTTGCTTCTGGCCTTAGAAATTCCCAGGTTTATAGGAATTCAAATGTCCCCTCTACTTCATATGAAATAGGCAACTCTTTTTCCCTCCCAGGTGCTCTGTTATATGAACTAAATCCTCTGCAGCCCAGGCTGCTTCTGCCTGCAGGGAAAGTTCTGGGAAAATGAGCTCAGACATGTATCCTGGTTCAGTCCTTCAGGTTGCTCACTTGACAAATTGACACTGATTTATAGGCACTCTGGTCTGTGTTTAGGTGTTATTCTACTCCCTTCAGAACAGGGACTCACAGTGGGGTTTTATCTCTGCATGTTAGGTTCATTTCTTTTTCATTGTACAATTGTTCTATGTCTCAAGTTCTGTTTTTATTCTGTATTCTTACCTTTTATTGGGTATGACTCTTTAGATGTGAATTTACTACTAATATAGGGAAAGCAGTATCTCCTAAACTTTTATTTCATAGGATTTAAATGGAGAGCTGGATGGTATATATCATTAGTTCAGTTTCTTAAGGAAAACAGAAGAGGAGCTAGAATCATGGAGAACTTTGACTAATTGCAATTTGATATATACTGAAACTCCTTCAGTAGTGCCAACTCTTGATGGAGTAAGAAAGGGGAGCTCCTGGGTTTCTGTTTGTTTCCCTACTACACTGCAATGCAGTCAGTTAAGTGGGAACCTAGACATTTTATTTGGTCAGTCATATGTTTTCTCAACCAATAACTTTTGCTGCTCACCTAGGGTTGCAATGTTGTTTCCTAGAAGAATGTCTCACAGGTTTCATCTGTTTTAACAATACCTCCTGACCATGCTCTCACCCTTGAGAAAGCTACATGGACCCTGTGAAGCCTGAGGCCTTCCAAAAGTGTGGTGCCCACTCCCAATCCACAGGCAAGGAATAGGCTTCTGGGAACCCATCTTTTCTGTTGCCCACTCACATCTCCATTTCCCATCTCACCAAGCTGGGAAACATTTTTAGAGACTGACAGAATTGTCCCTGCTCAATTCCCTTAAATCTCTGCCATTCTCATGAGTCTAGGAATTATACATTGATTCCTGGGATATTCTTTTAATTTGGTCAAAATTGTAGTATGTCTGGCAGATAGTCCTAGAATCTTAGCAAATGATTACATTTGGAGGAAAATCCAAAGAGCAATATCACAGAAGCCAAGTAAAGCAAGTATTTTAAGAGGGAAAATGTGGTTAAAATGAAATGCTTCTGAGACAGAGCGTCCATAGGATTTGAACAATCGAGAGGCCAGATATAGGTGGAATGGAGGGAAAGTTTTTAGTGGAATGTCTGGGGGCAAAGAAGATCTAGCAGAAGGTTATTAATGAAATACGTGAAATAAATGTGGAAAGAAGTATGTGGTTGGAGAAGTGGTCAGTCAGCTCTCGGGTCATCAGTTTCCATAAAATAAGAAGCTAACCTAGATAATCTCTAAGGTGCCTTCCACTGAGTCTGCCAAGTTGAAGAGCTGACTCTCCCTATCTACTGCACAGGAACTTCCCCATCAAATCTGTACAAAGAACACACTGATGAAGAGCTCTTGCTGAAACAAACCAAAACTGACTCTATTCAAGCCTTTAGATCTACTTTCCAATGTAGAGGAAATATGGGGAAGAGAGGAACAAATTGAAGGTGCTACAAGGAAACAACAGGTCACAGCATGTAGAACATTTTATAGGACAAAGCATAAATGGCATTTTTTAACGATAACAGCATCAAAACCAGTCAGGGGCTTGTAACAGATTCTTGCCCTACCCCATAAATCCCTGAGTTCACCTGCAGCCACAGTGAACCGTTTCCTGTACAGCATTCCACACAATCCCCTGAATCTGCTTCACTGGTGCAGGGCCACCCAGGAGTATTCAATGAGGGGTGGAAGTCAGTGGACAGAGATACCACTTTCCCCAGCTTTGGGGGGATAATTCTGAGAGGCATGCTTCACTGTTCCTCCAAGTAACCCCAGTAGAATTAAATCCTCATTGCCTGGGGAACAGATGTAACTCAGTGGTTGAGCACCTGCTTCTCATGTATGAGGTACCAGATTCAATCCACTGTACCTCCTAAAAAACAAACAAACCCCACTGCCCACAGCGACAACCTATTTTCTTAGCCTTTTCCCCTTTCCTATATCACTTTTCCTGCTCGTTCATTTTGCTTCCTAGTGATACCTCCAAATAAAATACCTACCTCCAAGTCCTTACCACAAGTGCTGCTTTTAGGGAAACCCAAACAAGGAAAATTGGACTATTTAAGATTAAAAGAGATTCAGGAGACAAAACACCTAAATGCATCCTGTGGCTACCAACTGGATCCTGGTTTGAACAAATTGCTGTAAAATGATATATTTGAGAGAATCCAAGAAATCTGAATACATTAAATGATATTAAGGAATTATTTCCTTAATTGTTAATTGTATTCTTATAAGAAAATGCCTGTATTTGGAGATGCATAAGGGTGAAATGGCCTGATTTCAGGGATGTTTTTAGTACTTAAATAAAAGGAAAAGGAAAAAGGAATAAATAAGGCAAGTGTGGAAAATGTTGACAGTTGTTGAATCTGGGAATTAGGTATATGAGTGTTCATAAATCTTTTGCAATAAAAAGTTTAAGCATTCTTTTAGAAAAGAAATTTAAATTCCCAGAAAATACTAATTTTGATAGGAAACAAAATTCCTCAAGGACATTACTTTCAGAAATCTAATCCCAGAAAGACATTCCTAAACTCCTTTATGCAAGACAATAAAATAAGCAAAAGACCCTCTCCCTCTGCAAAATGACATCCACTAATTACTCAACTTTTGTCTTCCCTGCCTGCAGCTTTGCCAAATGCCACATTTCTCTCTCTCTAGTATCAGAAACCAAACAAACTCTCTTGAAATCAGTATATTCCACTGCAAGAGGCCAGCCACTGAGCAGTCACATGAGAAGTGCCCTGAGCACCAGGGTGAGTTTTGAAATATTCCGGCCAAGCATATTTCTAAAGGCAGAGCCCAAGCATGCCATGCAGCTCTCAGAAGAAAATCCCATACATTTTCCATGGACTGATTCAAGATACCCACATAAATAGACCACGGCATCGCTGAATCAGTAAAGACAGGAAGGAACCTCCTAAAAAAGAAAGCTTTTGGTCTCCTGCAAGGTAAAATGTGTGCCTCAGATCTGCAAATGAAAGAGTATCACAAACATATGGTTAATGACTCATCCCAAATGGAAAAACAGAGTTTGTTATATTTTATGGAGATTTTACACGTCGAAGGTACATCTGTTGCTATTTACGCTGACATGTATGTAGAGATTGGCAGACCAAGTGCTCTGTAGGGATGAGCGAAATCCAAACCAAACCACAGAAGTTTCTAACTTTGAGGCTGGCTCCTGGAATGGAAAATGGTTTCCTGATCCCTTGAAACACTGCCCAGCTGAGGAGGGTGACTTTGAGAGGCCCACATCCCCGGCTGCAGTTAGATGAAGCAAAAAGTCCTGCTTTGCACAGGGGCCCCACAGAGAAAAGAACAAAGGCATGAAGTAGAAGAGGTGTTGGCAAGCTTGAGGAACAGTTTGATTGCCGAACACCTTCATTAACTGTTCCAGGCAAAATAGAGAGTATTTATTCGCACATAAACACGCCACCCCAAATCAGACAAAAGCCTACTCTTTAGTCCTGTTGTTACCATTCTATAAGAGGATGTCTGTGTACTCTGGAAGACGATTTTTTCCCAGTTGGGTAGCTTGGATACAGGTTTTCAACTCCTGGTCATATCATCTCCTTTTTTTTTGGTGGTTAAGTGGTCTTTATTTTTGTTCAGTTGTGTGATTATTTAATCTGTGGATGGTGTGTCAGGACTATTTTAGCTGGCCTGCTGCCTTCCTCCTCCTCTTTCCCTCTTCTTTGCTTGCCCTTTAACTGAGGAGCAACAGCAGTTAAATAAGCAACTAGTATCCTAGAAGGTTGAAAGACAGAGGTGCTATGAGAGTCAGCCAGATGAAGTGAGAATCCAGAGGTGGAAGAGAGAACTTAGGCTTGGTAGGATCAAAATTATTATCGGAAAGAGGTGACATATAAACCAGGTCTTGAGAGATGGGTAGAATTTGCTCATCAAAGACTCCATGCTTTCCACAGCTTTCAGTAAGGCTGAGAAACAGTTTTGGTTCCGAAGCTCAGCTTGCTTATATAGACCTACCCAAGGCCTCACACTCAGCCCCAGCAAGTTCATCTCACACTCCTGTGATTGGGAGTGTCTCCACAGCAGTTACACACTGTTCTTGCCTGTCCGATCCTTTTCAATAGCCCACTCTACTCACAGATTTAGGTGAACCTACTTTAAAATTTACATGCTCGTTAACCTTCTTGTTCATCTGTGCATTATTACCACTTAACAGGGGCATAGTGCCAACTGTGGGTTGAGTACAAAACCAATCCTCCCCATTTGAAGTGTCTCGAAAGAAGCAAACTAAATGTGAAAAGCAGAAACTTGATCGACTATAATACAGTATGAGTGAGACCACTTCACTTAACTCACTATTTGTCTCTAATCATCCTCGGTACAATGGCTGCTGTTGAGTATTACATTACCCATGTACTAAATTAAACGCAAGTTACTTTCAATATTGCCTAAAGCATTCTCCTCTAAATCCACTCTTTCAAGATCCGCAGTATGAGAGTCCAAGAACATATTACTGACAGTCATGGAAAATGTATTTAGCATTCTTATAAATGTTATAACTCCCTTTCTGGCAGAGGGCAAAATTGCTCCTTCTGCATTTATTCACGTGAAGTCTGGCTTCATCCCAGAGAATCACAGCGATTTGAACTGGGGAGGCTCTACAGTATCAGACAGCAGGTTGGGTCTCCAGCCTCTCCTGATTTTAAGCCCTCTACTTCCTAAAGATGATCACAGGTGTCACTCAGCTACAGTCATAAAAATCAACCCATGGTTTGCAATGCTATTCTGAACTTTAGAGTGATATAGCCAGAAGAGTCACTCTAGGGCATTAATGGAAAACTTGGGTGCAAGCTGCGTCAGATAAATATCAGAAGGAATGTACGTGCATTTGCTATAATGAAGGCCAAGGTCCAAATCAAATTTATCTTCATTGCAAAAGTTCTTGTAACAGGTCCAGGTCCTCCCCAAGGACTTTCCATCATCATAAATTCTGTGTAAGGACACTCTTGATGAAGAGGGGCACTAGGACTATTCCAGGCAGCAGGCCCTGAAATTTTTGTCTGAAAGACACTAACAGTATTGGAGAGAGGAAAGATTCCATTTTGGGGAAGTCAAGAGATCTCAACAGTTTGTGGGGTGTGTTTTGGAAAAGGAGATTAAGAGTTATGGCATCAGATCTGTATTTGTCTGTGTGCAGTAGGGAGAATATGCCCCTCCCCAAAAGATGCCTACATTCTGGTCTCCAGAACCTGTGAATATTACCCCCCATGGCAAAATACAGATATAATTAAGTTAAGAATCTTGAGATGGGGAGATTATCTTATATTATCTAGATGGGTCCAATTTAATCACAAAGGTCCTTATAAGGTAAAGAGGCAGGAAAGTCTGAGTAAGGAGAGGTGATGACAGATGGGGGAGTGGTAGGGAGGGAGAGGAGGAGGAAGAGAAGAGTGGAAGACCTTCCCTGCTGGCTTTAGATTTGGAGGAAGGAACCATAAGACAAGGAATGCAGGCAGCCCTTGGAAACTGGAAAAAGCAAGGAACTGGATTCTGCCCTGGAACCACCAAAAGGAACCAGCCCTGCGAACCTATTTTAGACTTCCTGAAATTTAAGAGAATAAATGTAGGTTATTTTAAGTCACTAAGTATGTGGTAATTTATTCCAGAAGCAAGAGGAAACAAATACACCAGCTTTAGCACTTGATAAACAGTGACTGGCTCTTGGGCAAGCTGCTTGACGAGTCAACGTCATTCTGGGCATCTATGAAAGGTCAAACAGTAAGACCCACTTCCCAGGCCTGTACTGCACTTTTCCATCCATTGAATGTGACTTCTGGCTACACCTGCTTCCCAAGGTGACTGTGAGGATCCAACAAACTAATAATGTAAACCACAGTACATAAGATGTGATTCAGGTAAGAAAGAATTTTTTGCTGCTGCTTGGCTAATACCCAGTGATGCTGCACCTCATTATTGGCATTTGGAGAAAACCTTGTGCCCCTCCCCTCATCCCCACTTTAGCCTCCTGGGCTGTAGCTTGGATCCTTCTCCCTCACTAGCCCAGGAACCCCTCAGGAGAGGCCTGTTGGATTCATCTTTGCATCTCCAGAACCTAGCTGTGAAGGTCCGTGAGAGTTATGGAAGCCACACGAGACTTCCTGTTTCTTGCCACCCTCAACACACCAGGTCCCCTGTTAGCAACTGCATTTGGCTCAAAACTATTTTGCTGCAAACCAGTAGTTTTCAACCCTGGTACACATTAAGGGCACCCGGGGAGCTTTTAAAAAATTACTGGTGCCCACACTCCAAGCTGGACCAATTAAACAGACTCTCTGGGGGTGGAGCCTGATCATCAGTAAAGTTTTAAGAGCTCCCCTGGTAGTTGCCATGCACAGGGTTGAGACACAACCAACAGGCAGCCATCACTTCAGAATGACTAACTCTGAACTCTGACATCACAGGTGAGATGTCATTAATCTATTATTTTTTTTTGGTTCTACGATCTTTTTTTTTTTTTTAAATGTTACATTCAAAAAATATAAGAGGTCCCCATATACCCCCATCCCCCCTCACCCCACTCGTCCCACATCAACAACCTCTTTCATCATTGTGGCACATTCGTTGCATTTGGTGAACACATTTTGGAGCACTGCTGCTCCACATGGATAATAGATTACACTGTAGTTTACACTCTCCCCCAGTCCATTCAGTGGGTTATGGCAGGATATACAATGTTCAACATCTGTCCCTGCAGTACCACCCAGGACAACTCCAAGTCCCGAAAATGCCCCCATGTCACATCTCTTCTTCCTTCTCCCTGCCCTCAGCAACTACCGTGGCCACTTTCTCTACATCAATGCTACAATTTCTTCCATTACTAGTCACAATAGTTCTATAGTAGAATACCAGTAAGTCTACTCTAATCCATATTTTATTCCTCCATCCTGTGGGCCCTGGGATGGTGATGTCCGGTCCACCTCTAAATCAAGACGGGGCTTAGATTCCACATGGATGATGGATGCGATTCTCCATTAATCTATTCTTTTCATCACATCAGAAACATTCTTCATTCTTAGGGACTCGGATTTTAACTCTCTCATGCAAAAATAACCTTTAGTAACTGTGCAGACATGTCAGGTGGGTTTTCTGTAAGCAGGCTGAAGGAATAATGGCCCCCATTTCTCTCAGGTGCTTAAAGTAGTGGTCCACACCTGCAGACCTCCCCTGCCGATCAGAGTTCTCCCAGCATCCACGCAAACAAGGTATTCCAGGTAACGGTGAGAATGCTGTTATATTTACTTTCATTTCACTTCAAAAAATACTCATTTCTGCGTTAGTATATGAAAATGGCTAACCATGTCCACCATGACTTCAGCTCTCAGGCTCTGTCACCCGAGCACCACAGCCAGTTCTAAGCACTGAGACATTCCAGAAGCCAGAGGCAATTGACACAGGACACAGAGGAGAGGTCCTAGGCCTGCCACAGTGTTCTCCATTAACCACCCAGGCTGTGTTGGAACAAATCAAATCTCACCCTGCTTTTCTTTTTCTTTTTGTAAAGGTCATACTGGGGATTGACCCCGAGACCTCGTACATGGGAAGCAGGCATTCAGCCAATGAGCTACACCCGCTCCCCTCTGCTTTTCTAACATGCCACTTCATCTCCGAGCACCTTTAGCAGGTCTGGTAAGGCACTGCTGATGACTGCAACACACTGACAACACTATCAGAATGGAAGTTAGCTACAGTATTTGAACCAAAACTCCATGAATTACAAGAAATATGTGCACAGCTATTGGAAATAAAAAGTTGTGATGTGGGAGCTGCATTGGCTCCTTACAATTCCCGTTTTTATTTCTAGGTCTACTGAAATTTGACCAGTGTTATTAAAACCTCAATACCAACCACAGCTTATTGAGTCAGCTTCACCATAGGTCAGCATTCACTATACTTAAAGTGGACTTTTTTTTGTAAAAAGCTTTAAAAATCCATTAAAGTAATGTGTTTTATATGTTACTGTACATTACTATAGAGAAGTTTAAAATAAAACTCTAATAACCTCAAGAAAATGCTCAGCCTTTAATCCCAAATCATTGAATAATAGCCCCAAGATTGTCATCTCTCCTGATATATGACTTTTCCTAGCTGGCAGAGGAATATTTATGATCCCCATTAAATATATATGAGTAAATGATACAGATGGCTTGAATGCCAATTAATACACATGAAAATATCCAATAATATATCTTCTTTTTGTAAATGATTATAATTTGACATTCTTGAAATACTTTCCTCTAGTTCTTTAACTTATGCTAATACCATTTCCCCTTCTTGCTGCTGCTTTTATTTATCTGTGCTGCTCAGCACACACACACACACACACACACACACGTGCACAAACCCACAAACTCACATACAAAGGCAATTACTGTCACTGAAATTTATATGCAAACAAAGTGAGCTATAAATGGAGATATGTATAAAAGATTCACATGCATTCTCTCTAATCATGACAGTTCCTAGTTTCCTTTACCTACTAAGAGAAATATTTAAGAAGCAGTATATTTTTTCTATTCTATTTCTGCAGTAAAATTTTTCCCCCAAAGTACACAAGTTTGGTAATAAGAAGGAAATCATTCTATATTTTGGGAAAGTAAAATCATGGCTTATATGAGTTGTGAAAAATTGTTGCAGTTGTAGTGACAGGATACATTTGGAATGTTTTTGATATCTAATATCCTTAAAATATGTATGACTGAGCTTTCATTATCTTTTATATCTTTTCCTTTACATTTTAAAGGTAGAATTTATATATAATTGTGGTTAATAGTACAAATACAAGAATGTTTCTATTACAAGGTGTTAAGAATATGGCAATACATGGGGAAAATACAACTAGCGTATAGACTATAGTTATCAGTAATACTGTAATATTTTTACAGCAATGGCAAATAAGGTACTATATCAATGCTAAGGGTGAATACTGGGGGTATAAGGGGGTATGGGTTTTTTCCCCTTTGGAATAATGAAAATATTCTGCAATGGACAAAGCTGATGACAGGACAGCTCTGTGATGAAACTGAGAGCCTCTGAATATGCACTTTGGATGGATTGTACAAGGCAGGGGACTATTTAACACAGCAAACCCCATGGTGACTGATGGGCTGTGGTTAACAGTACAAATATGAGAACATTCTCTCCTGAACTATAGCAAATATACAATACTAATACATGGTGTTAATAATAGGATGGTTTGTGGGAAGAATACACCAAATACAAGCTATGGACTATAGATAGCAGTAATGTAACGATGATGTTCTTGCATGATTCGTAACAAATGTATCATAACAATGTAAGGTGGTGGTGGAGCTATGTATGGGAATCCTGTGTGGTATGCATGATTTGTTAACTTACAACTTCTCAAATAAAAAAAGGCACATGGAATAAGTTTACTATTTGATGATTTTTGATGAATGTATGCAGTTGTGTAACAGAAATCCCAGTTAAACTACCAAACATTTCTATTGACTCTTCACGTTTCCTCATACTCATTTGTAGTCAATTTCCCCAACCCCCACCTCTAGATACAACCACTGTTCTGATTTCTATATGATAACTTATTTTTGTCTATTCTATAACTTTATATTAATGGAATCAGTAAGTGCTCTTTGAATCTTACTTCTTTTGCTCAGCTTAATGTTATAATGATTTGAGATTCTTTTTTGTCATATGTACCAGTAGTTTCTTTTTATTGCTGTGCCTTATTCCAATCCATTAGTTTGTTTCCAGTTTGGGGCTGTTACAAATAAAGCTGCTATGAAAATTATTGCATGAACCTTTGTTGTGGACATACGTAAATAGCTGAAGAGTTAGTCTAAAGTTCATTTATAGAGAGTCAGATCAAGATATTTCTGTCTCCTTCCTGCAAATGGCAGTGCACACCAGAATCTAAAGGAAACAGGTGCATTGATATGTAGTAGGGTGCTGGAAAATATAATATCCCAGCTCTTTCAGGGATACCTGTACCCCTTACTTAGCTCCCTTAGTATAAGTAGAGTTGGTTCCATTTTCTTGCTGCCTAGCATAGTGCCTACAATATAGAAAAAAACTAGATGAATGCTTATTGGATTTTAAAAATACATGCTAATTGACTGAATAGATGGATAAATGAATGAGTTAGTGAATGCCTCCTAAAGTTCTATATACGTGAGCCCAACTTCACACAGGTTCATAGCAGCTACCATGATAAAATCTAGAATGAAGCTATTCTTTCTGTCACTCAGGTAAGCATGGCTCTGCCCTCCCAAATTGAGAAAAGAATGAATAACTTTGAACATACCAAGATAATAAAAATCTAGGAGTAATACTGGGGTGAGTTTGGTGAATGCCTTCTCCTGATGCTGTCTTAAAACCTCAAGAAAGACAGGTTCACCAGAGGTGATCTAACAAAATCCTTGGGTGCCAAGCTTCTAGGATTCCTAAGGGTGACAGATGACTAGGCAAAATTGCCTCCCCAGGGGAAGTATAAAAATAAGGGATCTTCTTGAAAATACCCAGTTACCCCCCAGAACCTTTACCTCTAGAACCATCTCACATTAGCAGCAAATGTTTCTTTCCTGTTCTTGAAATTTCCTTCAATGTGTAGGGAACTTCTCTAACAAAACCCTCCTGGCCTCTTTCCACTGTGTGCCTCATCTCCTTGGAAGGGGGTTGGAATCAGTTATCTGGAAATGAGTTGGGAAGAAGAGACTGAACATGTTTTCCAGCCTTTTTCTCTTCCTGCTCTTGAGAACTATTGGTTCATAGGAAGCAAAATTTTTGCCCTGCTTGTCTGTTCCAAAAGTTTTATAGGGACAGGCTCTCATGTATGGAATCCAGTAGTGGTTCAGCCAACTGGATAAATCAGGTAAGTCTCTAATTCTGGAGCTCTGTGTCATGACCTTCTTGCCTGCAAACATGGAGATACTCTCCAGTATTGGGATAGTAAAGGTGATATTTTGGTTTCCTGTCATACTTTTTATCTTATTTCTCAAATTGCTTAAAATTCAGGTGGAAAAGAGGGTATTATTTTTTCCTTCTCCATGCCCCACTGAAGCTTGAACTTTTTCTTGCCCCCATACCTACATGGCCTCAGGAATCTGATACATTTTGTTCTTGAAGGACTCAATTCTCAGTTACTCCAAAAACATTCTGTAGCCAACTACTACATACAGTACTAGTTGCATTATATGGTAGAAAAACTGAGAATTCAGGAGTCTCAGTTTTTATGAGCCAGATTAAATATTGCCCCATTGTCATCCCACGTATAGAACAAAGGACCTGGAGGTAATCTATTTTACAGATAGAAAGTAAAAAACAAACCAAGTAGGCAGCAGGGAAGGTCATCCAATGAGTCTCAGGCAGAGAGAAGTTGGACTATCTTACTGATTACCTGCTCCTTGTGCCAGCTGCATTCACACAAATACATTTATACAGGAATTCGTGGGTAGAGTAGCAACTCAAAAGGGAATTCACACCCTCCCAAAGAAAGCTTGAAATTTGCTAGGTTTTCTAAATCTAGAAGGTTGGCCAAGCAAGGCAGAGGCTTAAGCTTGCAAGCCATCTTTGTGTTCCTTTGAAGAGCAAGACAGTGAAATAGCTCATCTATTTATGGGGCCTTGATAGAGATATTCCCAGCCAATTATGATGGTACTAAGCAATGCCAGAAAAAGGGAGAAGGGAAGGAGAAATCTTCCCTTCCTTGTGATCACTCTCACTCAGTAATATCAACTTATTGTACCTGTGGCAAGGCCACATCCACCACTCTCTCCAGAATACCATCTCTGGAAAGATGCCATTGCTCCAAGACCAGGTCCTGGGAATGGTAAGGGTAAAGGATTGGCTTTGGTCAGTAATCATTTTCTTGTCACAGTCTGGCACATCCTTAGGTTCTGAACTCTAACATTGGGTACCTTCTAGTCCCTGTCACGTGCTCCTAGATAGGCATGCCAAGAGTCTCTGGATGCTTCGCCAGATCCAAAGAGGAACTTGGAAGTAAGTCAAAGTCCCATACACTGCCACCCTATCAATCCTAGTGTCAATTTTTCTATACCAAATTCCCCACAAGACCAAGACAAATACACTTTAGGGGAGGGAATACTGGGGGCTGGAGACTGAACCCAGAACCTTGTATGTGGGAAACCAGCACTCAACCACTGAGCCACATTGGCTCCCCTGAGTTGGTTTCTTTTGTTTGCTTTTGCTTATTGTTTTTGTTTTTTCTAGGAGGCACCAGAAACTGAACCCAGGACCTCCCATGTGAGAAGCAGGCGCTCAACTGCTTGAGCCACATCCGCTCCCAACAAATACAGCTTTAATTCTCATTACCTGACAGAGTAAATTTTAAAATTCCTTCTGCTTGAATTAACTTGGTCTCAGCATTCCAAGCCAAACATTTCCATCACTTTCTTGGATACTCTAAATAACACACATTCCAAGCAAAAAGTGGGAAAACAAACTTGACATTAAAAACATGGTAACAACTAGCCATGCTGTTTTGATTTGTGATTGAGGTGAGGTGAAGGGGTGATTTTTTTTTTTTTTACCTCCCTCTTTTTCCTTCACACTCCATCAAAAGAGCTGCTGACCCACCTCAGGCAAACATATTTGGTCATTTCTGATCTTTTCTTTCTACCTAACAACCTCTGCTTTGTGATTACGATTCTATGCTTGTACACAGATTTATTCCTTCAGACTTACTCCTAAAGAGTAGCCTGTGCGTGTCAACAAACTGCAAAATGGAGTTCATAATGATTTTGCTGCTGCCTTATCCATACCTCTAGCTGCAGGCAAGGCATTGAAAACCAATGAAATCAGGCAGCTCTCCTCGACACAGAAATTAAGATGTCGGAATGTTAACAGAGACCCACAGATGGGAAAAACAACAATACTTGTTCGTTGTTGGAAAGAGAACACTGTCTTCATGCTTTTTTGATAGATACAAACTGTGCATCTCTCAGGTGGTGATTGCCTGGGATATCGCAAGTGCATTCTACTGGCAAATCCTTGCGTGTAATCTATCAGCAAATTCCTTAACACAGAGTTTGCAAAGAAATTGCCAGTGTTCCTCCTCTTTTATCCTTGTTCTCAGACTCTTTAGCAGTGTCTGCCCCTTTTCTGGTGTTTACAAGCTAAAAAACTTCCAGAAGTGAGAACCCCAACTTTCAAGTAAGGTGTGAAATGCTGTTTCATGCTTGAGGCTCCCTTTCAACTCCTTTCTCTTCAAGGAATAATAATGACTCCCTTCAAGAAGGTTCTGGCAGAGAGGGTGATGAAGAGAAGTAGATCCTTCTTTCTCACAGAGGAACTGAAATTAGCCTAATTAGATTTTTGTGTGTGTGTCTAGATACCACAGTGATAGATGCCATCTAAATACATAGACAGATAGGAGGAGAGCACAGATGTTGTGTGAGACCACTGATTTAGTTCCAAGTCAATACTCTTAATTAACTGCAAACTGTTTAAATATATAACATTCCCAACATGAAGCTGGTAACACCTATATAGAACTCTTAGCATGATTACCTCAAAGTAGAGTGCAAAATAGCAATCACATCCCAAAATACAGAACTGTTATAATAATTACTTATATTTAATTACTGTCTCTGCTTTTAGGACCCCTAATGGTTTTACATATTTAGGACATAATTGTCTGTTGTCCAAAACAGAAATGCAGCCATCAGTGATAAGCAAAAACAGCTGCAGCCTGAAAGATATTGACCATGCTGTATGGACGGAGCTTTTGGGTTTGTTTATCTTTTTTGGTGTGTTTGTTTAATGATTACCTGACCCAAGGAAATGTATCTAATTCCTAAGTAGGTTTGTGCCTGGATGTTGTGGCATTGGCTTTAGACTGGACTCCTGGTCCAAAGTGTCAGTGGGAGGGGAAGCTCACTCCTCACTTGAAGAGGAGACAGTATGTGAATCTTGGGCATAAAGCAAGCCTTAAGAGAGAAGCAAAATGCTTTGTGTTTGCCAAACCACCTCCACTCAAATTCAGAAACCCCTTTCCTCTGAGAATCTCCAAGGCCATTGGCAATACTCATTGGTAGCATATTACTTTTTCTAGAAGTTGAAACAAAGACAAGAGTTTACTACTACCCTATTCTCTTATTAGCTGTAAGAGAGAACTCCATTTAATAAACATGGTCACCTCACTTGCTGCTCCAGAATATGACCACGACATCTATAAAAAATAAAAATAAAAAGATGATGATGACTATGAGTAGCTCCTCACAGGACAGACTCTGTGAATGGGGCAATGAGAAATAAAAGCAAATACACACCTGAGGAATCAATTGTATGACTGTAGTAGCAGTCTCAATTTTTAATCATAACAAATATTTATTAAGCACTTACTGTGTGTTAAGTAATGGGTATGCAGTAATAAAGCACTTAGCTACCACCGTTGAGGCCACCGTTGAGGCCATAGCATAAAGAAAACAGAGATTAAAGACATAAACTCAAAAACTTCTAATAAAGGTGATTGAATTAAGTGGCTATATGAAAACTCCTGCAGATAAGAATGATAAAATCTGTATTAAAAATACGTACACACATGCATATATAAACTATAGGAATGGAAAAGCATCCAAAAACAGACAGAAGCCAGAAGAGAGCATACTTTTAAAAACTGCAACTAAAGTGGGAGTTTGCAGTTATATTGCCTGAGGATGATCCTCAACACCGCTGCCCTCTCCCAGGCTAAGGCCAAGGAAAGTAGCGGTTAACTTATAGGATCAGAGTGACAGAGAATAGCGGTTAGGATATATTTTGAAGATAAATACAGAAGAAAGGGAATGGCAAAAGAATCAAAGCCCCATAATCTGGGTAAAATTCTGCCAAATCACTGGTTGACTGCCACACTATGCACATGTGGGGGAGAAAAGATATAGGCATCAGAGAGGCAGACAGAGTGGATATTGTCCCAAATTCCTCAAGATCAAGGAATGAACAAAAGTAAGGGGGAAGTATAACCACTTGAACTAACTTAGTAACTTGTAACACTGATATGAAAAATAAATTTCAAAGTAAAAAAATAAAAGCAGACAGAGGCCAGAGAAGACTGTAGCCTTTAGAGCTGTACCAGGTGAGTTCTGTGACTTTATCAAGTGAATGTTTAAAAATTCAACAGCTCAGAGTCATAAGAACTGAGCAGAGAAATCAACAACTACACAACACAGGGGAGATAAAGTTCTGAATTTGAGTCCAAGAAAGTTAAATGTCTAATGAAACAATAACAACACCCCAAAAATATACTAAAAAGATTGAACAGAATCCAGTCGTTACATTGTATTTCTACAGTGTACAACTTTCAAACAAAAATTACTAGACATGCAATGAAACAGAAAATTGTGACTTATACTCAGGAAAAATAAAAGTCAATGGAAACTTCCTCCAAGTTGGCCTAGATGTTGGATTTAGCACAAAGACTTCAAACCACCTATTATAAATAAGTTCAAAGAATTAAAAGAAAATTGCCTTAATGAATGAGCAGTTAGGGAATCTGAATGGAGAAATGTAAACTATAAAAATATGGAAACCTAGAACTAAAATGTACCATTGAAATGAATATACTAGTAACTGAAATGAAAAAGTCACTAGGTAGATTCAACAGTAAACTGTGGAGTCAGGAAAAAGGATCAATAAACATAAAAAGAGATTAATACAAATTACTCAGCTGAAGAACAAAGAGAAAAGAGGCTGAAGAATAATGAATAGTGCAAAGATCTTTGGGACACTATCAAGAGTGTGGATGATTGAAGTGGTAGGAGAAGAGGAGAGGAAGAGAAAGGAACACAAAAAGTTTTGAAGAAAAAAATGACCAAAAAATTCCCAAATTTCGTAGAAAACATTAGTTTATAAATCCAGGAAACTCAGTAATCCACAGGTAGGATGAACCATCACAGTCAAAATGCTCAAAGCCAAAGATAAATAGAAAATCTTTAAAGGAGCCAGAGAAAGATGACAACAGGGGAAAAATAATATGATTATGACTTCACATAATGAAGGCCATAAGAAATTAGAGTGGCATATATCAACTATTGGAGGAAAAAAAACCGTGACAATTGAGAATTATGTATCCAAAGAATTTATCGTCAGAAAATGAAAGAGAAATTGAGGTATAACTAGAAAAATAAAACTAAGATAATTTGTTGCCTAAAAAACTCTATTATTAGAGATACTAACAGATGATTTTCAAGTCTGAAGGGAAATGACACTAGATAGCTACTCAGATTTATAGGAAAAAATAATGAGTTCTAAGAAATGGTAAATATGTGGATTAAATATAAACTCCTATACCCATGTACACACACATATACTTTATATTTTGTTCCCTTAATTTCTTTGAAATACATAGAAGTTTAAGAAAAACTTATAAAACTGTAGTGTTGATAACATATTTTGATGTCATATATATGCAAAAAGTAACACTAACTGCAGAATATACATTCTTTTCAAAAGTATATGCTAAATATATATAACATATTAGCATATAACATCTGCTAAGACATGTCTCAATGTATTTCAAAAGATTGCAATCTTAAAGATAGCATTTTATGACAAATGAAATTTATAGTAATGATATTTCAAGAAAATAACAAATATTATGAGAAGATACAACTCATGCCTAAAGAATCCATGAGGCCAAGTAGGAACGATGAAGAAAATTTAAGAATATTTTGAGCTAAACAATAAACACAGCATATAAACATTTGCAAAATACAGCATATGCTCTGCACAGAGGTCTGTATATAGCTTTAAATATTTATCATAGAAAAGGAGAAAGATGTAAAACCAACAATTGAACCTTCCATTTTGGGAACTAGAAAAGGAAGTGTAAATTATATGCAAAGTAAGTGAAAGAAAGGAAAATAAAGATTAGAGTGAAAGAAATCAAAGAATTAGAAAATAAGCAAAGTTTCTGTTAAAACTTTTAAAAAAATCAATAAAACCAAAAACTAGTTCTTTGAATAGATCAATTAATAAGATTCTAGATAGACTGATCAAGAAAAAGTAAGGGAAAACACAAGCTACTAATATCAGGAGCAAAAGAGAGGATATTACTACAGATCCTACAAACATTAAAGTAAGAAATATGAACAATTTTATCCCTATAATTTCAACAATTTAGATGAAATGGACAAATTGCATGAAAGACACAAATTTCCGGAATGAGATAAGAAGAAATAAAAAGTCTGAATAGCTCTATGCTTGAAAAAAAGAAATTGACTTAAGTAAAAATATTCCCAAAAGGTAAGTTCCAGGTCCAGATGGCTTAACTGGTGAGTTCTATCAAATATTTGAGGAAGAAATAATACAAATTCTACACAAACTCTTTGGGAAAATAGTTCCCAATTCATTTCTTGGGTACCAATATCATTCTAGTACTAAAACTAGGCCAGAAAAAATATTACAAGAAAAAGAAACTACAAATCAGTAACCCTCAAGACATTGACACAAAAATCCTTAACAAAATGTACTAAGTAAAATAAAACAAAAAATATGAAGCAATAATACATCATGATTATATAGTCATAATTTTTCAGAGAAACAGAACTGAGAAGATATATATATAATGTAAATATTATGAGAGTTATTATAGGAATTGGCTCATGCAACTGTGTGGATTGGCAAGTCTGCATTCTATAGGGCAGGCTGCAAGTTGGGAACTCCAATGAAGGTTTCAATGAATTCCCTAGGAGAAGCTGGTTGGCTAAAGTAGAGATGGAAATACTTTCTGACAGCTGAAATCGTCACTTCTCCCTATTAGGCCTTCAATTGATTGAATAAGACTTCTCTCATTGCTAAAGGCAATCTCTTGTTGACTGTAGATGTAATCAGCCAAAGATGCAATCAACTGACTATTTAAATTCACAAAATACCTTCACAGTATGATCAGGCCAGTGCCTACTTGACCAAACAACTGGATATCATACGAACTACACTACCACAATCCACCCCTTGTCAACTTGGAACCCACACACATCTCCTTAAAACATACTGAATGCCAAAATAGAAACAATAGCAGTCATATTTTCACCTAACATAATTCATCTATCATGCGTACAATCAGAAATGCACTAATGCTTTCCCCAGAAGAGGATGCAAGTCCCCAGGCAATATAGACTCATAAACTTAAATACTATGACATAAAATTAATACATCTTATATTATATGATAAGGGACTAATTATTTTAGGAGGAACATAGAATATTTGCTTTATGTATATAGCCAAACATATTCATAACAAAACAAGAAAGAAATACTCTTAACCAGTCTTTGCCCAAACCTTCATTCCTGAAGGGTCTGAGCCATTAGTAGTCCTGCCTGGATTGGGTTAGGTTTTCCATTGACTTTAATCACTGGGCATGGAATTACTAAGAAAAGTCTTAATGCAAAACAGATATGGCTCAACCAGTTGGGCTCCCGTCTGCCATATAGGAGGTCCAGGGTTCAATGCCCAGGGTCTCCTGGTGAGGGCAAGCTGGCCCACACAGAGTGCCAGCCCATGTGGTAATGCCGCCCCACACAGGAGTGCCTTCCTGCATGGGAATGCTGCCCCACGTGGGAAAGCCACCCCATGCTGCAGTGCTGGCTAATGCAGAGATCTGACACAGCAAGATGACATAACAAGAGACACAGAGGAGAGAAAATAAGAAGACAGCAGACAAGGAAGATGAGGTGGCGCAAGAGAGTAATCACATCTCTCCCACTCTGGAAGGTCCCAGGATGGGTTCCTGGAGCCAGCTAGTGAGAATAGAAGCAGACACAGAAGAACACACAGCAAATGGACACAGAGAGCAGACAACAGGGGGAATAAGTAAAAATAAATCTTTAAAAAACAAAAGATAAGAAATGCCTTAAGGGATCTCCTGTATTCCAAGCAAACTCTTCTTTAGCTCCATTGTGCAACAGCACTTCTATTTCCCTTTGAACATCAGGATCAAGTACCTCAGCCAGTACAGTAATTCCTTTATCTGCCGGTTGACTCAGAGGCATTAGGAGCCCAAAGTAGCTGGGTGGCAGTCTAAACTTCTATTTCAATGGAGGGGTCATTGTTGTATCTCCTGGTGGAAGCATTCTTCCTTTTGGTACTAACAGCAGAGCTAAGGGCAGAGAGAGAGGAAGCAAAATTTTTCTAGTGGATCACTAGGGGTAATAATGAGTTGTGCCACTAGCATTTATACCCTTTGGGTCCCGGACTTGTGAATCTGGCTATGGGAGAAACAGCACCATGGAGTGGACACTGATTTAGAGCATATATAGCTTCATGAAGAACACTACCTCAGCTCTCAAGGTATTACCACCCTGTTGGTGCTGTAATTGTGTCTTCAAAAGGCCATTCAACCATTCTACTTATCTAGCTGCTTCAAGATGATGGGGAACATGATAAGATTAGTAAATTCCCTGAGTATGTGCCCATTGCCACTCTTTATATGCTGTTGAGTGGTTTCCTTGATCAGAAGTGATGCTGCATGGAATATCATGATGGTGGATGACATTCTATAAATACATGGATGGTAGTTTTATTTACAGAAGCATTGCATACAGGGAAGGCAAATGTATCTCTAGAGTATGCATCTATTTCATTAAAAACAAAACACTACCTCTTCCATCATGGCCACCAGGTAGTGGCTGATCACTTCAGGGAACGGTGTCATATTGGGGAATGAGTGTTGGTCTCTGCTGATGGCAGACTCGCATTCAGCAGTAGCTATAGCCAAGTTAGCTTTGGTAGGTGCAAGTCCATGTTGCTGAGTCCATGCATAACCTCGATTCCTACTACCATGGCCACTTTGTTCATGAGCCCATTGGGCAATGACAAGAATGTCTGGGGAAAGAAGCCAACTGGTATCCACAGAGTAGGTCATCCTATACACTTATTAAAATTCTTGTCTGCTGAAGTGACCCTTTGTTAAGCATTCCCATGCTTTTCACTGATTCAAAAATGTCTATCCACATACCTCCTCTCCAGACCTCTTTGTCACCAATTTTCTAAATAATATGTTCCTTCCAAGTCCTTCCAACATCCAACCAAACCACCGGCCATAGCCCATGAATCAGTTTACAAACACACTTCTGGCCATTTCTCCTTCAAGCAAAATGAACAACCAGGTGGACTGCTCCAAGTTCTACCCACCAGGAACAATTCCCTTCACTGTCCTTCAGGGATGTCTGAGGAAAGGGTTTAGTGCTACAGCTGTCTACTTTTGGATGGTACATGTATATCATGGAGAACCATCTGTAAACTCAACCTGAACTTTCTCTTCCTTAGTCAACTGATCATAGGAAATTCCCCCAAGAGGCCATAGCTGCAGGCTTGGAAAAAGGAGGTAATATGGCAGGAGTGGTGGTTGTGGTCATTTGGGCCACTTCCTCATGGAACTTACTTGTGCCTTCAGGGCCTGCTTGAACCCAGTCTCACATATCCCACTTCTGTTTGATGATGAAGTGATGTTGTCCAAGTTCAACTTCACGGCTTGGTGGCTTAGACAACACTCAGTTCATGATGGGCAATTCAGGTCTCATGGTAACTTGGTGGCACATGGTTAAGCATTTGGTCTCTACTAAGGCCCAGTAGAAGGCCAAAAGCTGTTTCTTAAAAAGAGAGTAGTTATCTGCAGAGGTTGGCAGGGCTTGATCCAAAATCCTAAGGGTCTGTATTGTGATTCTCCTATAGGGACCTGCCAAAGGCTCCAAACAACATCTCTATTTGTCACTGAAACTTGTGACCCTATTGGATCTGCTGGGTCATATGACCTAAATGGCAGAGCAGCTTGCACAGCAGCCTGGACCTGTTGAAGAGCCTCCTCTTATTCCAGTTCCCACTCAAAACTAGCAGCATTTTGGGTCACTCAGTAAATAGGCTAGAATAGCACCACCAAATGAGGAATATGTTGCCTCCAAAATCCAAAGAGGCCAACTAGGCATTGTGCCTCTTTGTTTTGGTTGTAGGAGGGGGCAGATGTAGCAGCATACCCTTAGGTGACATGCCCTACACCACTAGAAATTTTACTGAGGTGGAAGACCTCGTGTTTTTGTTGGACTTATCTCCTACCCTCTAACATGCAATAAGTCTACCAATAAGTCTAGAGTAGTTGCTACTTCTTGCTTACTAGGTCCAATCTGCATAATGTCATCAACAGAATGAGCCAGTGTTATGTCTTATGGAAGGCAACCAAGGTCCCTGTAGACTAAATTATTAAAAAGGGCTAGAATGTTGAAACCCCCAAGGTAGGACAGCAAAAATGTACTGTGGCCTTGCCAGCTAAAATCAATCTGTTTCTGGTGGTTTTTAACAGATAAAGAAAAAAGCATTTGCCAGATCAATAGTCACTTCCAAGCTGGTGTAATCCCTAAAACCATCCCAGAAACATCTGATTATTTCCTTTTCTTCAATATACATTCACCCTGGTAATAAACCAAAATCCCTCTGGGGAAGGCTGGGAGGAGGATTAACAGTACAAACTTTGGCAGTGTAGCAGGGTCCTTCCCCAAGGAGACCTGGCCTTTTCCCTTCATTCAAGTGATTCTGGGGCTGTAAACTGTCTCAAGTCTGGGAATTGATTGAGGAGCCATGATTCTCTGTTTTTATTGATTCAAGTTGGAATCTTGTGCATGTGACCTAGAAGTCTGCTTATAGTGATCAAGTAAGAATTTAGTACTTCTAGGTACCCCAACATCTACTAGCCAATGCCATAGATCTTTGCAAGTGAGGCTATTCTGATTACTGCTTTGACCAAGCTGCCCACCATGCTAGCCATGTGCACCTCATCTTTGGTGATTAAGTGTTGCCACTTGGCTTCTGCCAACCCTGTATCTGATCACCTCCATTGTATTTAAGGATCCTAGTTCAGTGGCAGCAGTTTCCACAGTAACATGTGACCTACAGAGAAGAGCCACCACATTACTCTGCAGGGATGGTAGAACTGCACTTCCAAATTTATTCCTCACAATCCAAGGAAAGGTGTGTCCTGTGGACATTCCTGGGGTGGGTGAGCAGTTCTGATATGATAGATCCACTCTAGCATTCCAATTTCTCTAAGCCTTTGGATCCCTCATTTATAATACACTAAGGTAAGTTCTGGCATTTCAACTTCAGTTAATGTAGACCACCTTCACACAACTATATAAACAAACTGTTAGAGGTCTTTTAAACCCCTCGAGCTACAATACTAAATCCAAAACCTCTGCTTACTGGGCCAGTATTAATAAATTCTATCTGATCCATTTTTATGTTCCTTCCACCATTATCTCATACCCTTAATGTCTATTCCCACAAATATTTCTCCAATTTCTATCCATATAAGTTGGAAAAATCATGCAGTTCTTTTGGAGTGTAGTGCACCTCCTCACGGGTCACACTTTGTACCTCACCTTTCAACTAGATTGTTGGGACTACAGTCTAGTTATAGGTCTGGAAAAAAGGGTGTGGTGGGGGTGGGTCATTAGAGCAATTAGCAGTGTCTTGCAAGCCAACTACCTCAGAGCATTCCATTACAATTTCGTCTGGTGAAATAGAGTTATTCTGATTAGACGGAGATGTGAAGGTTTTTTCCTTTGATGAGGCACTTACAGAATTATCCAGTACAGCAAGGTCAGTCTCTTCAGGTGGAGGCAAATGGCTGATTCTTCAGGGCAGACCATTACAGGTTTATCTGGCAAAGAAGTCTCAGCAGAATCTAGGGTTTCAATGTCCCTACCATCATCATTATCAACCCATACATATCCCTATTCTAATTTGTAGGATACCGTTCCTTCCCAATCAATTCCCTCACTTTAACAGCAGATACCCTTCAAGGTGGGGAGTTCCATGTCTAGTGTAATTCAACCACTCACGCAATCAGCCTGGATCTGGTTTTCAGAAACCTCAAGTCTGCAGTTACAACACAGGAGTTTCTTTCAGTATACACATAGAAACTTTGATGTCCTTTATGCAGTACTTGATCCAGGAATTTGAAGTCTTGGGCTCATCCCTTTCTCAAACAACGTATTTAGGAACAACCAGCCAACATCATTATACTTTTTATCTCCATAAAACTCTGTTAAGATATCAAATATACTGTCACCCAGAGCCTTGCCTTATATAAGCATTTGAGTAGCAATAGCCAATGGCGATATTTTGCATATCTCTATTGCCAATTCATGCAATGAACTATCAATGCTATCTTATTTCTGAAGATTTTTTAAAAATTTTATTTCTCTCCCCTTCCCCCACACTTCCCTTGTCTGCTCTCTGTGTCCATTCACTGTGTGTTCCTCTGTGTCTGCTTGTATTCTTGTCAGTTGTACTGGGAATCTATGTCTCTTTTTGTTTCATCATCTTGCTGTGTCAGCTCTCCACGTGTGCGGCACCACTCCTGGGTGGGCTGCACATTTTTCGCACTAGGCGGCTCTCCTTATGGGGCGCACTCCTTGCATGTGGGGATCCCCTACATGGGGGACACCCCTGAGTGGCAGGGCACTCCTTGTGCACACCAGCACTGCACATGGGCTAGCTCCACAGGGGTCAGGAGGCCCTGTGTTTGAACCCTGGACCTCCCATATGGTAGGCAGATGCTCTATCAGTTGAGCCAAATCCACTTTCCAATGCTACCTTGATCATTAGAAATAGAGTCATTAGTGATTTTAAAGCTAACCAGATTTAGAGAACCTATGCCAAAATCCCAGAACCAACTCAGAAATCTCATCCTTAAGGTTGTTTCTTAAGAACCACTCTCAGTAACAAAATCTGTATCGGTCAGGGTTCTCCAGAGAAAGAGAACTGAAAGGATATGTATATATGCAATATATGTAAGTATTATGCAATTTATTATAGAAATTGACTCACATGACAGTGGGAATTGGCCAGTCTGAATTCCACGGGCAGGCTGCAAGCTGGGAGTTCTGATGGGGGTTTCGATGAATTCCTGAGGAGAAGTTGGCTGGCTGAGGTAGAGACGGGAAATGCTTCTTTTTAACTGCTGAAATAAGTTCTCCCTTTAGGGCAAGGGTTCTTAACAAGGGGTCAATGAACTTGAATTGAAATTCACAAAAACATTATTCTTGTGGGGATGAGTTGGTGTGGGTGTGATATATTTATTAAATAATACACAGCATAGTGTGGACCTAAGAAGGGGTCCGTGGTTTTCACCGGACTGGCAAGGGGTCCATGGAAAAAAAATGGTTAAGAACCCCTGCTTTAGGGCATTCACTGATCGAGTCAGACTTCTCTCATTGCTGAAGTCAACCTCCTGTGTTGAGTGTAGAAGTAACCAGCCACAGGTGCCACAACTGACTAGGAATTAAAGATGTACCCTCCTAGTAACAGTGTGGCCGGAGCTTGCTTGACCAAACACCTTGATATCATAACCTTGCCAAGCTGACATAGGAATTTAACCATCACAATGAAAAAATGGGATTTAAAGTCTGTGTAACATTCAATAATCAATCTATTTAATTCACCATATAAAAATATATAGAAAAAAATATGATTGTCTCAGATGTACAGGAAGCATTTGACAATTTTAACATCTATTCATAATGAAGACTATTAGTAGAAAATATCCTCACTCAGATAAAGATTTCTCTAGAAACCCACAAGTAACATCTTACTAAATGATAAGATACTGAATGCTGTCTACCAAGATCAGCAACAAGCAAAGTTGTCCACTCTCACTACTTTCATTTAGCATTGCACTTGAGCTCCTAGTCATTGCAATAAGGTTTAAAAGATATAATATTGGAAAGGAAGAAATAAAAGTCTTTCTTTGACGATGGTATAATCATGCACATAGAAAATCCTAAGGACTTTATAAAAAAAATTACTAAGTGTAATAAATTAATAATGTTAAAGGATTTGGGATCAAGATACAAAAACAATCGTATCCCTATATGCTAATAATGAAAAACTGAAAGTGAAATAAAACTTACAATTCCATTTAAAATAGCATCCAAAACATGAAATACTAGGTTAGATATAACAAAATACATGCAAGATTTGACCTCAAGAATCTAAAAAATTGACCTACCTTTATAGGGTCAATTTTGATCTTTGACATAAGTATTCATGTATCTCAGTAGGGAAAGGCAAATATTTTCAACAAACATGCTGGAATGATTAAATATCTATAATAAAAAAAGGAACATTGACTATTACCTCAAACCATGCACCCTAGAAATTAACTCAAAATGAATCATAGACCTTCATGTAAAAGCTAAAACTATAAAACTAATAGAAGAAAGCATAGGAGAAAAATCTTTGCAATTTTATTGTAAGCAAAGTTTTCTTAGGTCACAAATATCATGAACCATAAAATAAAAGGTAAAATTGATAATGTTGGACTTTTATCAAAATTAAACTTCTCTTCTGTAGCTATAGTTAAGAAAATGAAAGAGAATCCACGGACTGAGAGAAAAGGTTTAAAATAAATATATCTGATAAAGGATTTTTATCCAGATTATAAAGTTATATATGCTGTAGGTGGGACTAGAAAATGTTACAATCACTTTGACAGTTTGCCAGATTCTTTTAAATTTAAAGAGACATCTACCATGTCTCAGCAATTTCACTCCTAGATATTTACCCAAGAAAACTGAAAAACAGATATGCGTACGATGACTTGCACACAAATGTTCACAGCAGATTTATTTATATTGGGTTATAATAAATATAACCCAAATATCCAAAAACAGGTGAACGGAAAAAGAAATTGTATTACATTCATACAATGAATATACTCAGCAATGAAAGGAACAAAGTAGTGATACATGCAATAACTTGGATGAAACTGAAAAACGTTATACTTATTGAAAGAACCCGGATTTCTAGTCTATAGTGATAGAAAGAAGGCCAGTGATTGGTAGTGGAGAAAGGATCAAGTTGAAGGGGTATGAGGGAACATCTGGGGATGGTATAAATAATCTGTATCTTGATTGTGATGGTGGTGGTTCCATGGATATATACAGTTGTCAAAACTCACTGAAGTGTATACTTTGAGTGTAGTTTCTTTTATGTTTACCTAGTACTCAGAAAAGTTGATAAAGAGAAAAAACACAAAAATAAATATATATTTGCAAATTATGGAGATCTTCAAGAAACCCTCCATCAGGAAACCACATAAAAGTTTCAAGTGAGAAAGTTAACGTCAAGAAAATTGTATAACTAGTGGGCACCAAATCTTACCACTTCCTGAATAAGCATGCAAGGCTCTATTTTCCACCCTTGGGCTCCTGTTGGCACTTTTCATGTATTAATTGTAACACTCTGTTATAGGGAATTGTTTATTTGTAATGATTCTACAGCAAAGACCATGTTTCGTTGCCTTATCACTAGCACCTCACACTGAGACCAGCTAAATGAATGAATAAAGGCCTACATAAATATCACTTTAAAAACACAACATGGGAAACGGACTTTGGCCCAGCGGTTAGGGCGTCCGTCTACCATATGGGAGGTCCGCGGTTCAAGCCCCGGGCCTCCTTGACCCATGTGGAGCTGGCCCATGTGCAGCGCTGATGCGCGCAAGGAGTGCCCTGCCACGCAGGGGTGTCCCCCGCGTAGGGGAGCCCCACGCGCAAGGAGTGCACCCGTAAGGAGAGCTGCCCAGCGCGAAGGAGGGAGCAGCCTGCGGAGGAATGGCGCCACCCACACTTCCCGTGCCACTGACGACAACAGAAGCGGACAAAGAAACAAGAACAGCAAAAAGACTCAGAAAACAGACAACCGGGGGAGGGGAGGGGAATTAAATAAATAAAAATAAAAATCTTAAAAAATAAAAAAATAAAAAATAAAAACACAACATATGCACATGAAAGAAAGCTTTGAAAAAGGACAAATATAGATGATATACTGTCCGTAGGCCTTTGTCAATAGTTTTAGTTGTTTCCTCCTAACTATTTTTTCCCTTTTTGTAGAGTTTTAGACTTTTTCTTAACAAGATATTCAGAGTAGCAATTGTTTGTATATCATGGTGAAACTTCTACTTTATTCATGTTGAAAGTTTCTCTAGTTACAACCTGCTGTTTTGATTTTCTGAAACACACAATAAAATGTGGTCAGCTACCAGAAACTGAAGGAGGCCGCTGGTCATTAAAGCAACGAGTCAGCATTTTATGGCAATCACTGGGCAGGCTCCCTGACTCCCAACCTCAACGAGTGCCCACGGTTCACATGTGTTGTGATAATTACAGGGGGTTGATCTAGGTGTTCTTTTGCAAGAGTCCAGCATAACCACTCTTTTGCTCATGCATAAAATGGTATAATATGTTAAAATCTCCAAACCTAGAAATCCAGGATATGCCCATTAGACAGAAATTGGGGCTGTGCTCTATCTCCAATATACCAGAGCACAATTTCCCTGGAAAACAATGCTGTCCAAAGAAGAATCTGAAAATGCTAAGTAAAATGAGTCCTTTTCCAACTCCTTGGTGCTTCAAGAAACAAAGTAGGTCACAGTAGAAGCACGAGGTTCAAAAACAATAAATTTTGTACACTGAGAGAAATAAGATTCAAACAGGAAAGTGCTTTTCCAGATAGGCTAATACAAGTGTTTGTCAGCCACAATGAAAACACTCAGTTAACAGTATCAAACATCCAAGAAATGTCCAAAAGCAGGAACAACACAAATAAGGCTCTGGTCATTAGACACAACAAACCAGTGGGATCATTGTCTGGGAGCTAAAAAACAGAATAAAACCCAGACTGATTGAAATTTCCTATATAAACACAGAGATACACAGCCTTTCCATAGAAGTACTGCAGACAAATACTTATTAGCTACTGTGAAGAGTAATCCTCCACACGTTCTTTCTTGGAAAATTAGATATGTGGTTCCAAATTCTGCACCTTCACTTCTAACAGAGAAGAGATGTGCCTGGAGACAACAAAAGGCAGGATAGAGATAATCACAAAATCACCTGACAACCCTTTGCAAATCTCAATCTTCCAGACACTGAGAGAAGTGGGCTAGCTGGGCAGAAATAACCTCTAGAAATAACCTCTAGATGATACTTTGTATGGCTTCACTAGATGGTAAGATAAATCAGACAGGAAAGGGAAGGAAAGACTAACTGGATGAAATGAGAAAAGAATGACTCTTCTGGAAGCCAAGGTACCTGGCCAACCATGCACCAGACTTCTCTCAATATGGCACTCTTGAGGGCAAGCATCCTGCAAGACCCTGCCCAGCTCATGACCTCAGGGTGGCTTCCCTTGGTAGTCCTGAATGTCCTCCATTGTATCACATTGGACTGTCCTTAAATTTTTTATTCTTTGTTTCCCCACCAGATCATAGCAATCGGCTGCATTGAATTGCTCATTTGTAAGAATTCTGGGGAAAAGACCATGTCTCATTCACCACCTTATTGCCAGCACCTAGCACAGAGCCCAGCTGAGTGAATTAAAAATGCATACATATATATTGATTTAAAACACAACATATGTACATAAAAGAAAATGTTTAAGCTCCCTAAGAACTGTGTCTTTTATCTCTTGTTCCCCAGAATCTAGTGACATACCTGGCACAGAGCAAGATCTCAACTCCTTCCAGATGAAATCAAATGTTGAATCATGCTTAGGCTCACATTTTAAACTTAGCAAATTATACTACCTTGGTTTTATAAAATGGGCCATCACCAAAAGAAAAACCATACTGCCTACCATTCCTTGGGCAAGGTTATCTGTCCAAATTTTGGTAAATTAGAATATCTTTTAAGAATTAAGCCAGGCGGACTCAATTCGGGTGGAGTGCCCCTTACTCAGTGTCCTCACTATCCAACAACAAGCTCAAGAAGATAGGCTTGTGACTCAACCCTCACACTGTTACCAAAAAACAATAAAGACACCTCCTCAGTCAGTCTGGAAGCAGCAACTACAGGAGAAGACTTCAAGAGAAGGAAGGTTGCAACATATCTAATAGGAGAAGCTTCCCTTGATATCATGTTTACTTCAACCCAGAAAAGGAAAAGTGGAATTTTTCACTAGAATTCCAAAGAACAAAGAGAGACCTGTTAGATTAATAGAAAAGAAAGGTTAGTGGCATATCTTCAGAACAAGAAGAGGGCAAGAAAGTAGGCGATTTGCTCCACATAAAGCTTTGGAAGAGAAGACTATGAACTGTGAAAAGACGTCAGTGTAAAACAAATTATTCCACCTGCAGAAGAGGAGGCTGTATGTACATAGAGGCTTGAAGGAATAGAGAATAGTACAATTGTCAAGGAAAGGGACTTAGGCTGCCTCTGAAGTGTTAGTTTCCCAAGCACTCAAGGAAAACCCAAGAGATGATGAATTCCAGATGTCACCTCAGTTCCACCTTTCAACTTCACCAGACCAATTTTGATGACTTGTTTCCGTTCTCCCTTTGGGTGGGAATGCATTCATTGCTCCTGGTACCTGCAGAGTTATTGCTCCTTGCCTGGGTAGCAATTGCTACCAGCTCCACTACCAGGAGGGCTCCATGTCTGTTAAGCTCCTGTAATTCTACTGGGAACTTTTGCTTTTGCTGTCTCTAACAGAAGGACATTTTTCCTCTCAGACTGAAAGGCCTTTCAACAAACCTTAAGTTCTTTGCCCTTAGGTGAACAGAGCTTTTTTTAGATTTACATTGTCCTTTGTTGAAGCACTTTTTCCAGATGCTGGGTCATGGCCTAGTTGGGAATCCTGCTCTGAGCTGTAGCCTACTTCCCAGACTCCCACCCTCTGTCTCCAAATGTCATATATATGTCCTTTGACATACCTCTACTTCTAAGCAAGACATACCTTTCTGGAGCACCTCTTTTCCCTCCCACCTGGTTTCCCCTTAAGTAGTCTGAAGGATTTGATACTAGTATTATCTTGTCCCCAATCATCCTCATTATTTATCCCAGGGGAAGAAATAGCATGTAGCTGGCACATCTACATCTGCTTTACTTTCATCTGGCCAGAGAAGATATTCCTGTTCAACCAGGGCCTCATGCAGCCTCCTTCCCAACAGCCAATTCCACCTAGTCAGAGTAGGCACACCACATGGGACTTCTTCACCATGCCTTGCATAGGGACTCCATATTCCCATGTTATTCAGGCAGACTTTGGGGAGTTCTGGGAAGATGGCATTGGAGTAGACAGGAAGGGCTCAACTCTCTCCCAGAAACAATGGAGAAAGGGCCAAAACCTGTCTGAGGATCAGTGCTGGGCAACCCGCAGGAGGGTGAGAGACAGAGAGATGAAGAATCTGAAACAACAAACGTTAGTGACTAAACCTCTGTCGTGGCCAGGAAGGGCCCCATCCCCCACCCTCAAGTCATTAAGCCTAGATAAAAACCCTGGCTCACTGCAGCCAACTGAGAGGGGAACAGACATCTTCTTTCCAGGCAGCTGTTACAAGGGAAGAGGAAAGGTGCATTGGATGGTAGAGAGTGGTTTCTCTTCAGTCATTTCAATCTGCAGAGCTCACTCTGAATCTCAGTTCTGATAGGACCAGAAACACAGGAAAGCAGAGGTTGAAAGAAATAACTTCCCAGAAAGGGTTGCTGGTGAGTGCCATCTGCTGGCCAGTCAGGAAATTGCAAGAGAAAAAAACCTGCTTGTAGATCTCTCTTTAGCCCCACCTCCTGGGAGAAAATCTGTGCCCCATTAGTGGGTCTCTATCCGATTCTGATAACTGAAGCTGGGCTATTTTATTTTTATTTATTTATTTTTAAAGATTTTATTTACTTATTTATTTATTTATTTATTTCTCTCTCCTCCCCCCCCCCCCAGTTGTCTGTTCTCTGTGTCCATTTGCTGTGTGTTCTTTGTCTGCTTCTGTTGTAGTCAGCAGCACGGGAATCTGTGTTTCTTTTTGTTGCATCATCTTGTGTCAGCTCTCTGTGTGGGTGGTGCCATTCCTGGGCAGGCTGCACTTTCTTTCATGCTGGGCGGCTCTCCTTACAGGGTGCACTCCTTGCGCGTGGGGCTCCCCTACATGGGGGACACCCCTGCATGGCAGGGCACTCATTGCGTGCATCAGCACTATGCATAAGCCAGCTCCACATGGGTCAAGGAGGCCTGGGGTTTGAACCACAGACCTCCCATGTGGTAGACAGACACCCTAACCACTGGGCCCAGTCCGCTTCCCATGGGCAATTTTAAAGACACAAAATAAGTTGAACCAAAAATGAAAGAAGATCTGTGAAAAAAGAAACTCTAGGCAAGAGAGAGAAATTGACCATCAGAATAAATTTACCAACTTATTCAGATACCTATACATCAGCAAAAATTTAAAAGTCACACTAGGAAACAGAAAGAGATGACCCAGCCAAAGGAACAAACCAAATTTCCTGAAGAGACACAGGCTTCAAAATAATTAAACAATGAAAATCACACAAATCTCCTAAATCAATTCAAAGAATTGAAGGGAAATATGACTAAAAAGATAGAGGATACTAAGAAGACATTGGGTGAGCATAAAGAACAATTTGAAAGCTTATGGGAAAAGTAAAAGTAAAAAGAAACATAAAAGAGCTTATGGGAATTAAAGACATGATGGACAAGATTAAAAATAAATTAGCAGCATGTAACAGCAGATTTGAATTGTTTGAAGACAGAATTAGTGATTTCAAGGACAGAACATATGAACTGGAAAAGACAGGAGAACAGAAAGAAGAGAATGGAAAAAAAATGGAACAGGATCTTGGAATTGAATGGCAATGTGAAACACACAAACATACACATTATCACTGTCCTAGAAGGAGAAGAGAATGGAAAAGGGGCAGAAAGAATATTTGAGGACATAATGACTGAAAACTTCCCAACCCTTATGAAAGACATAAATATCAATATCTAAGGACAAAATACCCCAAACAGAGTAAATCCAAATAGACTTACTGAGACCCCTACTATTCAGAATTACAAATATCAGAGATAAAGAGAGGATTCTGAAAGCATTAAGAGAAAAGCAAAGCATCACATACAAAGGAACCTCAATAAGATCGTGTTAATCTCTCATCAGAAACCATGGAGGCAAGAAGAAAATGGGATGATGTATTTAAGGTAATGAAAGAGAAAAACTGTCAGCCAAGAATTCTGTATTTGGCAAAACTGTCCTTCAAAAATGAGGGTGAGTTTAAAGTCTTCACAGAAAACAAAAACTGAGAGAGTATATTGCCAAGAGACCAGAATTACAAGTAATATTAATGGGAGTGCTGCATCCTGAAAGGAAAAAACAAGGGCAAGAAAGTTAGAGAAGGGTGTAGAAATGAAGATTATTAGGAAGGGTAAATTAAAGGGTGTGATGGCAAACAATAGAAAGATATGACAATGGAAAGCCAAAGGATAAAATGGACAAAGTAAGTAAAGCCTTTACAGTAATAACATTCAATGTTAACAGTTTGAACTCCCCAAATAAAAGACATAGACTTATAGAATGGATTAAAAAAAATACATGAGCCATCTATATGCTGTCTACAAGAGACTCACCTCAGACATAACACCTCAGGTGTTAAAAACTGCTTTTTGACTTTGGATAAAAAAGGAGAAAATGGAAAGGACAAGTCTTCAAAAAAAGTCAGGAGGTCATCAGAGAGGTGTTGCTTATGCACACCTCAGCAGGGTACCAGAGACAGCCAAGATAGATGGAAACCCAGGTGCTGGTTCTCCTGAGGGCTGCAGAGACCCACAGGTTCTATGGTCATGGCAGATGGTTCTGGAGTTCAGGGCCATGTCAGTTGTCCCTACTTTGGAGCTTGTGTTCCTGAGTGTGATGGAGTTGGACTCAGATATGACCTTTCTACACATGCCTTTCCTGTTACTTTTACCAGACCTGTGGTTGGCGTTTGGGTTGGTGTATACTCAGGAGACATGAATCTCTGGACTGTCCATGTGACGGCCAGGCCCTGGGCCTCAGCAGACTTGCGGCTCCTACCCTCTGGTTTGTTGGACTTACCCTGGCCAGCTGACAGGGAGGTGAAGAGCCAAGAGTGCCTACAGCTGCCAGCAGGAGAATTGCATCCATCATCCACGTGAAATCTAAGCCCCCTCTTGATGTAATGAGGGACTGGACATAATCATCCAGGGGTCCACAGGATGGAGGAATAGAATATGGATTAGAGTGGACTTGCTGGTGTCCTGCTGGGGAACTACTGTGATTAGTAAGGGAAGAAATTGTAGTAGTGCTATGGAGAGGGTGGTCATGGTGGCTGCTGATGGTAGGGAGACAGAAGAGATATGGTGTGGGGGCATTTTCAGGATTTGGAGTTGTGTTGGGTGGTGCTGCAGGGACAGATGCTGGATGTTGTGTGTCCTGCCATGGCCCACTAGGTGGACTGGGGGAGTGTGGACTACAATGTGGACCACTGTCCATGTGGTACAGCAGTGCTCCAGAATATACTCACCAGGTACAGTGGATGTGCCGCAATGATGGAAGAGATTGTTGATGTGGGAGGGGTGGGGGGTATATGGGGACTTCGTATTTTTTTAATGTAACATTTAAACAAAAGTAAAGAAAAAAAAGAACAAGACAAGGATGTCCCTTGTTATAACTGTTATTCCATATTGTGCTAGAAGTTCTAGCTAGAACAATTAGGCTAAAGAAATAAAAGTCACCCAAATAGAAACGGAGGAAGTAAAATTTCCTTATTCGCTGATATGATCCTATATCTAGAAAATAATGAAATATCCACATCAAAACTACTAGAACTAATGGATAAGTTAAACAAAGTGGTGGGATTAATAAGCAAAAATCAATAGTATTTCTATACACTACTGATTAGAAGTGGTGGGATTAATAAGCAAAAGTCAATAGTATTTCTATACACTACTGATTAGCAATCTGAGGAAGAAATCAGAAAAAAAATTCCATTTATAATAGTGACTAAAAAAATCAAATATTAAGGAATAAACTTAACCAAGAACATAAAGGACCTGTATTCAGAAAACTACAAAACACTGCTTAAAAGAAACTGAAGAAGACAAATAAATGGAAGGATATTCCATGCTCATGGATTGGAAGACTTAATATTGTGAAAATGTCAATTCTACCCAAATCAACTTACAGATTCAAAGCAATCTCAATAAAAATCCCAACAGCATTTTTTGTAGGAATGGAAAAACCTATTATCAAATTTATTTAGAAGGGTAAGGGGCCCCAAATAACCAAAAATGTCTTAGAAAAGAACAAAGTTGGAGGGCTCTCATTTCTAGACTATAAAGTGTATTACCTAGCTACAGAGGTAAAACAGCATGACACTGGCATAAAGACAGACTGATTAACCAACAGAACTGAATAGAGAACTTAGAAATAGACCCTCATATGTATGGTGAAGTGATTTTTGTCAAGGCTGTCAAGCCCACGCAACTGAGCTAGAACAGTCTATTCAACAAATGGTACGGGGAAAACTGGATATCCGTAGCCAAAAGAAAGAAAAAGGACCCTTATCTCACACCTTATACAAAAATTAAAATGGATCAAGGACCGAAATATAAAAGAGACAACCATAGAATTCCTAGAAGAAAATGTAGGAAAACATCTTTAGGATATTGTGGTAGGCAATAGTTTCTTAAACTTTAGATCCAAAGCATGAGCAATACAAGAAAAAAAAGGTAAATGGGACCTCCTCAAAACTCAACGCTTTGTACCTCAAAGGACTGTTGAAAGGGTGAAAGGGCAACTGAAGCAATGGGACAACATATTTGGCAGTCACATATCCAGTAAGGGTTTGATATCCATAATATATAAAGAGATGCTACAACTCAACAATATAAAGACAAACTACCCAATTTTAAAAATGGGCAAAAGAATAGACATTTGTCCAAAGAAGAAATACAAATGGTAAAAATACACATGAAAAAATATTCAACATCACTAGTGACTAGGGAAATGCAAATCAAAACTACAATAAGATATTATTTTACACCTATTAGAATGGCCAATATTAAAAAGTTGGAAAACTACAAGTTTTGGAGAGGATGTGGAGAGATAGGAACACTTATTCATGGTTGGTAGGAATGTAGAATGGAACAGCTACTGCGGAGGACTGTTTGGCAGTTCCTAAGGAAGTTGAATATAGACTTGCCATGTGACCCAGCAATACCACTACTAGGTACGTACTCAATAACTGAGAGAAATCAACTGATGAATGGATAAACATGTGTTGTATACACATGATGGAATATTATGCAGCTGTAAGAAGAAATGAAGTCGTGAAGCATATGACAACATGGATGAACTTGGAGGACATTATGTTGAATGAAGCAAGTCAGACACAAAAGGACAAATGCCGTATGATTATGCTTTATGAACTAAATACATTGTGGAATCTCATGGAATTAAAAATCAGAACATAGGACACCAGAAATTAGAATGAGGTTAGAGAATGGAAAGCTGGGGGTTAATCTGTGCAGAATTGGTAAAAAGGTTGTTTGGAAATCTTTGGAAATGAATGGAAATGGTGAAAGCACATCATAATGTTTATAACTAGTAGTGCTATTATATGGGTATGACAGTGGTTGAAAGGGAAAGTCTAAGGTCATGTATATTACTAGAAGGAAAATGAAAAAAGATAACATGGGACTGTATAATATATTTCATGTGAAATATGAATATGGGCGATATTGCTTATATAAGACTTTTTACAAAATATAAATACAAATAAGCCAAAGAGACAGAAGCAGAATAGCTGCTATGTATAGCAGGCAAAGCATAGAGAGATTGAGAGGTGATGAGTTTTTTGTCTGTTTTTTGTTTTTTAATATTATTATAATTGGAATAACAAAAAAGCTCTAATAATGATTAAAGTGATGAATACATAACTGTGTGATCATACCAAATACCATCGGTTGTATTTATGCTTTATTAATAAGTATTAATAAAATTGACTTGTTAAAAAAAAAAAAGGCAAGTTTCCAGCTTGGGCTCCTCCAACCCTTGAGTAAAGAGAAGCTTCTTGCCTCCTTGATTATTTGCTAGAGAAATGCAAAGAGAATCTGGGGAATAACAATGTTGTTTTTATGACTAGCTGAACAACGGATAGGTCTTAAATGCTTAGGGATGGGCTTCTTTGGTGACAGGATAATCTAGGTGAATACCAAAGCCCCTTCCTTAGGAAGACACTTTGCTAAGAACGCCAAAAACACTTGAATGCTTGTTTGCCTAAGTTCTGCCTAGCCGTTTTTTTATTACCCAGCTAAAATGTCTCAGCCAGTCATATTAGGACAAATATAAGACTGACTTTCCACATCATGGAGGTGTCTGAAAAATCATTGTATTTATAGAATTATGAAGCTAGAAAGTGCATTACAGGTTATTGAGTCCAACCCTCTCAGACAAAGCTGAGGCTCACATATGTTGGGTCCTATAATAGGTTTCTGAACCAAGTGGTGGCAGAGCCGGGCCTGCACCAAGCTATGCAATTTCATGGTCAGGCTTGTCCCCTGGGCCTGATGTCTTCTCTAAGGACCCAGGAAAGTCCCACAATTTACATTCCCCTTTTGCTTTCTGGTCTCAGATACTGCTTCCCTGAAGAGCACACTTGTGTGAACAAAGGCTGGAGATGACAGAGAAAAACATCAAATATTGCACATTTTTGTTGATGAATGGCCCTAAATATGATTCACTGGAAAATAAAGTGAGATTGAATTCATTTTTCTTGGGTGGAGAGAAGGATAAAACTCTAGATGGCAACTTCTTTTTGAAAACCTGTCAAGATTATCTCCATGTTGTGGACCCCACATCTGCCAACGCAGGAAGAAAGACCTGATGGCTGGGCCCCTCATCACTATTTAGAGGAAAGTTGGGTGAAAGATATGGAGATGCTCAGGCAAAGAACAACTAATCCCAAACCAACCCTAGTACCCTTTCTCCATCTGCCTCAAAGGAGCTTTAAACTTGATTGCCTTAGGGAGATAAACAGGGACACGTGGCTATACGGTAGCCAGTGTTTATAACCAGTGTTTATCATATTGCTTTTATTTAAATGAAACTTTCTTACACCAGTGACCCCACTTCTGGTTGAAACTGCAAAACAAACACAAATGTTTCAGGACTTTTTGCTAATTCTTCTCTTTTCAGGGTGAAAGGGAGATCTTGAAGGAAATCATCTGAGTAAATTCCCATCAAAGGTAGGTCCATCTTTTAATTCATACGGGGGATTCATGGGGAAGTGTTTGTTTTGTTCCTTTTGAAATAGCTAGGCAATCCCCTGACTTTTCTAATGATGACTTGTACCCAAAAGGCCAATCTAACCATTCCTACCCTGGACGCGACATCCTTCCTGAATGCCCTGGGGCATCGGCATTTCAGGAGGTTGTTCTGTGCCCCCCCCATTTTCATTCTCCTCTCCACAGCTCTGTCCTCACGCCCTCTACCCTTCAGTCTTTAGTACACACACTGCACGCACACGCATATGCACGCACACGCACACACACACGTGTGTACACGCACACGCCTGCACCTGCCACGATCTTCAAGCTCTCCCAGCATCTCCACCTGACTGTCTCCCAAATCCCTCACGGGCGTTCACGGTTCTGGCAAGCCACTTCTCAACACAAACCCGTTTCTCTGGGCTTTCAGACATCCTGTACACGTAATGATACACTGTTACTGCCATAATGATCATAATTTATATGTACAGTAGCCTTTTATCCCTGAGTGCTTTAACAATGACATATTCTGCAGAAAGCTCCGAGCAAAGCACCTTGCTGCTCCCTCCGGAGGCCCTCCGTTGAATGGGAAACATCACAGATCGCTCTAACTTCACGGTAACACCTCATAACCGTTTCAGGCAGGAAGTAAGGAACTCTGCGCAGTCAACACTGCAGAAAGGAATTAGGTAATATAACACTTTTTCTTTCTCTTCTCCAGAAACTCTGAGAAATTCACTTATTCTCAGAATGGCCTCCCCCAAACAGTCCCCCTGTATTGCTGCCTTTTGCCTAGGGATTACCTATTTCCTGGAGCAGTGAATTTTCTTTTTTCCCCTTGTCTTATTTCCTTCCAGAATGGTATTTATTTCGAGCATAAGATAAAAATATCTATATGGCCAGGCTATCGTCCCCTCACACAAAGAGTGTGACTGTTCTATATTTGTTTGTCTATCGTGTAAAGATATCCCTAAGAGACATCCATTTCCTCCATAAAAGGCAGCCCCTCCTATAGACCAAAACTAAGGGAGGGGGGGAGGAGGGTAGAAAGGGAAGGAGTAAAGGAGAACTAAGGAGAGGTGAAGAAGGAGGAGGAAGAGGCAGCAGCATAGACTTTTCTAAAGAAAACAGTTGTGGAAAAGTGCAAGCCAAGGAGAGTCTTGCTTCAAATACTTGCCTTTGCAAAACTTTGATCTTGCTGCCCTGCTCTTCAGTTTCCTTCCTAGTTCAATGAAGAGAAGCATCCATATTTCATATGGTTGTTGTGAGGATTAAATGAAATAATAACCATGAAGCATCTGGCACAGAGTAGGCAATCTGATTTCTGTAAACTCTGAAACCTGAGATGCTCTGTGCTAAGAATGGAGAAGTTACTTGATGGTAGGCACCTGGCATTCATGTCTCTTTGAGATGTTTTAAACCCACTACTGAACTTGTACCTCTGCATTTAATGATCCAGTCATTTGCTCACTCCATGGCTATGGTCTGCCTGATAGTCAGTGCCAGGATCGCCTAGCAGGAAAGAAGGGCCTGGCCCAAGGAGCTTCAGACTAGTGAGAACTGGGCAAACAGGCAATGTTGTAACACATTCACAGGGTAAAGGACCAGGTGTGGGCACACGAAGGGGGAGCCCTAACCCAGTCTCAGGTGTTCAGAGAGGAGGAGGGTGTAACTTTTACACAACTCTCCTTGCATACCCTTCAACCTGTACCCAAAGTCGTTGTTTTTTATATACCAGGTTTTTTAAAATGATCTACAAATGGCAGAGGGTCTAAAAGAGCACAGCAGTAGCTCGGATTTTAGCTAAGAAATGGCCAATCCCAGTAGGCAATCCATCTTCCCACAATAAGCTGATGTTGATGAACCTCCCAAGAAGCTCCCAAAAGGTCCAGGTCCTAATTAAACCCAACCATTACTCACTTAGGAGCGTCCTGAGGTGGACCGGCAGGGAGAGAGGCATCTTTTAAGGCAAGGACAGGTGCCTGTGTGATGCGCATGGCCCGAGGTCTCGCTCTCCGTCCTCATTATTTTTCTTTCTCGTGCCCTTGACTTTTCCCTTTTTCCTTCTTTCTCTTCAGCTCCCTGTCTATGCCTAGAGCCTGCAAATGGTACCGAGGCACCAACAATGCTGTTGGCACGCAACACTAATTAGGTTGTTGATTTTTAAAAATATCGTCATGGCCATCCTAAAAAAAAAAAAGAGCCCAAGGAAATGATGGTGGGATGCCAGCAGAAGAGAACAATGAGTCCAGTGAGGAGAAAATGCAGATTGCCCAAGACCTAGTCCGACAGGCTTTCAGAGCAAGCATATCAACATTCAACATTCACTCAACAAACATTTCAATGGGCATTTATGAGATAAGTGCTTTCTGGGCCCTTGGGACATGGCTGAATTAGACAGGGGAGTGGGTGGGGGATAGGGTGTGGAGACAGACATAAAAATAAATAATTAAAATTCAATGACTGATAGTGAAATCTGATCTAGCTAAATCCCTGCAGGAAAAGGGGTAGTGGATAGACTAGTAATTTGGAGCCTTTTCATCAAAGCCATTCCTACTGATTTGTTATGTGGCCTGGGTAAGTCATACAAAATTGTGCTCCTACAAAATGTGGCTAGTGATACCTAATCAGAGCTGGGTTATGGAAATTCCCAAATGATAATGAATATGAAAATGATTTGAATTATTAAGTGGAAAACACTATATAAATCCAAAATATTACTGCTTTCAGTTTTGCAAAAACTTATCTACTCATAAAATTCTGGTGTATGCTTCAACTGTAAGGGAGCAGACCGGTTCTCTTCCTCTTTTTCATGCCCACATCAATTAAGAGAGTTGTCCCATCAACACACAGTAATTGAGGAACTCCTGTTGCCACACAGTCTGCCAGGCCCTGGGGATAGAGCTGTGAATGAAAGAGACATGGTTTCTAGAAAAGACCTGTCTCTTTCCCAACTATGAATGAAGACTGTCCATTTCCATATCCTGTGCTCTGGGAGGCGGGCGTGGGTTTCTCATGGAAACATTATGTTTGGGGCTGCAGTGCTGAGAAGAGGAGAGCATGAAGGACACGCTTTCCTGGGGGTCCCCTTTCGATGGGTGAGGAACTTTAGGGAACTGGTCTGAGCTGAGGGTTTGGGAAATGCATTCCTGATAGAAGGTTGGAGAAGCTCACCTCTGCAGTCAGAGTGGCATTCCCCCTGAAAGAACGGGACATTTCAACTGGGAATCACTTGGTGAAAAGATGTGCCTTGGGACAGGAAACGAGGACTCGGGATGGGGGGCCCATCTGAGATAAGGGTCTCCTTGTACTGCAGGCTGGGAGTCAGCTTTGGCAGAGAGGGGTATACTCCTGGTGGGGTGTGGGTTTGGGGGTTGCTTGCAGGGGAGGTCTGTAAACAGACCTGGGAAACGTGCCGTGTCCTACAGCAGTAGCTGTAAGTCACTGGCCTCTGCCCCCACATCTACAGTAAAATCTCATTCACCCTTAATGGCCGGTGGGGGAATGATAGGAAAGGGCTCTTGTGGGATAGGAAGGGAAAGGGTGTGCGATGGATGACAGCTGGGGCCTGCAGGGAACAGACCTTGGGAAAACGGGGGGGGGGGGGGGGGGGGGGGGGGCTCACCCTGAGGCTGGGGGAAAGCCAGCAGACGCTCCCACCGTCCCAACTACACAGGTACTGATATCTATCAGCAAACCTTCCTATTGTAGCGGGAAAAGGATGCTGTCCTTTGCCCCTCCTCCAAGGAGGAACTGGGCCTGAAGTGGGCTTTGAGGAAAGAGGGGGGAGGGCTGGGGGAGTTGAGGAGCGGGGAGGGTTTAAGGCGAGGGAAGCAGGAGCAAATGCAGGAGACAGAGGAAAGCCGGCAGCTGTGGGCAGGCCAGGCGGAGCAGAGGCCCCAGTGGCCAGAGGTGGGAGGAGACTGGTTGAATATGCAACATGGGGTCAGCCTCTTAAAAAGAGGTGACAAATGTCCACATAGAAGAGGTGGCATTGGATTGGGAAAAGTGGACATGGTGGACGATGGGTATGGGGAAAGGCAGGAAGAGATGAGAGGTGGAAGCGTCTTTGGGACATGGAGCTGCCCTGGATGGTGCCTCAGAGGTAATCACCGGACATTGTAAATCCTCACAGGGCCCACTGGATGGAATGGAGGAGAGTATGGGCCATGATGTGGACCATTGTCTATGAGGTGCAGAGGTGCCCAAAGATGTACTTACCAAATCCAATGGATGTGTCATGATGATGGGAACGAGTGTTGTTGGGGGGGGAGAGGGGGGGTGGGGGGGTGGGGTTGAATGGGACCTCACATATATATTTTTAATGTAATATTATTACAAAGTCAATAAAAAAAAAAAAAAAAAAGAGGTGACAGATCTCCATGCTCTCCCATCCTCAGACAGCGCAGCATAAAAATGACTCAGTATCTAGGGGAGTTGACCTACACGAAAGCCAATCGGGACAATTCAGTCTCTCCAGAAACTCTACCTATTCCCCATTAACAGGGGTTTGGGTTTGAAATATGCAGATAATTGCCTCACTTCTCCACTTACAGGAAGCGGACTTGGCCCAGTGGTCAGGGCGTCCGTCTGCCACATGGAAGGTCTGTGGTTCAAACCCTGGGCCTCCTTGACCCGTGTGGAGCTGGCCCATGCGCAGTGCTGATGCGCGCAAGGAGTGCCCTGCCACGCAGGGGTGTCCCCCGCGTAGGGGAGCCCCACGCGCCAGGAGTGCGCCCCGTAAGGAGAGCCGCCCAGCGCGAAAGAAAGTGCAGCCTGCCCAGGAATGGCGTCGCACACACAGAGAGCTGACACAACAAGATGACACAACAAATAGAAACACAGATTCCTGGTACCACTGATAAGGATAGAAGCGGTCGCAGAAGAACACACAGTGAATGAACTCAGAGAGCAGACAACTGGGGAGGGGGGTGAAGGGAGAGAAATAAAAAAATAAATACATAAATAAATAAAATGTGGTATATATATATAAAAAAATTCTTCACTTATTTTGCCTGTAGATACGTACCCTCAGAGGGGTGTTTTGAGGATAAGTGAGACACAGGCAAAGTACTTTGAACTCCTTAGATGAAAGGTAGCATATCAATATAGGCCTTACATAATTAAGATGCTTCAAATTGCCATTACATGTATATTTATAACAACCATTATCATCACTGGATAGCTTTTCTCTGTTTTTATTTTTTATAAGAAGAAGGCAGGAAAATCTCACTCTCTTTTTTAACCACACTACTTTTGAGCGTGTAACATTAACCTTTCCTTCCAAATGTCATTAGCTGCTAATTAAGATGTTGATTTGCAGATTGTATATATTGCAATAGAAGTGATTTGTGAATACTTACTAGGTGTTTATCAACCTATACCACTCATATTGGTTTAGCAAGAGCCTGGTGCATTTTAATTTACTGAGCAGTTTCCCAATTCTCCACTTATTTCTGCATGTGCATAATGAGAAAAAAAATGATAAGAGAGGAAAAATGTGAAAAAGTGTAAATAGTTTCTGAAGAAAAATGCCATAGAAAAGAGTTATGGCTCTAAGTCGGCACTAAAAGAGTGAACAGATTGAAATTATGTTCTCTTTTTAACTGGGGCATTTTAAGAAATAAAATGTTCATGTTGGTTAAGCGAGCAGGTGCCAGAATATACCTGTATGGATGTGTGCACGTACAAACTGCTTATAGAGAGCCGGCAAAAGAAAAACCACCATAGACTTCTTAATTTTCAGGAATGCCCATGCTTTTGTTTTCCAAGCTTGGCCTGCTCTTTTGCCATGCTCAGGCCTTTAAGGTTTCACAAAGAACCTTCTTGCTTCTAGAATAGCCTTTAAATCAAAGAAATAAAAAGGTTGTGCAGTTACCACGAAGGATTCTGCAACATAGGGGGGACATTTCCACAGGACTTTTTAATGTAATTTATGAATATTTGCTAGCAACATAATTGTCTTTTCTGCTGACATTTTCAAAGCAACAGTGTGATTTGTTGGGTCTCAGGAGAGTCCAACTACAAAACTGATAATTATATTAAATATACATAGACAATAAAGAGTGTGTTTACATAACTATGCCCATAAATATCTGATTGAACAGTCATTGTTCTCAAACCCCTTTTAAGCGGCTCTCCAAGGACTCCAGTTCTAATGACATGATGGTTTAAAAGATGTTGCTCAGTCTTGTTCCATATTTAATTAACTTTCCTTTTTTAAACTTGTGATGGCAGAGACAATAACAAATAGCTCTGAAAAGAGGGAGCGCTTTGAAACATGAGTGAGACCTTGTCAGGCTCCAGGCCGCGCAGACAGAAGCTTTGCCTGTGAGGCTCACTGGCCGGGGACCTCCAGGCCTCCCCTGGGATTCTATTATGAGGCCATTCAGAGCACTCTAATCCTACACACGCTCTCGCACACTCACCGCTGTATATCCAAGCTCCATGCACATGCACTTGCCTGTGAGCAGCTGCAGCTCGATTTCTAACTCTGGTAAAAAAAAAACCAGAGGAATGCAAATGAGAACACCAACTCTCCTTGAGAGGAAGAAGCAGGGTAGTGGAGAGGGAAGAACGGGAGCCTGGGAGGCCCAGATGCTTCCACTCCGGCCTGGGCTCTGCTCTGCTTTTTGACTTTGGGTGTGTGTATCCACTTCTCATCGCTGCTGTAACAAATGGCAAAGATGGCGGCTTAAAAGAGCAAACAAGGTTCTCTCTCAGTTCTGAAGTCAGAGGTCTGAAATGGTCCTCAAAGGGATAAAACCAAGGTGTTGGCAGGGCCGGTTCCTTTTTGGAGGCTCTAGGGAAGAATCCTTACCTTGTCCAGCTTCTAGAGGGAGCCCATATTCCTTGGCTCCTAGCCCTTGTTCCATCTTCAAAGCCAGCAGTAGTCAGTCAGGTCTTTCTCAAGAGGCATCATTCTGACATCAGCTCACCCATCTCCCTCTCATAAGGAGCCCTGGATTATGATGGGCCCCCCAGATGATACAGACCAGTTTTCCATCTCAAGGTCCTTATCTTAATCACACCTGCAAAGTTCCTTTTGTCATGGGAAAATCACAGGTCCTGGGACAGGATGTGGCTCTTCGAGGAACTATCGTTCCGCAGACCATGGCAAATCAACTAACACTGTTAATGAGAAGATGGCATGAACGAGATTTATTCTTCCAACAAGTAAGATCCAAGTGACCCAGTAATAAACAAGATGGACTCAATCCCTGTCCTCAAGAGCACTTTCAGTACGGAGGGAGAAACATTAACTAGAAAAAGTAAGTGTAATTTTTTTTCAGTTGTGTCGAAGACCTGGAAAGTCATTACCGAGTATAAGGAGAGAGTTTTACAAAAGCAATCAGGCCCAGCTGTGGGTAAAGGGGGGTGGTCAAGGAGGACTTCCCTGAGGTGGTGACATTGAAAGCAAAGATATCATAAATGACTGGGTGACTGGTGAAGGGGACTGAAGAGAACTTTCCAAACAGAGGGAACAGCTGAGGACATGTGAGGCCCTGGGGGGTGGTGGTGGTAGAGGAAGAACTTGGCATATTCCAGGAACTGAGAAGAAACCCTTGGGACTAGAGCACAGGGAGTAAGAGAGTGGCTTGCGATGTGCTGAGAGAGGTAATGAGAAGGGAAGTTAACACTTAGCAAGTGTTTACCACACATCAGGCACTGTTCCAAAAGGTTTATGTGTAGCTAATTCTCATAAGATCAGTACTATTATTATCTTCTTTCTGTGGATGATGAAACTGAAGCCCAGAGAAGCTAAACCACCTCCCCAAGGTCACCCACATGCTCGAACCTGGACTTGAACCCAGGCAGAGGGGCTTCAGAGTCTCTCTGCATCCCTATGCAATGCTACATCTTGCACAGGCTGTGGTCATACAGGATATATAGAACCTAGAATTCAACTCTTAGTCTAGGAACACTTGGCAGCCATAGAGAAATTTTAAGCATGTTTGAAAGATTTCTCTGAATAATCAAGTGGAGGCACCAGACCAGGGAGGAAGCTCTTAGGTGAAATAATATTGGCTCCTTCTACAGTAAGAATAGCACAGATGGCAAGAAATGAAGAGATTCATGTAAATACTGAGGGGGTAAAACTGATACATCTTGCCAATGGATGTAGGGGGTAAGGAAGAAAGAAGTGTCAAAGATGATGCCCATGCTACTGGGCAGATAATCTAGAAGGACCAGCAGCTCCCCCTTCCAAAATAAGGGGCTCGTGAGAATCTGTGGACCAGAAATATAAACCTATGCTATTAACATAGTAATAAGAAAATAATTTATGAATTAAAAGGGTTGAATGGATTTCAGATTCTCAATAATAACTCAGCAGAATCTCTCCATGGCAGTCTTCCCTTTGCAAGCGATGAATCCTGCTTACCATCACTGATATGCTTCAGTGTTTGTGCTGAACTCTTCCTAATTGTCATCAATTATGATTCATTTACTTTTAGGTGTCTTGCTTGTCATAATATTATCATTTGTAAGTCTTTCCCTTTGCAGTCAGTGAGAATCTGTTATGACATCTCAATAAAGCAGGATTCAATCAAGGTGTGAATGAATTGTTAATCTTGTTATAAATAGAAGGTACCATATGTCAGTATGTAAAGGACGTCTCCCTCTTTGTTGAAAACAATGTTAGTGAAACAAAACAAAAGAAGTTTCAGAAATAGTGGGTTCAGCTCTCCAAGCTTCCAATTATATTAGAGCCAACCATTCTCTTCAGCTGATAATACAGATTTCTGAGACGTGAACTTGCACATATTTATTTAGAATTATCATTTGAAAGAGAAGATGAGGGTCAAGTTTGGATATCAGAACCCCAGGGCCACCCATCCCAACTGACTTGGACCACGGAGGTAGCCCTACAACTCTCTATGTCTTCAAGAGGCACATGCTACCAGCCATTTGATCAAAACACCTTTTCCCTTCTTCTTTGCACTGTCTGCATTATATGCAGATTTTAAAAATACATCCAAGCCTGCTGAGTTCCAGTTCACACCAGTTCATGGAAAGTACACCTGAATCTTTCTCTACACTTGCTGCTCTTCACAGCAGAGACTCTGGCCCATTCCACCCCGACAATGCATCCTAAATGTGGTACTAAGGCACCTGTGGCAGTGTATTTTCTGAGGAGAGCCTGTGTGTGCTCAGAGGTCCAGCAAATGCCAGAACCAATAAAGCTTAAATTAGCATCCTGCAATAGAGAGCTATTTCCCCTTTGTTCTTTCAGAGCCCTCCCCACACCTCCTCCCTCCCCAACTCCTAACCCAATCAAAATGCACTTCTACCTTGCTCCATTTCTTCAGGGCCTTGATAAGAGACTTGCTTGTTAGTTCAAAATCAAGTTAATGGCTAATAATAGATTTCCCCCAGTGCACGGTGGCATTTCCACTGAGAATCAATGCAGAGTAGTCAAAAGAGCTTGGATTTTGGGATCAGCTACATTTATTTTGGAATCAGCCACATTTGGCCTCTTCTATTTACCAGCTGAGCATCCTGGGCAAGTGGTTGAACTTTTTTGAGGTTATATCCTCACCTGTAAAATAGGGAGTCATATATCATGGGGTTGCTATGAAGATTAAAGCAGATAATGCCATGTTATGCAGCTAAAAAAACCTTGCCTATTTATTGACAGTTGGCTGTCAGAAGGATATCCACCTTACTTAGTCACCAATGACAAGGTAGACCATGAATTTCATTCCCTTCCTCGCCCTGATTCTCCCTCCTTTTCTTCTTTCCTTTTCTCCTTTCTTCCCCAATGATTTGTGGAGCTCCTGCTGGGTTCAAAACACTTGGCTTCTTTATTTTCATTATCACCATCACAAGGCACAAAACTCGTTGGCCGCATGTAAAATGAGCAGAGTAGGTGGGGAGCCAATGCCTGGTAAAGAGCCATTTAGAACATGACCTTCCTGCCCTGTCCCTCCAAAATTCATTGTAAACTTGTTTCACAATAGTCACTAGAGACACGAAGGAAGTGTTGATAAGCTCCATGATTCATTCGAGGACCAAGGTTAATTTTTATTCATTCCCAGGTCATCACAAACAGAGGCAGATGGTGGTGGCATTTCCTTCTTGCCGGGAGCTCGATATTATCTGGATAGATTTCAGCAGGCTTTGTGTCCATTCCCTCTCAGTGTGGGCAGCTTTCCTGGATAGAGCCCCAGCCATGGAAACTGCAGACGGATTTCACTTCACTAAGATGATTTGCGGTAAGTACTTGAGGTCATTTGGGCATGGCTGGAGGAGAGCCAGCATTGCCAAGGAGAAAGGCTGACATCCTTTATCCTTTAGAGTCTCCTTTAGAGGATTTATTTTTGGTGACCCATTTAGAAGGTAGCTTACTAAGTTGCAGCTATCAGTTTATTCAATGTCACTTTCTCTCAGTTTTACTAGCATCCGATACTTTGGCATGGTTTAAAACAATGGCCTTGGGATAGCTACTTACCCAGTCCTGTAGGGATGGCCATAAAGAGTCATCCCCATGTTTAATCCAGTTGGTTTTCTGGTAAACAAAAGCAGAATTCACAGTTTGTATTTTAAGAGTTATTTACCAATTTACCTATTCTAGATAGAGAGAGCAGTCATTGCACTCATGACAAGAAACCAAAATGGTGAAAGTATATGCATAATGCATTGGTGGGTTGTTTGTGCATGCCAATCGAGCACCCATCCTGCTCTTTCAGGTCCTTGGCAAACTGAGAACAATATATGGAGAAAGATAAGGAGCAAAATCCCACCAGCTTTATTTCTAGCTGGGCAGCATGGAATAATGCCTCCCAACAGAGCTGTGGTTGACCTGAAAGCAAAGCATGGCTTCCACACAGCTCCCCAAGTGGGCTGGGGCCTCCCATGGGGCACTGGGCCTGTGCATCCCACAGGTAACCAGCACCCTGCACAGAGCAGGGAGACCACTGCGGACTCGGCAACTGAAAAACTAAGGAGCACCAAAGAGGCCAAACCTATGCCCCCAGAGCACTTTCATGCAGAAGCTCCCTCCTGGGATAACTTGGCCTGCCGGTGCTGGTGTCTAAAAAAATCTCACTCCTTTTCCTGCAGCGAGGAATAAGACCCAAGGGAAAGAGGAGGGGGAAATGGTATTGTGCCCATATTGCTCCCTCGTGGGGATAGAGCTGAAATCTCCTTGCTAGGGAAATGGGAAGCCAGAGAAGGAGAATTTGGCCCCGGATAAAGATTTCAGAACATTGAGGCAAAGATCAGAAGGCAGCAAGAAAGGCCAGATTTGAAAGGATCAAGTCCTGGAACCAGGATACACTCCCTGGTGGGACCCGCTCTGACAGTCCAGAATTGAACACTGGCCTGGCCAGGTGGGGAATGCTTGAGGGGAGTTCACACAACCAGGAGGATTGGGGAGTCCAACCTGAGTAACAGGTGCTGTCCAGGCCACTGGGACATTCAGAGGGACAAACCTTCTTAGAGCAGATGATATTCAGGTGACCAGGTAGAACATGAGGCAGGCAAGATGGTTAGCACCAGAGAGACCTGACACCGTGTCATCAGGGTAGTGCTTGGGCCAGGCTGGGCCGGGCAAGAAGGCGGCAGAGCTGGAGCCCCATAAGGCTGCTCAAGGTAAGCTCAGGAAAAGCAGGACAAGGGAACGCCCTAGGGAAGAACCAGAGCATCAGGAGGCGAACAACCAGACTAGCTTCAGAACTGGGGCCCTAGGTTTGAGATCTTAGCAGCGTGATTGATTTGACACTAACTACTGAATTAAAACTCCTGGAATGCACCCTAAGAAGACAGTCTATCCCAGAGCCTGGGGTGGGTGAATATCAGGCTGGGATCTGCTGTTCACATTTCCAGGCCCTGGAGAGACGTGGGAAAGAGTCCAGCAGGTCCCTGTAGGCAGATACAGCCAGGAGTCACAGCCGGGGATCACAGCCCTTCAAAGAGGCAGAATCTGGTCAGCAGATAAAGACCTCAAAGCAGGGAAGTGGACTTGGCCCAATGAATAGGGCATCCACCTACCACATGGGAGGTCCGTGGTTCAAACCCTGGGCCTCCTTGACCCGTGTGGAGCTGGCCCACGCGCAGTGCTGATGCCCGCAAGGAGTGCCCTGCCACACAGGGGTGTCCCCCGTGTAGGGGAGCCCCGCGTGCAAGGAGTGTGCCCTGTAAGGACAGCTGCCCAGCGCAAAAGAAAGTGCAGCCTGCCCAAGAATGGTACCGTACACACGGAGAACTGACACAACAAGATGATGCAAAAAAAAGAAACAGATTCCTGTGCCGCTGATAAAGATAGAAGCAGTCACAGAAGAACATACAGCGAATGGACACAGAGAGCAGACAATTGGGGGGGGGGGAGTTTAGAAATAAATAAAACAATAATAAATCTTTTAAAATAAATAAATAAATAAAGACATCAAAGCAAGGTTAAGGAATTTGGACCTAGCTCTGTAGGCAGTGGTTAGCCATAGGAGGTTTTTCAGTAGGATGGTTTGTTTCTGTTTAATCTGATGGTGCTGTTGATACGGAAGGCAGGGGATATTAATGGCAGGGAGAACAGGTAAGAAGAGATTGTATTGGTCAGTTGAGGGGATCAAAGTCTGATGCAACGTGGTAAAGTGTGGCAAAGGAAGCGACAGACATTTCAGAAGAATTAACAAGATCAGGAATCTATTTAAATATGGTTAAAGCAAGGTAGAGAGAAGTAAAATAAACTCTTAGTTTATTACTGAATTGGAGCTCGGGGGACAAATTTTGAGAAACGTAACAAACATATCTTCACATTTTGGGGTCCCCTCTGCTGTCATCCTTGTCTGGATATTGTCAACTAGGTGGAGAGTCACAATTTATTTTTCAAATTACCCCATTTCAGAGACCATTTGGATCACGGATCCACCACTTACTAGTTTTGTGATCTTGGATGAATGTATTCATTCATTCATAAAATATTTGTGGAGAAGTCAGTGGGTGCCAGCACCATGGTAGGCACTGAGGTTACAGCAGTGAATAAAATGGGCAAAAGTTGGAGCTCGCATACTAGAAGAGGCAAACACGCAATTAACACAGAAAATAGTAAAACAGGATGTTATGCTAATTGGTGGTAAGAGTTATGGAGAAAAATATGTCAAGTAAGGAGAACAGAGTGGTAGTTTTTAAATAAGATAAGGGGAAGTCTTATTGAAAAGGTGATGAATAATTAAATTAAAAATGAATATAATGAATTAATTCATTAATTAACTTAAAGAATATGAGGGAGTAAGTCACTAGGACTGCAATTTGAGGAGAAAGTGGGCTCAAGGGACTTTTTTTTTTTTTAATAAGAAGAAATAACCACATGTTTATAAATAGAAAACATTCAGTTGAGAGGGGAAATCTGGTGATGCAGGAGAGGAGAGATTCCCTGGAGCAATGTCCCTGAGAAGGCAGGAGGGACCTGAACCTGGTCCACAGCCGAGGGACTGGCCTTTGCCAGGAGCACAGGCCATTCCTCATGACATGGAAAGAGAAAGTGGAGTTTATGGCGCAGAAGCCAAAAGGAGGGTAGAGGTGGTGACAGGCATTTTGGGCTTGCTTCTAATTCCTTGAGTTGTTACAGAGAATGGAGGAGGGAGTGTGGGAGGCTCGAGAAGAGGAGACATAAAATAGTTCAGGAACGCGGCAGAGTTAAGTTACTTCCCTCTTTGACCTCAAGGTCTCGTTTGTAAGATGGGAATAGTAGCAGCACCGATCCCCTAGGGCTGCTGGGGGATTCAATCATGGAAAGCATGTAATATGCTTTGCATTGTTCCTAGCACTGTTGGAGGGCACATTAAATCTTAGCTTTCGTTATTATTTGATTTCACAGATTACGTTAGCTGGAGACCAAATGTAGCCTTGGTATTTGAAACCTGTTTGATTGGAAGCCTTTGTATTCAAAACCGGTTTTGACTTGAACTGTATTGAACCCCGAATGGTGGTCAAATCTGGGTGAACCCAGAGGATAGTTTACCTTCCCTCTGTTGACCACTGCCCAAATGACACACTCAGGAGCTTTGGCAATTCCATGTAACCTTATGTCATTTTCTTCTTTAGTAAGTCAACTTTTGGCCACTGTTATATTCCGTATCCTCGTGGAATCCATCAAGAAATCTCTTTTCAGCTCTTGGTGATGTCTCCTTGGCTGTCATCTCCATGTTTAAGAGCCAATTCTGGCTAAATCTGGTCTAAGTTTGTCTTAAAGTATGAGCCTCGTAATGGCAGAAAACATGACTCTGAATTTTTAGGCCTTGAGGTTGGGGGTGTGGAAGAGATTACCCTTTATAAACGTTTCCAAGGTGCTCTCAAGTTAGCACCACCAATCTTTCTTCTACCTCACTGGTTTGTTGGAAGGTTTGAATGTGCTGACAGTGTATGTTAATCGGTGGTTAATGCATTGAGTTTACTGCAAATCTAAAATTTCTAGAACACATTGTATCCTCTCCCCATTCTATTCCCTCTACTACACAAACAAAAATCTGTTAAGCTATTGCACAATTATGATTAGCTGATGTAAATAATAACTGTACTCTACACCAGCAGGCTGTTATAGAGATTAAATGATTTGTAAAGGACTTAGAATATGCCTGGCAAACAGTAAGCACTGTACAAAAGTGTATCATGTAAGTGTTAGGTACTATTCGTAGTAGTATTGTCATCTGCATAGTAGTTTATGTAAGATGCCCTCTCTATATATAGCTCATCACCCTGAAGAGCAGAGGGCTAGATTTCTGAGATGGTTTGGGAATGGAGAAGGTGGTGTGGCAGAGATGAATTCCACCATCTAAGAGGCAGGAATGCCTCCCTGGTTTCTCCTTATCGCCCTCATGATAAGACAGTCCAAGACATCTTTCTGGCAACCTATTTCACCTATGACCCCATTGCATTAGATCTACATTCACATCTGACTGTATCTGTAAACAGATATTCAACATCTGTTTACCATTTCAATCTTTAGATGCCAACTATCAGAAAATCAGGGTGATAAAAAGGGAGTCTGAGAGACAGAATTTTATCATAAAATATTCAACATTTACCTAAAGGGACTCTATAAATGATTGCATTGGATTCTCTTTTCTAGACTGGATGATATCTAATTGTTATTTCCCACCTCCATCCAGCAGATGGGGGGGTGGAGTTCATGAAAATGGTCAAATCAGTTCATAGGAGAATGATGACACTAAGTGGGATGTGACTCTGTGACCCTGCTACACACTGGAGTGGTCAGCTTCAGCCATTTAACGTTATCCGTGTAGCAGGCCTGTACCACCACCCCCCACTCCCCGCCAGTGATGACATTTACCAACTTCGTTGATTAACGTCAAATTATGGTGATGCTTCAGGGTTCCCAGGGACTGAGTACATACATAACAGAACAAAGAAAGTTAAGTTAAGGTCCAGAGATTAGTCGGGCTAACCTGCACCTACGTGGTTATACCACTGCCAGTTATTGTGACTCATTTGGAACAAATGAACTCTTGTCTTACGTTCTCTGCCTCTGTGCTAGTCACCCCCACAGTGAGACTTACTTGTTTTCCAAGATCCAGATCAGCCATGAGTGCAGGCAAGTCAGCCTGGATCTGGGTGGAGCTGAGTATCTAATCACTTCTCCTATTGTCTGTTGACCTGAGACAAGGGCCCAAGGCTCTTCTTTTCTAAAACCTGACTTTTCCACACCTACTCCCAGAATTCAGTCCCTTGTACCCTCTTATACTGCCATTCAGACACCCAGGATGGTGTCTAGCACTTTGATCCCCAGGCATGTTTGCTTTCTAAGAACTTCCTGAAGCCATTGGCTGGATCACCTACTTGTCTATATTCCCTGCAGCCAGTCCGTGTCCTCCCCTGGAAACCACCTGGGACCTCCTCAAGGACCGGTGTGTGCCACTGGCTTGAATGGAGACAAGGAATCATCAGGTGGCTGGACATGGCCCCCAGGCAGCCCAACCTTCTGAAACTGTCAGGTGGGCCCATCCTTTCCCAAGGGGAGTTACGCCTTCATTCATTCCCGAGGTTTGCCCTGCTGCACACTGGGTGCCTACCTAGTTCAACGGTGGCCAAGACTGTCCAGCTCAGAGGCCCAGGCACAGGTCCTAAACCTCATCCATGCTTGTCCACACAGTGCTCTGATGACTCTGGAAATGTGACACAAGCTGGGTTCTATCAACAGAAACATTTATTTTGATCATTTCAACAAGCTGACAAAAGTTCCAAGTCCTTAGTGTGCAGGCTGCTTTTTTCTGTCTGGGTTCCACAACCCATAAAACTGCTCACTGACTTTTCCACTGTCACCTCTCCCATGAAGGCTTGGCTGAACTCATTTGTAAACGTAGATGCCTCGTCCCCTGGACTCCCACAACCCCTTTCCCATACCTGGAAGTAGTATTTCTCACGTGGATTTTAACTCTCTGCTGGGCTTTCTGTCTCCTGATCGTTCAGTGTGCTTTCTTGGATGAAAGATGGCATCTTACTCAGTTTTACAATTCTAGTGCCCTGCATGGCATCTCCTAGGAAAACTGATGTTTAAGATTGGCAACTGTTCCTTAAACTCTTGGTTTCACTCAAGATGAAGGAACTTTCAGGAACATTCTGCTAATGAATAGAAACTACAGTTTACTGAGCACCAACTAGGCAGTAGATATTGTGCTGGATGCTTTAGATACATGTCCGATTTCATCTTCATAACAGTCTTGTGAATTGGGAACTGTTTGCCTCCTTTTAAGAGATAAAGAAACCAGAGTTCAGAGAGGCGGTTGCATGTCCAACATCACACAGCAAGATAGAACCCAAAACTGTCTCAAGTGGAAGGCCTTGTCCTTCCCACCCAACCACATTGGCTCCCAGGCACTGTTACCTCATGAGCCATCCCCCTTTCCCCCCACTTAGCTTCCTCACATGAGGCTGAAATGACTTTTCATATGAAAAGGGTCCCCCAAAGATTTTCTACACTGGTTATACCCATTGGGGTAAGTCCACTTAGGTGCATTTAGAGAAAAAAACCCAAGCAAGTGAATTATCAAGCGTGGAGCACTACATCCACAGTCCTATGGATAACTAAAGCATATGGTTGCATAAACAGAGGTATTCCCTTTGGCTTATTACATTCATTACTTCCTGTCAGTTAGAGTTCACCTGCTTCAATTTTACCAGAATGTGTGAATTGCATATTTCATAAATTACTTAGCAGGAGCCCACCCTGAGTCAATTTTTTTCACTGAATGACAGTTGTAGGGAAGTCAAGAGGTCTTATTTGGGCTTATAAATGATTATCTTTCTCAATGGAATGCCAAATAGTATGCTAATTAATAAATGTTTATTGTTATTCTCTGTTTAGGGACATAAATTCTAAGTTTTGGCTTTAGTTGATGCATAAATCTATATCACTCAAATACACATTTTCTCTTCTTTTCTTTGTCTTGTATAATCCTTGATTTTGAATCGTGCCTCCACTTAGCTATGAGAACTTGGGCAAGTTGCCTTACCTGCCTCAGCCTCCCTTTCCTCATTTTCAAAATGGGCACATCAAGTTTTCCATGGTTGTCATGCGGATTTAGGGAGATGCAGGTGTTGTTCTGGTGCAACATTTATTATTTTAAAACCTAGCACCAGAATTGCTCACAGGGAAAGAACTTAGTTTGAAATACTTTGCTAAGCCTCTTGAGGTAAAAATTCTGAGGGCAAACATCTGTAAAAGCCAAAGCAACACAAATGGGTGTTAACTGTTTTCCTGAGAAAACTGGAAGGACTCGGTTTTGCTCTAATGAGGGGAAGAGAAAGGAGGCTGAAGAGGGTAGAAGAGAGGGAAACCAGGAGCTGGCAAGTGCGGGGCCCTTGCGGGGGAAGCAGCTGTGAACTTCCTGGCAGCTGGCTGATGAGCGCGTCGCGCGGGCTGGGTGTCCAAGGTCCAGTGGAGGCTGAGCAGCTGCCATGCCCGCCATTCTCAGCAGAGCTGTACCCCGAGTGTTTTCAGGGAAGGGCTGTTTGGTGTGGGGAATCCAGATGCCAGCTAGTCCCTTATCCTCTGGCTCCTTCCTGTACGTCCCTGATCTCTCCGTGCACCAAGCCAGACATGGAACTCGGCACATGTTCTCTATGAAGAAGCAGAAGCCTTCGTGAGCCATGCACCTTTATTTAATATTTTATGGAAAAGACAGCAGAGGAGACTGACATTACCCAATCCGGAACCACAACCACAACCAAACCAAAGAAAACCAAACCAGACAACAAAACAGAATATGCATTAGATTCTTCTGGTCTCCATAGTCCTTCTGGCCCATTCTTCTCCAATGCAGAGGCCAGTCTTGCTGGCTCCTTCTCAAGAACAATACGAGACTTTTTTCCCTTCACTTATGTCCAGAAGTTTAATTATCAGCTTTTGTTACATGAACAGATCCTCGGGCCTTCACCTCACACCCCAAGTAACTTGTTAAATTATTTCTTACTCTAAAATGCCAACAGTCTCTGGGACATTAAAATTTCTCCAACTGGTTTCTAATGGAAATTGAAAAGCGGAGCTGCCCGTCATGTCTCTGGTGCTGTGCAGAGCAGAGACAGTTTGGATTAAAGGGGGACCCTGGATTTAAGTATAAGGCCCACTCCCCACCACCTTCTTCTCACCCCTGGGTTCCCTGACTGCAGAATCAGGGGTGGGAAGGGGTGGATTTGGGCTTCCACTGGGCATGGAATAGTCAAAGTGATCTTCTGTCCATCTCAAGAAGCTAAACAATCTAATGTGACATGACAGAAGCAAAGCACCTGATCCATAGTATGTACTCAATAAATGTTAGTACCTTCATTTCCCCCCAATCAAAATAGAAATCACCCTCAATCTCCACAACACTGATCCAAAATTAGCAAAGATAATAAGAAACCCAGAGGTAGGCCTGTGGTCAAGCTCATTCTCCAGGGGCATCTAGGCCTTGCAGTTATCCTGGGGTCAAAGAAACCTTCTTGGGTTGAGACTGACATATATGGAAAACCTTGGGTACATTTTGATTCCATAAAATAAGTCACCCTCCTGGTTTTTGTTTTTTTTGTTTTTTTTTTTTTAGTTAAATGGCATGATTCTCAATGGGATCCTTACAATTCTCTCTGGGATGTTTGAATGGTTCCTGTAATTTAGTTAAGCTGCTTTTAGGTATCACAGAGAAACATGTTGGAAGGAAACTCCACACCTGATGCTAGTGATCTCTTCAGGTCCATCTGAGGCTCTCTGTGGTTGCGTGGCTTTCTGTTTTCCCCAAACTGCAGGGAGAGGACAAACCATTTGCTGCTGCTCTGTTTACTGTTCCTTTATTTACATAGCTAGAGATTCAACATCCTAACATGTTTTGCAAGCTGTCATGACATGAGAAGCTAGTAATCTGCTTTATTTTGCTTGCTAACATATTTTTGACATATTTTAGCTTTTGATTATAAGATTGCATCTTTGCCTGCTACCATCTGTCTCGACTCAATGGAACTCTGGCATTTACAAAAACAGTAGGGTGTAGTATTTCTTATATACTTGAACTCTACTAGAAACATGCTATTTTCAGTCTTAACCAATATGTCATGCTTTCACACACAAAGTCTGAAATGCTTGATATCTTGAGAGATCTGCCAGGGATAAGGAAACTATTTTCGCCTCCAATTTGGCTGAGATAAATGTATTAATGAGGAGAAGGGAGCAGCATCCAGACTCTAAACAGAGGTGGCCTTTCATGTGGTTTATATCCTCTTGACCATGCTTATCCCTTTATCAGCATGATTAAGACCTTCAGTGGAAATACATCGTTTTTTGGACTTTGAAATCTCCCAGTGACCACCTTTCTTGCAGCATGTTTTTCAGTGTGAAATAGTTACCCCATTATATGGCAATAAGGCATTTTCCTGTCTGAGGTCCTTATCCCATTTCTACTTTTACTCACTAGGGAAAATTACCCCAGGTTTGACCCAAAGGATTATCTGGGTTTGTGTCTCTGCTGACAGCCCTAGGATTGTGCAACCCAGAGAAACGTGACATTGTACTCAAACATGTCGGGGGAGAGGCCAAAAAAAATGCACAGGTCTAACATGCATTTATTCAACACAGAGCTTAAATGAATTTATTATACTACTGGATTACACCGCATAGGCCAAGAAGCTGTCAACTATTGACATTTTCTTTTCTCCCCATGTTCTGAGTTGAGTGTAAATATATTTGCCATGGGAATATAGTGTATGCTTGGTTCAGTATATGCCCATTTCATCAGAAGGAAAGCTCTTATTATCTGTAATCACAGTCAACATCTTTGTTGCTTTAAGAAAGGAGCAGCCTGCAGCTTGGATTTACATGTAGCTCTGGTACCTTTTCAGATTCATTTGTGAATGCTGCTTGAACCATCATTTTGAATATGTGTAGCATGAACTGTTACAAGTGCAAGACTTCATTTATGATAAACAATTTTGGTCAGTCTGGTGTGGACCACATCTGGGTGGTTTTCTGCTTTGTAGTATGCTGCCCCTTGGGTCAGTAGCAGCTAATTGCAGGATTCTGGTGCTGAAGACAACAACTAGAATCTGTTGTTGAAGAGACCAAAGGGGAAGGCCTTGTGGACATCTGACTCCAATGCTTTGTGGCTGCAAACCACATCTATGTTGCTAACCTAAGCCCCAGATGCTTTTTCTTATCTGGCTAAAGATGTTGATGGCAATTGTCGAACAAAGAGCAAAGACCAAGATTGGGTCCCTGGGTGATGGTAATTGTGAGCTCCTGGGGACCAGGGACCTTGTTTTACCTCTTTATTCTTTGTACCTGGTACAGAGAGGCACACATGTTGAACTAAGATGAATGGAGGGCTGTAATCAAGCTATTAATTCATCAACTTGTGATTTATTGGCTTCTATGATGTGAAATCCATCATTGAAAGATTTATAATCCAGCTAGGAAGATGAAACTGGTATTCAAGGAAACCATCAATTGCTAGGCTAGGTTGTAAGTGCAATAGGAGTTAAGACAAGGCGGGTAGCAGTGCAGATTGGAGCAGGTTGTGTGAAGGAAGGAAGACCTGATCTGGGACCAGAAGACTGAGCAGGATTGAGGTAAAAGGACAGCAAGAAGGAAGAGTGTGCTAAGGGTGGAGGTATGTAGAGGTGAATAATAATAGAAAGGAATGAGTGAAATGTGCCAGGGAGAATGAATGTGCTTGACTGACAGAATCAGGTTAAAGCTGGATGAGGTATAAGCCTGGTGGGTAGAGCTGCACAAGGTTAAGGCACTCCTGAAAATCAAAGGAATAGTTAACTTTATGTGAAAAGTAATAGACCATTACTCCAGGTTTTCACAAACAGGGACATGGTTAAAGGCATTTTTTGGCAAGATTATAAAGCGATGGTAGAAGTGGTAAAGGGGGGGGGGGGGAGTATTGGGGTAGGAAGTGAAATGAGAAAAAGCAGTGATTCTAGAAGTGACAATTAAAATCTGGATTAAAGAAAAATAGTACTTATAACAATACATTTCCTATATAAAGAATCTAATATGTTCCAAGTATTTTCAGCTATTGATAATAATATGAGCAAAAATTTTTGCAATTGCTTGTTTGTACACTTATCCTCAAATTAAAGAAGGAAAAAGGCATCTTGGAAAAACCAAGTAAGCTGGTCTAGCCTACACGGCTGGTAAGAGACAGAAAAGGACTGAAATTCCGTTTAAACTATGTTCATTCCACTCCATTACTCTGGGAGTCATACGTATTTGCTGAATGAGAAAATGATGGGAAATAAGTGTTTTATAAAGATTAACATGGTGGTCACATACAAGAAGTATTAGGGAAGGGAGAGACCAGAGGCAAAATAGATGAAAAGGGTCTCCCAAGGGTCATATCACTGGAAATGGAAAGGAAAGACTAAATACGCAAAATATTGTCAAGCAAGGGTATAGGACCTGGTGACAGTCTAAATTATTGATAGGTAGAGGAGAATAAAGACTGGGGGAAAAACAAAAGGACTGGGTGGTGAGAAGCCATGGTGACCTTGGAGAACACATTTTCAGTAAAAGGATATTGATGGAAGCTGACCTACAGGTGAGTAAGGAGTGACTGAATGGTGAGGCAACGGAGGATGTGGTGGCAGACCACAAAGTGAGAAAGTTGGAAGAAAATGGAAAGAAACAAGAAAATCGTAAGAGAGTCTTCCAAGAGGCCTTAGTGCTAAGGAAAAGAATTTTTTTTTGAAGAAGAAAAATTTAGAGACAGAAAGTTTCCAGATTGGAGGAAGACATTACAGAAGCTAGAGGAAGAAGGACCTCTGTACTCTGGAGGGGTCCGAGGGAGAAGGGCTGGTTAGATTCATGGGACTGTCCAATAGGACTCTCCAAGATGATGGGCATGTTCTCTATTTGTTCAATACAGTAGCCACTAGACACTTGCAGCAGCTGAATACTTGAAATGTTCCTAGTTGAGATTGGAACTGAAATTTTAACTTAATTAAATCTAAGCTTAAATAGCCATATATGGCTAGTGGTGACCATGTGGGATACTGCATGCCCATTACAGAATCAAAGTAGGAGGGAACTAAACTCTTCCTCTGGTTTAGGAACAGAGGGGAGAGAGGGAGTCAAGTCAGAGATAATTCATATGCAGGGGAGAAAAAATGAGTTTGCCCATGCCAAGTGACCTTGATTTTCATTGATTATACTCTGGAGAGACCCATATTATTAGACTAATATGCTCTTTAATGGTTTTGTCTACTTTTTTTTTTTTTACCTTTGTCTTTATTTTTTTAATGTTACATTAAAAAAATGAGGTCCCATATACCCCCCACCTCCCTCCTTCCACTCCTCCCCCCATAACAACCTCCTCCATCATCATGAGACATTATGTCTTATTAGCCCACCCAAGTTGAGAAATTTGAAAGCTCACATCCCCATGTAGATATTTTAGTCTGAATTGTACTATCTGCACTGTCCAGAGGAATTGCAAATTTCACATAGCATTACACATACTCACCCTCAGTGTATCTGCAGCAGTTGGTCAAATGTCTCCTAATTCACGGAAGAAAGAGAGGGAGAAGACTCTGTAGCCGGTTCCTTGGGATGATGGCCATTCTCTTGCATAGGTTTTCCTGATTTCAGAAAGGTAATAAAGCCCTTCTCTGATTTCCTAGTCTTTGTTCTGCTTCCGAATCTCATTGGCAATTTGGATCTGGACATTTTAAAGCCAATGGACGCTGGTAAATCTTAGAAAAGGCAGGGCAGCCAAGCTCATCTAAGAGGTGATTCCCCTTGGAGCAATTTCACTTACGTTTTAGAAGTTTTCTGGGAGTACATCTCACATTGGAGAAACTGGTTTATGTCTTGCCCTGTATTCTGCAGGTAAACAAATAGAGGGTCTCAAAAGGGCATTCAATGTTGCCCTGAGCTACATCACCTATCACCCATCATCACACTTTAGGCATGACCTCCTCTAAATTGTGGTGTGTGTTGTTTGGACTGTTTTTCATAGCCTCCGCAGCTGGGAATTCAAGATGCTATACTTAGGCAGAAATCCATGAAGGAATTAATTGATATGAGCCAGAAGTTGATTGCCATTTAAGTACTCAGCCTTCACTATTGCCAAGTTTCCCTCTTTGCAGCAAGAACTGAGCTCGCCTACAAACTGGCTCATTCAAGATGTGAGTGCAAGATGGAATTCAACCTTTAATATGCTGCAACACCTGCTAGAAAATAAATGGGTTCTGTGTTTTTCCCTCCAAAGAGTTGACAGCTGGGTTCATTACAGGGGAATGTGGCAGAGATGGTCATGCTTACTCCTTGGCCCCCACACTAAGGACTGCAGTACCAACCAGACCTGAGCTTTGGGATTCTTCCAGAAGCCCAAGCTGGGCCACCTTCCCCTAAATCATTTCTCTGTCTTGAACTTAAGGAGTTTCCAGTACCTTTGGTGGGAGCATCCTCCATAGCCAGGAGGTAGATGATAAGAGGCTCTGGCCTGCTGAAGCTAAGTGGAGAAGCATTTGCAGATGTTTTGTGATGGGATCTCAAGTTTCTGCAATGTTACACCCAAAAAGGCACAAAGCCAGGGTCATCAGGTTCTACAGAAAACCAAGGGTTCAATGGAGTCCTTGTCCAAGTTCTAGAACAGACTCAGAGGTGCTCTAAGAAGTCCAGCTCGACCTGCCAGGGACCCCTGGAGGTTGGTTCTGGTGACATGACTTAACATGTGCTGGAGCACAGGTTACGCATATCAATTGCCCAAGTAGAATGTCAACCCCATCACCCATTTGCACAATATTCATTTGGCCTGCATCAGCAGTATAGACTACAGCATTTCTGACTTACATTTGTGAATATTAGCTATTAGTTAGCCTTCATCTTTAAAAAAAATCTCTCTGAAATCTCAGTGTTTAGGAATAGGAGCATGCTTATATATAATATCTATTTGGAGGATTAGTGCTTGGCCTTAAGAAATATAAATATGAGAGCCATAGAGAAAGCTTCAAAACGGCATATAATAACTTAAAACATGATTCAAACTCTTATATACAAAATCATATAATTAAGAAAATAATTTTTAAAAGGCTGGAATAAGAATTAAAAAATAATAGTGATGCCAGAGGTCAAAACCTGGCAAGCCAAGAGTCGGACCTGGCTTGAGAGTGAATTTCAGATGCACTGCACAGCAGAGGTCAGCTAAGTTTGAGGAAGTTGATGGACTAGGGTGCCAACATTTAGTCTCTGGGAAACAGTACATAACAACCTCAGGCTTCTCCTGAGACACTGGGCTATTTGGCCTCAGAACCCCTTTTGCTCCAGGCAACTATGAGGGCAAGTACGGGAGGTACTTACTCTTAGAGTAGTCAGTATCCCCCTCCCCCCGGGCCTGATTTTTTCTTTCAGAGTTTGTAATTCCTGGTCTAGGTGTAAGAGTGATGGGATTCTGGGTCATTTCTCCTCTTTCTCCTTCTTCCCAAACTTGCTATTAGTTATTATTAGAGCTAAAAAGATCCCTAAATATTCATGTACTAAAAAGTACTGTTGAGTGAAGACAGTCTAAGGCCCATACCACTTATCTACTCCTTCAATGCTTTTTTCAAATTGCTAGTCTTGGTCCAAGTAACCTCACCTGAGAATGTTAGCTTGGGCCAGCGGTTCTGAGACTTGAGAGTGTTAGAATCCCTGGTGGGGGGTTGGGGGGGGGGGCAGGGTTTTGATAACTAGCTTGCACTCTGAACCAATTAAAGCTAACTCTGGGGATGGGACACAGGCAATGGGATATTTTAAAGTTCCCCAGATGATCCCAAAGGGAAAAAGAGCCCTTGAAAAAAATCATATAAAACTTTACATTAGAGCAGTTTCTCAACCTTGGCACTATTGACAGTTTGGGCCAGACAATTCTTGGTTCTAGGGACCTGTGCACTGTGGGGCATTTAGCAGTGTCCTGGCTCTACCCAAAGGTGTAGAAGCCCTGCTCCAGGTGAGAATCACTGCCCTAGATGATAAAATGATGGTCCAGAGTAGTGGCCATTGGATTAACCACCTGCCACCAATATAAAGCATTTGAGAACTTTCTTGTGGAATATAGTGCTAAGAAAAAAAAATCTCTTAGGGATCTAGTATATTCCTTCCTGTTTTTTTTTTTTTTTTGTCTCCTTCCCTTTCCTTGCAAAAAACTCAAGGTCAACGTTAAAATGCACTAAAAAGCCAAACAAGTACAAACAGGGCAATTACATGAATGTCTTTTCTGCCCTTTTTTTTTTCTTCTTACATGATGCTGACTTTCTTATTAATGTATTGTTAATCTTTACTTTTAGTTGTCTTATATTCTGAGAGAATGAGGTGGGATATTATTAAGGTAACAAGCAAAAAGGAGGAATAATTGTTCCAAGGACTGTTCCACATTCATGACCCCAAAACTAATTGGCCATAAGGACAGAGCAGTTAAATGTGAACTATCTCCCTGTGGCTGGGAGAGCAAACGATGGCCACCTCCTTTGGCCACCAAGCTTTGCCTGGGAAGAGGCTGAACTGTGCCTGTGTTGAAAGAGCCCACAGGCCAGCCTTGTGGCGGACTCTCATGAGAATGTAAGCACAAGCCTTTGTTGCTGCCCAATAATTCCAACTCCTGGTGTTTACTAGGAATCTGGGAAATCTCTGAGAAGCAACGCTTTAAAGGCACCTTGGGATCCATCCCTGGGTTAATGCCATTACCTGCTTTCCGTGAATATAGAGCAACTTACTTTTAGTAAAATATAACCTGCTTATTAATAACCAGAAGTTTTAAAGCTTTTAAAAAAATCATTAAATGTGGCTATTTCATGTTAAATGCAAAATCCTGAATAGACCAGAGATCTTAATTTTTTTAAATATAGCCAAGTACTTTAATTATGAATGTACTTGCATATTCTCAGCATACTTCATTATTTATGCAGTCAGTGAAAAAGCTTTTTAATTAAATAGCATGCTGGCAATCCATTGTGAAATGTATAGAGGTAGGTTTATGAGCATTAAAAAGCTAAATATATACACACAGACATATATGAAACATTTTGGCAAGTACACGAGTTAATCACTGTGAAGTATTTGTTCCTTCGTGATCTTAAAATCTGACCACACTTTTAATTGGTAACAAAATAAATAGTGTAATATGCCAGGCCTATGGTTGGTTATTCACATTGAATGCATTCAGTTAATTTGAAACTGCGGTAGAGCAGTGGTGCTCAAAGTGTGGCCCCCGTGCTGGCAACATCAGTATCAACTGAAAACTTCTTGGAAATGCACATTTTTGAGCCCCACTCCAGGACCTTTGTTGTAACAAGCTCCAAAGTGATTCTGATGTAGGTGAAGGTTTGAAAAGGAAGGGGCTGGCAAACAGGTTTCCTGCGTGGGGCTCAGGTGACAGGTGGTCGTAATACTGTCAATGAGACCAGGCCTTAGTTTCTCCATCAAAAAAGTGCAACTCTTGATTGTTTAAAGGTATAAAAATCTGCTTGAGGTTCTGAGAGTTTTTTAAAGGGGTCAAACGACTCAAGAGTGAGTTAAAAAATCTTAAGTATGAATTGGATGAATGTTTCCCATTAACATTAGGTCTAGACTTACCAATTTCTGTATATCAAGATCCAATGTATACTTTGCTATTCTTTTTTCTTTCCCTCCCCACCCCCGAAGAAAAATCTCTCTGAAATTAAAGTCCCACTTCTTCACCATTTTATGGCAGATTGTAGTGAAAACAATCTTCTGGATTGTTTATCAGCCTGAGGGAAGGCTGGCAACCAAGTTCCGTTATCTCCCGTGGCTGGGTGAACCAGGCCAGGAGGTGAAGCGATTTGGACAAGACTGCATTTGGAGCCAGGGCCAGAACTAAACTAACAGCCATCTGACTCCCTCTTCTGTGCTTTGTCTTCTGAATGAACAATGCTGCTTCTTAAGTACACATAAGCCAAACTGCCTCTTGAATTGCAGCGATCTACTTGGAGTTCAGATTTGCACAGCATGACATGAATTGGGCTGCAAATTATGCAGAAAACAGCTATCATATCCATCTGTGATGTCAGAATTCTCAAGTACAATGTGACCTATTAGTATATACCAGAGTAGAAGTAGACTGGGTCTTACTCCTTCCCTCTGAGGTTTGATGAATTCAGATGCATTTGGCCTCGTGTGAAAGGGTTAAATATGTCTGAGGTTATGACTGTGATATGCTTGAGAGCAGATTTCAAGTCCAAGGGTACAGGCAATTACACTTTTTTAAAGTGGTAGAATAACTAGAGAAAGAAAGCACACAAATACACTCGTACCTAATGGTAAACTGAATTTATTTCCTCTTGGAAAACAATTCCAGTAATCTCCAGGTTCAGACCGCAGAGTAAACATTAATAACAGTAACATACAGGTTAGTTCAACTGATTCGAGAATTTGGCCGTGTGAAATCATTAAGGAAAACCTTGAACACTCAAAGCTTCAAATGTATCCAGGAAAAGAAATTCGTTGACAGTCTACTTAACAACTATTGCATATATGATGGTGCTACCTGTCACTTCGCAAGGCTTACAAATATATATACGGGCCTTATCCAGCTGTGGATTTGCAAGAATCTTCAACAATAAAAAATAGTCTTGGATTTAACCGTTGATATACCAAAAGAGAAATTCTAGGCTTAAGGGTAAATAAAAGGAAGTCCAAACGTAGTCAAATGTGTAACATTGTTTATCTGTCTTCCTTGAAAATACTTTCTCTTAAGCCTTTTTGCTCATTTTTTCTTGCCTGAATAGGGCCCAAGTCCACTTGTCTTTTAAGACCATTTTAGTATCAGACGACATAATACATGTGCAACACTTTATATACAAGGAGTCTATCCGGTGCTCAAAAGTTCAAACACATGAACATCCAACAGTTTTGATAATACAAGTTTTATGGTACAATACAATGTTTCTGAATAATATACATTAACAATGAAAGTTTCGTGCAAAGAGTAAAACATGTTCCCTTTTTGTGCCACAAAAGTATTTCTCCTTGAGAGTTCGTCCTTGCACTAACTGCTGTGTTGGGTCATCGTATGATTCTGTGAAAAAGAAAGAGGAGAAAAAAAAACAAAATGTGATTTTTTTCCACCGGAACAAGCATAGGTAAATGCTGATTGATTTATAATGACATGAAAAATGGGTTTTTGCACACTGATGAATACAAAGTACCCTAACTCCCCACCTCCCCCAGGGAAGCTCACAGTGAACCTGAATGGGGGCAGGTAGAATTGAGCCACCTGCCCATGGTAGGAGGACAATGCAAGATGGCCAGAAATGATTGTCCCTTTCCTCCCTCTTCCAGGATATCCATCTCCTTTCCACCGTCCCTTTTTTTCAAAATACGATCCATTTCTCAAGGGCTGGGATAGCACTGCTTTAACGATTTCATTTATCCGTGCATTATTTCTGATTATATATGCTTTCGTGTTATGCCTTCACTATCAGACTAAGAATGTCTTGGAAGCAGGGCTCCAGCTGTCCCTGAATATGTACTTTAAAGGCAAGTGCTACCTGGCCAACAAGCGACAGAGGGGACAGGCAGCATCACCAGTCCCTCTGCTGAGGGCGGGCCTGGGGCTGGTCCTAAGGTGGATGGGAACGTGGATGGGAGCAGGTCACAGCAACCTTGGAAGGACTCCCTTCATCCCTGGATGCTCTTTCCTCCGCCGAGGCAGCCTCTGCTCCGCTTTGGTCGTCTCCTCTCCATCCACACCAGTATGCAGAGGACAACCTCTTTCTAAATTGTGAGAGGGCAACTAGGCTACCTGGGCAATTTCAGTCTTGGAGGCAGGCCTTAGGGGGACGCTGGGTCGGGAGCACGGCCATGCACTTGGAGCATGAGTCTGGAGGTGGCCTGATTTCCTCCCCTCCTCCTCTACACTCACTCTGCCCTGCCTCTTCTGTCACCCAGTCGCTGATGGAAATCTTCCATGCTAATCCCATCTAAAACGGTTTTCGCCCCTCTCTGATTCCCCACTGCACTTTACACTGCTTCTATGGCACGCACCTTATGTCTTGTCTTATGGTTATTTGCAGACATTCATTTATTCATTCCTTCACAAGCATCTGTTGAACACCTGTGTCACCACTTGACACAACCACGGCATCACAGTGCTGTGGCAAGAGGTTCTGGCTAACTGAATGACTCACTGACCAGGCAAGTGCTACTGGGAAGGAAAGGAATGGTTCTTGCCTTCAGTGTGCATGGTTCTGAGAAGAAGTCAGGGGGGCACCTAGTGGTAAGGCCAGGAGAATATTAGAAATGAACACAGACATGTCATGGCTACACCTAAATCAGCCTCACCTCTGGGCAAGGCTTTCTAGAGGAGGGGACACGTTAACATTTCAGTTGGGCCTGGAAACATGAGGGGCATTTGGGATGCAGGGAGGGCACTCCTGGCCAAGAGACCTAATGGGGTAAAGGCACCAAAGCGAGAATATGCAAGACGTCCCGGCGCCCCCCAACCGCCCCAGTCCTGATGACAAAGTAAGCCACTTCAGGGCTCCCCTCCCCCCCAAAGACTTGAACAACCAGCAAGAGCTGGCAGGAACCTCTCTCTCAAAGCTCCAGAGAAGTCAGAAGTATTGCAGAAAGAGGGTAAAACACCGTGTCAGAAAAAGGTGTTAAAAGCAGTAGGCTCCTGGGGCTCGGTGGCTGCTTTCTGCCCCAGCCCTCACCAGCTTGACCCAGAGCCGTCCGTGCTCCTAGTGTGGATCTCTGGTTCCTGCTCTGGAGGAATCAGAGTAACCCTTGTCTATACTGGGGGCATTTATGTTTGTCCCGGTCTGTCTGGTGGTGGCCAGAGGGCCTCGCTATCCCCAAACTTGCCTGGCGTGTAGAAGGCAGCAGACAGAGCTCCCAGACAAAACACTGTGGGACAGCAGTTGTCTTGCCTGGGACTGTAGGTCATGCAGTGTGCTGCCCCAGACCATGAGGAGACTTCCCAGGGAAGAGAGGACACTCAGAACGGAGTGAGGGGGACCATCTAGGGCCAACATGCCTGAAGCAAGACACAGGCACAAAAAGGAACAGGGAGGCCCCTACACTTTGGCCTGGAGCTATTCTATAAACCTATTGTATGGGTACAGTCTGACTTAGGTCAACCTGCAAAGACTAGGAAGGTGTTTCCTTTTCCCCTTATTTTTTTTGGCCAGTTCCTGGCATTTCAGAAAAGCTGTGTCGGGAAACGGACTTTGGCCCAGTGGTTAGGGCGTCCGTCTACCACATGGGAGGTCCGCAGTTCAAACCCCGGGCCTCCTTGACCCGTGTGGAGCTGGCCATGCGCAGTGCTGATGCGCGCAAGGAGTGCCGTGCCACGCAAGGGTGTCCCCTGCGTGGGGGAGCCCCACGCGCAAGGAGTGCACCCGTGAGGAAAGCCGCCCAGCGTGAAAAGAAAGAGCAGCCTGCCGAGGAATGGCGCCGCCCACACTTCCCGTGCCGCTGACGACAACAGAAGTGGACAAAGAAACAAGATGCAGCAAATAGACACCAAGAACAGACAACCAGGGGAGGGGGGGGAATTAAATAAATAAATAAATCTTTAAAAAAAAAAAAAAAAAAGAAAAGCTGTGTCATAATACTAGTTGATTACAAGCTTAAGGAACATCTGCCTCAGAGTCTAAATTCCAGCAATAACACCTTGAAATATCCAAATGTCGAGGTTTCAATAAAATATCCAAATGTCCAGGTGTCAATAAAAAAGAAATAGAAAGCAATGGCCCAGGTAAAGGAGAAGACAATAAAGCATTAACAAGCCATCGTGAAGAGGACCAGACCACGGACATAAGAGACTTTTGAAAAAAAAAATGTACTAAATATGCTCAAAGAGCTAAAGGAAAACATGGGCAAGAGTTAAAGGAAATCAGGAAAATGACAAGTGAACTCAAAGGGAATATCAATAGAGAGATGGAAATTATGAAAAGGAACCAAATAGAGCTGAAGATTGCAAAAACAGAAATGTAAAAATTCCCTAGAAGGGTTCAACAGGAGATTGGAACTGGCAAAAGAAAGAATCAGAGAACTTGAAGATAAGACAATTGAAATTATCCCCTCTGAGGAGCAGAGAGAAGAACGAAGAAAAGTGAACAAAGTCTGAGGAACCTGTGGATGCCATCAAGTGTACCAATATATATGTACTTTGTGGGAGCCCTGGAATGTGAAGTGAGAAAGGGTTGAGAGAGTATTCAAAGAAATAATAGTTGTAAATTTAATGAATAAAAAAATAGGAGTATATACATCCACAATGCTCAATGAACTCCAAACAGGGTAAACCCAGAGACCCATGGTGCTTCATACTATAATCAAACTGTAGAAGGCCAAAGGTAGAGAATTCTGAAAACAGTAAGAGACATGTCACATACAAGGAAGCCTCAATATGATGAAATGCTGATTTCTCATCAGAAAACATGGAGGCAAGAAGGCAGCTGGCATCACGTATTTAAAGTGCTGGAAGCAAAAAAACTGCCAACCAAGAATTCTATTTCTTGCCAAATGCTCTTTTAAAAATGAAAGAGAGAGATTAAGACATTCCTAGATAGACAAAAGCTGAGGGAGTTTGTCACTACTACACCTACCCTACAAAATATGCTAAAGAGATGCTCAAGAGGATTCTGAAGGTGAAAGGAAAAAACAATAAACAGTAGATGGAAATTATATGAAGGAATAACAATATACATGGGAATCATAAGTGCAAATATTATTATATTTTTGGTTTGTAGCTCCACTTTTTACTTCCTTTAGGATCTAAAAGGCAAATACATACAATATAATGATAAGTCAGTGGTTCTGGATTCATAATTACATAGACACGTACTTTGTGAAAAGAACTACATAAAGGTGGGGGGACAGAGGGGTGGGGAACAGAATTTGGGCCTACTATTCAAGCTCATACCAAATCAAAGGAGATTGCCCTAGATTTTGGATGTTAAATTTTCTTTAACTACAAAGAAAATATCAGAGAATATGCGAGCTCGTAAAGACATAAATTACAGGTTGCCACAGGCAGAGGGTAGAGGGAATGGGGAATAAATGAGTAATGGGTGTAGATTTCTGTTTGAGGAGCTGGGAAAGTTTTAGGAATGGAAGGTGTTGGGGGTACCACAGTACCGTGAATTTGATTAAGCCCGTTGAATGGTATACTTGGGAGTGGTTGAGAAGGGAAAGTTTATGTTGTATATGTGTTTCCACAATTAATAAGAAAAAGAAAGAACAATTAAGAGACAATGATAATTAAACGCAATACATGGTTCTGGAAGGGATCTAGCAAGGGAGGAGAAAATGTTCAAAGGAACATTACTGGGACATATGAAAAAGTTGAAATGTAGATTATAAGCTTATATCAAAGTTAAATATATTGAACTGATAGCTGCACTTAAGGTGGTTATATAGTGAAATCCTTTTTCTTAGGAAATGCACATGGCTGTATTAAGTATTTAGGAGCATGACATATACAGCCTACACTCAAGTCTTCAGAAAATGGGGTGATAAATAGACAAAAGGTAGAAAGATAGATAGGTAAGCAAATAAACAGACGGGCAGATAGATAGGCAGCCAGGCAGGCAGATAGAATGCAAATGTGGTAAAATGTTAAAACTGGTGAATCTGATGATCTGAAGGGAGGGATAGGGTTACGCTGGAGTTCTCTGTATGGGGTTGGTATTATTTTTGTAACTGTCCTGTAAATTTGAAAGTAGTTCAAAATAAAGTTTTCTTTTTTAAAAAAGACTATGGAGGGAAACGGACTTTGGCCCAGTGGTTAGGGCGTCTGTCTACCACATGGGAAGTCCGCGGTTCAAGCCCCGGGCCTCCTTGACCCGTGTGGAGCTGGCCCATGCGCAGTGCTGATGCGCTCAAGGAGTGCCGTGCCACACAGGGGTGTCCCCCGCGTAGGGGAGCCCCATGCGCAAGGAGTGCACCCATAAGGAGAACCGCCCAGCGCGAAGGAGGGAGCAGCCTGCCGAGGAATGGCGCTGCCCACACTTCCCATGCCGCTGACGACAACAGAAGCGGACAAAGAAACAAGACGCAGCAAAAATACACAGAAAACAGACAACCAGGGGAGGGGAGGGGAATTAAATAAATAAAAAAATAAATCTTTAAAAAAAAAAAAAAAGACTATGGAAGGTATGTTTGTGGACCTGCAAGACGCTCAGATGAGCTAGAATCTTCTAGAATATCCTGAAGCAAGAGTACCAATGAGAAATGAAGCTAAGGTAGTTTGGGGCCAGATTCTAAAGAGATTTATGTACCGTGCTAAGAAGTTCTGAGTTTATCTTGTAGGTAAAGAGTAGCCAGGGAAGCTTTTTAGGCAGAGAGCTCTGTCTTAGACATCTCTGTTACCTTTTCATCCCCCAAAACAGCTAGTGAAATGCCTGCCTTGACACTGCTCAGTGCATTCGGGTTGAATGAGTGGAGGCTTAGTTGCCAGATTGGGGTTCAGCAGACTGGTGAGGGTGTTGGAGTGAGTGTAGAGAACTGAGCTCTCTGTTCCCTAAATCAAACTTAGGTCGTTTTGAAAAAGACTAATGTTAAATGACAATGAAGAAGAGTATTATTTCACTCTCCCTTATGTAAAACCCCTATTATTAACTCAGTGAAAGAAAAGGTGGATTTTTAAAAATCTTAGTACTAGCCTCAAAGCACATATAGGAGCAGACTATTTTCAGGCCCTCTCTTTTTTTCTTTATACTGATTTTAAATACTTCTGAAAATTATTTTTTATCAATACACAGATAGAAACTAGGGTAAATGAAATACTGATGAAACCAAACAACTTTCTTATTTCCTTAAAGATCAAAACAATTATGGTCAGAGAGGTTATAAACAAAAAAGTTCAATTACTCAAAACGTACCGTCTAAGCCTTCTCATACCTCAAGCTATCTCAAAGAGTCAAGTCTGGTTTCATACAATGGTATTTTATTTTTTTAAAAAATTGCCAAAAGATAAAGGAATATAAGAAGGCTATGATAGGCAAGCGGACTTGGCCAAGTGGTTAGGGCATCCATCTACCACATGGGAGGTCTGCAGTTCAAACCCCGGGCCTCCTTGACCCGTGTGGAGTTGGCCCACATGCAGTGCTGATGCACGCAAGGAGTTCCGTGCCACACAGGGGTGTCCCCCGCGTAGGGGAGCCCCACGCGCAAGGAGTGTGCCCCGTAAGGAGAGCCGCCCAGTGCGAAAGAAAGTGCAGCCTGCCCAGGAATGGTGCCACACACATGGAGAGCTGACACAACAAGATGACGCAACAAAAAAGAAACACAGATTCCCGTGTCGCTGACAACAATAGAAGCGGACAAAAAGAAGAACATGCAACAAAAAGCCACAGAGAACAGACAACTGGGGTGGGGGGAGGGGAGAGAAATAAATAAATCTTTTTTTTAAAAAAAGAAAAGAAGGCTATGATAATCATTACTTAAATGATAGAACTCTGACACAAGGATGGGTGATTTCTTTCCAACCATAATCAAAGTGAAAATCAATCTACCAAACATTATTCTTAAATGTTTGGGATGGATATTCCAAATTCAACAGAATTCTAGGGAGTAAAAAGTAAGATAGATACATTGCCAACTCTCCAGTGTTTTCATATGTGTCAATATTGAAATGCTACAAAACAAGAGCCTAATAACTTGCCCATAATAGTTGACTAAGGATGCTTTCATCCTAAGTCAAAGCCAAACAGGTCTCTGCAGAGGTGCAAAGAAATGAATAAATGCTAATAAATCACCTATTGCAATAGATTGAAGCCATTTCTATAAAGAGTCGTGTTTTGCATATTGAGAGGAGAAGATAAATCATTTGAGAAAAGGACAAGAGAATGGCTTGTGAAATACAAGTTTAAATAGAAATATAAACAGCCCCAAAGCATGTAACCTCAAAATGAAAAATGATAAAGGCAAAAAGTCTCCCTTTGTGTGATGATGCCCGAGTCCCATTTAGATCACTTATTCGCCCTTTCCTTCGTTCTTATGTTCCAACCCCACTAAAGGCTATGAAAGGGTCCCTCCAGTCACCTGTGATTCTCAAGGCAGGAATGGGGCATATTCTTGGGGGGATGTTGGAAAATGGTCATATCGGTATTAATAACAAGAACCCTAGATGGTTCCGGTACATTCCTCAAGGCTTGCCTCTCCCTCATCACCTTGGAGCATCACTGGAGCTGTGTCTGCTCCCTCTCCCATTCCATATGTACAAGCAATTGAAGATACAAATAGCCTGACTTCATTTCTGGAGGAAGGAATGGAAGGTCTGAGCTGCACAGGTTATTCAATCGGCTTTTAGGGACTGGAGAGAACAGATGTGATGCTGTAGGCTCCAACCTTGACTCAAGTTTCATAGAGAAGAGAGAACTCAGGGTTTGTTTTTTTGCTTTTGTTTTTTTAAATTGTAGACATTTCTTCAGATAGAGACAAAGAAGCAAGTGGCAAAGAGGGAAGTTGACAAGAGAAGCACTAGATGAAAACTGAGGGAAGGCTATGAAGCTTGGTTTGCTCTTGCCCTGGCAACTTGCCATACCACAAAGCCAATCATGAGATACTGAAGACATAAATGTGTAAGAGCACAAAGTAGAAAAATGCTGCCAGGCCATCAGCAAGCAGCCTTCTCAGTGTAAGAGTAGGCAGCTCTTTAGGTCCAGAGGAAACCACCACACTAGAACAAAGCAGTGGGTAATCTCACCAATTTTACACAGCAATTCACAGTCCCCAAAGTGCTTTAATGCAATGACAGGTTATGAGAAAAAATATCTGTTCCAATGAAGGGAAAGTGTTTTACATAATCGAGAAGTACATCAGTGTAACATCGATGGAGGTGGGGGGTGATGAAAGAAAAGGAAGTAGGAAGAGAAGAAAACTTCTGTAATCCCACAGAGAGCCATATTCTACTCTGCAAAAAGCCATCTCCTGGAGACCCCATGTCTAAGTAACTGAAAATTGCAAACCATTAATCCCAGTTATGAACAGTTGTTTTTCACGAGGGGGGTTTACGTTAAAAAAAATCAAATCTACAACACACCTTAAAGCTTAAAAGAAGATCCATCTAGGTATGATACCTTAATAGCGAGGTTTCAAAAACACTCTTCCTACTGCAAGGGGCCCCATTTGGAAAGCGTGGGCGCACTATTTTTTTTTCCTCTATAAATGTGAAATTAAACTTAGAAAGCTAAAAAACAGATGAGGACCTTAAAATTCCCTTCTAGCAGTACGTATTTCTTTTAAAATATGAATATGAGATGCCTTTCATTTTACAAGGCTGGAATTCTCATTTGGGGCTTGGCACTCTAACAGATGATTAATTCAGCCTTCTTTCTGAGAGCTGAGAGCTGACCACATTTACTGGTCAAATGGTTTAATCCTACTTAAAACACGATCCAAGAAAAATATTTTTAAATAAAAACAAAAACCCACCATCTCCTGAAAATGTTCACCTTGGCTAAGCTATCTGAGTTTCCTGCAATCTAGATGTGAATTTGAATATTTGCACCTATAACAATGACAGAGTTAAGCTCTGGAGGAAAGCCAGGGGAATCTATCTTACAAGGACTGAAAAATTAAATTCCCACTCCAAAAGTTGTGCCCACAGATCGCCCTCACTTTTCCAATTCTTTGGCAGAGATCACATCTCATCTGGGCCTTGTAACCCTGTGTTGGCATTGGCAAAATGTTAAGTAGCAATAGTCATAAAAATAAAAATGGCATTTAAATGAAGTTTTGTCAAATCTGTTGATTCGAAGATGTTTATCATTTTTACCATGACCTGTCTATTTATAGCCCTTTGTCTCAAATTCTGACAAGCTTTTAAAACTAAGAAAAAGAGCCAGCATGCTATTTTTAAAAGGAATGAAAAAAAAAACAACCACCACCATATATATATTGAACAATCTCTCCACTAATTCACCCTCCCATTAGAATCCCAAATTTAAACTGCTGCTGTTGTATTCCATTTAAATGAGATGTTTTCCAGTCAGATGAAAGAGTAGGCAATTGTGGCTCAGAAACAATGCAAGGCGGAAAGAAAGAAAGAAAGAAATATAAAGATTAAGTGTGGTGGCTTCTTTCAACAGATGGTGACAGCCCATGGCAGCATGCTTTTTTTCTGTAGTTGAAGAACGCAAACATCAGTAATCAATCATCACTGATTAACTAATTATATTACCCTCCCTTTTACCACTTGGGTTGGACCTTTATCTGTAAACATTGTGGAAAATCTGTATGCTCTTGCTTTTCTAAAAGCATATTCCAGTGCCCGTCCAGTCACGCAGTTACTGGCTGCAAACAGAATTCTCCATTGCTGTTGACCCTGAAGCACAACAGCTTTTTTATTTATTTATTTATTTTTTATAAACAAAAGCAATTGGTTTCCAACAGGCTGGATAATAAGTCTTTTGACCTGCATTCTTCTTTGACCCATTAAGGTCACCCCTGTGCTCGGGCATAGAGCTGACTTAGGAAATGCCTCCAAGTCCTATTTCATCTCCTGCCCACTCAAAATAAAGCTTTCTTTAAATGTGTCTGTAGGGGTCCCTGAAGGCCAAAGAGGCATCCCTGTAGTGGGCAATGGAGGGACAGAAGCTTCTGCCTTTATTAATGAATGCAGACCATTATGAGTCTGGCTGGCTCCTTCCCTGTTCCCAGAAGCATATACTGTACGTGACTTAAAATGCTAGAATATTGACACAAAGCGAGCCGGGCACCCCTAAGGAAAATTACTCCTTGGATATAATGTAGGCTCGTAACAGCTATTAGAGTACAAAATAAAACCCTCCGGGATCAAACTGACATATACCGCATTCTACCTAGTCCTCAAACATTAGAAGAATTTCTTTGTGAAGGCATTCTCAAGGACAGCATTAAACTGACTTTTGTAGCAATCTGCAACAGCTTTTTGGCTTAGAGCTTTTAGTACTAAATCTCTGGTTTGAATCAATATAAGTACTATATCTTCTACATTAATCAATACATTTGGTTCAATACATGTTCTATTAAATTATACTTTCTAATCAAGATTTCTACATTTCCACCCCCTCTCTTTTTCATTCTCAACTTCTTTTGCTAGGAAAATAGTCTTAGAAGTGCATACAGCTAATGGCCACAGGACACTGGGTTATTTCCCCTGCAAGTTAGGGAAGAAATATCCTCTACGGCAAAGGGTAGTCTTTAAACATCTTAATAAGGTTGGTGGGATGTAGCACAATATAGAAGTATTCATTGTGTGAAATTAACTATAAGTGAATTGCCATAGCACTGAAGGTACCATTAGGAATGTTCAAAAAATTACACTGAAGACTCAACCCAAAGTACCATTTAGAGCTCATTTTGCCACTCAACGTCCCAAAATTTCTACTACCCACAAACGATATACTTCATGGCTGGAGAAATTTGGGGGTAATCGTGTTTTTATGTTTTCATGGGCTTTTAGCTGATAAATCTCAGGACCATATATGTGGATGTGTCCATTTTTGTTAGATGTTGTGTTTTAATGAATATCCTTTAAAAGACAAAGTGCTTTGAGTATTTAAAAACCACCTTTATGCAGTGGCTTTTTCCCAGGCAAGGACGTTGACTTGTAATTTTTACTTTTGTGGAATTTACTAGAATGAGGCTCTACTCTTTTATTTTGACATAGCAATGACATTTCAGAAACTCTCTGTCATGATATGCTTTTGCCCTTCTCTTTAATGCCATGAATGTTGCATTTATGATCATGTTTGCACTGACAGAATTTCCCTTTTTATTTTTTCATATGGTAATGTCATCACCATGAACTTACAGAGACACTGATGCATTTCCTTTTGACATTTAACAGCTCACATGGGTTTGGGCTGACATCTCAAAGCATTTTCGGGATGACACTAAGCTATATTAAAGCAAAAGGTGAAATGGCATCATCAGAAGTGATCAGAAAAATACAAGATATTAAAGACAGAAAAGGACTATGAGGTTATTTAGTTTGTTCCCTTGCAGGAACAGAATGGTTTGATAAAGTTTACACTCCAGGCCAGTTTTAAATGATTCTGGCAACGAACCTCCCATGGGAAATGATTTCACATTCTAACAAACCTCACTGAAGGACACATTTATTTTTTGTTCTCTGGACATCCATGCTAAATAAGTGTAGAAAAGGGTGATCTGAGATAACCCTGAAGCATGTGGATATTATTAGCTCGTTCAGGAGTTTATGCTCAGATGTTATGACCATGTTTCAGTAGTATGAAGATCTTCTATCTCATCCAAAGTAACCCAAAAGACAGTCAAGTAAGCAATTTCCTAGTCATTAAACAAAATAGATATTGTTCAATTGCACGGTTCTAGAGAGGAGCCTGAAAGTTAGACAGATGCTAGGACAGTGGGACTTGCCTTGCAGAAGTTTGCCAATCTCAGTGTTACTGACAGTTTGGGCTGGATAATTCTTTGGGGGGCGGGGGAGATTGTGTGCATTGCAGGATGTTTAGCAGCATCCCTGGCATCTGTGGACTTCATGCCAGTGACACATTCCCAGCTGTGACAACTAGAAATCCCTCCAGACATTGCCCTAGTGGGGAAAAATGACACCAAAACCGAGGACCCTGACTCAGAGTGTTACAAAAATATCAGCACGTGAATAAATGAAAGCTTGGAGATGAGGAGAGTTCTATATTAAAGGGATCTGAAGTGTCTCCAGGGAAAAACTGATCTAAGGAGGAAGGAGAAATGTTGGCTGGTAAAGGAACAAAGTCCTTCTCTGTCTTTAATATGGAGGCTTTCCAGCGATTAAATGGTATTAGATGGAATTCGATGTCAGGTACAGGAATTAGATGTCAGGTATGGGAAAGATATGCAGTTGTTTTTAATTTACTTTGTAATGGAAACATATTGAACGTTTTATGCTATGCTTGAGTATGCTACTTAGTCTTTAGTCTAAGACATCTCTGTTACCAAATTAGAAAAACAAAAGATATAGCAAAATAGATACAAATATACAGCATGGAACTGCACTGCAAAGCATTAAAAAATACAGTTAGTGGGCGAGAGTGAGCAATTGTTGAGAAACTGTAGAAAGGTCTCTCTGGGATATATAATAAATAGCATGGTTGGTAGAAGAACCAAGTCCGTCAGAAATGTTCATACATTAAGCAATTTACTGAGACCTTCCATGCACTCTCAATGAACAAAGGTGGTACATTTCAGTTGCAATTAATCAATGCCGCTTTAGGAATATTGGTAATTAAGTTACAAAAGAACAGAAATATTAAACTTGGGAAATTAATATTTAGAGTATAGAAACAACTATCTACTTTGACAAAACTACACAACCACTTCCATTTGCTGGTATAGATTCAGGATGAGGCATCAACCACGCATAAAAGGAACAGCACGTTTTCCAAGTCTTGCAGCTAGTCCAGTGGCTGAGCCAGCTTCCCTCAAGAAGCAACTGTTGAGTGGCACTGGTTGCTGTCAGGTGGCCACCATCCTCGTGGTACACCCAATCTACCAATGGAGACATGGCCATGGGCCACCAAGAAGGCGCCCTGTCCTTCTCCTGAGGGGCTGTGGGCTTAGCTCTCAGGAGTCACACCTTGTGCTGCGGGGGATAGGGAGGGGGGGAAGAAGAGCGAAGGGCTCCAGAGGCAGAGAGAAGGGCAAGTGTTAAGAAAGGTAAGTCTTTGGTGGGGGCTGAAAACCCATCAGGCTGGGCAGGAAGGTGAGGAGTTGGTTCAAAATAGCCCATTTTCACTACAGATGTGTTTTTTTAAAAATCAAACTGAGCTGGGAAAGCCCACTGTGGTTAACAGTGGAGCATGGATAGCCACCTAATTATAAGCCTTTGTCTAATAGGAGTCTTCAGTAGCCTGAGTAAAGACTAATTATTTAAATAATGACATATCCAAGTTGTTAATGTAGAACACAGTCTAGTATTTTGACAGTGAAACACTACAGGAATAAGGCAAGCCCAAGTTCAAGAAGGACAAATCCTGCTGATGAGTCATATATGGGAAACATTAATATAGTAATAATTTCATTTTTCATTATTATTGTAAAAAGAGCAGTCAAATTTCAGTCACTAGCTGACCCCTATCTGTTTTGCATGGAGTCAGGCTTAAAAGTGTCCCATTTTGGAACTGACAACAGCAAACACTATCTCCTACATTGGAGGGTGGAGTGGTGGTGGCGGTGGTGGAGTTGAACTGGACGAACTGGGAAATACATTAAAAGTCCAAAGTTAAGTTTTAAAAGAACTGAGCGACCTGCTTACATATGCAAGGAGCCAACAGAAAATTTAAATCAAACTATACAAAGCCATCAAAAGTGAAAGAGGAGCTAGAGCTTATAGATTCTGTTCAGATGCTGGAATTGCAGGACTCCAGTGCAATGTGGGACAGAAGGCTTTGACAGGCAACACAGTCTAATAAGATATTCAGGGATTAAGTCAGTGCTCCACAGACAGATGTGTCCATGTGCCAGTTGTTGCTAAGCTTTAATTTTTTTTCCCCCTGTAATGTTTAATTTATCACACTGGTGCTTTCTAAACGAGAACATCTGTAAACAAGGGTAAGAATGACCTCCCTCCAATTTTACATCCATGAACAGTGCTCTTTCTTCGTGCTCTAATTTTAGATACCTTAAAGATAAATAAATCTGCAGAAGGAAGAAAAAAAGACTTGTCTGACACGGTAATGTGTTCATCTTGGGCGAATACAAATTTCCTCTCTGCCTGGCTCTCTGTGCTCACAACAGACTTTTGATGCCCAAGTCATATCCCGGCATCCCCTTTCCAGTCAAACAAAATTGAACAAATTTCTGCTAAATATTTAACCCCCTTGTGCAGTAATTAGTGGCAAATAATGGGAGTTTATATTGGTAACTGCTAAGAGATGTCCTCTTGCAAACATGACAAATTTCCTGCTCCCCCTCTTTCTCTCAGCTTTTGAATCCCAGAAGGTTTGTTTTGTTTCTTAAGGGGATTTACTTAGTGATATTAACCAGAGTCACAGTATTTGGCTGCAGATCTTGCAGTCAAGTTGGGTTCTTTTGCCATCAGCTGCAAGATTCCTCTGGCATTACTTACTTAACTTCCATTTTTGAAATCCATTGAAATTTAAAGTGATGTACCTGAAAGCTGTTGGAGCAGGGCATTGATTTAAAAACTGACTGGCAGGCTTAGGATTTAAACTCTGGTCCTCCAGATTCAAAAGGTCATCAGATTAGAATGGAAGAAGCACTAGGAGTTGTAATTTATATTCAAAGAGTAACCTTTGTGGGGGAGGGGGAGGGAGGCAGCAAGGACTCTTTCTGCTTTTCCACTTGATATGGACAAGGATTCCCTTCAACACAATTCCAGTTAATGTGAAAAAGAGTTTATTGAACTTGGGCAAAAAGCAAAAGAAATGCCACTTCCTGGTACTGTATTATTTCTTTTATTAAAAACCTGGCTGCACTCTATAGGAGGGAAATTCACATTAAGAGTAAGTCAAACATGTTATAAATCACTAAGAATAACAGAAAAACATCATTCCCTATCAGAAGCAATCAAAGACTTGCCTACTTGGGCATTTGCTCTAGTAAATATACATAAAAATAAAACAGTGAAAGGACAGCACATAATTAAACTTTAAGACGTAGCACGAACCATCACCCTGAGTGTGTTTGTGTGTGTCCGAGGGCATGTGTGCACTTTCATGCTTAAGCAAGTCAAAGAGTATTGTGGAATTACATGCATGCGTGGGTTCTACAGGTAAAATCCTTAGTGCAAGTACGGGATGGCCAGAATCCTTTTATCTTTCTGTCCTTCAGGACAGGTGTTTCTGCAGAGACTGCATTTAGAAGGAGCCCCAAGTAGACTTTTAAGTACCAAGAAAGTCCTTTTAAAATGCAAATAATTCATGGGTCCAATTCTATCTGGGTGCCTCTAACATTAAAAATCCTGCTTTGCAGTGAGGGGAAAAAAAGTCCTCACTCAAATTTGGTGCTTTTTTTTTTTCTCACTTGCTTTCCCCATCTGTTTTTGTGCATTACAGCCAAGTATCATGTTCTCTTTCTTTAATGGCTGGCCACCCCTGCCCCCCCCCCAACCCTCAACATCTTCCCTGTTTATTAGCAAATTCTCACAGGCACAAAGAGAAGGATTGGGGAATGCTTGAATAGATCTCTTATTCCATACTGAGCTTCTTCAGGTCTTAACATATATTTGTATTCTCTCCTGTCCACTGTGGTCTCTTGCCTTAGAATCTTCCAGGCTTTAAAATGGCAGGGCTGTACCACACCCCCACCCTGGCTAAGAAGTGCCTCCGCTTGCTTCAGACGACGCACAGATGGAACCCCCCTTCTTCTCCTCCTGCTTCCTGCACACCTTTTAGGCTCTGCTTCTAGGTCTCTACAGGACAGCTTCCTCACCCCTGCGGGGCACAGAGCTACTCGAAAGACAGCCCTTTAATTCCCCCACACAAAGATGTGCTGTAGCTATGGTGAGCGTAATCTATAACCTTCATAGTCTTATATAATTTGGTGCTCCAAGTTAATTTAAATTCATTACAATAAAGCAATATAATTTAAAAAAAAAAAAGCTCTTTAAAGTGGAGTATTTAACTTGGTCCTGAAAGAAAGGCAGTCTTGAGGAATAGGGCAGGCATGGAGTGTACTCATGCAAATTCAAAGGTAAGTTGTAAACAAGGATACACTGCAGCACTGGCATGTGTGCAGGGGCGGGCAACGGGAGGCCTCATTCTCATCAGTCCTCAAAGGAATCTGCCATCCAGAAGTGGCACTTATTCTAATTTAAAGCCCTCATGCCTGCTTCAGTGTTACAAAATTTATAAAAGAATAACTTCATTAAACCGCCTGGCACTTCAAACACAAATGCAAACCAGCCACAACAGAGACAGAGCTGGACAAGAGGAAGAGAAATATTCCCTGAGAGTTAACTCAGATATTAAAATAAAGCCCGCACTTCGGTGCTTCCCTCTCTGACAAAGGGGTTTGCAGCAGCGCAACTTGCCTTCACGGAGGACTTGGACCCTGTGGCTCTCGCGTCTGTCAGGGGCCTGCTGCTACCGTGACTCTGCTTAGTAATGCTGACAACCACTCGGCATGGTTCGGCAAGCCACGTCCCACGCACAAACACATCTGGCAGAGCATAAATGGACGTCTTCAGTGTGCCTTTCTGCTGTGCAGAGAGGGATTCTGGGCACTCCTACTGCAGTTCCCATGCGCATGATTTACATGGGTTTCTATTCCAGACTCAACTCAGCTGCTGAAAAACTAATGCAAAACAAACAAAAAATTGTTCCTTAACCCCAGTGCTCAAGAAAAAAAGAAAGCAAAAATAAGGGTTAAGTGGAAACAGTCTACTGAATCCATGCATGGCACTGGAGAAAACTCACTGTCACATCCTAAAACACACACTTTTAAGGAAACTTCTTTTCCTCCCCCGAATCAAAGAATCAAAGAAATGCTACCGTGAAATAACTTCAGGCTAAATTTCTAAGTTACAATGCAGTTTGTGTCAGAACACACATCATTTCATGCTGAACTGTCAGCATATTTCTTAAAACCATTTTTTTGGGGGAATGTAATGAAAAGACAGATCTAGAAGCCTGTACCAAAACTCTAAGCCTTGGAGAAAGTCTGTGTCACCCACAGATTGTACTATTCATCCAGATCTTGAGTGATTCCAGTAATGAATGACTCCTTTTCTTGTTCAGTATTTCTCATCACCTCAATAGAAATTTGTGCAGAAGATTTTGCTTCAAAGAGAAGATAGTGTAAGCATTAAAAAATCTTGACAATTGTAAATCCATGGACAGATAAGAGGAAATGACCTTAGGGTGAATAAAAGGCAAGTCTCTCCCTGTGCTGTAAAAGGCAAGAAGACCATTTATCCCCAATTGCCTTTCACAATTTTGGAGCCGGCCTCCTGCTGCCGGTCAGAAGAGCAATCTGTGATAGGATACCCCAGGCCAGGGTGACTGAAAGACAGCAGGACTGTAGATGTGAAAATTAAAGCTATCACCAAAAAATGCAGTGTGATGTGATTCACCTTATTCCTAGGATAAACAAACATTGAAGTTAATTCTATCTCTTCCTTATAAATTGTTTTGTGGTGCTGAAAGCTCTTTTACATTCAAATAATGCATCATACTGGTGAAGGTGAGTTTGTATTCCTCTTCCTCTCTCTGAAGAGAATAGCATCAATCAGATGGAATGAATGAGATAATTCAATTACAGGCAGCCTTTAATATATGATATATTATGGATTATTGATCTTATGGCGTTGGCAATGCATGGTGCAATTTTAAATTTAAGAACATTTTTATTCGTGCGTGAATCTACTAGAACTATTCCCACTTTTAAAAAACACTAAAACAACACAACTAAGGAAAGCCAGTGCTTCAAAAGGGAACAGATGAAAGGTTAATAAAGAGCTGGGAATGGGAACCTGAGAGGCCGCCCTCAGCCTTGGGTAGAGCTGCCTACTTGCTTACAGTGGGAGCAAGAACGAGGGAAAGCTCCTGCCGCCTGTATAAGGAGTGCTAAGTGAAAACTTACTTAGTAGACTGAAATCTACCTCAGAAGCATGTTGCTGCAAATCCAATCCTGTCCTGTCCTAAGAATGGATGTATTGTTTTGGTTTTTGTACTTATTAGGCAGACTGGTATAAAAAAATAGCCCTGGACTGTCCCAGCAAAATCCTTTAGCCTTTTATCTCTTACAAATGCAAAAGTTGACCCTGGCTAGAAAGAGAAGCAGCCCTGAAAACGAGGGTCATGTGGAAGGCAAAACCTAAGCAGCAAACACGAAAGGGAAGAAAGAAGCTGAGCTCTGATATTCAACATATATTTACACATCTCAGTTCTGCCTTCCCACTTCCCCATAAAAATCTGTCCCAAGGGACTATGGCATGCTGATTGCTATTTGTACTTTGCTACAGACCATCTCCTATGTTCCTTATAAACTTCTTCCAGCTCTTCCCTACAGAGCTGACACTCTTTTCCTGCAGACCGGTTTGTCAAATTCTCTACCTTTCTATGTGCCACATCTGCATGTCTATACATGGTAGCACAGGCATAAATATTCTTTTTCCTTTTTTTTTTTTTAAATAGAAGGAACAGTCTCCGTGTTTTGGTAGGCGTCTCTCCAAAGCACAGGTAAGTGTGCATGTGGTGTGTTTTCAAAAAAAGACTCCAATGAAAGGGGCAACGAGAGATGCTAAACAATGCTGCGCAAAGTTGCAGACTGTTCGGCTACAGTCCAGAAAATGAATCCAATTTTTCATTCTGTCATTATAAATATTTCATTGCAAATGGTACTGATTTTCTGCAACTGTGGTTAAGCAAAGGGCCTCTGTGTGAATATTTAAGAAAAAAAAAAAGGAGGAAGACAACGAAGAAGGAGGGGCGGATTAAAGGTTAGCAACCAATTAATTCCTTACTTTGAATGTAAAAGATTCTGGGCGAAATTCAACAGTGATGTAGTGTGTGACTCGAAGAAGGAGAAGAAAAAAAACATTTACTCTGCTCTTCTTCTGACAGTTTCTCATAAAATATCTGCAGTCCATCTATCTTTTAGTACTCCAGGCTCCTCTGGAGAGCAGAAAATGGTGGTTTAAAGCTCACTTCAGTGCCAGTCTGCGGGAGATTGCTTTCCACAGGACCCCCACTGATGGAAGCCTAGGGGAAGAGGCCCGGGAGTTATTCAATCAGCCCGAGACTCTGGGGCGGCTGGGGGTCCTTTGAGGGCTGATTATAAAGCTGCCCTCCTGTTGCCTGCCTCGGAACAGAACGAAATGAGCAGCCTCTTGCTGAGCAGATTCTGCAAGAAGGAATTTCACCTGTCATGGAGTTTGTCAGAATTTCAGGATTTATCTTGGTGCAAAATTAATAAAATACCAACCAGGATTTCAGGCTGACTACTCAGCTATGTCATCGCACAGTGATCTTTCACCCAAGAAAGCGTGGACGGCGAGCGGAACCCTTCTTGCCCTACTTTTTCTTTGGAGGGTGAGCGAGATGATGTGCCTAATGCCACCCAAACATCAGAATGAGATTTTGAACCAATTACACACAAGGCTGAATTGTGCGTGGGTGCTACTGTCTTAATGCACGACCTCTCGCCTCCCCACTGTAGTTCTAAGTCTCTTTGGAATAAGCTTGAGTCTGGAGCATAAAAAGGCCATTTCTGCAGTTTATAACACAGTAGGTCCCCTATGGCATCACATCTGTTAAATTCATACACTGGTATTTCAGGTCTGGATTTGATTTATCTTTTGAAACGGAGTCCTAACAACGGACTATGTTAACAGCACATACAGGGAAACATTACAAATTAATCTTGGGTCGGGAGCGAACGACATCTTTTGTTTTAACCACACTCCCCCCGTGGCCCCTCACCCTCTGAGCTCTCTGGCAGAGTGTGGGAGTGGGGAGGAAGGAGAGAGAAGAGAGGCACACATAGGGGATGGGGCCAGGAGCCACGTCTTTCTGTGAACCTTTGCTGGCTCGGGGAAGCAACGAGCTTGGCCGCCCCTGCTCATTCCACTTCAGAAGGTGGCTCACGCCACAAAAATCACCGCAGCTATTTTAAGTGAAGTTCTGTAAAAGACAGGGCTTGAGCATTTTGAATTGAGGCTTGGGGAGGCTAGAGGCCTCGATGCTCCCCTGCCTGGCTGGCCCAAGTGGACGGACAGGGTGGATATGTATCTCTCAGGAGACGGTCTCGCTAGGGTCCAATTTCCTGGACACTGGCCTCAGGTTCAGGACAGGGTTACCCTGATAGTACTGTTCCATTTTGCATTCCCAGCCTCCAGCCACGCTCAGGCCACCGGCACCTCTTAGTAACTGGTGACTGGCAAGCCACCTCTGGCTCTCGGAGTCAGAACCTGGTTTAAGGCAATTGCTGCTTCCCTGTCCAGTTTCTAATCAGTGTTTTCTAAATGAGACATTAAACAACACTGTAATGTGTTCCTTCCCGTGCTCCTCCTGGTTAAATCACAGTTCTGGTTTAGAGAGTACCTTTACAAAGCTGTAGTCGTCCAACAATATTAACACCAAGACATCTCAGAAAGAGTAAGATGGAGAGAGAGAGAAAAACAGAGCTGGGAAGGGAATGCACAGATGTTGGGAGGGGACCCAGGGTGCTCTCAGCAGGCTTCAGTGGAGCTGCGTTAACTCCTCAGAGGGACGAGGGCTTCCCACCAGTGCAGCCATGAATTATAACTGAGCATGGCAGTGAGGCCTCTGCACCGGCCTCACAGCAAATATACTGTTCTATTTTCCTGCACAATCACCTTTCACCCTTATAAACTCAAAGCAAAGCACAGCACACTGCTGACATTTAATGGTATCACAGTAGCCTTTTATATATCTAGAAGGCACACAAACTTAGCAGAGGTGCCCAGTGGTGCAAAAGTCAGATAATTATAAAATTTACGTTTTGGCACATAAAAAAGGGAACCTTTTAGGGGCAATTCGGGTTTTCAGTGAGAGATGGGCTTCTGCCACGGGAGAGGTCATTTCAAAGCAGGAGAGGGCTACGTGAGAAGCAGGCCTTCCAGAACACACTTCTCTGGGTACAAGGAAAAAGCCTTGCTTTTGCAAACTTCCTTCTCCTCCTACAGGAAAACAGTTCCTGGAGCAACTGTTAGTCCTCCTCCTCTTCTGCCTCCCTCTTTCAATGAAGTTATCAATGAAGGAGACCTTGTATTTCACGCAATTGAAAATTTCACCATTTTTAAAGGACTTGTTTACCCTGCCTTTCACTCCCACTTAAAGCCTCCGCCGTTGCTGTTCTAAATGACAGCACTGTGAGCACTGCTTTTCAAGTCCTATTCATCTTGCCCGCCACCTCTCAGGTTTGTGCAGAGCGCCGCTTTCTCTCAAATAAGGGTAGTTTTCTCCTTCAGAGCTGCAGGGCAGAGCCTGTTAGAAGCTATAGATTCACTGCAAATATAACAATAAAGGATACAAATGTGAATTCCTCTTAAAATGCACTTTTGGCTCTGGAGCTGCCTGGCCTTAGCAAACTCGATCAAGAGCAGCCTATCAATCTTTCTCCGAATGTATAGCAACAGCTCATTTCACACAGTTGTCCAAGGGATCACCACATTGATGGGTCAAGAACTGGCTGGAATAAATTCTTTACTCATTTTGGGAGATTTAGAGTTGAAGTCCATGATAATTCTCACAACAGTTGGATATGGAAGTGGTGCTTTCCAATATTCAGACAAAAGTTTGTAAACACAAAGGGTCTTCGCTTGGCATCTGTCTCTGTTAATATGATGACACTGATCCATGTGTGGCGCAAACATCTAAAATAGGAACACATGCAGGAATTCAATGTGCTGCCCTGGATTAAGAATGTTCTCGAAATGTGGATTTCCAGATCTCTCAAAAGGATCTGGCGACAAAGGTGCTGAGACAGAGCTCTGCCTTTATGAGACAATCCTGGTTCCTAATGGAGGCAGAGCTTCTGGGGCTGTGGCAGCAGGCTGTCTTGGCGATAGAGAAGACGGCAGGGCCAGCAAAGCCCAGCCAAAGCAGAATGTGGCAGAGGTGACGAACATTTCCAGGGGGTGGGGAAGAAGGGGGGGCCTGCAGAACTGGCCGCAGTGCTCTTCAGTACACCCTAGTTGGATGCTCCATAAAGTCGCACTGATGGCAGTTCAGAGATGGCCATCTGTCGTCAACTCTGGGCCAGACAAAAAAATAATGTAATGGCAGCTCACTAACAACAGGACTGTTGGAGGAGGGAATGAGTCCTAGAATGAAGAGGTGGTGTTCCCTCTTTTAAGAGTGAAAACTAGCCATCGATATGCACATCAAGAAATTAATGGATGGAGAATTTTAAAAAACGGAGCTGGGGTGCCATAGAAATGATTCAAATGCAAATAAAGAGGTATGAGCTTACTGCAATAACCTCTGTGCCCTTACTTTGGTCGTATTAACTGCTTGAATCTTGAAAATTTGACTATCAGGACACATGGTGAAGCAGTGAGGGCCAAATTTAGAAAAAGGTGAACCCAGGCTGTGCCTCCAAGCATGGACGCACAGATTAGGAGTTTATTGGTACAAAATGGGTAATTGAAAATGCATTTACTCATTTAGTCCAAATGAGTTCATTGTAACAATAGTCCCTATCTGTCTTTCTGTATGCTTAATTTCTAGATGCAGTTTTATTAAAGAGCAAAATAAAATGACTTCACCTTTAAAAGTACTGTGAATGCTATAAAATTGTAAACTCCTTCCTTTGCTCAAGAGAAGCACGAGCTTTTTACTACTGCATAGATGATAGGAAGAGGAAGACAGAGAGAGAGAGAGAGAGAGAGAGAGAGAGAGAGAGAGAGAGAGAGAGAGAGAGAGAGATTATAACAGTCAAACTGAGGTTAGCCATGTCCTATTTCTGTGTCCTACATGTTTTACTTTCTGCTTTCAACGGTAAGGCCAATCAATCCTGATTGAATTATCCAATATTAACAGCTGAAAGTGATCAAAACCAATGGTGAAAACAGCACCAATCAATAAATCAATGCAAATGATTTGGTTCCTGGAGATCTGATCAAATAAAGGAGATAAATCAATTTAACCACTGAGCAAATTAAGTAGAAGTCACTGTAGCACCAATTTACCTCAAAAGCTCTGTGGGCCCACAAAGCAAAGAAATGAGGCAAGGTATAAATGGACCAGTTTCAGAACCACATGTTCACTTGACACAATTTATACTCCTGCAATTCTCTGAGTCTATGTGATGTGTTTAGGGGCTGATACTTCAGCCCCAAGAACAGGAGGCACAAGGGGTCTCAGGAAAAAGAACTGTCAGGGGCCAAGCATAGACATCCCAAGACCAGAAAGAAGTAAGAAGTAAGCTCCCAAACTGACTTTCCTCCAAAATGATCATTCTTCAACAGTGATAGGTCAGGCCCAGAGCTGGTGATAGGCAAATACTTCCAACTCAGACCGTCCCAAAGGAGGACCACACGGTCCGAGGCTCAGAAGGACAGGGTTTCAAATTTTATAGCTGGCGTAGGGATAAGGAAAGAAATCTCAAGCTCTGTGAGCAACAAAAATAAAACAACTGAAAACAGTAGAAAAGTTCTAGAAGGAAGATGGGTGTGAAGGGTAACACAGCTTTACAGTAGGGGTTCTTAACCTTTTTTGTTCCACGGACCCCTTTGCCAGTCAGGTGAAAACCACGGTCCCCTTACTAAGTCCACACTATACTGAGCATTATTTAATAAACATATCACACCTGCACCAACACGTCCTCACAAAAATAATGTTTTCTTGAACTTTAATTCAAGCTCATGGATTGAATCTGTGCGTTTAAAGGCACGTCTTTTAAATGTGCTGTGAGTGGTAAGATACACTTGTCACCCCACGTTTGCAAAAGGGGATTTCAGCCTGACTTGGAAGAAAATAAGAAAACAAAATAATACCAAATAAGCACTTTGTCCAAATCACAGCCAGACTCTACCTTGTCTCTTATGGACAAACAAGATACAACTTTTTGTCTTGGCCACATCCCCTTAATTTGTTTTTCTCATGTAATTTTGAACTAAGTTTCTGAAAGCAAATTTAACAGCTATATGTAAAAAAAAAAAAAAAAAAAAAGAACTCCAGGACTCCTAAATATTCGAAAAGGAATGAATATCTAAAAATAAGAATTTCTACCGGGAAACCAATTAACACGAAACGATGTCAAAGCGTGATTAATTGGGAAATTATTCCAGTGAACTAGAATAGAGAACCAAGGAAAATGCCACCATTTCTGGGATAGAGGTTTATTTCCAAGTGATGATGAATCTTGGTTTTATTTACTTAGGGAGTCAGTGTTCTCTGAGTGCCTGCTGTGGTCCATGCATTGAGTTGAGCGCTCAGTATCAGCTATACCATTAAATTCTCACCAGCACCCTGGGACTTAGGCACAATTATCTTTGTTGCCTCCTACATGCCTATTTTACAGGTGATAAAACTGAAGCTCAGAGTCAACTATTTTCCAGTGGCAGTCACCAGAACTAAACTCCGGTTGATCCTTCTCCACAAACCCTTCCCCTTTCCTTTGTACTAAGCTGCCTATAAAAAAATCAAGGCAAAACAAAACAAATTAAAAACAAAACAAAACATTACTTTCCTTAACCATTAACCCAAACAACAAAAAAGGTGGTTTGGGATTTTCTGGGTGGCTAAGTCTTCTACATGCACAGATATTTGAACCATCTCTGTCCTTTAAAGGCAGCCCGAATGCCTCCCACATGGTGGCTTTCTTGATTCTCCCAGCTGGAGAATAAACACCTTCTCTCAGAATACTTATAACAATTTATTACATATTACATCATATAATAGTTATTCATATGCATATCTTATCTTCCCAAATAGACTGTAAATATGATGTACTTCTAATTATTTTTGGAATCACATGGAGTGCTTAGAACCATGGTGAATTTTAAAAGAGTAAATTATATTTTTAAAAAGTGTTTTAAATAAATGTATTTTCTTACCTAATAATGGTATTGGGATGACAGGAGACCCTTAGCATTTGTGAATATAGCATTTGTGATTTTGACTATTAACAAGAACTCCTAAATGCTTCAACACATACAATTTAATCATTTGAGCCACGGATTTGAATTTACGGAAAGGTTAGTTTAGGACAAGGGGCTAAGTTAGCAAGTGACCCGGCCAGCCACTCAGCAGCCACACTTCAGTGCTGTATTGTTGTCTTATATGTCCCATCCCATATGCTGCCATTCATTTTACTTTCAGAAATATAACCATAAATCTTGAGCACCAGTTAAATTCTGGTGTGAAAAACTGCAACTTAAAATCAGGTGGCTCAGTGTAAAAGTGATTTAAGAAGAAAATCAAGCAGCTTTAGAGATAATTACATACTCACACTTCAATGATAACTGAAAGCCTTTGGTCTAGCCTTCAGAATATCAAATGGCTACTGTATTTTGAATGTGAGAAACAATGCACTGCCAAATTGATGAAGGGAAGGTCTATGTATCAAAATAATCTTAGATTCAAAAAGAATTAAAATAGCAGAATCTCAGAGTCTAAAGTCCATCTAGGCCCATGTCCACCTCTTACCTCAACTCACAATGCCGGAATTTCCTCAACATCCATTAAATTAATAAACTGACATTTGACAATGGATGGAAAAGAAGACAATGATTTGATTACTGCCACTGAGTTTGTAGCTTTTCTAGAGGTATCAATTAAATAGTAATTAGTGGATTGAAAAAAATGGCCTATTCAAGAGGATTTTTACAAACGCACCTGTATAAACCACTCTGAATACAAATATGCATTGTAGGATATTATTTTTGGACCACACCATCCCTCTCTCAAGGCAGCTTCCTTAAGTTCTGCTGAAGATGTTTTGAGGTCTATTAGGAAAACGTGAAATTTTCAACATATTCATTTGTTTTTACAAAATAATAAAATATCCACTTAGTTCAAATAATGGACTCTTATTCCAAAGCACAGCTTCCCTAACAGCAAGCTAGGTGGCCTCTGAAGTATATTAGAATTCCTTATAAAAAAGGAGAAAACTGTACCAAAAGAAACCATTATATTCTGCTAACAATTATATATTATAAATCTATATAAATTTATAAATCTCTGGGCTGGCATTTATTACTTTTAGTCAGCAAGGCTTTGGGCTGGTGTAAAGAACACTTTCCACATTGGCAAAGGGTGTCCTAGCTTGACTGTTTCATTTTGCCTAATTCTAAAAGGAATCCTACTCTGTGGTGTCCAAAGGAGGTGCCTGAGTGCTTGATGGCCTGAAAGTAGGACAGCATATCATGATGGATTATCTGCATTCTGACTGGCCTTGTAGGTGATGTTAATGAAAATAATACACCTTCTGTATTTCTATTTCTATCTCTATACCTATACTTAACACGCATCTCTAGCCATAGATAGATAATATTATACCCAGAAAAGCACCTCTAGCCACAATAATGTTTTTGTTCTCTTGAGTATCAATAGTGTAAGAAATGTAAATTATGGTCATGAAATCATTTATGCATCATTAAAACATACACCATAGTGATGGTCCTTGGCAAATCTGGAGTGCTTATCCCAGACACCCTATTTCTGTCATCCTGTCATTAGATTCAAACAAATTGAATGTCTCAAAATTATCCAGTAAGATTTCAGTTCTTGGGCATTTACTTTTATAGCCTCTTTACACTTCTTTCTGAACTTCAGCACTATAAAAAAGAGAGTGAGTTCAAGTAGTCTGACATGCACATAAGTTCTAAAATTTACACTGTGGCATGAACTACAGTGGACTAATAGAATGGAATGGCTTCATGTGTGTATTGTGTTAATATTTTGGGTTCACATTTCATTTTCAATTGTCACCTTAATCTCAACTGACTTCTCCCTCTCATTCCAGCAATGAACAAAACTATATTATGTTTTTTACATACTTACCATCCCTATTCAGGAAATATAAGAAATCAATTATTTAAAAATTACATTAATTTCTTCCTCTAAGCACAGGTGTAGAGGCAATTTGGGTCATGAAAGCAAATGGATAGGACTGTGAACCTTAAGGTTAAAACAAAAAATAAAAACACTCTTGAAATGCGAAAACATAAAGTTAACTCTAATCCATTTTTCTTAATGTGTCGAAACTAAAAGCCACCGCTATTACTGGGGGATTTAGAAAATACCAACATGGGTATTATAATGACTGGATATTAGCTCTGTGAAATATTGACTTTGGAGTCAATATTTCATCTCAGGTTTGTAATAATTATTGTGTTCTAACCATAAATACTGTTTCTTTCTAAGGACAGATGTACACATTGAGCCTAAGTATTCACACAAAGACCAAATACAAAGAATTCCAAATTGTGGGCATGGAAAAATGATGCTTCATGGCTTTGACATACAGAATCAAGTCTTCTTTTCGCCCAGATCATAGCTTGATGGAATGAGTCATAAAGGTTTTGAGAGGTGTTTGACTTCATAAGGTCATCAAGACTCAAAGAGTTGAGTGATCTATAGTATAACATCTATAACAGCAGTTCTGGGGGTCTCCAAGTTCAAAACTTTTCATAATAATATTAAGACACTTTTTGCCCTTTTCATTCTCATTATCTCATGAGTGTACAGTCTCTGGAGTTTTCCAGAGGCTTCGTGACATGTGATGACATCATCTCTAAAGAAACGTCTGCTTCTGTATTCTTGTGTTTAAAACATTTCTCTGTTTTGGTTTCTGATATGAAAATATTGATGGATAGTAATCCACACAAATCAAAGCCCTTCTGCCATGCTTGATAATTTTTAAGACATAAAGGCATCCTGATACCAAGAGTTTGCTAACTACTGACTTATACTAATTGTAGAAAAGAACAAATAGAGTATAAAGACCATAAAGAAAACCTGGAATCCTAAAGGATATGTTTTATGGCTTAATTTTGCTTGTTACACTACAGTGGGCCACAGGCCACCACCACTGCCTTAGTGTTGAGCTTTTTAAATGAAAGACATCAAAGGTGCCTTCAGTTTGGTTGCATTCGATCTACTGCTATAGGATAAAAATGGAATTTTGTTGCAAATTCTTTTTCAAGAACATTAAATAGAAGTCAGTCTCTATAGAATCTCAAAAACTTTGATTTTAAGCTATTTAATTCTGCTTCATGGTTTACATACTAATTAATAGCATCACTATGACATATGTATTTACTGATTCAAAAATCAAAATGACTTATCTGTTGATATCTATATTCTATATTCTAAATATAAGAACATATTTTTTTCAAACAGAAATTTAGAATATTTTAATAAGACATCCTTTTACAGTAGTCTAAGGGGCCTATACTCTATAGTCAATTCACCAACAGATATGACAGAGTAGAATTCTTTTTATAATTGATGAAAAGTAAGAAAGCCACTTCAGTTTTGGTCCACTGATACATTCTGACAATTAAATGGGTTCGCCCACTCTCTAATATGTTTTTTATTTCATCTCAACTTGCAGTTTGTTCACTTAAAGGATAATAACAGAGATGATAAATGGCAATTTTTGACACATAATTCACATACAGTTGGCTTCACAGGAGCCCAAGGAGGCACACAGCTGCCCGGGGCCGACGGTATGGGGCAGGACACGAGCAGTGCGTGGGGCTGAGCCCCTTGGTCTAGATCAGCTCCTCTGTTTGTTGTTTAAGGGATACAATGAAAAAAAAAAAATTGAAAAAAAAAACAAACAACAAAACCTTTTTAGAATAACTCTATTGTTAATAATAATGCTGCTAGTAAAATAATTTTTAGTTCAAATCCATTCTCCTTCATTGACACCAACAAGACTTAAAAGCAAAAGGTATGTTCCTCTTATATCATTCCATGAGAAAAATGAGGATAAAATATCATTTTCCAGATAAATAACAGAAAAAAAAACCAAAACAAAATCCTTTTCCCTTTTCAGTAAGTGGCATTTTTGGAATAGAGCCCAGATCTCTGACTCATACTTTTAAACTGTTTTTCTATTGTTAAGAATAATCGAAATAACCACACTTTTTTTTTTTTTTTTGGTAACTGGGGTTGGGGGTTGAAACTGGGATCTTGTATGCGGGAAGCCGGCACTCAACCATTGAAGCCACATTGGCTCCCCTGAGTTGGTTCTTTCATTTGTTCGCTTGTTGTTTTGCTTATTGTTTTTAGGAGGCACCGGGGATGGAACCAGACCTCCAAAGTGGGAAGCAGGTGCTCAACCGCTTGGGCCACATCCACTCCCCAAAGCCAAACATTTTTATCCTTTATACCTTATATTCACACCCATTTATTTCATTTTTTTCCTTACAACACCCTGGAAGTTTTAAGTTTGGTTATTTCTTCATTATCTGAGGTTGACAGATGTCATGGACCAGCCTAAGGCCACACATCTAGCCACTTGGACATTCAAGTCTGAAGCCAACATCTTGGAGTGCAAACATTTTCAAATGTAAGGCTGTTGCTAAGTAATAATTATTCTATTTTGTTAAATGGAAGTAATGTAAGCTAGACAAGAGTATGGCTTCTTTTCCATTCACTCTCCCTTCCCATTTCAAGACACTCACTCAGGACAACAATAATCTGGCCATCCATCCAGCCTGGAGTCTAGTGGGAACTGGACATGAATAAAACAGGATTTGGGAGAATGGGCCATGGCAAGTGAGGTGTCTGATCCCACAGTCCAATAAATCTGACCCCTAAGTCTATCACACTGGGTCAGAAGGTCCAATTACCAGGTCTGTTCTAGCTCTTTTGATGATTGACAGCAGCCAGAGGCAAAAATTACTTTGGTGTCTGTTAATCCAGCCTCTAATTCTCCCTTTGCCCCAATGCACACAAAGCATCCTGGGGGCCTAGGGTGAGAGATCCCAAGAATCCAGATTAAAATGCCCATGCTTCCTGTAAGAAGAACAACTGAGTTCAATCCCGGGCCTCCTTGTGGGGACATTACCTGCAGCTCCGTTTGGAAGAAAAACTTCTGTGGACATTGTGTACAGTCATAGATCTTGTCCTCTTGTCCATGGGCAGAGAAAATATGCTGCTGTAACTTGTTTGCTTGAACAAACACTGAAATGATAAAAGAAGAGTGCATACTGGGTCATTTTGTTTCCAAAACGCCCTCAGTCAATGACTCCCCATGAACAGAACAGGTTGATGGCACGCCTCGTGGGTGTGACTGGTACCTGGTACCCGGGGAGAGCTAAGTCCACATCTGCTCATGGTTGGGTCTCTGGCTTTTGTTAAAATGCATTCTACTGAACACCTAATTCAACCCAAACAGCTCCAAAGAAAAGGTTTACAGAGGCCCTGCTCCCTATAAATCTTTCAAAAATAAAGCCGAAAATTGTCAAAGTACAACACTGTCTGAACAGAAATGACTCTTATTTCTCAGCAACCCACAGGTTAAGAAATCATAGATGCCAAAACCTGTTTATTGTAGTTGCCTAAAGTTACAGCTAGCAAACAGTTCTCTATTTAAATGTGTTAATGCTAAAAATTATATCCCACAGCTACTCTGGGGCACTGTCTATAAATGTGAAACAGAACGGCAGGTAAATTCTCTTTGGATACTTTAAGATCAACTCAGCCTACACACTGAATGCAAGGGTTTCAATAATATAAACATGTTCAATTTTAATGACTACAAAACAAGGCCCTAAGACTGTGTAACAGTTTACCTAGGAGACATACTATTAATAATTAAATGGTATATGCCAGAGGCAGTGTTTGGGTTGGCAGAACTGACTTCTGATGGATGCTTGGTGCACTGTGACCTAAAAAAGTTTGCCTCTACAATATTAATCTGTATAGGCAGGGAAAGGATTTATTAAAGAAGCTGGCATTTGACTTTGACTCCACTCTAATCATTAAAATTCTTCTAATTGCCAGCCAGCCTAAAATATGAGAATATTGTTCTTGTGAGTCATACATTTTAATCACATTTCTCATTACCTACAAAAACTGCTTAGATTTCCTCTCCCACACAACATGCTTTATACTAGAAGGTCCCTTTCTAAAAAAATTGTAATTTCTAAAATTACTTCAAAATACAGCAAGACCAATTCAGGTCTGACTATACAGAAAATGCAGACCATTCATGATTAATTCATTTTTGTCTCTTTACCCACATGGACAAAAAAGAAATGGGGTTGTTACACAGTTTTGCAACTAATCTCCATATAATTTAACCCATTTTTCGAGACTTCTGGCTACTGCATCAAAGAACTATTTCATTAGGCCTGTTAGTCCTGAGTTGCCCTACACCTGGTCCTCCTTTGTGAAGACTTATTAGGAACTTTTGTAAATAACCCACACCCTTGACTCTTTGTATCTCAAGATACAAACTGTATTACAGTAAAAACAACAATATATGTTTTCAATGTAAAGTTGAAAGAATTAAAAAAAATATGGTTCCAAAGAAAAAAGAAGTGGCTGAGGGAATTATGGACTGAAGGAGCTTGAAAGACAAAAGGCAAAGGCTAGGCCATCACCACACTCAGGGGCAGCTTCTGTTAATTGTGTGGTGAACACGGCTCATCTCTCTTTATTTTACTATGGAACAGAAATCTACAGGCTAAATGCTGTGAAGGTTAATAATCAATGCTGGAAATTTTGCTCTGCAAACAAAAACATCAATTTTGAGAGAAGGCTATACCTCTGTCTTTCCTGATAAGCAAGAAGGAAAAATAGCCTTGAGGGTTCTTGTCCACTGAATCCAAGACACACGCAAAACAATCGCAAAGGACTTTCCAAAATAGCTTTGTCATTGGAGCGGGGAGCACCAGTAATTGTGTGATCATATTTCAACTCCCATGGGCTTCCATTTATAGTTTTTGATTTACCTTTTCTTGCTGCTGAAAACTGTAATGCAATCATATCTAATAAAAGTTCCTTTTTAAAAATGTAAATTTTTATCAATCTCTACTCTAAAAACCCAGCTTCATAGTAAATAAATGCCTCATCTAATCTCTTTTCTAGAATTATGGGAGGGATGTGCGAATTTCTTTTTATTTCTTGTGGGGAGTACTATGTAATCCCCTATGTTTAAATAAGAGACAGGTGCTGCCAACATGGCAGCTATTCTAGGTCAATGTCTTGTGATTAAAAAGCAGCTTTGTGCAGGCAGCCTGAGCCCTGGGTAACCTTTTAACACCAAGAGGGAAAAAGTGGACAAAACATGGATGTCGTCTTCCAACTGGAAATGTGCAAACTTCTGAAAGTACTTGAAATGCCATTTGTTCGTCCTGACAGTTAACCTTCCTGCTCATTTGAGCCTTACGGAGGCCACAATCAATAATGCTAATATACAGAAATCAAACATCTTCTTCCAAATTGAACTGAGGTAGTATCTCTAAAAGGCCATAGCAGTGGGAAGTATGCTTCAGCAAGAGACATGATTTGGCTGCAAAACTCTCCAGAGTTTTCTGGAAATGGTCTTCCTACCTGTGAAGCAGACCGGACACTTGAAAGTACCTCCCATGCCTTCGAAGCTGTGCTCTATCAGGTGGCACTGGAGTTTGGCAGGGGAGTCGAAGGTCTGGCTGCAGAGTTTGCACTCATGGTTCAGTCCTTCGTCTGTTAAAGAAAATACATGAACAGGAAGTTGACACCCATCCTATCTTTAACAGGATATTCATTATAATTGCATATATTAAACTATTTCCATTGCCTAATATAAATATGCAATAATATATATGGTCTCTGGTTATTTCACATTATTTATGAGCTTATGTCAATTAAAAAATTCTGGCATTTAAAATCCAAAGATAATCAGAAGTCAGATTTTATCTCAGGGCTAACGCATTTTATTAAGCTTCTAAAGTAGATTTGGTATATCAATAATGAAGAATGAGGCATCTCCTTTTTAAAAAAATTATGGGCTGTATTTTTTTCCAAAGTCCTAAAAGAAAGGGACCATAGAAAAATGGACACCATGTATTCTCTATGCCGATGCTATTTCTTGTAGGTTCTTCCTTATTGCCTCTCCTCCCGTTTATCTAGAAGGTTATACACGTTTTTATTTTTATTCACGAGGTTTTCAGTGGTATGCCCATTGACATAGACTTTCTTTCTCTACTTCTCAGGTTTTCTAGAAATTCTGAAATATTATTAATTCTCATAGTACCTCATAAATGCTCTTTTCTCTGCTTGTTACTTTCAGTCCCCCATGTTCTTCTCAGTTCATTGCTCCCTTTACTTTGTAAGACAGTTTCAATTTTTCCCCCTGATTCAGACTCTCATCTGTCTTTCTCCAAAGGCAGTTTTACAAGCTCCAAGTTCACTTGTGACTAGTCCTGGCTTTTTCTTTGATATCTTAGGAACAAGATGGTGGAAAAATTTTTTGATGCAGTAACAAATGCTGAATAAAGTGAAGAGTTTGTGTTATAGATGTAACTATTCTGATGTTGCTTTTTTTCTCATTGAAACTATTTCCAAAATTTAAAGTGGAAGGATTATCCTAATTTATTTCATCCTGAATTGTAGGTAATGGAAACCAGGAGCCCTGGAACTACAACCTAGCTAACAATTCTACAGTGCTGACTGTGTTGCAGTTGTTCTAGGTGCTTACAGACATTAATTCATCTCACAACAATTTGGCAAGTACGACCATTATTCCCATTTCACAGATGAAAAAAATGAGATCGGGAAGTTTTAAGTAACTTTGCTCTGTGTCATAGGGCTAGTAATTGGTGGAGCCAGAACTTAAACCCAGGCACTCTGGATTTGAACCCAGGTAGTCTGGCTCTGGGTCCCCCGAATTAACAAATATGTGAGGGCAGCCACCAGCTGTTCCCAAGAGTACTTATTAGGATGAGTAAGGGGGAAGAGGCTGCAATTTAACCTGGCTTATTGTAAGTTATACTTTTCTCTTCCCTTATTTGCTATGATTCAAAACGCTAGTAAGGAACATCTGTGTCAGTCTAGGTTGAGGGAATAAAAGACATATTCTCATCGAGATGGTAGCAAGTCTATACTTCAAGACTATTTCCTTTCATTCAAAGAAAACATGCATGTGTAAGCTGTTCACCAGTTGATATTACTGGCAACACAAAGGCCCAATTACAAAGTGAATTATTATTAGCTAACTAGGAGTAAAATCGCTCTATTTGTATTCCTAATCTTTCTTCTCGCACAAGTATGAGTCTTTAGAAGCAGAGGATTGGAATTTGTAAAAAGAGAAGCAAAGCACTAATTAAGCCACCCAGCACTGTCTACATTTCACAAGAGATAAAAACCTACTCTGTATTTGGGTGGTTCAGTAAATTCCTTGATTATAATTATGTAAGAGGGAGTTTAATTGTGCATACTGACATGACAAGGGGTTATACAAAAAGCTTTAGGGATTATATAAGATCAAGGGTTTTTCATCTTTTCCTTTTTTTTTTTTAAATCCTAAAGTCACCAAAACATTTCCAAATTTTAGACATTAAGAAATATAAAAAGCACCATTTATTATACAGAATTTGGTCTGTAATTTAATCATCAAAAACACTTGCTAAATGAAAGTCTTCTATTTGCTCAATGCTGTACCTTTATTTTGATAGTATGAATGGCAACTCGGAGATCTAGACTCATAAATATCTCATCTCATTATATCTATGTGACATGTAGATCCCTGTGGGTATGAGCAGGTAAACTTTTATTAAAAAATTCTTAAAAGTGCAATAATTATACAACAATGTATTATAGACCTGGCAAGTCTTCTTGGAGATGACCGACTCTCACACGAATATAAAATGAATTATGCAAGTTAGGATGCTCTTTAGTGTATCTTTACCTTTTCTCCACTATGTATATATTGCTTGGAAAAATAATAAAAATACATATATATGTGTATGAGTACAAGGATGTCCTCATCAATTTTAATTTTCTATCCAAAAAAATCAGAGACTGTCAAGTTCTAAATGTAAAATGATATAAATTTAGTCATGTGAATTCACAAAAAGGAGACACACAATCATAAAGGTATTTATGCTTTAATAATGCAGACTTATTTTTCAGTTATTCTGTCCTTCTCAAGGCACCAATGATAGCAATGATAATAATTGCATCTAGCATGTAGAAAACTCTACAGTTTATAAAGTACACTGAAAAAGCAAAGAAACGCTGAAAGGTCTACCTGTATTTTAGTAGTAAGCTATCCAGTGAGATCTTTTCCAATAAACTTATCTCTTTGCTTTGAGGACAGAAAACCTATCTGCATTGTTACATAGCAACACATAGATAAGCAAAAGCCAACATACCCAAGCTAGACAGTGACCGTACCCAGACGTCTCTCACCTTTCTTTACTTTGCTGTGCCTTTTCCTCATCTTCACACTTGCTTATTACCACATGGTCATGTATATAATGAATAAGAGAGAGAATGGGAACGCAACACTTTTTTACAATGGGTTAATATAGTGCATTTTGTATTATTTTGCAAATGCATAAGTGAGGATGGTGATAAAGGAAAACTAGTAAAACTTCTTTATAATAAGAAGTTTAAAAGTTTATCCTTTTCAATCTCTGTATAACTGTCCCCAGACATTCCTTACTTAAACTTGTGATGCTAAAAGAGTGTGTTAATTTTTAAAAGAATTTCTGAAACCCTTAGTACTGGTAGTTCTGGCTGAATTAAGGCCCTTTTCCTTTCAAAACTGATGTTTTGTCTTTTTTTTCTTCTCTATCTGGTATAAGGTTAAGTGAAGACCAGTACAGGCTAACAGCCGGTGCTCATGAGGTCACACTATCAACACTTTTCATTTCAGGTCAAAGTATTAGACCCAGGATTTTGTCCACAACACACATTGCATTTTGCTTCCCCCTTTCCTAAAGATGCAAAAAAAAAAGTTAAAAATTCATCCAAAAGAACTATTTGATTACCAGAAAGGTAACAGCTGATAGTCATTGGATAATACAGTTTGAGCCCTTTATTAAAAAGAGATTCAAAGTCAACTGATTTAATAGCCATTACAACATTCCAATAGGTGTATGCAGAGCTGTTTTGTTTTTGTTTTTTATTAAGAGTTACACATGGGATATGTGGATAAAACATTTAGCTTTTTCTTCCTTTTTCTTTTTGGTTTATCTGTATTCTCCAGATTTTCTACAATATGATTTGCCCTTTTAAGTTGCTTTGCAATTAAAAGAAAGAAAGAAAGAAAAAAGAACTACCCCTTCTATATACCATAATGAAGTTTGATTACAACAGTGAAATTCTGATAGCCAAAAAGTTATTAGGAAATAAGCATTAATATGGAGTATAGGAAATCTTTGGTTCTGAGTGAGTCCTACATGTGTAAAAGCAGAAATTAGCACAAGGAAAGCAAGAAGGAAACACTGAGTGCAAATGATTCAATTGAATGAGAATAATATAGACTTATCAGCATAAACCTGTGTCTTTCCAGACTGATTAGAAAACCCTTCTCTGTCATATGCGAGGAAGGGTGCCTGTGTCCAGTCCTGAATGTCTGATGCCAGAAGAGGTAAGAAAGAAGCGCTCACCATGCAATATGCACTGGAGGCCGGCCACTTCCTGTCTTAGTCACCCCCATTAAATCATGACCATTAATAGTATGGGCATAATTGAGAAATTACTGCACATTATAGAAATTTCAGCTAAAATAATTATTTCCATTTGTTAACCTTCATTTAGATAAGTGTGAATATAAATGTAAACAGGAATCAAGTCTACATAGAAGAGACTGATGCTAATGTAAATATTTACTCCAATATTAAATGTTTCAAAAGAGAGCGTCTGAATACATAATTGCAGTACACTCTATTACCTTAGCAGGCAATGTGATAATCATTTACAACACTTTGTGCTCTAAAAATCAAATCTGCTTGTCTAAGGCCAGTTCAAAGGGGAATAATTTCTCTCCAAATTTATAAAACCTGGACCTACGTAACTATTAAATGGCTAGTTTTATAAGAGAAAAAACAGCAGTTGCCATTTTGGACTCTCTAGTATAATTCAAGTAGGAACTCCAGCATGGCAACTGTTAGTTTAACAGAAGACACTGACATTTCAATATAAGCTTTAAACAAGAAAAACCCTTTAAGCAGCCTCCAGACCGTGTGTCCCATGTTTATGTGCCTTTTCCTTCAATAAAAACAAAAATCTAGAGCAGCTACAAGCAAATGTTCAGTAGTTGACTTACATGCAGCTGTTATCCCAGGAATCACTGGGGGCCCCCTTACATCGTCTGATCAACTCTACAGCCATTACTGAGGACCAATTTGTAACGGTTTATAAGTAGAACTCCTTCTCCATTTACCCTCGAGACTGGCCAGAAGGGTCCTCTAGCCTCTTCCACTGCATAAATCTATAGGCTGAAGTCCAAAGATATAAACCCCTCCTGGTAAATCATCCTGTGGCAGGGGCCATACTTAAAAGCTCTGATCTGAGGGGAGTAAACTCTGCCCTCAGAATCCAAACAGAGAACTCAAATGCCCTGCAGTTGTAATGTTTCCCATTTGAAAGTCTGTACCACTATATCCTTACATATATATATATGCACACACACACATACATATAAAATTATTATTTTTTGAACCCAAGAAAACTATGCCCTCAACCAATTCCCATACTCCCTCCCTTTACTTTGCTTCTCCTCTTCCCTGAGTTAATTTCCAAGCACACATTTATAAGCTAGGGGTCTGAGGAGTAACAAAGAAAAGCCATACATGACAAAACTCACCCCTTGGCTACATCAGCTCGCCCCAGAAACCAAGAGTAGAAAAATAGGCAGATTGTATTGTAATTTGCCATGCACACAGCCATCAAATTCTTTCTAGGTCCAGAGCACTTGGGCCACCATAATTTGTTGTATTATATACTGCACATATTTCACAACTGTAACATAAACATACTGAGGTGCTAATTTGGCAATGGAGAATATTACTTAGGCTGCAAAATCTGCCACCCCATTGCTCATTTGGTCCCCAAAGTAAGGCAGAATTTGAGTGTATTGAATATTGTGTGAACCCTTTTCTTTGCACTAAATAGTTTCTGCCTTTATTCTTTTGAACAATTTAGCATGAAAACGAGTTTTTCCTGAAGACTGACACTAGCACGTTCTTGGCGTTTTCTCTCTGTCAATAAGGCAAAAGAGAGGGCCATGAGATAAAAGTGTGCTTCTCACAGTAAGTGTGAAAGGGTCCTGGGAACACCTCGACATGGACTATCCACATTCAAGAAACCTAACCCCTAGGTATCTCAAGAAATGTAAAACATCCATTCCGTGCGTGTGAGCCAGTGACTTACTTCATGGAGCCCTACAAGTGCAAGTCTCCATATAACTTAGTTGCTACCTATTTTGGGCCAATGGTCTAAAAGTTGCTATGCTTTTGGACTTTATAAGCAAAGCCACTGATGTTGACAATCTTATTTCCTGTCTTGAACTTCTCATTATCAGCAGGGTTGGAGCAGGAAATGATTCAACTGGGGTAGGCTTCTTGTACCCAGCAGATTTTAAAGAGCCCAGGGGCTGTGGAGAGCCCCAGAAACATCAGCAGCTTGGAAACCAGCAGGAGGTCCAGGTGGGGAGGGATGGGAGTGTCAGGCAATGGGATTTTTGATTCTCTAAGATGCAACATCGTCCAATTCCTTGGCTATTATCAGTCATGTGAAGTACTTATTAGAATAATCTCATCTAGCAGAAAATATTGGGATGCTGTGCAAATGTTTATTAATGTTTAATAAACATTAAAACAAACAATCCACCAAAAAGGTGGCTTCCTCCAACTGGGGGGACTTAGCAGGGACAGTTTGGCACAAGTGGGGAATAGGGCTGAGCACATGGACTAAAGATTCCCTTTGAACTTGACCAAGACCAGTTTTCCTTTCCTTTCTTCTCCACTTTTCAAATCTAAACAGTGAGGTCTTAGAGAAAAACACAGTGCCAGAAAATAGCCTTAAGGCAAAATTTTGGCCTCAAATATTTCTATTTGAAAATAATCATACCAGTTTTTGGGCACTGATAATAAAATCACTTTGAGAGCCCTACCCGTTCAAAAAAACATTTTACCAAGAAAAGAAGAAAATAGCACATGTAACTTGGTAAAAATACTGTTAGCCCAGATAAAGGCAAGGCTACAGATGGGGTGGGGGTGAGGACTGAGACCAACTAAGCTGAAATATATTTCTCTAGGTGTGTTGAGAAATCAGAGCTGCTTTAAAAAGTGAGTTTATTACATAAAGCTTTGACTACAGTCTACAACACTGTATTCTATGGATAGGGGTCTACTTTACTTGGATAGTACATGTCATTCCTTTGCTTGTATTCACTTGAATACATGAGAAAGTTCACCACTTAATCTTTACTGCTGCTCTGTTTTCTGCCTTAACAGAAAGTTTCTGAGCACATGAAGTATAAAAAATTTCCTTTCATTTTGCATAATAAAGTAGATGTCAACGTGATTGGAAATAGCATGTTTCCAATTCAGGAATGCATTTCAGCTGAAGTCATCCTATTAAAGAGTGGCAGGTGGTGGCACGGGCAACCTGCATACCAAGAGAGTGAGTGTCAAGAACTAAGTTTGGGGTTGTCCATCAAGTCTTGCTAAGAACACAAGTTCCACGAGGATAAGAGTATTGTTCTGCTCATTGATGTATTCCAAGTACCTAGACTAGTACATGGTTGATACTTGGTACTCAGTAAGTATTTACTGAACTTACGGGAAACATATATTTAGCTAATCCTACATCTAATGTCATCAGAATACAATATGAGACTTGTACCAAAACAATATTTATTGCTTTTCAGTTGCATTTCAAATGTTTGCTCCATTCCCTTGTACATTAAATCCTATGCATGTGGCATGGTGGATTAGCCAAATTTACCTTAAGAGTACTTAGTTTCATTATTTGTTGCAATAAGACTAAAAATGCACTGGCAAATAAAGAATTAACAAAGTAGCTGTCTTATTTGCCAGCTTATCTCTGGCAAAAAAACTTGAGCCAAAAGTTATCCCTTATTTCAAAGGAAAAATGTTGCTATGCATTTTATATCTGAAACACAGGAAAAGTACCACAAAAAAGAAGGGATAATTGTCTTATATTTGTCCAAGTCATAGAGAAGTCATACACCCATGACCCATAATTCATGTTTTAAACAATTTTTATTAGTAGTCTCGTATTCTTACATTAGAGAGGCTCATTCTTTTAACTAACTGGTCACATCAGATGAGTGCATTTACCATACTCTGCTTAAAATTTCTCATTTGATATTAAATACCTACTATTAATGACCCTCACACCCGGGACTGCTGGCACTGGTGGAAATACATGTATACTTACTTTCACCTACTGCACAAAAAAGTGACACAAATTGGTAAACTCGAAAGAGGATAGTCCATGCAGCATACCTGTTTTAAAGTTACATCTACTGGGAAAACATCTTTAAGAACTGAGGCAACAGTCAATATTAATCCCATATGGCAGTGGGCCAGCGGCCCGAGCCTCAGGCTGGGCACAGCTCTCATCAGATCGGCTTTTACGTGGCTGGGCTGAGTTTACAGCAAGGGTCAGGGCCTTTTCTTTTCTTATTTTTTTTCCCTCTTGGCCTAAAGCCATTAGTTATCTGAAGAAGAAAGAGTCCAACCACTGAAAAGCTGTTTATTCTTGCTAGAAAGCATGATTTGCTACTGCTGATGATTAAAAAACAAAAAACAAATCAAACAAAAGAAATGGAGTAAGGTTCAACCAGCTTCTGTAAATGTTATGGACCTGAAAAACCACGGGGTTTTAAGTTCCCACGGGGTTAGGATGAGGAGCTAGTTGGGCATATCCAAAGTTAATTATATTTCTAGGAAACTTATATTACGGTCTACTCGTTGCAAAGACGATACCTTCCCTCCTAATCTATGGTGTTTAGAATCGGGGTACCACTGGAGCACAGGCCATATCTGGAAAGCAGTGCGAGGTTCCATGGGAGGGGTCAGAATCTCTCAGATTTCCAAGGACTTTTATCCTGCTCTTTTTCGTTGTATCTGCACCAATAACTAAGAAAACCATTCAGCAGTGATGCAAAAATCACAAGCAACATGGTGCGGTATTTGCAAACGACTCCCACTTTTGTTGTTACATTGATGTGACCTTAGAAACTTGGCCTTGAAGAATTAAAAAAAGAAGGTAATGACACAAGAAATGCAGTAAGATTTCCTAAAAACAGTTTATTGGAAATGTGCTTTGAAACTTGAATTCTGCTAATCAAACGATGCCACCCTTAGAGAAATTTTCCTGGGCATTATTAAAGTGATATACTGCAGTACTAGTTAGAGCTCCATAACCTTTAAATTGCCTGATTGTAATTAAGGCCACTAGTTTTATTTAGGAAGGTTCAAGGAGGCTCAATTTAAGTTGGCTTAACTAGTGTGAATTTAATGTCATGCTGCCAGAAGGCAGAGGCACATGGCCTGGCTGTTCTGTGGCTTATGCCGCTGTGGGGTCAGGTATTCTAAATTAAGCCCAGGTTTAAAGAAACTACAGATATCGGTACACAGCTGGGTGTCTGCACATATACATCCTCGTGTTTGCATATGTACATAGCCATTCATTTATTCATTGATATGCTGGCAGTTCCTAATTTGGTAATCAGAGTATATCTGACTATTTATAGTATGAGTAGAAGAGGTTTACAGCTGCTTTTAAGGACATAACGATCATTTTCATTGAAAGGAGGGGCTTAAGGTATGCCCAATCAGCATTAATGATTTAAATGAAGTGTGGATGTAAAAAAGTTATAAAGGCAAAAAACGTTATTCCCATTATAAAGAAATCCTAAGAAAACAAATTTAGAGTTAGAAATATGACAAGGAAGGAAAGGTGATTATTTGGACAGGTCCCTGAATGGGAGGGGGGAGAACAATGATCTAAACTTCACTGAAAGGGCAGCCAATCAAGGACTGAAAACAAAGGATTTGAGAGGAAATGCAAATAAGTCCAAACACAGACTAGCAGGAAGCAAAGGGTAGCATCAGAAAGAAAATGCTTAAGGATTTGACCCACGTTCAAAATTTTACTGGATGGGAGCTCAAAAACATTCATCTCTGGATCGAATGCTGGCAATTTTCTGTAGCTCCAACGGCAATAATGATAAATGAATTTCTTTAGAGCCAAATGGCTGAAGCAGCCAACTACAGTACCACTATATAATTAATAACAATAAGCAATTAAAGAGAACAGCAGGTTACAACTATAAGGTGTCAAAATATATTAGCAAAGGAAAAAAAAACTACAACACTCTTAAAACAAAAATAAATGTACAGCGTAGGAGTCCATGGACAGTCTCCCTCTCCTGACTAAATAAAGTTTTTCCGATTGAAGAAAAATAGAGGATGACATAGAAATACCGTAAGGTGATTAACATCCCTCCAAAAACAAATAACACTCCCAATTCTCAAAGAAATGTGAAATGGGATATGGGAAACATGACTGTAAAGGCCCAGGAGAGTTGGCTGACCACTCTTAAGCATTATCCTTTTACTTAGAAATATTCTAATAAATTCTGTATGTGTTGGCTCAAGTACTTTCAAAGGTACCAGAACATTTTGCTTTTTCATGTGAAATGGAGAAGAATCAATAAACTGGGAAAGTGTAGGAAACAAGAAACGGTAAAGACAATATATTGCAAAGGCAATACATTTGGCTAAGAGCCGGACTGTTAGATAAAGGTTAGAAGAGTCTGGGAATAATCTAAGTAGCTATGTACTTGTTTAAAAGATGAGAACAATCGAGTCCAGAGATATTAACGGATATGCTTCCAACTGCGAAGTATGATCAATACCAGAATTCAAGCTTCTTGAATCCAATACCATAATGTCCAACCAAATAGTTAAAACACTTGTCTCTTCCCTCCTAAGTTCTCTTATTGCTGTTTGTATTTTCATGCCATATGGTCATTCCTTTGCTTGCTGACAAACCAATGAATGAATTTATTCCAGTCTGTCTTATCCTCTATTTCCTAGGCAACTACTCTTAAAAGTCCTTTTTAAAGAGAACTTATAAAAGCTCTCCTCTCCCTTCAGGAAAGCAGACCTCAGCTAATATGTAGCATCCGCGGGAAAATTTGGTAATGGAGAGTAGGATTCCCCCTATCTCCTAGCTTTGAGGAACCAGAATCACCAGTCTCCATAAAGGCCTTTGGCCTGAACTGTCAGTCTGAAAGAAACATTCATGATTATACAACTTGTGATGTGGAAGGCATCCGTGGTTGAATGTGGCTGCTTTCTCTTGATGGCAATAAGAGCCACCTGAAACCCTGTGGAAGCTAGCTTAAGCATTCATTTGCGCAATTATAATTATTCAGAAACAGAGACTGACTCCTTAATTCCATTCTGCCTCTGGCTAACCAAACTTTTTTGCATGCCTGAATCATTCCCTGATATGGCGCTAATTGAGTATTTGGGGAAGAAACTGCGAACATGAGCATGTTTCTAAGTGTGTGGATTACGAAAAAGGTAACACCATATTTGTGAATGGAAAAAAGGTTAGCTTGATAGGTTCCTAAACTACTTTTATCTCTTGTGCATCAATCTGGATATACCAGCAAATCTAGACACTATATGCTGAAGCCGAGAAGATACTGGCATACCAATGAATCATACTCATTTCTTTTTCCTTCTGCTCTGTTTCCTATCAGTCAAGAGCAACATAAGTAAGTTACTCTCATTACCCACTGCGATTGGAAGGGCGGGAGGGAGTAAAGAAGGAGGGAATGTCAAAATGTTCACGTTGTAATAAAGGTTTCTGCCTCATTTCTACTTGGTTTCAAAATATAGTGGAAAAGTAGATGCTGGAAGTGTTTTGTTAGGTCAAAAAGCAAACTTAAAGACTATGAAATGGGTCTACCACAAACCATGGATTAGCTAATAAGTATATCTGTTAAATGAAGAATGAGACATAAAAATTGAGGATAGCTCTTTCTCAAATAGTAATTCTTTACATTACCTTCTGCAAAGCTATTAAATATTTCTAAGACCATAATGCCAACTTATAAAGATGCTTTGGGCACAATAAATTTTTAATTCTATCTTTATGACAATTTTTCAAAAACCTGAAACAGTTCAATCAAGATCATTTTTAAGTATTTAAAAATTGTATACCGTGTCAATATAAAGAAGGTTGACAATGAATTTCCTAGCACAATGGAAAATCTACTGAAATGATGTCACTAAACTATCTACCCATGGTTTTAAACATTTTATGTACTTAAAGGTTCTGCTTTGCCCCTGCAAGAAAAGAAATCTAATACCCACAACTATAAAGTTTGTCTTTTCCAAAAGCAAGTCATACTTAGCTGGCTTAGTCTCATTCTTGGTATAGAAAAACATAAAATATAGGGTAATTAATAAAAACATAGGAAACATATAGGGTAAAGAGTGACCAATGGTGGTGACTCAGACCCCTACTCTTCCTTTGCTTCTGAAAAGCAGTAGTGTGCTTGAGTTCTTAAAGGCAGAGGTGAGTATGAGCGCTTTAAAATTTAACAATATCGTAAAAAGTATTTCAGATGATTTTGTGGGATAGTAACTGTTGGATAAGGTAGGAGATAAATGGTCTGATCTGAATGGACAACAGAAGTTCTCTTTTCTCAGAATATTGGAGGACAGGCAATTCAGAAATTAAACATGACTGGGTAAATACAGATTACCACTGAAAGAAACAGAAAGGGATAAAGTGGAGCAAAGATTTCTGGCATAATTTCAACAAATCACAGTAAAGGCACATGCATGTATTTAGAGAAAAATGCCTACTAAAAATAATTCTTTCTTTCCTGGAATGGGAAGTTACCTTAATTAAATATTGTTAATACTTACTTAAAAATTTTGAAATTAAAAATTTTCAAGGAATTCAAAAGTAAGTAAAATCTCTGAGAATGAGACATAACTAGCACCACCATAACACCCTTAGAGAGAACACGCCGCTGAGCTGGAAGAAGTGGGTGGGCCCATTCTGCATATTCTATCTCTAACAGCACCCAAAACCCAGACACTCACTCAAAAGGGAACAGCATGGAAAGAAGAATCCAGTGGAATGACATGGCCCCAGAATCTGGGCATCTCTCTTTGGAAATGAGTATTGGATACTCTCTTTTAAAAGTGATAACAGCAGGGAAATTCCAATTGACAGTCATCACTATGGCCTCGACTCACCCGAAGAGGCCTAGATATTACCTCATCTCCTGCAAAAGATCATACTTTGTGCTCAGGCCAATGCAACGTTCAAGCACAAGTTGTTGAAGTAAGTGTCTACACAGTTCAAACTCAAGCCTTCCTCTTTTTCTAAAAGCCCCACATGAAGGAGACTCCCGTCACTGCCTAGACTATTACAGGGTATGAGCCCCACCCCCATCTCAATAGGAAGACAAATAAAAATATATCAGCTCCTCCTATTTGGAGAACATTGCATAATTCTCAAAGGGTGTGGGTGTGAGCGTGGGTTTACATATGTCAGTTCCCAGTTAAGTTGGTCAATAACGTGTGGACTGGTCCTGGGAAACTAAGACTCGGGGAGAGTATTGCTGATTTGCGAGGCCTGGTTCGCAAGTCTGGGTCTAGGCCCAAGGTCATGGGTAAGGAAAAGAATTAAATTTCAGTTTGGAAACTAGTTTTTATTTACATCGTTTCTAATACTTAGTTTATTAGGTCCCTATGCTTAGGGTGCTGGGAGACTAAACAGCACTTTATCCTGCCCATGGTGTTTAGTGAAGGCAGTGTATAGCAATAAAGAGAAAAATTAGAAAAATGTACTGTCAGCTTAGACTATCTTCATGGTTTGATTAGTGCTCTTTTAAGGCTTTATTAAGGCCAAAAATATAATGATACTTTTTAATTTTGTTATTATTTTGGAATTCATCAGGATTTAGTTCAAAATTTGGCATTCCAAAATCTAATTCACAGAGAAATAACATATTTTGTTGTTACGGCTAAGAAATCAGATATGATTCATTTTATCAACTACATCAGTTTTTAAAAACCAAAAAAGTAATTGTTTTCAAACTGTGTGAAACAAGGCAGAGCCATTTGTTTTCCAACAAATGGTACCAGTTACCAGGCTGTTTTCTCTTCCTCATGTGGCGAGTCTACATAGACTGTTAAATGTAACTTACTGAGTTGATTTGGAAAATACCAAGAAAGCCATACACTGTACCATTCAAATGATTGGAGGTAAGAAAAACAAACAAACCCTCCCTGGCCCCCAGAAATGTAAATATAAAGTTAGATTTCCCTGTACTACATTTGATTGCATTAATTGATGTTTTAAAAAATCGGCTGAAAATAAAGCCCAGCAGTAGCATTTTTCTTTCCTAAATCACAATAGCAGCACATTACAAACATTACCAAAAGGTCCCCTGGTATGATTGTAAAGTTCCACTCTGGCAGTAAAATGCATCTACTGTGTGTTCTCCATTTTCATCTCCACCCTCCCAAATATATAAGAAATCAGGTCACAAATGCAATTAAGCCTGTTTGTGCATTGCTTAAATATTAATTTCCAATGAATCCTCAGAAAGTAAACGGCCAACCACTAATCTTTTTTTTTTTTAATTAAAAAACAAAACAAAACAATCCTCTTATTCTAAAATAGGGTTTACTCTTTGATAGGACACAGACCCTTACCACTGAGTCCCGTTTTGTAATCTGACATTCTTGCCACTGTCACATGCATTGCTTCTGCAGTGGGAGGAACATTCCAGATACACATGGTGAGCACTTGGCCATTCCAGCACGTTGGCCAACAGAGACCTCTATAATAGGCTTAGATTGTCTGAAACTGTAGTGGGTAGAAGAGACAGCATTTATTTAAAAAATCATCCTAGAGCTTATCCCCAAAGCCTCTCTTCCTTTGCAATGTGGTAGAGGGGTTTTAAGAACTCATGCTCTGGAATGGTTCAGCAATGGGTGAGATTCCCTACTCTGCCACTAAGCAGCTGTGTAATCTCACATCCGTTATTTACCTTCAGCCTCAGATGAATCATCTATCAAATGGGGCTATAAAGTCCCTATGTCACAGGCCCATAGAAGTGAGAATCAATCAAGAGGATATACATCAAGTGTCTAGCAAAACGCCCAGACTATATATAGTAAATACTCCATAAATGTGAGTTATTTCTGTTATTAAGTGTGAAATAAATGTTTGCTCCTTTTGTTGAAATTTCTCATATCCAGTTATTTTTAATCTTTAGAATTCACTTATTGATTTTGTTTCTATTTCTTCCCCTTCCCTCCAAAGAGGATAAAGAGAGAGGGAAAAAGACAAGGCAAGCAAGATGCTGTGGGACAGAGAGGAGTACTGACTTCAGTATGTCCAGACACAAGAAATGGAAGGGAGGCCCGAGTCCCACAGAGGTATTTCCCCTCCAGGTCGATTCTGCAGCTGTTCCAAGGAAAGGTAAAACGGAGGCAGCAATTACTAAGGGCTCCGCAGAAGGCTGTGGGTGGGGATGAGAACGTCAGCATAACCTGCAGAAAAGATGAGCACATCCCCAGCTCTCCCCTGCTCCCCGAAAGCGGCGCGGCTGGCAAGAGCATGAGCAGCGTTGGTCAGCTTCCTAGAAGACACGTGGGATTATCTGGGCAAAGCCAGCAGAGACCTTTTGTTAGGTTTCTTTCTTTCTTTAAACAACCCAGACCTCAATGAGAAAACCTCAGCCTGAGCATACGGTAAAGATAAACTTTAAAAACAATACCCCAGAAGATGTTAATGTTGTTGAATTACCCAATTCTGAAAATTCCTTCTTCTCAAGACACTGCCATAGGAGCACTGGTTATTTATTTTCTTCATTCTCCTTCCTCCTCTTCTCAAGCCACCTCTGCCCATGTGTGGCAGTGGTGGGAGGGTGGCGGGAGTAATGTGCACATAATCTACTAGGGTATTTGTGGGACGGCATGGAAAATTAGCTCAGGAATGAGGAAGAATAACAGAGCTTAAATGGAAGGGCTATGTCACACCAATTACTGTTCCTTAGGTCCTACTTTTCTAGCAAAGTCCTTGTCCCTCACCCAATCACTCCCTGGAATTCCTATCATAAAAGGAAGGACCCTTAAGGTATTTATCACATGCGGGGCATAAACACCTATCTTCTTTTCCCTACAAGATGCATTTCTTCTGGATTATCCTCTTTCACCACTTACTAAGCCTACTGTTCACAAAACAAATTAAGTTGTTTTGGTGGAAGAAGGAATGGAAGAAAAGAGATAAAGAAGGATGATAAGAGAAAGAAGGAGGGCAGGGGCTTTGGGAAAGCCACTGTGTTGTAAGGGATTCTGAGTCACCCATGGGATCAGTAGGAGTACCTGGTTGCTTCTTCTTTGTATCCCAATTTGATATGTAAGTGAAGAGACCTCATCAAATTCACACCATTCCTCTATCAATGGCATGTCTCCTACCCAACTTTCTTACATTCGATCCACTTTAAGTAAAAAACAACCACAAGAACAACAACAGAAACAAAAAAACCTGAAAAAATAAAAGCGATGGTGATGAGTTTAGTCCTGTCCCCTATATTTATCTCTATCCAAACAAATATTGCCTCCCTCCCCTAGCAGGGCCCATGGGCTGCTAGTCTGTGGTCGGCTCTTTCTGCTGACAAGTGGGGCAATGATACCTGTGTTCTGCACGTGCATTCTACGCTGAGCTGCTACCATTTTCTAGGCATTGACCTCTACTTCCCTCACCCTGCAATTTTTTCATTCTTTATTTCACATTTTTAAGTCTCAAGTAGAAAGAATGAGGTACAAGGAATGGTCTCAACAACTGCTTCCAGTGCCATCACATTCCATGTGCACCTCACTGTCCCTGATAATTACCCATGCGTCTGTGGGCAATCAGAATGTTCTTTCTTTAGAATGCCACCTCACGGTAATCTCTAGAAATTAGAAAATAGAAGTCACTGAGCTTAAAAAAACTCTGAGGACTAGCCTGATCTCAAAAACTCAATTAACTTCGCAGATGCCAGAGGAAAAGAGCCCCACAAAGTTCAGTGTGAAATATCTGCATTGGGCGTGTGCATTATTCTCAAGACCTTGACCTTCTTGACCAACTGCTGTGATAGCTGACCACCTGCTCTCAGCAGGGCTGGCACTGCCGGTCAGGGGGGAAGCGATACTCAGACAAGGAGGTGCCCAGCACCCTGGGACCAGCGTAAAGCTCCCCCTCTTTTTAAAAGGCTAACCTGCCTGTTCATTAGCCTCCGCGACTCTAGCTTTCCGAGGCACAGGCTTGGGTTTCTCATTAGCACTGAAATCTCTGCCTCAAAGAAAAGCACAGATGTCAGGAAAGCCTGACCCAATATCTGGCTGCTCAGATGCTGTTTACTTTCATAAGCCGAGGTTTTAGTGCATCTTGAGACGAGGCAGTGGGATTCTTCTCCAGCCCGCCTTGTTGTGGGCAAGTAATGGAATGCAGAAGAAGCTCACAAATGGCCAGAGCCCACAGCTGCACATCTGTATTAGGAGAGGGCTGCTGTTTTCAAAGAAGGCTTCCCTAAAGGACAAAGGGTCCAGACTGCTTCTCTGGAAACTCAATCTGCAGGAGGCTCTGGTCCCTGGACACAGCCAGGCATGCCTACTCGATGCTTAGGGCAAAAGGCCTTCTACCTTGTCCTCTTCAGAAAATGTTCTTTGTATAGAATGAAATTAATAAATGAGTGCATGCATACATATATGCATACATACATACAAATATGAAATGAATCTCTTTAATAATCTGAAGAAATCAGCTCAGCTCATGTATGAGGCAGTCATCAGGGCCCCTTGACAAAGGGGCCTTTGGGTTTTCTCTTTACCTTTGATCTGCATGATGAAATGTTAATGTCCAGCACATCACAGCTCCTTAGAGAAACACACCCTTTCTCTAAAGGTTTACCTCTGCCCACTGCAACTTCCACTCTGATTACCCATTTAGATTTAAACGCTGACTTTGAGGTTGGGCTTAGAAGCACTGATATTTTCCAACAGTGTTAAGTAAAATTTATTGATGATAAAGTGCATCGTGGAGATTAAACTGTAGCAATTTAATAATAAACATGTGTTATCTTCTGCATCTTGACACTATGCACATACAATGTGTGAAACTTAACTCCAAGTGTTCTGCTTAGAGTAGGCAATGCGGGGTGGGGGCAGTGTCCACAGAATCTATAATGCTGCGTTGATTAGGTAGAAAACAACCACAAGCACATATTTTGATATCTCTATTAACAGCCTGTTCATGTCTAACTGCAAAACTTGGTTGCACTTCTTTCACCATCTTTGCCCAAGACAGACCAGTAAACACAATTCCTCTCTCTATAATTAGCCTTTTCTCTGAGGGCCCTGAAGTAAGTCTGCATGCCGTAGATTTAATATCCAGTGCTATATCCATATGTGCTGCCCTTGCCTGGTCCCAAAGCATATAAACTCCCCTATTAGCAGCCTTGACTGCTTAATTATGCAGATTTTTTTTGTACCCGCCTGCCTGTAAAATTACTGTGTCTAACCTTTTTTTTTTTTTTTCCTCTTTGCACCATGCTGGCCATTCTAATGAAATCGGCATAGGGGAAAGGGCCTGATTTGCAGTTATGGAGGCTGGATCGCACTGGCAATCTGTCCTTAGTGGGAGTTACAAAAGAAGTCAAATGCCTTCATCTGGTTCTACCCTATCATCCCCAAGGTGATTGAGTTCACTTCCCGATGCTTCCCAAGTTTTCCTCAGGCTGTCCAATCAGCACGTCCACCAGGGAGCCCAGCCTAGCTTGCAACAGTCTCTGTATCTAGTTACAGCCCCACCAGGGACAGTCAACCATCCACCCCCAAGCCTTCAGATGAAAACCTTTTCTAACAAGGCCGCCCAGCGCCAATGAAATAACACACATCTGCATATCCACTGGGTCCCATGTTTCTTGTGCTCATGGATTATGTATCTTGCAGCCTCTAATAAAGAAATGCAGTTCTTTGTTTAATGTTTATCTTGTGCTTGTTAAGCAAATGCTAATGTTGTATCAGAATGCTTTAGTGCTATTTGGGTTTTTGGTGATTTACTACAAGACAATCTGCTGTGAAGTAAATTTAGAGAGAGGGAGAAAAGGGGAAAAAAACATTGTGGTTGAAAGAGAGAAAAAGAAAAAGGGTTGACAGAAAAATCAAGGACAGGGAATGAGATAGTGTGGGGAGAATGAGGAAGTGAAAGTGCATGCGTGCGAGAGAGCAAACGCTTGAGACAGAGAGGAGGACAGAGAGAGAGATACACACACACAAACACACACACAAGCATGGGAGGGGGTGGGGGAAGAGAAGTAGGTCCCTATGTGAATTCCCTAACCCCAGGCTGACATACCCACTTTATCACTGGACAGTTTGAGACTAGTAGCTAGAGAATAAACCCAGTACAATTTCTAAAAGGGATGAGATGATAACTTCCCCTTCAGTGATAAGGTAAACAGTATCCTGAAGGGTAAACAAAAAATAAAAAAAGCCTATTTTTGTTGTCTGCCTTTGTGCCCGGATGGTTAGCACTGTTACTCACAGACCACAGGGAAGCCCTAAATTTAATTGTTCATGCCTGGATCTGCTAGAAATAGGGGAAAACAGGCAAAAATAATTAGAACCTCCCTCCTCCCAATTTCAGAGAGAGGTGGGGGCAGGGGAAAAGAAAAGAGGGTGGCAGCTTGCAAGCTGATGAATGAATGCCCTTTATTTATCCTTTGGCAAGATGGGATACGGATATCCACAGTGCAAACCTCTCCTGCCTGCTCTCCAATACCTGCCATCCTGTTAGGAAAGACGTTACAATTTTTATACCTAGGGATTACATATTTCCACCCCACTCCACATTTTTGATAGGAGAAGTGAAAATGCATTACTTTAAAAGTAAAATTGGGGTTTGCCTATTTTTAAATTGCAATTATTACAATTTGTTGACAAATTGGGGTTAATGAGGTCTTGGATTTCTACGTTTTACAACATATAAAAGCAATTCAGAAAGATAATGATGGGAGGAGAATAGAATGGTGGGTAAGATAAATAAGCATTTTGCTCAGGAAGTACACCTGTCACATATCATACAATCCTTTCTTTTCCCTCCTCTCTGCCTTTCACAAAATAAATCAATAAATTTCCAAATGGATGAAAAACTCCTAAATGGATAAATGAAAAGCAAACACACACCATATAAATACACACTGTCAAGTGACAATTACACTCATCCAGAAGAATGCCATGTTAGCTTTCTTCTTGGGTAAACAGCTCCATCCTTAACATACTACAAAAAGCTGAGGAGGAATTTAGTCTTCATGATTAATAAAATTTATTACATGTACTCTGGTTCTTCAGAAATACTTCCGTGTTGTCATAGAGGTTTCCAGTAAAAATGTTAACTACTGCTTCAGGAAATGTATGTGTAATATAATACTCCTTTCTCTGCTTTGCTAAAAATCGTATTAAGATGATTATTTTATTTTCCCTCTTAACATTTTTCTCCTTGATAAATTTACTGCTTTCTAAAGGTGCCCCACTGATGCACAAAGGCAGAACTCAAAGCCCTTTAACATACCAATGGAAGAGAGGAGTATAGACGGTGAGGGCATCCATTTGCTACCTGAATAAGTAGCAGTCTGTGCCTGGGATTCTCCCAAGGACTGCTTCTCAAATCATCTGCCCTCTCAGCAGAGACTGAAGCTTAAACACCATGGGTGGGCATGATTTGGGAACGTGACACTTGTTCTTTGGGGACTGACCAGAAGTCATCAACTTCTTTCCATGATTTCCTGTCACTAACTAACATGATCATGGCAGACTTCATTTAGGCTCAAAGGAAATCCTACTCCTGAAAGGTCTCTCTTCCCGTTGCCTTGGCCCACGGGGGGCTATTATTAGAATTTGGAGTTTAGTATATCTCTTTTCCCCTTTAAATCTAACAGAGGGTCAAAAAGACAGAAAAAGGAAATCAATGGCACATTTAATTAGCTGGCTCTTATACCTATGGCAGGCCTGTGAATCATGGGCTTTGCTGTTCACAAAGTATCTCAAAAGCCCTCTAAATAATAAAGAAAAGCACAATATGTGTGTTTAGCTTGGTCTTCTTGGCAACTTACAGAACTTTCCATTCTTATATAATCAATTCCCAGTAAGTTCCTATGAGGTAGCTAGTTCTGTGTATTTTCATCGCCATTTTATATCAGAAAAAAAGAGAGGCAGGAAAATACTTTTTTTCAAAGATGGAATGTTTAATCCCCAATCTCTTGTCTTCTCTAGGGGAGTTGGGGTTAGTGGATTTTAGGCTGCTCAAAGGCCTGGTTTCTATGTAGCCACAGCTTGCTTTCAGGCAGAAGTTGACCCCAGTATGTATACAAAGAGGACCACTTCACTTTATTTTCTAGAGTAACCTCAGTTATCATCCTAGTGCAGATACTCTAGCATTCAGAGTGGTATATCTGCAGAGACAACACTTAGGATTTAGGTAGTGAAAAAGCCAAAAACTTGAATAAAAATATATTTTCATTCTGGAAACTTTGATGATCAGGGTGCCCCAAGAGCCATAGTTGACTGGTGAGATACGACTCTGGTGATCTCCAGGGACACCAAAGCACTGGAGATTCAACTGCTAAGAATTCTGAGAGTCTGTGGAAAAGAGAACATGGTATTGCTGTCATCACACTGAAACCATGGTAAACAATGTAAATGATGTTGGAGCTCCCTGTAATGCTTCTAGAATATAATTCAGGGTAGAATAAGAAAATAAGCTGCTTGCAGGAGGTGGGGCTAGAATGAGAAAATGGTTACGTTGAGTATGGTTGTTGGATAATCGTTGCTTGCTCTCGGCATTTGTAAGGCATTCCAATGGAGGGAACTTGTGAGAAATACTTAAAAAAAAAATTGACAAAAAGTCAACTCCTAAAGCCCAGTTCAAAGCAAAGTTTAGAGTATATTAAATCCCTAACATTCTCTGGATCTACTCTACACACTAATTTTCTAAAATTTGCGGGATGGGTTCCACTTTGGATTGGCAGAATAAGGTCCTACTGGATATCAAACCTCCTGCAGATAACAACTATAAATTCTAGACAAAATATAAGAACAATTACCTGAGGGCACTGGCAAATCAGTGAAATTAGGCAGATTCTGGAAAAAGTAAACACTTGGAAGAAGGGAATAACACAAGGTGAGTTTTTTATTTTTGTTACAGTTTTTAGTTGCATATAGAAATGAATACTCCAGTGGAAAGTTGCAGTACTCTGGCTTGAAGAACCAGAGGAAAGAATTTGGGGTAACCATAGCCATTGGAAAGTGGGAAACCCTAGAAAGGAGAGAGCCCGGAGGGGGATATGGAGAGCACAATCCTATGTGTAAACACTGCCCAAATCTCTGGTTGACTCCTGAAACATACATGTGCAGGACTGACCACGAGCAGCCCAATTAAGAACACAAACAAAACAGAAACAAAAACCTGATCTTGAGCTGCAGTCTAAGACACTGAGTTTGCATTTTGAGCCCAACCATGTTAACTTCCTGCTAAAACAAAAATATCAATACTCTTTTTAAGGAATTTAAAAGAATCCTGAGTATTCTCCAACATAACATTCTCTATATCCAAGATATAATCCAAAATATAAGACATACAAAGAAAATGGAAAATGAGATCCATTTCCAAGAGCAAATACAACAAACGCAGATGTTGGAATTAGCATTCAAGGATTTTAAAGCAGCTATTACAACTAGGCTTGAAGATATAAAGGAAAATATATTCTTCATGAATAAAAACATAGGAAACTGCACCAGAGAAAGATAAAAAGGAACCAATGAACATAAAAAAATTTGATCAACAGAAATTATCTATTCTGAAGATCGGGAAAACATTGAAAGAAATGAATAGAGCCTCAAGAACATGAAGGTCAATATTAAACAGCCTAACATGGGTAACTGGAGTACCAGAAGAAAAGTTTGAGAATGAGGAGAAAAGATAGTTTAAGAAAGAATGGCTGAGTATTTTCCAAATTTGTTAAGTGAAACTTTCAGTTAAGTGACCAAAATAACTCCACAGATAGATGCTTAGCAAACTCTAAGCAGGTGAAATACAAGAAAACCACATAAGTACATCCTCATCAAATAATTCAAAACCAAGATTAAGGGAAACATCTTAAAAGCAGCAAAATCAGGAACAAAACGTATTATATATATAGACAAACAATGATTAGAATAACATATGATCTTTCACTAGAAACAATGGAGCCCATATGCAGTGGGCCAACATCTTCAAGATACTGAAAGAAAAAAAAAACAAAGTCTGTCAGCCTAGAATTCTATATCTAGCCAAAATATCCTTCAGGAAGGAAGGTCGAAAAAGAAATTTTATTGCTTGTAGAAATGAACTATAAAGTGTGTTAACAGTATTTCTTCAGGTTGAAAAGGAATTTCACTAGATGAAATTTGGATCTTCAAATAGTAAATATCTGGTAAACATTTCTCCTTTTAACTTCTTTAACATACATAACATGACTACTTAAGTCAAAAGTTATAACATTATATTGTAGGGTAATGTATATATATATAAGACAGATGAAATTTATATCATAGGCAGATCTAAAAGGTTACAAGGGTTCTACAAATTATATAAAGTGGTATGATATTAATTCTCCAAATTGACTGTGAAAAGTTACAAATGCCTATTGTAATCCCTAAATAAGCACTAAAATAATAATGCAAAGACCTATTGCTTAAAGGTCTATAGATAAATTAAAATGGAATTCTAAAAAATATTTAAATCATCCAAAAGAATGGCAGGAAAGAAGAAAAAGAGGATTTAAAAACCCAGCTCCTAACCATTATTTTTTACTATATCACTGGATATTAACAAATGGGTTAAAAACAAAATATTGTTACAAAGTAATAATGTTGAATATTTGCATATAGAGTTCACATTAGCCCTGAAAGCCCAAAAGGGTTGCCTAAAATTTGTTTTAAGCAATAGCTGTAATATTAGAGTAATTTTTCAAGATGACCATTTTAAAATAAATTTCTAGAACTTATATGTAGATGAGTATTCTATTTCAGTTTTCTTATTTCTGTTATGGCATACAAAAGATATAGCTATTAAAATGACAGGGAGAGGGAACTAATTTTTAATACGTATTGTGTTCAGGCATTATCACAGGGTCTTAATTCAAAGATTACTTGATAGCTGATCAATTAAAAGTAAGTTTTAGATAGCTATCAAAAATTATACTGAAAAAAATGCACAATACATTCAGTATTTTTTTTTTAAAAAAAAACACTGAAATATCACTAAATCATTTAGAGGCATAAGGCAAGCTTTTAGATTGCTTTTAGTAAGCACATGGCTTGAAGGCCAGAAGAAACAAGTTATGATTATTAATTAGCCATCTTTCAATGAGTGAAAAATGTTAGCAGTGGGTGGAAAGGAAGTAGTTCTTACTTCATAACGATTTTATGGGTGTTACTGTAGAAAATCTGTGCTATGTACATTGAGGTTAAGAGAGATTGCCTGTAAAAAACTGACAGTTTGGTGGAAGAAACATACATATAAACAACTGGTGATAGTAAAATACCAATTAAATACTAAATATAGATGTACTATGAGTATATGAAATAGTCATGATTCATCTTCAGGGAGGATCAGAGAAAAAAGAGGTATGTTTTGAATAGGGTTTAGGATCATGAAGACAATTTCCATAAGCATAGAATGGAGGAAAGAGCATTCCATAAGGGAAAAAACAACAAAGACCTAAAGAAAATCATATTAATAATTATATTAAAGTAGAATTATAAAAATGTGCTTTCATCAATTGGAGCAATTGTATCACACCAATGCAAGGTGCTAATAACAGCAGTATATAGGAACCACACGCATGGTTTTTTCTGAAAACCCACAACTACTCTAATTAAAAAAAAGGAAAAAATTAATGGGGTGGACACTCCAAAAGACAGAGATTGTCAGAATGATTAAAAATGGGAATTCCAATTATATGCTGTCTGCCAAAAAAAGGGTCAATTATTAGGATGCTATAACAGTCATAAATGTGTATGCAGTTAAAGCTTCAAAATATATAAAAGCAAAATGATAGAATTTAATGAGAAAAAGCAATCTCATAATCAGACATGGCTATCTGAACACTCCTCTTGGTAATTGAGAGAACAATCAGAAGAAACATAGATGATTTTTTTTTTTAAGATTTATTTTTATTTTTTATTTAATCCCCCCCCCCCCCCCCCCCCCGTTTGTCTGTTTTCTGTGTCTCCTTGCAGCGTCTAGTTTCTTTGTCCGCTTCTGTTGTCGTCAGCAGCACAGGAAGTGTGGGCGGCGCCATTCCTCGGCAGGCTGCTCCCTCCCTCGCGCTGGGCGGCTCTCCCCATGGGTGCACTCCTTGCGCGTGGGGCTCCCCTACGCGGGGGACACCCCTGTGTGGCAAGGCAATCAGCACTGCGCGCATCAGCACTGCGCGCATCAGCACTGCGCGCATCAGCACTGCGCGCATCAGCACTGCGCGCATCAGCACTGCGCGCATCAGCACTGCGCGCATCAGCACTGCGCGCATCAGCACTGCGCGCATCAGCACTGCGCGCATCAGCACTGCGCATGGGCCAGCTCCACACGGGTCAAGGAGGCCCGGGGCTTGAACCGCGGACCTCCCATGTGGCAGACGGATGCCCCAACCACTGGGCCAAAGTCCGTTTCCCCATAGATGATTCTTAATGACAATATCAACCACCTTTGACCTAACTGATATTTAAAGAACATTACACTAAACATGCATTGTTTTCAAGTGTACATGAGACATTTAGTATGTCTGACAATATGTTCAGTCACAGAACAAGCGCTGATAAACTTAATGGGATTGAAATCAGACAAGTATGTTCTCTATCATAAGGGAATTAAATCAGAAATCAATAACAAATGATAAATCTAGGAAAACTACAAATATTTGAAAATTAATATGCAGACCTCCAAATTACCCATGAGTCAAAAAGAAATCACAAGGAAAATCAGAAAATATTTAGAACTAAAAGGTACTGAAAATTCAACATTTAAGAATTTGCGAGATGCAGCTAAAGCTATGGCTTAGATGTTAATTTATTGCTTTAAATATTTATATTAGAAAAAGGTCTAAATCGAATGACTTAGGTTTTTATCTTAAGAAGCTAGAAAAAGAACAAATTAAATCTAAAGTCAGTACAAGGAAGGAAGTAATAAAGAACACAAATCTATGAAATAGAAAACCAACTAAAGAGCAAATTAACAAAACCAAAAGTCGATTCTTTGAAAAGAGGAGTAGAATTGATATACGTAGCAAGAATGACCAAAAAGAAAAGAGAATACAAATTATCAATATCAGAAAGTGAAATAGTATCACTATTAATCCTACAGACATTAAAAGAACAATTGAGGGAATATTGTGAACAATGTCATGCCAACAAATTTGACTACTTAAATAAAATGTATAAATTCCCTGAAATACATGATTTATTATAATTGTCACAAAATTAAACAAAATCTGTACAGCCTTTTATCTATCAACAATTGCATTCATTAAAAAAAGAAACAAAAGGGAAGGAAGGAGGGAAGGAGGAAGGAAGGAAAGGGCAAGTATTTAAGGAAAAATAACACCAATGTTTCAGAAAATCTTTGAGGTTAGCATAACCTACAGTATAACCTGTCAGCATAGACCTACAACCAGAATAGATTCATTCAGCCATGTCACTATACCAAAAGGGACATTTACGGATCAAAACAAAACAAAAAACCCCACAAAACACCAACCTAAATAGACAACCATTTTTCATATTTTTATCCTAGATTTAATAGTAAGTAGATTATTGACAACTGTTCTGTGAACAAGTGCCTTGGGTTCCCTCCTCACTTTTGGAGCTTTCTCTCATTTGGCAGACACTGTTACCTTTTCTCTGCAGTACTGGGGATGGTGGAGGGGTGATATGGTAGAGGGCTGTGGATGTTCAAGAAGGTGGTAAGAAACCTAATGCTGGTCACATGTCACCTGAGCTCTCAGCCTTATTGGTAGTAAAGTTCATATTTTGGTCAATGAGATCAAAGCAAACAAAAATGAAAAAGAAATATGAAAAAAAAATGTCATTTTACTAGATTTGTTTTCACTTAGCTCATTACTAGGAAGACAGGGTGAAAGAAAAGAAAGTTACAAACCTCTTTAGATGAAATGAAATGTCTGCACATAGTATACAGTGATCACTCACTTTAAGGTGGGAGGCTGTGAAGGAACAGGAGTGGAGTGAGGGGAAAGAGTTTTTAGGGACCAGGAATAGCTCAGGAAGTTTCATTCAAGGAAGGAGAAAAGCTATACATGAAAAGTTCAGGATATAGGTATCTAAAGAATGGGTAAGCTTATAATTGGGAGGTCAGTGTGACAGAAATCCCTGTCTCCCTCCAATGGTCATCCCAAGTGCCTAGCTAAGTACAGAAAAATCTGGTGAGAGCCGCTGACGGATATTTGGCTCTGCAACTTACCTCCCGGTTGCAGAACTGCGTCCTCCTGCTGTAATACTATTCTCACAGTAGTCATCAATGAGCATTTTATTAGTAATTGTGCTGGTCAAAGTAAATGTAACAAGAACCAGATTTACCCTCCCACCTCGAACAACCAAAATAAAAGGGGGGAGAGGGGGCAGCAGCAAAAGATATGAAACAATGTTTTTCAGACTTTGGGCATTAGAGAGTGCAAGGCAGTGATTTCTGAGAGGGGGAAAACTCATGAGGTGAGCCCCAAATTGTGGAGACTTTTTGCCTAGACAGCTGTAGCCACAGGGCAGGGAGTGGAACAGCCCAGGGAAGCCAAGTTACAGTTCCTAGAACAGAGTACAAGAAAGGAGAGACCTGTCCAGTAAGAGACCTAGGGCAGAGTACAGGAAAGGAGAGACCGGTCCAGTAAGAGATGTGCAAGGTCCTCCTGAGGCCAGGGAGAATGACTCTTGAAAGGAGTAGAGGGAAAGGTCCCCACAGCTCACAAGAGGCTGTGCTCCCCTGAGTCACAATAGAAAACCTCACATTTCATGGAACTCTGGGAAGAGTATTCAGAAAGGTATTGCCTCAGTAGTGGGGAGATAATAGCCCTAAATTAAAGGTTGCTCTGAAGACACCTAACAAAGCTTAAAAGATGCAAGCCTCGAAAGAACTGAACTGTATTCAAGTAATTTACCTGCTTTGCAGAAAAAAGCTCAAGGATATTTATAAAAAAAAAAAAAAAAAAAAAAATCCAGTACCTAACAAGGTAAAATTCACAATGCCTAGCATCCAAAAAAGAAATTAGCAAGCATCCAAAGAAGCAGGAAAATGCAACTCATAAGGAAAAGACAAAAGTCAATCACTAGAAATAGCCAAGAAATGGCATAGATGATAGAAATAGTAAACAAGGACATTTTAAAAAGTTATCTTAACTATAAACCATGTGTTCAAGATGGTAGAAGAAACAATGAGCATGTTTAATAAAGACATGGAGGATATTAAAAGACCCAAATTGAACTTCTAGAGATGAAAAATGCACTGGATGGATGTAAGCACAAAAGAAAGGCGAATTTAAGACATAATATTGGCAACTATCCAAAATGAGAAGTAAACGGAAAAAAAAAAAAAGAACAGAGCATCAGTAAGCTGTGGGACAACTTCAAGCAGTCTAATGTATGTGTAAATGGAGCTCCTGAAAAAGGTGTACACAGCAGACACTATTTGGAAAATATGTAATTGTTGACTACCATGGGTATACAGGCTGTAGAGAGTATTGAATATGTTACAATTCTCCATATTTATATGGTTTTAAGTATATATGATTTTCTGAATCTTGTATCTGAAATTATATTTACCTAGAAATGTCTAATGTTTAAAAACAAGCAACTTAGAACTTAACATTAAACATCTTTTCTTTTCTGATATAAAGAGTAAAATCCATAATTTCAGCATTGTTTTAGAATTACCCTACAGGTTTTGTTTTGTTGTTTTTATTATCATATTTTCTTTGTGGTTTCCTCTTCAACCCATGAGTTATTTGGGAGAGTGTTCTTTAAATTTTGAATATTTGAGGATTTTCCAAATATCTTTCATTTATTCATTTCTAATGTAATTCTTTGGGAATTTAGAACATACTCAGTATAATTTTGATCCTTTGAACTCAAATGAGAATTTTTAATGGCCTGGTATATAGTCCATCTTGGTGAATGTTCCATTCAAACATCAATTAAATGTATATTTTACAGATAAAAAGAAAAAACAAACAAGCAACCTATCAAATCTGGAACTATGTAGATTATATATCAAATAGAATATAGATTAAGTGGGTTTTCAGAATAAATTCAAGAGGTGAAAGGAAGTTCTAATATAGAGTTAACCCCGCCCCCCCGTTTTTTACCTGAATGATGACACATTACTGAGGAAGTATTCAATAAATTTAATTTCTCATCCACATAGATAAGGTTTTTTCCCTCTGATAGGGACAAAGGTAGTTTAGGAGAGTAAAGAAGGATAAACAAAAATTGTCATCATGAGTCGCAGAGAAAACAGCAATTTTAGAGTGCATGATATTGTCAAAGGGAGAACAGAAAAGAACAAGTTTTAGATTATAATGAGGAAAAAGGAGACAGAAAAGCATGAGGAACAAGCTCCGACAAGAATTGAAAAGGAAAACTTAGTCCAGCCAGGAAGGTGTAATTCAGTCACAGGGAGAAATTTACAGGTATTCTGGTTTGAGCAAATGTAAAGCATGTGATTTAGGATGGGACTCTATCCCTTCATTTTAATCTAGCTCTGCTATGAGCAGCCAACATGATACCAACCACTAAAAATATGAACCAAGTTTTCCTCCATTTGGGATTAGGATGTTAATTAGACAGATTAACAACAATTCTGTGCATTGTGGTCCATTTAAGACAAAGAGCCTGAAGAAGCAAAACACTGCTTTTTACCTCAAAGATTTGTTTGTTGACCCACTGATAAATGGATTGTTGCAAAGCAATTGTATCTATTCCATAGGCACAAAGGTATCGCTGGAGATTGAAGTATTTAGTGAAGACTCAATATAAAATAAAATGCAGAAACGACAAAGGAAAGGTGTGAGACAAAAACAAAACCTCCTTGCTCATCTGTGATCAATATTCTTGAAGTCAAAAACTTTAGAGCTAAGGTGCTTTCATGCAATCTCATTTCTTGGCAACGAGATTAACCGAGGTATAATAAAAGGGGCTCCTGAGTCACAGTCCTGAGCCCTGTCCACTGAACCCACCAATTCATTGAAGTTACAAGGAACCTCAATACCTTAAAGTGCATATTAATGCTCATAAAATACTCTTTCAATATAACACTGAACAACCTAATATGCTTTTTAATAAGTAACATTAACTCCAAAATTAGTTACTAATAGTTTTGGACTCTCAGAATTCAGAAACCTTTTTCTGGGTATTAGTTTGGATGACACGGGTCTCTTGAAAGAAATTATCCCTTCTTTACCTTTTTTTTTTTTTAACATGTATCTGTATTACAAACTAACATCATACTATGCATACAGATGTGTAACATTAATTTTTTTCTTTTATGCACATTAGATTGAAATATTTGTTAATGATGCATTCTCATTATAAGTTCATGCATAGCTGCCTTTTAGAATCATTCATTCATTTACTAATACCATTTAATAAAACCTCTTGAATTAACCAGCTAACCCAAGACTTAGGATGTTTTTTGTTTTTTTCTGTTTTCATTGTTTTTTAAAATTTTTATTAAAGTTAATAGATCACATAGAATGTTGTGATATAGAGGTAGAGTGGACATCACCATCTCAGGGCCCACAGAATGGAGGAATAAAATACGGATTAGGGTTGATTTACTGATATTCTACTACAAAACTTTTGTGACTACTAATAGAAGAAATTGTATCATTAACGGGGAGAAAGTGGCCACAGTAGTTGCTGAGGGCAGGGAGTGGGAAAAAGAGATGTGATGAGTGGGCATTTTTGGAACTTTGGAGTTGTCCTAAATGATATTGCAGGGTCAGATGCTGGACATTATATATCCTGCCATAACCCACTGAATGTACTGGGGAAGAGTACAAACTACAGAGTAAACTGTTATCCACGTGGTATAGCAGTACTCCAAAATGTGTTTGCCTTCTTTACCTTTTGATAAACTTTCCCCTTTCTGCCTGGTGAACAATTCAAATTCATCCATTGACTATTATTTTCATTAATAGTCATTCTAGCATCTTTTAGCAGAACATTTGAGGGGCTGAAGCCACGCAACCTGTATCTTGGCCCCAGCTCTGCTCAGGGCTTGGGCACGTCAAGGGATCTCAGCTCTCTCATGAAAACAGGAAGCAGAAAGAAGGTGCTCTTAGTTTTTCTAAATTTCCATTATTTTATTTTTAATTATGAGGGTTAGGAGAACTAGAATCTCTATCTTTTACTTATAACTATCTTCTTTTTTTTCTCTTTTCCCTTTCTATACCCATCAACAAGTAGGAGGATCTGCAAAAAGATACAGGCTGAGGAGTGAGTGGGCAAGAATTAAAGTAACCATTATTATTTTTTTAATTTAATTTTTAACATCAGCTCTAAGCCTGCTTCTTTTTTCTCTTCAGCCTACTGGTCACTTATTGCTTCAGAAGCCAGGGAATATGTAAACAAGGAATTGATAAGCAGACTATTTTGGATAAGCAGAGTGGTGAAATGCAGAAGTTGAAGAAATGGACTGCCTTTATAAATTTGTGGCATCAGCATCAGCTAAATAACCTCAGAACAATGTCCCTCCATTTAGTTTGCTTCTTTTATTTGTACTAACCTCTTTTCCCCTTCTTTTCTTTTTCTTAATCTTCACCCAGGTTTCTAGCCCTGCTTCTGTTGTATAGATTTTTCTCATTTGTTACTCTAATCTCATTTTCAATTTTAGAAACAAATAAATGATTTAACTAACTGCATAACAAGTTGTAAAAATTCTATCCAAGTTATAGCAAATACGCAGAAACATTTTGCTCTAAAAAATTTAATATCTCTATCAAATATATTTGCCCTGTTTAATACAGCTTCCAAGACTCCTATTTTTTAACCATAGGCATTAGATAAATGTGTGTGCAAATGCTTTAAGTTATATAAAGACAAGCTATAATCATCTTAACAAGTAGTTCTACTTCAGGTAGTTTTATGTTGCTTATGGAACTTTTTATTACGGTGTTACGTTAAAAATTCAATGAAAATTTCCTGAGTATCATTTATGCATATAATAGATATAAAAATGACTTCAATTAGTGGGAATTACATGTCTACCATTAGCACCTCAAAGAGTATGTATGAATCAGATATCTGCCTGAAATATGAGTTCACTTTTCATCAATATTTGATCTCATTAATTGAACAGTTTATACTTCAAGGGGAGGGGTAGATTTTCTTCTGTTTTTATTTACACTGAAAAGTGAATTTTAACCAGCCCTGTGGGAATATGGTATACAATAACCCTTTGTTGAACATTAATCTTAGTATTATCTAATTTATTGATTGAATGAAATGAGGTCTCTTTTTCAACTCAAGATTTTGGCATTTTACATTTCTCAGTTTGTAGAAATGCATGATTAACAATACATTTCAAAGGATTCTACTGATTTTGAGAAAATTTGGCCTAATACCAAGAGATATTATGCCATACCTTATGTTCAATTTGGGGTTCAATGTCTCATCCTAAAATCAAAGTGTAACTAGAGAATCTTTTTGAAAAAAAGAAAAAGACTCTTTTAACTTCTGTGTATGTGTGTGTTTTAAACAATATCAATTACAGTTTAATATGGTATGATTGATTGTATCAGTCACCTCCTTGGCTATAGGGCATTCAAATAAATGAGTACTGATTTGGTCAAAACCAATATGGGGTGTGTGTGTGTGCATAACAATATCATAAATTTTCTCCAGTATAATTGTCCAGGATAGATTCAGTTTGAAAGAACTGTTGTTTTAAACATTGAGTGGAAAGGTATAAATGGGCAATGATTTATGGAAATTTCCACCTGGCTTTGCTATTGTTTCTAAGGAATAAACTTGCTGTTATTCAGTAGTAGTAGTTGGCACTTTAAAGTTTTAATGTAGATATCAGACCTATTTTGCAGAAAACATCCCTCTCTCCTCCCCCAACTCCCGACATTATAGGTTGCAAACTTTTAAATGAAATCAGGCTGTTGCTATTTAGCTTACATTTCTATACAGTAGTGTTATAAATTTAAATGAAGCAATACCTACTCTGTGTTCTAGTTTCTCAAATGACTAGATCGTTCCCTATAGATCGAGGGATTAATAACGACATTGTTTTTCCTATTCCCTCTGTAGTTTCAATTAGTTATACAGATACTCACTTCCTTTTCTTTACCTGTCTACTGTTTAAGGATCTTTATTCAACTGAAGAAACAGCTCTGTTTTGTGGAATAAGTAAAATGACTCATAAGTAACATTTACCTCCTGGGGACTATTAAGGGGCTGAATACGAGCAATGTGCAAACATTCCAGAAATTTCTACTCAAATGGATGGAAGTCTTTCTGTATTTTGAAATTTTGACACATGGGAGAAAAGTACAATAAAGTAGGTGTTTGAAATTAGGAGAACATTTTAGTCCTAACATCTACAGTGATTAGCTTGTGTTTGGGATGCAACATAAATAAAAACCAACAAAAAATTTAATTAGGGTCACTGATGCACTTGAATTTTTGGCACCAGAGGACCAGATGTCTCACTTGGAAGCTGCAAGTGGTGTAACCGTGGATGAGCCATGTGACCCCTCTAGGACTGAGTGTATTCATTTGGGCCAGGTGACTCATCAAGTCTCTTTCAGATCTAGAAACACTATGGGTTTGCATTATTGGTAGGGATTGCTTTAAGGAAGCAGATTGACAAATGCTGCAAAAAAGGCCAGGTTGTGGAAGTTCTTGAAGGGTGAAATGGGGGGTTCTGATTTTGGTCTGCAGGGGGGAGGGGTTACAGAGTGGGATACGGAGGACCGAAGACTAGCAATGGCAAGGGAGTGGGTGTAGCTCAGTGATTGAGTGCCTGCTTCCCAGGTTCGATTCCCAGTACCTCCTAAAAAAAAAAAAAAAAAAAAAGACTAGCAATGGCTAAGTTTTATTATACATTGAGTGATGTTTTATGGGCTTCACATATACTAACCCATTCAAATAATGGAAATAACCACCCTGTGAGTTAGGTAATATTTTTATTCCTTTACCTAAAAAAAGGAAACTGAGGGAAAGGAGAATTTAAGTAACTTGCCTAACCACAAACAGAATGTTTTAGAGAAAAAGAAAAGTCATCAAAGATGATGTACAGAGTGGTTTGTGGGGGAGCAGAAAAATAAATATTTTCAAAGGGTTGATTGGGGGAAAACACTTATTGCATTTAATTATTTACTAATTAAATTATAGCATTTATTTCATTAAAGCATTTATTATAGTGAGTATATCTGGAAGAAAAAATATATGCACAGTACTATAGTCATGTTTGTAGGTTTACAAGAATATGTTTATTAAAGAAAAATAAATTTTAAGCAAAATTGTTTTGTTTTTGGTCTCTGGCCCTACATATGTGGAAAAATGAAGAATGGTGTCAGAACAGTTTGGCAGTGGCTGGAGAGAAATAGAGTAAAATAGAAATACAAGACAGACAAGTTTTCTCCTCACTGCTCCTCTAGCTTCCAATACCAGCCCCTTCGATCTACCTTGATGCCAGAACAACTCTGTTACAAGGAATTCTGAGCATGTCACTCTCCCCTGCTCAAATTTCCTCAATAAAACCCAGAGGTTGCAAGATAAAACTCCTTAGCATGGCCTTCAAGGCCCGTAAGGGTCTGGAGGGCTACACTTCTCCCACCACTGTGGATCATTCCATCTCGCCCCGACACACGTACAATTCCCCAAGCCATTTCACTCCAACAGTAAAGTCCTTCGGAAGCCTTGCCAACTTCTGCTTTCAATGTCAGTTAGGAAGTTCACTTTCTGATAAAGTCTCCTCTGAGCTTCCCAGCAGCCTTAAGATACTTTTTCCTGTGCTCCAGTTGGCCCTGGTACACAGCCCCCATAAGGCCAGTATCACACTGTGATGTAATTGTTCACCTGCATGTCAGGTGCCTCATTCGACCCAAGTTCCTTTAGGGAAGCACAATGCTGAATCTGTCTTATATCCCTACTGTCTGGCACAGAGCCTAGGTATACAGTAAGTATTGAATACATGCTCGCTGGATAAACAACAGGAGCTGAATATTCAAGCTCTGATTCACGGCAACACCTATGGTAATATTCTCTAGCCATTATTTTAATAGTTCACACTTCTCTAATTAATTCTCACTTGTGTAATAGTGAACTCTTGATTATCCACAAGAGGATTATCCACATTGTAGTTTAGCATAGCAAATCTTACTTTCACCTTCTTGTTGATATGACCAGCTGTTTACTTATGTCCTTCACTGACATTGTCACCAATTCCATCTACTCTTATCCCTGCATATAGCCAAAAGCATAACAGCAGAAGCTGGAAAGAAAGGTATTTTTAAAGAAAGAAATGATGATTTGCCCCTCCCTTCCCAGGACCCTGGGTTTAAAGTTGGGGGGATTCCTAAGGCAGAAAAAGGAGGATGCCAAGGGAAGCCTGAGAACTCTTTATCAGAAACTACAAACCTCCGAGGAGCTATTAAGTTATGTTACTAAACAAATAATACTACATCTGTATATAATATATATCATATATCTGTGTAATATTCATGTTTTATAACTTCTTTTTCAGCTTCTCTGGATTCACCAGCTTGGTTATCTCGGTAAATGGAAGGATGCTTAGGAATAAAACAAGAGAACTGCACACTCTTAAGATAATCATATGTTAAAGATGATCTTCAATTTCAGACTGCTAGTAAAGAAAGAAAAAAACTTATTTTGGGCACAGTTTTTTTTTGGGGGGGTGTGTTTTATGTTTCCCTGAGTATGCTATAAGAAACTATTTTTTAATGTCATTTATATTAAACTCTTGAGCTGCTGACTGTGCCTTAGATTCTTCTGAAGGCCCCCAGTAGTGATTCCTCTTTTAAATTTAAAAGCCTAATGAACCCAGATTTTCAAAAGTAGCTAATATTGGGTTGAGGGCCAAACCATATAATGATGCAGAGCTACTTGCATTATTCCTGGAGCTATTTGATTTTGACAAGCCCACATTTGGTAATTAACATGAGAATGCCCCCTTGGGCTGTTCTCCTGTTAGCTAAAATATCTTATAAATTACTGTAATAAAAGGGAAAAAAAGGAACACGCTGCCTGTCAATGTTTCAACTTATCTAGCAAGAGGAGGAGACAAAGCCCTGATCTGAAAACATGCAGATGCCAAATAGGAACATAAATTCCACTGTCTGCCCCAACACAGGAGAGGTGCCTGCCCAACAGAGGGGCCAGTATACAGCATCAACTGGTTTCCCAAAGCACAAGGTGCATGGTCCTGCTAGATAGATCGTCCTTTTAGATGTCATAATTGGCGCTTACTAGGTGATATCACGCCACCTACTAAATGCAAGGTCAGTGGACACAGCCTTTGTAATTAAGGAAGCAGCTTCACATATTCTGTTTTAGGCTCTCCCGGCAGAGTTTAATAAATAATACCATCTACCGAGGATGTCAAACACAGTCAAATTTATTATCCTAATCTAGATGAATGTATTAACATGGCTATAATATGGATTCTATGTGCATTTGTGGTTAGGGGTCAAATGTCTCCTAACCTCTGCCTCTATTTGCTCCAATCTGGTTACAAGCTTCTAATCAGTTAACGGAATTGAAGTAGACAAATGATCAGGTTTTATAGTTTATTTTCTTGAAGCTACGGTTTAGCAATGATGCCACTTTAATCTCAGTAATGAGAAAGAACTTCTGTGACTATTTCCTCAGAAGTAACTTTTGAAATTTCCTTTAGCCCACATTTTTTTTTTTCCATTTATATACAGTCTATTGGAGACATACAGGCCACTAAAAGAGAATTCTGATGCAACCACTAACAAATTCTTTGCAGGTAATGGAGACTATTGTGTGTCTAAACATCCCATATGGGTATATTTTGAATATCAGTAAAGGCATAGGCAACACATGTATCTAAAAATAAACATTCTCTCACACTACAGATATACTTATTGTTACCAAACCAACTTTAACCATCACAGATTTATTTTAATCAGAGCCACTATCCTGATTATTTAGAATCTACAGTAGTGGCTGACTGAACAATACCTTTCAACATTCGATTACTTACAAGCCTTTTTTCTTTCTTTCTGTACTTCAGTTAAAGGCTTCAGGGAAGCAATGGGTATAAAGTGTAGACTTATCGATAAAAATTCTGGGCCTGCAAGAGAAGATAGCTCAAAATAGCTGTGCTTAATCCATAGCAGATGTAATTTGCTACTACTGCTGAATCTCAACAGGGACAGATCCCAAATCGTGTCAGTGTTCCCATTTTTGTGCCACACAGTAATGACATTTAATCAGGAATATTACTACACTCTTTCGGTGACAGCTGAGACACAAAACCAGCCAGCTGATGCAATTCCTGTCTTACCACTGGCAGCCTATGAACAGCAACCGCAAACAGGAAGCTGCCTTACCTTGTGGATAACTCCTCAGAGGAAATTTTGCAAAACAGGGCTTGCAGATAGACTACAGATGAGTCCATCACACTTCTGAAGGACTCCTGGAACCATCCTACAGTCTCTCCACTCATGAAACCCTCATGGAAGGAATTGTTCTAGAAGATCTTTTCATGCAATGGTGCTGCAGTCACCAGATATGAGGCAGCATGAGGTTTGCAGAACACAACCACCATAGCTCCTGCACAGTTAGATCGATGGCCTATAATTACCTGGGAATTACTTGGACACAAATCAATGGCGTATTACATCCCATTCATAATGAGCAGGGAAACTTTTGCCTGGTCTGTGAATGTCATGATGAAGAAAATCTCTCCATTTGTTTACTCTGCCTTCCACTGCCTGACCACACTGCAACCAATCCAGTCTAGAATGACTGGGCATAGGGGAAGAGTATTTCAGACGGTAAGGGACCCGGGGCTGTGCCTTCCAGCTCCGAGAGCTGCCTTTAGTGCCCTGGTGGCAGGTTTTCACTCAACCTGATCTGGACAAAGATTGACATCTCAGAGATAAAAGGCTCCGCATTCCATTAGATGTCATCGGCTTGGCCAGTCTCCTCCCTGGGCCACGCCCCAAGGGATGGTGCCACATTCTGATGACATCCATCAAGCTGACTATTCCAGCTCAACAGTTGGCAGCAATTTCCCCATCTTACAGGTCTCATTGAAAAAGAAAGGGGGTGGGGGAGAAGATCCAAGAAAGTGGCGGGGAGGGGCTGCTTAGCAATCAGACACAAAAAGTAAAGCCCCATAACTAAGCTGCCACAAAACACCACTCTATCCTGTAATACTTCTAAAAAGTAAAGGAGCAGAGTTGGAGGCCTGCTGGATTTCCCTTAGCAACCTGACGGGAGCCCACAAGGTCAGTTAGCAGGAAGCACAGAAAATTATCCAGTGGGGAATTATCAGCTAAATTATTTCACTCCACTCAGGATTTTTACTGTTCTTCCCAAGACAGTGGCCTCCTGCTACCCATATTAGGAACATGAATAAAAAAGGACAAGAATGACAAAAGGAGGAAACAAGGGGACTGTTTTTAAAGGCTTATTTATTTTATTTTGAGGGGCTTTGTTTTGTTTTTAATGCAACGCCTCGAGGCTACTGCCTGGGGATCCAACCTGCCTTTTCCTTTCTGTGGCCACGATGCTTCGATGCTTCGTATCCTTTTTATCTGGGGTGGAAAGACTGTGGGGGTGGGGCAGCGCCTGCCTCACCATCAGGTTTGCTTCTCAAGCTCCAGCAGCAGGCGCAAGCATGATTTATCAATTAACAGGTAATGAAAAAAATTCTCTGCAATTAAAGATATGATTTTGCTCAAACAGGAAGCAGCACCATACAACTGTGTGCCCCTCTGAGGAATACTCAGCTCCTGTCACTAATGTGGAACACAGCTAATTTTAACAGAGTGTGTGTGGGCCCCTTGGGGAACTCCATGTTGATGAAGGAATATACAGTAGGGAACCCCCGGAGGACCTGGCTGATTGGAGAGCCTCAGGAAAGGTGTAGGGAAATTACATTTTCTGTTTCTTAGGAGAGTTATTAAAGGGAAAGGCAGCTTTAATCACTGAAAGACCAGTTGCTGTATTTTTTTTTGATTTATACACCAAAACAATACCCTTTATTCCTTGGTTGCTTGTTAATATATATGTCAGCTTAGTCAATATTATATTTCAGTATAACATATAAACAGCTGTTGGATCTTGTTAAAAATGTGAAGGGCTTTGAAAGATTATACAAGATAAAATATATTATTGCTGCTCAACCAGAAGTCAGAGAAAATTAGAGTAGACAGAAATCTCTCCTGTTTTTTTTTTTTTTTCTCCTGTCACTTAAATCAACAAGATTTTTCTTTTCCCAAAGAAATGCACCATGAATCTTCTAAAAAAAAACTTGTGGGGTTCCTGGTAATTTCTTCTTCAGGATATACAGATTTTTGAATGAGAAAGAAAATTTTCATTTCTATGTAATAAATGTGGGAATGACAGAGTCGTTTGTTTAAATTATGCTTGCATCAATTTGTTTAAAATACTTTTTTCTAGTCAATATTTCACATCAATAATTTAATACATTGTGGAGATGAAGAAACCTTGAGATCACCTCGTCAAACCCTTTCGTTTTTCAGGTGAGAAAACAAAAAGTCAGAAAGGCTAAGTAGTAATAACAACATAATAATAATGAGAGCTAGCACTGGTTGAGTAATTACCCTGTTAGGCACTGAGCTCCTGGCTTATATTATCTTATTTAACTCTCACAACAGTCCTATGAGGGAAGTGTCATTATTACTAATTATTATTATTATGTAAGGAGAAGCTCAGCCTGAGGGAGGTGGAGTAACTCACCCAAGGCCACGCCTGAGAAGGCAGGACCAGCAGTCTGCCTCCAGAGCCACGTCCCCAACCGCCAGGCTAGGCTGCCTCTCCACCACTCTCAGCAGCACAGACACTAGGCCCCCAGGGTCCGTCTGCAGGTCTAGCAAGAAAATTAAAACTAGCTGACATCCACTGAATTTTGTTGAAATAGCTTCTCCACCAACAGATCGCCCTCGATGTTTCATTTCGAGAAGCAAGTCCTAGTAGTGATTCTAACTTACTTTTTAAACTCCTGCTTCCCTTTTTTGATCATTTTTCAAAATTAGAGCAATTGTAGATTTATAGAGAAAATCATGCAGAAAGTGCAAAGTTCCCATATAACCCACCTCCATCCCCACAGACGGTTTTCTCTATTATTAACATATTGCATTAGTTTGGTACCTCCGTTACAATTGGTGAAACAATATTATAGTTATACTACTAACTGTGGACTATAGTTTACACTAGAGTTCACTCTTGCCCTGTACAGTTTTATGGTTTTTTTAAAAAGAATATTCTGGGTATATATACACAACCTAAAATTTCCCATTTTAACCACTTTCAATTATACAATTCAGTGGTGGTAATTACACTCACAGTGTTGTTACCATCACCACTATCCTTTACCCAGAGTTTTCCATCACCCCAGACAGAAACTCTGTTCCCATCAACCATTAACTCTCCATTCCCCACCCCCACTCTGGCCTCTCGCTTCTGACCCTGAATCGTCACATAAAAGGGACACCCAAGATGTGTGTAACGAGGTGTTGAAACTGGTTGCTAGAGTGGGGGGAATGCAAGTGACCTTGGGCCCAGCTCCCACTGCCCTGACCTCTGGACCCCCAGAAGGCACCCTCTTCGGTCTCCCTCCAGCCCCCAGGTTACGAATCCCTATGCCACCATCCAGTCCAATCCTGATTACATTTCTACAAACAAGTATTCTGTTTCTGGTGTTTTTACATTTAATTGAAAGTCTGTGTCTTCTTAACACAGCCAAAAATCCATAACCGTTCTCGCTAACATACTCACTGGAATCTATGCTTGCCAAAGCAGTGTTAAAGAACAACTACCGTGTGCAGCTTGAGTGCAAATAGCTTTCCTTTTGGAACACACACCAAAAAAATTATTACAGTCTAGCAACTCTAAGTGATGGCGAAGGCTCCCTCAAACCCTGCCCCACACTATTACCTCGGGCAAAGGTTTCCTCTTCTGTCAGAATTGGAACATTTGGAAATAGACTGCCTCTGCAAGCTTTGTTCTTGTTTCTTTGGAGGATTCCTCTGACAGTTCCTAACTGCATTATCAGGATTTGTTTTGCTGGTAATGGCCAATTCATTTGTATTACCACATTTAGACCTTACACTAAGCAGACAATCACAGGTAGGAAGACAGGTTCCACAGATTTCAGTGGACCCGACGGCTCTGGCTGACTGGAGAAAAAGACCACAAGGAAATCAAGTCCCTCTATCTCACTCTTCCTGTACTGATTCTCCAGGCCCTTACAGACAGGCAGACAGACAGTGTACGTGCGCTTACACACAGCCCATAAACCCCAGCAGTAAGCCTCAACCTCATTGTGGAAGAACTGGAACAGACATCTAGTCCAATGCCTTCATTTAACAGATGAGGGAAGGAGTCCCGGAGAGGATAAGAGACTTGCCACATGTTAGCTAATAAGTGGCAAAGCCAGGGCTTGATCCCAAGGACATCTGACTCCAAATCCGCTGGTCTTTACACAGAACTCTTTCATTCAAAGCATGAACAGTCCTCCCCCATTCCTGGGGTGGAGGGTGGGTTGTCCAGCATTCTCCTTGTTTAGGGGCTCTATTTTACAAGTGACCAAGTCCTCATGCCTGTCTTCCTAAGGATTTCCACACGGGCATCATCACCCACAGGTATAGAGTCCCAGGTGGTAGAATCAGACTCAAAATGGTGCTAAGGACTTCCTGGGAGGCCCAGGTATCAGCCGGCCCAGCCTACCACATGGCTCACACAGCGGTCCAGTTACCAGGATGATACCTCTCTGGGATTCATCTCCTACGCTCTGAATACAACTGAGCATATTAAAGGCATCTAGAAACTTGGGGTGTCACAGACCTCAAAATATTTCAAAGAATTTGTGGAAGAAAATTAGTATTAGAAAGTTAGAGGTCCAAAATTTGAAAAAGTAAAGATAGCTCCGAGTCATATTATAATTTTTATAGGTACAATTTGTACCTATCTTTCAGTAGATGAGAGAGGTGGCACACGAGAAACGGATCATTAAACAGTAGTGTGAAACCAGGGAAATTAACCAGCTGCTGCGAAAGCCACCTCTCTTATTCTCTCAAAGAGAGAGAGTAGAGGATGGGGGTGGGCAAGAGAGAGCACAGGAAAAGCCGAAATAAAGGAGCCGATTGTACCGATCAAACGTTAGCTTAGAAGTCTGGGGACCGTCTTTAAGTTAATGAACAGAAAATGTTTGATCAAAAAATAATAGTTCCATGTGAAAGATCTCTCATACTTTTGAAGCTGCAATAATTTTGTCCTGAAAGGGTCTCGAAATCCTTTCATTCAATGTCCTGATTTAACATGTAAGGAAACTGAGGTCAAGAGGGAAAACTGACTTGACCTCATGTCCATCCACAGGCCAAGATGATGGCAGGAGCCTCATCACTGGACTCTGTCCTGTCCTTTCCTCTCTAACCCACATTTCTTTGCCGTCAAAAGGCCTTGGAGAGAGCCCTTTTCAATCATGCCTGTATTTTGTACAGGATAGCTGGGTTTGGGCTATTTAGATAAGAGGCTTGAGAAGAAACCATGTGATCCTTTGGGTTGTTGAGTAAGCATTCCACGTACCCCCAACCAAGCCCAAAATACAAAAAGACAGTAAGTTCTTACAAGCAAAAGTCAAAATAAAAACAAACAAAAAGTCAATACAGGAAAGCTGTTGCAAGAACACACAAAGTCCTTAGAGTCCAGAACCTTTGGGAAGGGCATAACAAAAAAAGGACGGGTAACTATATATTGTGAATGCCTTCTTTACAGGTGTTACCTCATTTAGTCTTCACACATCCCCTTTCTCAAGACAAGACAACTGAAGCCAGAAACAGTAAGTAATTTGACAATATTCTATCCAACTTCTTTCTCAGTAACCATGGTCCTTTTCTTCCTATTTACAAGTGCTCGGGTCAAATAATATTACAACTACGTCTCTGGATGAAATGGGACTTTGGTATCAGCTCATTATTGTCAACCTACTTGCTTCATTGCATCACACTGTCAAAATTTTTCTTTTCCTCAAAGAGATGAAAAGGCAGTCTAGTCTCTCTTTAGCTCCCCTTCTTTATGCCACTCTGATACTTGGAAGAACAAAAAGGATAGCTGCCGATGTTAAGGAAAGGAGTATCTCTCAGCTAAGATTTCTGTGCCAAAGAAAGAGATAAAGCAGGAGCAAAGTAACAAATTATACTGTCAGAGAAAATGTGAACTTTTTGATTGGGGATGACATTTATTTTAAGTGTGCGATGACGGCGGGGAATCTGTCAGGGTAAGACATGGCAGAGGTTTCAGCGTTTGTTAAGAGTGTCGTGGGAATTTAGCTAAAACTGTTAAAACTGACACCATTGGCTTTTGTTAACACATTAAGCATGGGAAAAGTGCCAGTCAGCATATCCTCCATAGCATCAGTTCAGTTAAATCATCTGGAAGATGCATAAAACTGGGTGGGATAATAGCGGCTACATTTTTCAACACATGGGGAGACGGGTTGGGGGAGAAGGCCAGTGCCATTTTGATAAGAATGACAAACGATTCCCTTAAGATATGGCTCCCAACGAGAGAAAATGGGAGGGGGGCGTTTAAAATGGTCCTGAGCTATTCCAGAAGATATTTTAGTACAGAAAATGAAGATCTCATACAATGCATGATGCCAAGATTCATAGAAGAAAATGACTGTTGATAAGCACACCTATGCACAAACATGGATTTGGCTGAAGTAAAAGGAAAGGCCTGTCTCAAATATTCTGGTTTAAAATAGACTCAACTCTTAGCTCAGAGGTAGGCTAAGCAACAAAAAACAGAAACTCAGATGTTTACCCAGTGAGATGAACTAAATCAAATGCAAAGGCACACTAGCTTCTCCAAGAAGGAGCTTTACAAACAAACCCAGTATGCTGAGTCTTGCCTTGGCCAAATTGCTCTCAAGAAGCAGATCAAAAGAAAAGAAAATTCAAAGCCTGAGTATGAAATGTGCCTCCAGCAATTAAATGGGTACAAGCTCTGGTTGACTAGAAAAACATATTGAAAGACCAACCTAACCTTATTTGAGCAAATGTTTTTGATTGGTGTAGAAGAATTCAGTCAGTTAAAAATGTTTTTGTCATGTAGATGTCAAAAGATTTTAGGGAAAAAAGTCACGGTTTCTGTTGAAAGAGCACAAATGACACTATGGTTTTGCCAAATTGTGCTAGAAAGCGCAATACCTTTTTAAATATACCACTCCTGTGCTTTGCAAAGACCTTAGGAAATGAATTGTCTTTGGAAGTTATTAAGTCCCCTAGGGGTCACTTTTCCTAAAGGCTGAAATTCTGTCGTAGGGTTCCTGTAGAGGTCACAACTACAGAACAGCCTTCAATGTGGCAAGTCCTATGAAGCAAATGATGGACTGTATGGCTCTTTGGCAGACTGAACCCCATGTGTGCGTCTACTTAAGGAGTTGCAGTCTTTGTCACCTGCAGAGGCTTGAAATTTGTGGGGCATATGACTTGGGGTTTTCAGGTCAGCTTCCTGGAGTGTTTACTGTCTTCAGGTTTGGGTGTGTTTAATTCAAAGCCTTTCTGGGCTTCCCAGTTATCTGAAAATGATTATCCTATGCTCCGATTTTTCAGCAACAGGCTATAATGAATATAAAAACAATGAGCCCCCAATGTTCTGAGTATAGTGCTATGACCCTCTAAAATAACATCACCGCATGTCTGTAGGTGACCAGTGAATGTAACTTTCCAACACTCCAGGTGCTAGGAAGTTTTTGCTCATTTGCACCTGTTTGGTTTAGCTGATAAAACACAGAGAATTAAGGTCAAAAACAAAAAAAAAACCTGCTGCCAAGAACTGTCTTTCTAACTATGCAAAAATCATCTTGTATAGCTTAAAACACTAAATGTTTTCCCTAATAGGCTGCTTCCACCATCCTCCCCTATCACAAGAAGAAGGGAATGGGACATAAGGAAGGGTGAGCTTGGACCAAAAGGATACTCTTTTTGGCAACAGGAGGAGAGCAGCCCTATGCCCACAGCAGCTCATCAGATAAACCAGACTGACACCTTTTGGACTAAACCAGCCTAATTTCATAGATCTGTTAAGACTTCTCATCCATCTCTGCCATTACCAGGCCTAGGCAGGCTCCCCGGGCACAGTACCTGGTTTAAATCAGTACCAGTTTTGTTTATATTTTTTTTTCTTTTCAGTACTGGTTTTTTAATTAATTTTAAAAATAAGATTAAGCTACTTCCGTAAGCATTGCCCAGCTGCAGAAAATACTTCTTATCCCCAAATAAAACCAATTCAAATAAGTCACTAAAACCGGCCTCATCATTGGGAGCATTCAATGGCTCTAACATCCATGTGACCTAATTCTTAACCCTTGTTTCCTTGCTGCCTACCTGGAGAGTTCCTAGGACATTTTAAAAGTCAATGAAAGCAGCATTTTCTTAGAAAAGATGTGGCTTCCAAGTCTTAGTCTGGCTGCGTAATGGTGCCTTGAGACAGCAAGTCCCAGAAGGTGGAAAAATAGAGTCGACTGACTGCAAACTGCAATTTATTTTAATCAATGCATGGATACTTTGCATGTTTTCTATATTTTCACAGATACTTTATTCTTTTCTTTTATATGATATTTTTCACCATCAAAGAAGGGAGCTGAAGCAGCCATTAACACAATTTTCTAATAGTTCCTACTACTTCCAGAAATAAAACTCAAGAGAGCAACTTAAGAGATTCCTATGTCATGTGTCCTTTATTTTCTGTTTCTTAAAAATGCAATTCTAATGAACTATTCTAATAGGTTATGGAAATTCAGTTCTAAAGTTTTTAATCTGCCTACAAACAAAATCACACCTGCTAGATATATCATATTGTTATTAACAGAGTTGCAAATATACTTGGACACAGAATAACATAACCAGAACTTAATAAGCATCTGATGCCTCCCAAAACTTTCAAATATTGCTTCTAGTGTCCACATGTACTTCTACCCTATTTTCTCCACTTGTAGCCTTCTTCTTCAGCATTTCCATCATACAGCATTAGCATGTGCATTTTCCTCAAAGCTAATTTTTCTAGCAAATATCATATCCATGCATTGTGACATCACATAAATTTCCCCCAGTAATTGTGAAATCCTTAACAGAACTTTATTATCATGCCAAGTGGATAATAGGGGATATAGTCCTAACTACCAAACAGCAAGGGTCCTATTTTTCAGGTAGGTGTTTGCCTTCAGGAATAAAGAGACGAAACATTAAGGAAATAGAAGTGTGACTATAAGGTGATGAGACTCATTTTGTTTACTCCATAAACTGGTTCTGAGGACAAATAAACCAGACCATCTAACAGACAGTGTTCAGTGGCAGCCATTCTGAAGAGTAACCATCTTTATGTACAAATACTATCACTTTAGAATCAAAGAGGTATGAAATAGCATATTTGCGAATTTCTTTATAAAACTTTCTTAAGATATTTGGTGTCAAATATACTAAATAACAAGAAAACGGAAATTTCTATTATTTTGTGCATTTCTATTATCTACTAAAAAAGAAAGAAAAAAGAAACATATTCCTCCAATGAGTAGGGCCCATGCATACTTCAAGTTTCCATAACTCCCTATTGCAAGTTCAACCATCAGATTTCACATGACTGGAAGGAATTTTATAAGGCAATTGTTCAATTTGTCCTTTCACTAAGTGATGCAATCAGTTATACCAATAAGGTGGCAAATATTTTCACTAGTATAGGAAACAAACCTTTTGGCTGGTTTATAATTACAAGAATGATGCTAACCGAATCCCTTGCTTTGTTTCAATATCCCTTGTTAGTTACCATAGACCTCTCTGCCTCTCTTGTTTTTCTCAAAAGCAATTTAGAAAATGCTTGTATTTTAGACAAAAGGAGAACATTTGGTGAAAGAAAATTCATCATTAGGTATCTAGAGGTTTGTTAATAGAAAAGGCAACTCCCACAGTGTATCCTAGTGCTCAAGCCAGACACACATGCTCAGGACCAGCAAGCTGCCTTCACAGTGGGCCAAAAGTCATTATCATAATTTTATATTACATAGACTACATTGAAAATTTAATATATCCCAGCAAAAAGAGACAAAAGACATTTTGCATAATGCTTCTGTGAGCGCACTCTCTCTTGCTACTCTTTTAGCCACCCCATGCAGATAATCACACCAGGAAAAAGAAGTTCATTACCTAAGCCAAATCAAAATTAGGCTTTTCTTTTTGATAGGGAACTTCATTAGTAAGCCCTGTCTTATACAGCTGGGAGAGTTGATGAATCTATCTTCGAGTAATAATTCAGCACAATCAGCCACAATTTCACTTTAAGTTTTACATCTTTATTAAGACAACTAGAAATATGTAAACTGGATACACATACATGGATCTTTAAAGATGATAAATCATGATGATAACTAAAATGATTTTTGGACATTCAAAACATTCCAGAGTGACAGAAGAAACCCATATAAGAAATGTAACTCTTTGCCACCTAGCTATTCATAATTAAGACTTTCCAGAAAAAGAAAGAAAAGAAAATTTCAAGAAGTCAAAGCTGAAACACTTGGAGTTGAGGAAAACGGGTATTTATTGAAACTATTCAAATGAAAACATCTTCAGCTTTTAAAGTTAGCCTTTGAGTAACAAGAAAACATGGGGGGGTAGGGGAGCCATTTTAGAATTCTTCTAAAGATAAAGGCTAAACATTTATTGTCCCTACATGCTGTCCAAGAAAATATCCACTGCGATGCTGAGTTCCCATTTATATCATACAAAACTCAGTTATCCCACAGACATGGAACAAAGAGCTCCACTCTCCCCTTTGTGTGACCCACATATGTGAGTGAGCACACCAGCATGTGAGAGCTCTGCTGGCTGCTGACGACTGTCTGTGGAACTCCTCCAAGACTGCATCCTTGCGTGCCGAAAACACCTACCTCCTAGCTACCCTGCTTGTGGACAGTGTTTGTGGTTTTTTTTTTGCACTGTGCTTGACGCTAACCTTGACTTTTGTAACCATATTGAAGCTTCAACCCGCGCAGGGTTGCTTTGGCCATTGTCTGCTCTGCTTTTTTCTTCACTGTCCAAAGCCCGCCAGCCTTTAAGAGAAATATCAGTCTCTGATGTTGCCCCTTCTCCCCATTCTCACTTACCTCTCTGAATTTGCCCTAATAATTAGGTCAATATTATTGAAAGAATCAGAGTCAGGGTTCCTGAAGATTAAGGCTTTTGCAAAAGAGAAGGTAAGTTAGGGTCCTAGTCCTCTTTGGCATCACCCCATATATTTCTGCTAAGCCTCAACAGTAGACAAAGACTATGGCAAAAAGATAACAAAAACAATGCAAACAAAGACAAAGACAAAACAGTAAAAACAATCCTATTCCACCGCCACACTAGGTATCCGTTCACCTTGGTGTGAACGGTAGGAGTGCTTAAGAGAAAAGTTCTGTTTGACCAAAGCTCGGGCTGGTCATTAAGCATGAATGACCCAGAAGAAAAATCCTGACTTCCAATACAGTGATGCTCAACAACCTCTTTTTGACAAAGAACAAGAGAATTAAGAGGTTTCTAGTTTAAGAGTTAACAAAAGTAAATGCTTTCTTACCTTTATAGCTGTTTAAAATGCACTCTCAGAGCATTTAGAAACATGACCAGCAGTGGGAATTCTACCTTTCCCACAGGTTTAACTTCTACAAATTAGTATTATCTATTTTATTCCTTTTTAATGCATGATCTTCTTCTTAAAACAGCCACGGACAGGGGTGGAAAGTGGTGAAACTGTTGCAGACATTTTAGGATATGACAGTATGTAAGGCTACCAATACATACCATTGATTACTGTATTTTTAAAAACTTATAATAGAGGGAGGTGATCAAGATAATGGTTGTCATACATAAAATCTTAACTGTCTACCAGGCATGGTGTTAAATATTTTCCATGTATCAAATAATACAAGCCTATTAGGTAGCTACTCCAATTATTTCCATTTTGGGGATTAGGAGATGGACTTTCAGAGAGGGTTGGTGACTTGACCCAGGTCACACAGCTAGCTTGGGACAATCTTGTATTTCTTCTCACTAATCTGACTCTAGCGTCTATTTTCCTAACCACTTTGTCCTCTAATCCTCCCAAGCAAGTGATGAAGAACAAGGAATTCTACAAAATCAGAAAGTTTGCTTAATTTTCACAATTATTATGAAGTAACTTATGAAAATGCCTTTATCAGGCGTCCTTTGGGGCCAGGAGATGTTAAAGGCATTTGGAGATAACATGAGCAGAGAAAACTGGAAATGATAAGAAATTTAAGAAACATAGGCATATTTTACGTTGTGACTCCGGTTTCTCTGGAAAAATAAAAAACTACTAGATATCAGAGTTCTTTAAAAAAGGGGGGGAGGGTGGCATTTCTTATTGCCATGTGGTTCTTAGTTATAAGAAAGTAGAACCCCACCCTACTCCATTATCTGATTTTACATAAAGCATCTTCATCTTCATTTTTAAAACTAACTTTTTTTTCTTTTATAGCCCTTGCCACTTGGCCAGGTTAACCATAACCAAAAGGTCTTTCAGTTCTTGTGAAAACCGTGCCAGATGATTCATTTCTCCTTTCCCGAATTAAAAACTAATTGGATAGCTTAAGGCCCCATTCAAGGCCTGGCTTAGGTCTGCTTTCCTCCTTGCTGACCCAGTGGCATGTTACTGCACTATTCTTTACAATCTGTAGGCTTTACCCTTCTCATATGACTTCATAGGCATGCTACACTTTTATGCCAGGGTCAGCTCTTCTATGTATGTCTGCCTCCTACTCCCAACCAGATTTTATGCTCCTTGAAGGCAGGAATCATAACTTACGTATTTGTGAAAACAAAACAAAACAAAAAACTGGATGCTCAAAAAATGTGTGACAAAGGGAGTAGGAGTAAGACTGGACAGGCCTCACGGAGAGCAACATGGCCATAGCTCTTTCTGCTTTGGTTTTCTTCTTCCCAATCTGTAGAGCGTACAGAGCAGGCAAATATTTTGAAATTCTGAAATCACCTACCAGTGATGAGTAAACAAAATAACTGCAGAATGAAACTTAACAGTAATTAATATCAACAATTAACAGAACATATCAAAAAGGATCCTGAGATTTGTATTTTATGTAAAGGTGTAACGTATAGCCAAAGCATTTCTAGGCATTTCATAAGGAAGCCATAGATAATAAGAATACTTGATTCTTGTCCATTAAAAAAAAAAAAAAATCAATCACCATCCTGAAAGGGACAAAATGTTTTTTTTTTTAAATTCCCCTCACTTTGACAGCAATTTAGTCCAAGTTCAGAAAATCCAGTTCAGCTATTTTCTTTTTCAACAGATTTCCACATGTTATTAGAAGTACACAGTTAACCAGGTTTCATGCAGTAGACAAAATGGCATTGTGGGATTACATTAGTTCGACAGCTGCTTTATGACTATAGCTTCCAGACCAATTTATTTAATATTGATCTTTAAACAAACATCAGTACAAATAAATTTGAGCACTCCAGTCCCGAGATTTTATATCTATAAAAGAGGCTTATATTCAGAGAAGCAGGGCTGCTTGTATTTCTCCCTTTGATTCTGTTTTCTTTGATCCTACCAGGTATCAAATACATCAATGCCAAATTAAAATAAATCCATCTTCAGATAACACTCTGTTTATAATCTTTCGTGCAGAAAGAATTTTTCTATCAATAACTTCCAGCAAGCGTGTTAACTGATCTTTTTATTGCTTTATTCTGACTACCACGAAGGCAGCGGCGCCCTGTCCTGACCTGTGACCACCATACCTGGTTCTACCTGGAGTATCTGTGTTCTATGTTCCCATTTCCACGCTGCCAGACCTCTTTAACAATTCTAACCCAGCAGCCAGGACTCACCAAGATCCAGCTGCTCCCTACTGAGAAAACTGCTGCACATGGCTAGGGGTTCAGGAAGCCAATCTCAAGACTTTTACGGGACTACAGTTGACCATTTGGAGGAGGGGACAGCTGGGTGCTAAATATAAATGGCAAAAAAGACTTAGATAGGGAAATAGCTAATGAATACTGGGATTAAACGCTCGATTCAATTAGGCGGGCATATATGAATGTGAGGTATAAATGGACCCAGCATAATTATTTGCAGAGGACTTATTTATGCCCTTCTTAGTTATCCTGATTGAGTACAGACACGAGGCTCACCAGGGGATATATATTCCTGTGGTCTGGAACTGGGATAAAGTTCAAAGTTTTTGGTCACAATTTATTCACATCTGCCATCTGTTTTATGTTCACTGAGTTCTATGGATTATATTGATCTTTCAAGGAAATAGGTTTCTTATCTGTTCTTTTCTTTTCCCTCTCTCCCTCCTCTTTCCCTTTATCCCTTCCTTCTTCTCTCTTAAACATTCTGGAAACAGAGTAGGTCACTGGAATTGTGTTTACTGGGAATTAAAAAACCTGTGAGCAAAATATACAGGTTTGTTTCCAGACACCCTGAACCTGCTACTATCAAAGGAAAGCATGCCTGTTCCGAAATTGTAATAACTGCTGTGAGTCATGAATTTCCATCAGAGTCAGGGAAGGATTGGGTTTCAGGAAACTGAATTAAATATATATTATATATTTTACTTTGGCATAAATTAGGGCTCAAGAAGAGACTGACAGATACAATATTCAATGTTTAACACATCAGAAATGCAAAAAAGAAAAAAATATAATTAAGACTACTCTTATTCCTCACTCAACATAATAGCTTAATTCTCTAAATATAATAACAAATGTATTATTTATACAGGTACCAGTTTCTGCTATATGCCTTTCCAGCGTGCAGACATAAATGAACTTAGTACATTAAACAAATGTACAGAATTGGAACTGCATCTATTATGTCTCCCTAAGTTGAAAGGATTCCTTCTTCAACAAACCCTTAAAACCATTCACAATCTCGAAACGGGGCAAAGTGTACACGTGGCCTAATCTGGCCTATTGCCTTACCCCCAGGGAACAGGGTGAACTGTAAGGCATAGTTCTTCCTCAACAATGCTGCTGAGCCTTCAGGAGAGGAAGCAGAGCCCCTCCATGTAGCTGGACGGAGAAGTTAAGCGCCGCTGTGTACTCCTAAGATGCAATGGTTGGGCCAGTCGAAGCGGAAACCTACTTGAATCCATGTCTGTGGGGGTGTGTGGAGAGTGTTTCTTTCCCTAATAGAATTATTGAGTGTATTAGATGGTAAAACTTATCTACCTTAATAACCAGAAGACGCCAAGACAATATAAGGTGGTGTGATGTTATCATCATTGTAAGGCTATGGCTTTATCAGAGGAATTCCACTTTTTAGGCCTAGTACAGGATTCTATATTGGCTGACGTTTAAATCAGACCAAAGGCTATGATAGGTAAAAGAGCTAGTTTTATCTTTTGGTGCATCCACTAACATGCCCCGCCACACCCCACTGTTCCATCTACACAACACTAACTGCATTCCCACAATGCACCACTCTGAGTACTCTCTATCTTTTGTATGTCATCTCCATTGTACAATTTACCTCGTGGATTCTCAGGGAGGTAGGGGTAGGCAGGTGAAGGGAAGATATACCCCGGTTTGGGTGCTCATATTAGTTTTATTGTCTATAATGACAGATAAGTCAAAGGTACCCATGAGACTACAGCCACCTGAGAGAGCTATGATAACTAATGGTATAATGCACAGATACCAACTATGTTCTGGGCAGAAAAAGTACTGAGAACTACAGCTCTACAGACACCTCCATTAAAACCCTTACATATTGAGCATGTAATTACTGATTTTTTTGCCGCTTTACCAACTGACCGTGAACTACGTGAGATATGCTCAGGGAATCTTTGTATCTATAATCAGTGACAGAGTCGATAGTATATACCAGATGATGAATGAATGAGGATGAATACAGGAGCAAATTCAGAAGAGAAATGATGATGTTTTTGAAACCATAACATATGAGCAGGGTTTGAAGGAACTAGAGAATGTCAATCTTGGAAAAAAATCAAGAGAAGAGGCATGTTAACTGCAATAAAATATATAAAGGACTTTAGGGTAGAAGAGGGTTTTGCTTTTCTCTATGTGGACAAGTGAATGCAAATTTCAGAGGCAGACCTAGAGTCTTCTGGCACTCTTCCCTCTCCTTCACCACTTACATCTATTCATCCGTTAACTTCTAAACATTTCTAAATTCTATTTCTCCTCCATTTCTTCTGCCATAGTTTTAGTTCTGGTCTTCATCTGTATCTCTTGGGCTATTTATAGCTTCCTGCCGGTTGCCTCTCATCCCTTTAATTCCACTCTCTCCAAGTCTTAGCATGTTGCTTCCACAGTGAAAATTCTTCGAAGTCTTTCCACTGTTCCTCACAATAAAACCCAGTTTCTTTGCCTTGGAAATAGGGTGTTTTATGGACCAGTATCTTCCTGAGTCTTTTATGACTCCATGCTTTAGACATCTCTTCCTTCTGACTGCATACCCTTCTTCCCTGGCCCTCCTGGGGAACTCCTACCTATTCAAGATTCTGCCCTTCCTTCACCCTCTCAGACATGTTCATTTAGTCAATTCTCTATCTTCTCTGAGACTTAGTAGTACATTGCAATTATGCTATTATTTATATTACTATTATTACCTCGAGGTCCGGAAACATTCTATTTATCTTTATCTCCCCTTCATAACCCCCTCCCCCCACACACAGTTATGTGGCTGTTGAGTGAATAAATGAATGACTATGTGACTATGGTTACTTCTGTAAAGAGAACTTCAAGAACTGGGTCAGGCTCTAAAGATGTCCATGTAGCAGGCTAGACTACACTTTCAGTTTCTTCTAACCCTTCCCTCTTGAGGGCTTCATGACCCATGAGGCAGTTGAGAGTCAGAGCTGGCATGTGTGCTGAATTTCAATCACAGCTGGTTGTGCAGTAGTCAGGGAAGTCAGAGCTGGCTTCCATTATATCCATATGATGAAAGAGTCCAGGATTCAGAAACGCTCCCCACCTATACCCCCTCCCCTATAAATGAGGTAAGCCAATCAGGTGTGGCTAGAGAGGATTTCACTTGTGGATTCATATTGTGCCAAGAACTGTAGAATAATTTCTTTTATAAACAAAAGTCTTAAGCAAAATTGTCTGTTCTTGGGGGCCAGGGGTACAAATAATTTGTGCTCCTGATGCTGGTTCTCTATCGTTCTTCTTACATGAGTGACTATAAACATTAATAGTGAATCTGTTGCCTACATACATGCCCTAGAATATTCAAAAATAACAATTCAGAAGTACTATTTTTATGAGCCCATACCGTGGAATCTTTCTACTCAATTTTAAGGCACTAGCCATCTGCAAGATCACAGAGTGCCTACGGTTACATATTTATTTAGTGCACAACAAAGGCAATTTAGAAAATTTTACCCTAGTGATCCCCCAAACTTAATGCCCCTCCCAAAGAGCCTGATTGATTACCAAGGGGACATTTTTGCTGCTAGAGAGAAAGTAACAACAACAAAAGTTTTAAATCTGGTGCTAATGAGAGCCTGGGAAATTACAATCCTGTATTATGATAAGTGGAAGAATGCCCTTTATGAGAAAACTTCTCTCTCCGACTAAATACATCTTTTTTTTTTTTTTGCACTGGGTGGCTCTGCTTACGGGGCGCACTCCTTGTGCATGGGGCTCCCCTACACGGGGGACACCCCTGTGAGGCAGGGAACTCTTTGCACACATCAGCACTGCTCATGGGCCAGCTCATCACACAGGTCAGAAGGTCCTGGGTTTGAACCTTGGACCTCCCATGTGATAGGCAGAAGCCCGTTGGGCCAAATTCGCTTCCCCCAAATACATCTTGAAGGTTCGCATGCAGGTCTGAGATCTGAAGATCTGATTTCATGAAGACAAATTCAGATTCTGTTTTTTACCCTTAAATGTAGCTTTTGGCTATTTTTAGAATTTATTGGCATTAATGAAAGCAGTGTAATTACTGGAGAAAAGGTTAAGATGCAAAGTAACAGAAAACCACTCTTCTAAAAGCCTCTAGGACCAACAGTGATACAAATTACTTTCACTGAAATCTGACCAAAAGCAGCAGCACTCGGTAAAACGCACAGGTCTCTATTGTATTATACAATACCTAGGTGATCTTGTCATCAATCAGAGGTGCCTATGACTTCAAATGCATATTTTTAATGGTGCTGAAACTGTGTTTATTAGCATTTTGGTACATGTGGTGATATTACTAAGTGTCTAAATGCTGTCAGAGTGGAGCATGTTGGTCTACTAAAATTTCAAGGTCCACCTAACCTACACTAATATTTTAAGCAATTCCCTTAGTCATGTAAATAGAAACCATATTACCACAATTCTCTAATAATAAAAATTTGTGGTTTTTTTTAATTAAAAATTTCCTTGCTGTACCTTCCAAAACATTCCATCACAATCAGGCTTTATGAAGTCACGGTGGAGCCAGCCTGGTCCTGCCCCCTTTACCAGAGTTTTCTGGTTAACGGGGATAATGAGAAGCTTGACAACATGGCTTCAGGTTGGAATGAAAAGCCTCAAGCTCTTCCTACTCTGATTTTCTGAGGCCTGGCTGCTGAGACTTCACAGGACCTTCCTGAAACGGCCTGTCTACTTCAACACCACATGGGTCCCACTCCGGCTAGGCCTTTGGATCAAACCCTTCTCATGTGAATACAGACAGCGTCTGGGAAACTGCGGTGCAGATGTCTCCACAGAGAATCACAGATGCTGTCAGGACCGAACTTCACACTCCAACATTTGATGCATTTTAAAAAGGGATTCAGCCTCAGACTCAAACAGGCAGATGGATCGTCTAACACTTCAAAGGCGTTAGCAGGGTTGCATTTTTTTCCTTTGTCCCATCTCCCATTCCTCTTCTCTTCCTTCTCCTCCCCAATATGCCTTTGCACTGTTCTGGGGGAAGTGACAAAGTGTCACCAATCCTAGGAGAGCACAACAGAACAAGCACAGGGGCCAGAACTCCTTTACACAACCCTGGGCTTTTCCAGTTCTAATACCAATGGTTCTAAGATAAAAAGTGCTGTGAGAAATCAGGGATAAAGACAAAGGGAGAAGAAATCACAGAAACTGACAAGATTAAAGAAGCAGTGAGGAAACACCTAGTTCTGTGTCTGCTGTCCTCTCATTGGTGACCATCCTCCAAATCTGAGCTTGCTCTGCGGTTAAGTTGAATTCCATTAGCCGAGCAGAGGTATCCTAGATTGCATGTCTTTCCTCAACAAGAGTTACTGGTTTCATTCTGGTTCAAGCTATTTAGGAAAAATATCCCAAATCCAAAATGACTTTTTCCTTTCTTTCTACAGCTATTAAAGCAATTATTAAGTTAGAAACACACTGTGACCTGAAGCTGCCAATCTCTGCACAGCTCTAAAAATTGCTACTGCTGTTTCTCTATTAATTAGTTACCAGGGTTTACACAAGTTGGTCATTTGACATGGAATACGGACAAAGGGTTTTCCCTGGAGACATCCAGAAATAGGTGCATATTTGAGCCATATCTGACTTTGATGCTGGCATGGGAGCCCATGTTGAGAAAAGGATGGGGTTTATAAGGAACCCTAAGTTAGAGCTCACGTAAAGGGGACAGAATAGCCAAAGTGTTGAGAAATCAATCAGTAAGTAAGTTCTTATTATAACTGGGCTGCCATCCCTAAGTACTGCAGGAGAAGACATTATATCTGCCCTCAACATCTTGAAATTTAAAGGGGGAAGAGAGATAGTATTATTTATATGAAACCACTTCCAAATAACCCAAATCAGAGCATAGACGGGCTATGACTGCACATGATAGGAAACAGTGAAATGATCTGTGTTTTAAAGAGCATCCCTCTCAGAAAGGGGTTCTTAACAAGGGGTCCGGAATTGAAATTCAAAAAAACATTATTCTTGTGGAGAAGTATTAGTGCAGGTGTGATATATTTATGAAATAATATACAGTATAGTGTGGACTTAGTAAGGGGTCCATGATTGTCACCTGACTGGCAAAGAAGTCTGTGGAACAAAAAAGGTTAAGAATCCCTGCTCTAAGGTATGGGAGAATATACTTTCAGATAAACTCAGAGAAAGCCAAGCTGAAAAAGACCTTAGAGATTGTCTAGTACAAAAATCTCTTTAAAGATAAGTTGAAATGACTTGTCTACAGTCATTTAGTTAGAAGAACAAGACCAGGCTGAGAGTCCACTCCATCAACAACCAGTCCACAAGGCAGTTCCTCTGTGTGTGTGCATGCTGTGCTGGGATTTGACAGAATCACTGAAAATCTATGCAGCAATGCTTGCTGTTTAAGAAGAAATATATCTTCAAAAAATTAAAATAAAATAAATAAATGCTCATATGAAAAAAAGAAAAAGGAGAAACATTTCCTTGTGCTGACCCATCTCTTCCAAGCAGAGGTGCAAAATTCACACATATGCACACAGGATTCACATACATGTGCACCTACATTAGTATACTTTAGGAAGTCTAAGTGACAAAGTGTAAAGATTGGACCTCAGGTGATCCATTTGGATTTTGACTTCAATTCTATATATGGCCCACATCCACAATTCAGCCAGAGTGTTTCCTTCATCTGTTAATTGCTGTGATTTGTGAAGGCTGATATATCACAAATTAAAATGTACGTGCTACATTTGAAATTACCTAAAAATAAAAAATGTATATAATAAAACACCATCAAAAGGCAAATAGAAAAAATGGAAAACATAAGATATTGAAAGGAAAAGGTCTCAGGCTTAAAATGTGAAGAGTTCTTGTAAATCAATAAGAAAAAGACATTAATTTCTAGTGGACATAAGGCATGAATAAGCAATTTCTAAAATAACCAATAAAATATGAAAAATCAATCTTATTGCTAATAAAAAAATTGAAAATGAAAATGAGAGCTTATTGTTACATATTAGATGGAGGTTTTTAAAGAAACCTCTTAAAAAGGTTTTAAAAATACCTCTTATTCAGTGTGGTTGAGGCTGTGAGGATATAGGCAATCTTATACACTGCTGGAAAAGATGTATCAGTGCGACTTTTCTGAGTAGAAATGTGACAATTCAAGTGAGGAGCATTAAGCATATTTTTATACTTTCTTACTTATTGGAGCCTTAAGGCGATAAGCAGATAATCACACATGCTTATGGATAAGAATGTTCATCGCTGTGTTGTTTATGGAAAAAAAGTGACATATTCAATATGTCCAATTCAGAAGATGCAAACTTCCAAATGGATCACTTAAATAAAGATGCACCCGAACGTGTAATAAGTACTATTTTGGAATCATTAAGAGTCAGTATATTTCAGTAGTCTAGAACACAGTGCCTGGACCACAGAGTGTTCAGTTCAAATCTTGCCAATTATTAGCTGTGTGGCCTGTGGTATCTTAATTTTTTCAATTATGAAATGGAGATAATAGTAGTACCTACTCCATAGAACATTTACCATTTAGTTAAGTGAATTAATTAATACATTAGGACAGTACCTGACAAATAGTAAATTCTCTATAATGTGAAATATGTATTTGAACATTCCAAGAATATTTAATGACATGGGGCATGCGTATGACATAATAATAAGAAAAGCAGAAACCATTTTAAATATTATATTGTAGCATAAAGTCATGCGTATTTTAATATGTGCATGAATGTATATATTTTTAAATAAAAAGAAGCTGAAGAATCAAAAATCTCAGAGACAATCTACCAGTGTGTTAACATTTGGCTCTTGTTGGAGTTGCAAGGAATTAACTTTTCTTTATATTTTTCTGCCTTTTTCAAATTGGCTCTAATGAGAAAAATGCAGATTACTTAAAGGAAAATATTTTCTCTGTTTTTTTTCTCTGACTTTTAAGGAAGGGCTCCTCAGAGGAAAAGGAAATACCATTCTGAATGACAGCACTAAAGCTCTAAAAGGGAAGCTCTGTAAAACAGTTTAGGAGTTTGAAAAACATAGGAAAGAAAAAGGAAAAGGAAATGAAAAGAGATAAGAAGAGATGAAAATATGAACTGGAAAAATGAGAGAAGGAAATGGCAATCAACTGGCAGAGACCTAGGAGATAAATAAGAGCATAAAATGTAGCAGAAAATGGACTTTTACTTTGCACAACTCAAAAGTGATTTGTCAAGTCATCCTCCTTCAGAGCCTTTACACTGAAATTCAAAGAGCTGCTGTTTTAGAATAGAGTTGCAAGAAAATGGTTAAAGGTGACTGAGAAGCTGATCATTATCAATTAAGTTGCGCTCACTTGGCCTGGCAGGGTATATTCTGCAAAGTGAGCTAACCAGTTTCTTCCATGACAATTTTCTTTTTATTTCCTTCACGGTACATTTATTTGCTATGTTGCCCAAGTTGGGATAATCTCAGGATCCAGGAATATCTTGGGAGCAGGGGAAAAAGAAAAATGTGTTCCAGTGATAGACATAATGCTTAAGTTTGCTCCTAATACTGGCTGAGTAAAGAATCTAAACGAGGAAATAATTAAAACAGCAGTCATTTTTCCTACAGTGGAGAAATAATTAACACTGAATAATATTAAAAAAAGAAACCATAGAATTAAAATTAACTTTTTAGGGTTGTGAAATTAATGACTAAATAACTATCACTACTGTGCCTAACGAGGGAAAGTATTCAATTTAGTTAGAAAACTGATTCAGCAGGTCAGTGCAAAATATATAGAGTACTTTAGTTCAAACAGGAAATACCTGGGATAGAAAAGCAGCTGTTAATCTTGATAGGGCCTGGAAAGAATAAAAAAGGCCTTAATATAGGGGCCATGGCAATGTGTGAAGTGTAGACATGTCATGTCAGAGTTGACTAAACTACACTCAGTAAGAAAGGCTCAGAGCGAGATGTGTGGTTTTAGACAGGTACTCAGCTTTGGTTTCCTTAGTGAAAACCAGGAAGATAGTACAAAGTTACACGAAGGATTAAATGGGACAACATAGCTGAAAAGCTAAGCTCAGTGCCAGGCATTCTGCAAATACCTGAAAATGGCATAAAAGTTATCAAACACATACACACAGAAGCAAAAAAAAACAACAACAAAACCCAAGTTGTTAGTTTTTCTCTATATAGGAAAATGCTTAAGGGAACACTCCAGCAGGGTTAGAGACTGCAAACGTGTGCAGAAGGCACCAGTCAACTCAATCTGGAAAACCTCTTATGGTCCAAGATGGAGTTCTGTTAGGTACAATCTGAATGAGCTAGCAAAGGGTTATGGTAGTGGTGTGTTATTTTACCCGTTTTTGCTGAGGTAGCAACATTAAATGCAAAACGTATAGGATTGAAAGTGGGTAAGGTCTGCCCATGAGAGGATGGGGGGGGCGGGGAGGGGAAGTACCTTTTAGGAGCAGTCATCTGTGCACTAAGGGAATTTTGCATTTAGGACGTTGACCTAGATTTGTTTCCAGACGAATTTATGCTTCTCTGTCACTTTCACTGTCCAGAGGGTGAATGAATGAATGATAGGCACTTTGCTAGGTTCCACAATGCCTGATTAACTTGATTAAGTGATTGAAGAGCTTGCTTTAAGAATTCAACTGCAAGAGTCATAGCTCACTTATGCATTCTTTTTCTATACAGGCATGATTGCACACTCACATATGCACACCCAGTGCCATACATACAGACACTACCAGCTTTCCTTATCCCACCAGTCCATTCAGATGGATTTTATTTACTACACCATTCGTCAGGTTTGGAAGTAAAATTTCCACAGATAGGTTCACACATATGTGTTCTCTACGTTTTGTGTTTTTTACAGCCCTCTGTATGTTCCCATAGTGAGAAGAAAAACAGAAACCAAGGTGAGAATACTTCGTTTGATATTTCCATTGTTTTTTATGTGCAGCAGACAAGCCGTGTGCCATAATGGGACCTAGAGATGGCATTTGGGGAGGAAGCCAATTTTTAGGAGGTAGGGGGTGTGCATGTGTGTGTGTTGTTTTCTGCTGAAGTTGCTATAGTAGATAATTCAAAGTAATATTCAGCAGGTCGTGATGCTAGAATTTGGGCACCAAACTGAATTTAGGGAGCACAGAAGTATCTGGTCTCTCTGGGGACCTGGTCTAATACCTCCTGAGGCTCCTGGCTCAGCTGTGGTAAGCTAATGAGGTTACCCTGGAGCAGATGCAGTTGTTAATACAGATGTGGCACGGGACCTCCTGAGGCAGGTCACAGTCATGATAACTGATGGTAATATGCAATATACTCATTATGAAAGCTTGTGACGGGAGCACCTAAAAGCAAGGCATCACAGGACGTCATGCTCCTTTTGTCTTCTCCCGTAGTTCACAACTCATGCATGCCAGGCTAAGAATTTTCTCTGTGCACATGCACCCATGTGTGCACACACACATTGGTTGGGGGCAGTTTTGTTTGGGATGCTTTTACTTCAATGCAAAGGATTTTAAATCATTGAAGGCAATTAAAGTTATTTGGGAAGTATGTACAGAAAATCTCATGAAATCGAGTGTGACAGCTGGTGTGGGGGTCCAGAGAAAGAACTGCCACTATTTACGGATACAATGGAAGGGAATGGTTTTTGGCAGCTAGTTTCAAGGTTCATGGTGTGTGGTGAAATGGCTAATATGGTGGATGAAGGCCGGTTATCAATAAAATGCGATTTCTGTAACTTTCCCCATCAGTCACAGTCTACAATAATGCTTTGGAGAAGACAGATACAAACTATTGGATTTAATTTTACTTAAAATCCCTTTGAAGAGAGTGAGCGGATTTAGAATTTACAAAACCATACAATCTCCTGAATGAATGGAAGCTGCAGGTACGTTTTTGCACTCTGCAGCAATACCTTTAAAAATTGCATGCTAGTGACCTAATTCAGGAAAGGGCTGAATAATATACAGAGAGTAGATTAAGCACTAAAAGCATCTAATTATTTTTATATTTTCAGATTTTGCTGCTACTAATATTCTGATTTCTAGCTCTAGAAGCGGACTAGCAGGTTGACTTCTGAAATTCCCTAACGACGTCGTTAACAAGGATGGCGGGTTACAACATGATAAGCAGTTGCTCCCAGGCACATGGGAACTGTGTTCTGTGGGATTTTGAAACTTCCTAATCCTAGGGGACCTAGTCTAACAGGGGGTGCAGGACAGTGGGGGTGCAGGATAGAAAACACAAGAAAAGTAAAATCTCCTCTGTGAACCATGTTGTCTCAAGAGGTCCTCTATTGCTAGGGTTATCCTTTACCTTGTCTGAGCTAATTTTCCTTCCTCCATATTTTGTCATGAAGAGAAAACTTACTGTGCTCCAATTTTAAATCAAACATTCAATGTTGCATATAGCAGCATCAATGAAAATAGAACTGATGGGACAAAGACTTTATATTTATTCCCTGAGATAACTATCATTGTTAAGATACTTGAATACAAGGACCCACAAAAACAGAAAAATTTCATTGGACTAAAGATAAAAAGTAAATTTAAGATAAGAAAAATAAAATAAGGACATACAAGCAAAGTGGGATTTCAAATATACTCGTATAATATATGGATAGGGGATTTATAACTCAAAAGGCAGTGCTTCTACATAGCATTTATATCACCGGATCTATTTCTGAAACATGTGAAACCAATGTAAATCTCCTCATTTAAGTTTACTCATTCATTCATTTCATGAATTTTTCATTCAATAAACTTCTTTTCCACATCAATAAATTAAAAAATATGTTCTATATGGTATCAGAGATTATAAATCCAGTCCAACAGGGCTTGGCCATCTTATATTCTTATTTGAAGTAAGAATACAGTAAAGATGATTGACAAAGATGCTGCAATAACAAATTCCATACTCAATTTGGGTATGGAGTCAGGACTGGATGTGGTTCGTGAAAATTTTTTTAAAATTTTCCATAGAATATTCCATAGAATAAAACACCTGTCATATTTAGGTTCAGCTCCTTAAGCTGTATCTTATCTTTGGCATGAAGTCAGATTTTTAGCCTGTTAAATTCACAAGGCCTGCAGAGTTTTTTTAGATACTAAGATCTGATTCACCTGAGCCTTAAAATAAATAATTTTAACCATTAATCTAAAGATAAATGTAAAATAGCATTTGTATATATTCTTCTCAGTTGCCCCTTCTCTATTTTACTCTTTTGTTAGTGGTTGAAAGAGAGGCAAGGAAAGAATGTAATTCAGGATCATGGAGCTGTTTAGTTACTAATTTAGATCTAGAATGCTGGCTTTCTCACCAATAATGCAAGGTTTATATACCTTTGGTCATGTGGCTTTGACTGATTTCATATTCCAAAGTTAACCTTGTCAATAATATCAGAGGTGAAAACACAGCATAGTTTGAGAAATCAAATGGATCCACACATATGTTCTGTGCAATGCAACTACGGCTGGGATCAAACAGATCTGCTTGATCTAATCAACCACAGATGATGGGCTTTTTTGGTTCATAATTGATCGACTGACTTTTTTTTTTTTTTTATGACAAAGATGGTTCGAAAATGTAGAAGTTGCTGGACATACATAATTAGAATTAAAATCTGCCTGGTTTATATCAAGCCCCTTTTTAGCACCGTGTTATTGGTTTGGTCCGACACCATCCCCTGCAGTGTGTGGAGACAGGCCAGGAGTGTGAGGGCTGCAGAGCAGAGCAGGAAGAAAATCAACTGTGAAATTGGTAATTTTATTGAGTTTCACGGGGGGCTTTGTTGTTAAGACACAATGCAATTGGAACAGAGTGCCCGTGGTAACACCATGTACATAGTGTCCATTTCATGGCCAAAGGTAAACGGCCTCCAGTCCAAAGTGATGCGGACACAACATTCTGCGAGGTGGGAAAAGAAATGGAGCAGATGCAGGGGAGTGGTCATGGTGCAGGTGTGGGGACCCTGCCAGAAGCACAGGTGGGGAGGTGGGTGTGGAGTTGTGTGTCTCTCCCTCCCAACATCTCAGAAGGTTCCTTTTCAGAACAAGGCCTGCCAGTTTGAGAGAAGCTGTCCTTTCACTATAAATGGTAGAAAGATCACAGAAGGAGTATGTGAGGAAGACAGGGGCAGAAGGAGAGGACAGACCGAAATGTAATGCCTGAGCAGCTGAAATCATTTGGTGCTCTCAATCCCCCAGGTAAAATAAGAATTAAACATGGCTAACAGGATATTACTCCCAGTTGGAAAAGATCTGCTTACTGGCAATGTGAAAGTGAAGTTAACAATTGGTATTTGTTCTAGGGTGGTATATTTTTTCCCCTAAAAGCTTGAAGTAAGAATAGTTAAGTGTGCTGGTTAACTGTGTAAATACATTTGCAGCTTCTGCGCCCTCCAGGGCTGTCCCTGTAGTGTGTTAATTTGGTTTCAGATGGAAGGACGCCTAAAGATGTTCAGGGCTTCAAGAGAGGGCAGAGTACAGCCAAATCTGGTAGATGGGGTTCGAGGTAGTGAACATCGGAACACATCAATTCTGTGAAAAAAGAGTGTGTAGAAAACACTTTCCCCTTGCACACCCATGCCAGCACATGACATCGAAAAGCAAGCCATCCTTGCAAGAAGGTTTCATTTTTATCATGCATTTTGACCACAGTTTTGCAAGGAAAGAGATTAGGGAAATCAAAATAGTCCTTGGTGTTCTCATCAGTTTCAACTACACGCGGCTATCCTTTCTTATTTGGGGGCACATCCTGAGAGATTTTTATCCTCACCAGAGTCCTAAGTTGTCATGGTTGGCCTCTCGCCATATAAGGCAAGCATTTGGGGCAGACCATGCATGAGAACGGAAGGGAAAGGTGGTTACATTGCAGCAGATCACATCGCCGCCCCTCCTCCCTCCCGGGGGGAGGGGGTACGCAGTTCATCATTCATGCTGAAAGTCACACAGTATGGCCAGCTGGCGATTTTTACTCTTATTTATTTTTGTGCAATCAGAATAATAGTTCTGTTCATCAGCGAAGTATAAATCCACCTGGATCTAGCTATACTTCCAGAGTATGGAGGAGGGCTCCAATTCATTCTCAATAGAGATCACAATGAACACCGATGTCATGCTCTTTTCCAAAAGATACAACTTACATGTTCCTGTGTGGCCAACTCACTCAGAGCATCTGTGTACACCGGTTTCGCTTTCAAACATGCATTAAAATGGAAGCGCTCCTTTAACACCCAGACAGTACACAGTCGCACTGTATTTTATGCTTCTTTTCTCTTTCAAAATGCAATTAATATGGTTGTGTGTTAAATGATTCAGTGAAAGTAAATCTTTTATATTCAGGTAAGCAATTCAGCCTTGTAAGGTTTTATGGGAATTAGATTTTTTTGAAGTCTGGGTTGAGCATGCCCATAACTCTGACAGAGCCCTGCAGGCTCTTGTCTTCACCTTCAAATCATAAGACAGAGAAATCAAGCTCCCTCTGTGCTCTCAATTATACCAAAAAACACGGAGCAGAAGTCTTCAGTAATTCAATCCCTGTGGAAGCGTCTTCATACTGTTTGCACTGTTGGAACTGCTGACAGCAGCAATCCCACAATCCCCCCTGGTAGACTGTCAAAGTTCCTCATACAATGTGAGCGGCTCGGCTCTGTCCCACGGCTCCTTCTCCAGAGACCACTAAGCACATGCACGACTTCTGATGCTTGCTTGATGCAGTGGCCAAGAGGCCAAAACACATCACAATGAGTGTTCTCATGCTCTTATAAGGTGCTTTGTACCCAAACTAATAAGTTCTGTGGCTACATGTGGGCCTGAGTTGGTGTAATTTAATCATAAGTACAGCTGCATAAACACTGTACGAAGGAATGTCTGCCTGCAATTGGATTCTTTCTTTGAAAATACACTGTAGAAAATTCCTGAGTGCCATTTTCCATATGGTTAATGAGCAAATGTATCATGGCCAGCTTTTAAAAGTAATTTGAATTTATGAGTTGCAGTGATTCTAGCACATGTGCACAAGAAACTGCACAAACCCAGGTCTCTTCCTTATCACGCAACACCATTTCATAGCTTTCTGCCAAACGACACCAGAAAGAACCACTGTGTGTTTAATTGGCTTAAATCATCAGAAACTGCTTATAGCAGACATTCCAGCAGCCGCCAACCTCTTCTAGCCTCTCCCCGAAAAATTGTTATAGGTAGGTTAGTTCACATACGCCACAAAAGTGCTATTCATTTTTAAAGTTTCACTTTGCAAACAGATTCCAAAATACCTTCTTCAAAAAACTTTCCCAGCCCCAAACTCTGCTGTTACATCACATTAACATCTTTTTAGAGTTTTTGGAATAAAAGACAGGGAGTAGAGATTTTTCCATAAATAAAACCTGTTGCTACATACTTCATCCCTTACCCTTTGACTACAGTTCAGATGGGAGGCATAAACAAAATAAATTGCTATCATATTCAAAATTCCAAAGTAGCTGAGAAAATTTGAAATTCATTAGATAAGTTTGATTTTCTATCAATGTGTATATGCTAAAGTTAATTGGATTTTTTTAAGCATGAGATTTTTTAAGTCTTTTTTATCATGTGGTATGTTCCTTGTTCTAGATCTTTATGATTGCAAATTAAAATATAATAAATCACTATTTTAAAAAAACAGATAAAAAGTACATAAGCACACAATACCCACCAAGGTATTAGAAATA